>NC_044989.1:52606105-53222355 GCF_008728515.1 Papio anubis | reverse complement strand
CACTTACGCAGATTTCCAGACATCTGGCGCACACCCTTTTCTGGAGTAGGAGTTTAGGATCCACACCACCATACAGAGAACTCGGGGCCAAGATGTTCCTCAGATCTGTGCCTAGACACACCTCTGGGGCACTTGGTCGCCACCTACTGTGTCCCCCTCCATTCTGGTGATTGTACTTGCCATTGGAGGATCTGTAAGCAGGACTGCCTGGTCCAGACATGCCCATCTTGCCCCCCACCCTGGGATGAGCAGAAACCTCAAACCACTGTATGCTCCAAGGATAAACCCATTGTCTGATGCAACAGAGAGCTACTTCCAGTAAGCAAGGATCAAGTATATGACCATCCATATTGGCTATAGCTGTCTCTTACCTATAAGTACCATCTACAGGCCTGTGGATCAAACCACACAGCCCAATATAAAACCTGCCAACAGAATTACACAGGGATATAGAAATAAAGCCAAAAAACAAAACAAAACAAAAAACTCTACCCAACAATCTCTACAGTAAAATCTCCTAGGGAGTGAGGAAAGTGAAAGAAAAAACAATTCTATCTTCATTAATATATGTACAAAATTAGGAATGCCACCATCTCCAGATGAGAAGAAATCAGCATGAGAATCTGGCACCATGAAAAATCTGAATGTTTTGATATCATCCAAGGATTACACTAGCCCTCTAGCAGTGACTCCTAGGAATCGGCAATGATTCCAGTGACTCCTACTTGAGCATGGTGTATAATTCCTTCATATGTTGATGAATCCAGTTCACTTGTCTTTTGCTGTGATTTTTGCAACTATATTCTCGAGTATTGAGTCCCAGAATTGAATAAGTGATATAAATCCAAACAACAGAAAAGACCCTGGACCAGATGGATTAACAGCTTAATTCTACAAGACATACAAAGAAGAGCTATTATCAGTTCTATTAAAACTATTCTGAAAAAGTATTGAGGAGGACGGACTCCTTTCTAACTTATTCTATGAAGCCAACATCACCTTAACACCGAAATTTGGCACAGACAAACAAAAAAGAAAACTACAGGCCAATATCCTTGATGAACATACACACAAAAATTCTCAACAAAATATTAGCAAACCAAATCCTGCAACACATCAAAAAGTTAATTCACAACAATCAACTAGGCTTTATTTATGGGATGCGAAGTTGGTTCAACATATGCAAATCAATAAATGTGATTCACCACATAGACAGAATTAAAAACAGAAACCATATGATCATCTCAATAGACACAGAAAAGGCTTTCAATGAAATCCAACATCCCTTTCATGATAAAAACCCTCAACAAATTAGGCTTCAAAGGAGCAAACTTCAAAATAATAAGAGCAATCTAGGACAAACCCATGGAAAACATCATACTGAATGGGCAAAAGCTAGAGGCATTCCCCTGAAGGAGAGGAACAAGACAAGTATGCCCACTCTCACAAGTCCTGTTCAACACAGTACTGGATATCCTAGCAAGGGAAATCAGGCTAGAGAAAGAAATAAACAACATCCTAATAGAACAAGAGGAAGTCACATTATCTCTCTTCACTAACAATATGATGCTATACTCAGAAAACCCTAGAAACTCCACCAAAAAGATTCTAGAATTGATAAACATTTTCAGTAAGTTTTTAGGGTACAAAAATCAATAGCATTTCTATATACCAAAAGGATTCAAGCTGAGAGCCAAAACAAGAATGGAATCACATTTTTAATAGCCATGGAAACAAAACCTAAAATATGTAGGAATACAGTTAACCAAGGAGGTGAAAGATCCTACAAGGAGTACCATAACAATGCTAAAAGAAATCAGATAACACAAATAAATGAAAAACCATTTAATGCTCATTGATTGGAAGAATCAATGACATTAAAATGGACATACTTCCCAAAGTAATGTACAGATTTAATGCTATTCCTATCAAACTACCAAGGTCATTTTTCACAGGCTTAGAAAAAAACCTTTTCTGAGACTCTGTCTCAAAAGACAAAACAAAATAGATTCAAAATAAAAGAATGGAAAGAGATAGACCATGCAAACAGCATAAAAAGAGTGCTTGGGGATAGCTTCAGTAATATCAGACAAAATTGACTTTAGTACAAAAAATGTTACTAAATACAAAGATGGACATTTTATTATAATGAAAAGATCAACTTAAGAAGATATAAAATTTGTAAACATATTTTTACCTAACAGAGAGTTCTAAAATATATGATAAAAGCATAATAAAGTTGAAGGGAGAAGTAGACAATTCAGTAACAATCGTTGGAAAATTATATATGCCACTTTCAATAAGGGCTCGAACAAGTAATCACTGAGAATATCAGCAAGAAATCAGAAGACATGAAAAGCACTATAAACAAACTATATGTAAAACATATCTACAAATGATATTCTCAAAATGGTAGAATATAGAATTTTCTTGAGTTGCATGTGAAGCATTCTCTAGAATAGGCCATCAAAAAAGGTTCAACATATTTATGGTAATTGAAACCATACAAAGTAGTTATCTAATCCCATTCCATTTTATCTAAAATGGAATAAAATTGAAAAGAAAAGGAAATTTTAAAAAGTCACAAATATGTGAAATGTAAACAACATACTCCTAAATAACTAGTGAGTCAAATAATAAATTACAGAGGAAAGTGGAAAATATTTTGAGATTTATAGAAGTAAAAACACAACATATAGAAAACTATAGGATGCAACCAAAGCAGTACTCAAGGGAAATTTATAGCTCTAGACACTCCAAAAGAAGGTTCAAATTAATAACTAACTTTCGCTTTAAGAAATGTGAAATATCAAATTAAATTAAGCCCAAAGCAAACCTAAGGAAAGAAGTAACAAAGATTAGCACATAAATGAATTGAAGAGAAGAACAAAAGACAATAGAGAAAAATCAATGAAATCAGAAGTTGTTGTTTGCAAACAACAGCCTAATCAAATTTTTAGCAAGATTGACCTAGAAAAATTAGACAACTCACACTACTAAAATCAAGAATAAAAGGAGACATTACTATTAGCTCTAAAAAAAAATGAAAAGGATTCTAAAACTGCAAACCACTGTATGCTAAAAAATTAGATAATGTCGATGAAATGGACAAATTGTTGGAAAGACACAAACTATCAAAATCGAATGAAGAAGATACAGAAAAACTCAACGGATTTATCTAGAGATTGAATTAGTAATAAGAAACTGCCAACAACATAAAAAATCCAGGACTGGATGATTTTACCAGTGAATCCTACCAAACATTTAAAGATCAATAGAAAATAAAACTACAGATCAATATAACTTGAGAATGTAGTTGCAAAAATAACAGCAAAAGACAAATGAACTGAATTCATCAACATATGAAGGAATTATACCCCATGCTCAAGTGGAATTTTTTCTAGGAATCACAGATTTTTTCAACATATAAAAATTAATTAATTTGACACATCATATTAAGAGGCGGGAGGGGAAGGACACATGACCTGGATAATTGAAAAAATGCATTTGAGAAAATACAACACCTCTATTTTTTATTTAAAAAACGCTGAACAAACTAAAAATTATAGAAACTTCCTCACCCTTGTCAAAAATGTAGAGAAATTGTAACCCTCATACATGGTGGTATGTATATATGTAAAATGGCACAGCCATGGTGGAAATCAGTTTGGTCTTTCCTTTAAAAGTTAAACATTGAGTTACCATATAAGTCAGCAGTTATACTTCTAGGTATATAATCAAGGGAATTAAAAATACATGTTCACACAAAAACTTGTACCTGAATCTTTATAGCATTATTTGTAACAGTCAAATAGCAGACACAACTTAAATGTTCATCAACTGATGATAAAACACTATGTGGTATATTCATAGAGTGGAATATTACTCAGCCACACACAAAAAGAAAGCACTGCCACATGCTACAACATGGATGAACCTTGAAAACTATGCTATGTGAAAGGAGGCACAAAAGGCTACATATTGTGTGACTTGACATATATGAAACATTCAGAATAGGCATAGAGAAAGAAATCCACAAATGAAAAGTACATTAATGGTTGCAAGGTGTTGGTAGGCGAAATAATGGCTGCTTAATATGTGTAGGATTTCTTTTTGACCTTTGAAAGTGTTTTGGAATAGATGTTGGTCATTGTCACAAAATCTTGTGAATATACTAAAGAACTATTGAATTGTACCATTTAAGTTGGTCTTAATGAATGTTATAGTATGTGATTTATATCTGAATACATAATAATATTTTGAAGTATTTTTAATTATGACATGTGATTGGATTAAGTAGTAAGAAAAAAAGAGGGAGAATTCTAAAGAGTAAAGAAGTGGCACATATAGAGTAGGCTCTAGCTCTAGGATTAGATCTAGTGACCAAGGAAGGAACAGAATGTTAAAGCTCTCCCCAATCCCCTGCTCAGATCCAGACCTGTTTGGAGAGGGAACAACCATGGATAAAGGATGGTAAATAAGTTACTGAGATGTTGCAGCAGGACTTTTGTAAATTCTGCTTCTTGGGACATCAAGGAAAATTGCCCACTTGGAGTTTCTGTGTTTATAACTTACTACAAAGCCTCCCAACAGTCTCTAAGAGAAGCGTTCATAGGAATGTGCCTCATCTCCAAGGGTGTCTGGGAAAGAGCTACTGACCACTGAGCTCTGAAGAAGCCACCTGCACTGCAGGAATGTGGCAAGAGGAACAGCTCAGATCCAAGAAGAGAAACCCTTTCTTTTTGTACTGTTTATCTCCTGCCCTGTACTGATAGCAGTTAACAACATGACAGTTGACCAAGGATAAATATTTACAGGGCCCATCTCTGTTATTGCAGATCTGGCAGTGAAGAATGGACTTGGAAGTGGGAGACAATACAATTGATAACTGGAACAACAGATAACAAAACAGCATGTAGATTGATTTTACTTGGGATATGTGAATCTTTGAGCAAGAGCTTCCTTAAATGGGGGTTTGGGCAGACAGACATTACTGTGACTTACTTTGTATGGATTTCATGCAGTCAAAAATGAGAACTATTTTTAAGACTTTGAGGAAGCACATTCATTTTGCTTGTACTTTATTGTGCCATTGTATAAAGTGTCCCATATTCTCAGGAGTTTGTGGGCTAAATATGCTTTATATTCAGTAGCTAGGTAATTTGAAACATTGACTCCATTCAAATAGTTTAAGTCATCAGTTGCCTAGCTATTGTTTTCTTAATATAGTTATTATAACCTGGTTCATATGTAATTCATAGAATCAAATGTTTTTGATTCTGCTTCCCTTTGTTTCACTTACACCTGTTTAATTAAACAATCTCATTGTGTATATCTCCTGGGCCCTGCTTCAGGGAGGATTTTCTACATATGCAGTTTTCTACAGAAACATGGTTGGCATTGTACATTAATTATCTTATACCTAATAATGAAATTGATGACAGTAAATACCATCTAACATCGCTATGGTGTTCAATGTTTGCCAACCATTTTCATGTACATTACTCCATTAGTAAGACCATAATGAAAATATAATTTTAATTGGATTAAAAACGTATTTCGAGTTCCTTTTTTGCCACATATTCATTTTTTAAAGTTGTTCAAATAGTTTATTAAACAACTTTCATTTTTACCAGGTGTGGAATAGTTATAATAACACCTGCCTATATATAATACAGGGGTAAATAGGATTCTAAAGTGTTTTACAAATATGAGTTACTATGGTTGTCATTATTCCAATAGAGAATATTTTACAAAGTGGCAAATTGAAGTATTTCTATGTAAGTCTGATATGGTTAGACTTTGTGTCCCCACCCAAATTTCATCTTGAATTGTCCCCGTAATCCCCACGTGTCAAGGAGAGACCAGGTGGAGGTAATTTAATCATGGGGATGGTTCCCCCCATACTGTTCTCATGATAGTGAATGAGTTCGCTTTAGATCTGATGGTTTTATAAGGGGCTCTTCCCCTTCACTCAGCACTCCTCCTTCCTGCTGCCTTATGAAGAAGGTGCCTTTCTTCCCCTTCAACTTCCACCATGATTGTAAGTTTCCTGAGACCTCCCCAGTTATGCTGAACTGTGAGTCAACTAAACCACATTCCTTTATAAATTATCCAGCCTTGGGCAGTTCTTTACAGCAGTATGAAAATGGACTAATACAAAGTCATTTAGAAAAAATCTTACAAAAGTAGAGACCAGTGACTAAGAAGATAGACAAACAGAAATAGAGATAAAAAGAGAGAGAAGAAAAGAATTCATGTAATTAATGAGAAGTACCAAGATTGACTGATATTCCTGGACAATCTTGTGAAATTTCCATTTAACCTGTTCATACAATCAGGGGTAAATCAACATGGCACACATTGACAGTTCCATAGGCCAGCATATTCCTTATGTCTTCTGAGAAAGTAGTTCTATAAAGTAGTAATTTGTCTTTGTATTTTGTTGGTGTTTTTTATGTTAAGGAGAAAATTATTTAATTGCATTTACTTAAAGAAAAATGTATTTATAATTTAATAAGAAAACTGAAAGTTGGAAAGCTGGGTTCTAAGTATGCCAGAATCACAACAACATAGTAATCAAGACAGTAGTGTACTGGCATAAAGAGAAATGTGTGGATCAATGGAATACTTATAAAAATTACAGGCACTATAGAGAAGGCTCTTTTATCAGGAATACCAGCCTTCTCTGTCTCCCCAGAAGGAAACACTGTCATTTATTTGGTCCTAATCTTCTAGATCCCTTGAAACTTATTTGTCAACATACACATACACACATATTCACACACATGCACACAATGCATACATCTGTACACAGTATCATGCTGTTTATGTTGTCCTGGGTATTAAATCAATAGCAGATACTGGATATTTATACACAGTAAATTCACATTCTTCTTTTCTACATGGTATTCCATAGCATGAATATACTACAGCTTATTGTGTGATTCTTCTATCAATGAATAGTCAGGGTTTCCTCTCCCCAAAATGTATCTCTATTACATATAATGCTTCAGTAAATGCCCTTGTATATGTCTCCTTATGAATCAAGCATTGTTTCTCTCATACAGTGTAGTAAAATGAAATTTCTAGGCAGTATACCATGTGCAGGTTAATTTTTGAAAGCTATTTCCCAATTGTCCTTCAAAGTAGCTAAACTGATATGTCCTCCTCCCGGCAATGAATGAGAGATGTCTATCCCCACAGCATCAATAATACTTAACATTATCAAAATTTCCAATTGGTCATAATCTGATGAGTCAAAAATCTCTCTTATCTCTTATTTGTTTTCCCTGATTACTAATAAGTCTGCCTACTTTTCATGTGTTTCTTCTTCTATAAATTGCCTATTCATAACCTTTGTTAATTTTCTATGGGAAAAATTTACTTTTTCCTAAAAACTGCAAGGATTCTTATGTTCTATATTACCGAACTAGAAAACTCTGACCATTGTAATAAAGAAAATTGTATAACCAGAAGGAGCTATAGCCATAGAGTTCTAGTCCAATTATTTTGCTTTTATATTTGAGGAAATTAAAGCTAAGAGAAGGAAGATGGGTTCCTACATGACACGAGATGAGTTGAGTGTCAGTGTCTGGTATAGAAGCTGGATTTCTGAATACTTGCCCAGTAAATTGTGCAGAAAATTTTGATTCAGAATTAGGTATAAACTTATTTCTAGATTACATTTAGCAGCCTAATATCAAAACAATGAAAGGATTGCCACACAAAAATTTTAAATTTGCAAAATTACCTGATTTGGAAGGCAGGGCATGTAACATATTTCCTGAAGTTAAACTACAAAAGAGATAAAGATCAAATGACTTTACAGAGTCTGTTTCTAATGGTTCAAAGTACTTAATCAAGTTCCAACCTGATGTCTTATTCATTTAAATGGCCATTTTCTTTCTATTATTTTAAAAGCAGAGAAAGATAATTTAAAAGAGACTGTAGGGCTATCTAAATTTTCTCATACTTCATAGAGGTTAAAATAACCCTTAACCTAGAAGGATAAAGCCCTGAATTAAGAGTAGTTTATACAAAGGACAAATATTCTCTACAGACCCCAATTTCTTTTGAAAGTTGCCAACTTACACTAAAATTTCTTCGTAGCAGAATTGTACTTTAAAATAACTTTCGGGAGAGAATAGAAAGTTGCTTAATATCCATATCATTAGCTCGCGCCATAATTTGCACATTGTTTTTGTCTCTTTTATTATATTTAAAATGTAGTTTTAAGTTAAAGTAGTTGTAAAACTAAAAGGCAATCAAGTAAATGAATGCATCTAATGATGTATTCATTCTAATAAATCAACTTCTAATTCTCAAGTTATTATATAGTTTCCGTGCAAAATAAATTAGGGAGCATATAGCCATCCTCCTAAATCACTTCAAGGACTCGCATAGTGTCTTTATTACAGACATTTTGATATTTCAGGACCATTATCAATATCAGATAATGATGATAATGAAAACAATAGTGCTTGTTTTTAGGTTTATCGATGTGCGTAACACTTGTGCATGACATTGAAAACTTATAGCAATCAATAAACTTCATACTGTCTTTAGTACTGTCCTATAGCTGAGAAAGCCAAAACTTAGAATAGATCACGGTTGTACAGCAAATAAAGCTAAAAAATAGAAAAAGGATTCTCAGTTGCTCCTTTGAATTCTGTAACTTATCTGATTCAATATTTTTAATATCAAACATCAAAATATTTATTTGGTGTTTCCTACTTCACAGATTTCCCCACTCCTCTGCTTTTCCCCCATCTTCCATGGCACACAAAAACACAATTCGGGTGAATGCATATTTAACAAGTTAAACCTTTTATATTTGACAAAGTAATCCCTTCCAGAAAGTTATACTGTAGAAAATAAATGCCTTGCCTTATAGTAAATTGAAATGAAATTTTCAAGCATTGATAGAGTCATTAGACTGTTATAAAAATATAGTGTACCCTGATGGGATGTTGGTATAAATTGGTAAGATTATATTGAAAAAAAATTACTGAATGATAGTTTCCTTCATAAAGCTTGTTTCTAGGTCTGAATAATAGAAAACATTATGGCTTAAACATACAGGATTTTTTTCTCATGTAAAAAGTTGAGTTGTGAGTTGTTACTGGAGGTGATTCCCACCTCTCTGCAATGGTCTTGGCCATTTCTTCGTGGTTACAAGTAAATGGAGAAACTCTCATGTTTCTATCCATATTTAAGCAGGAAAAGGGAGATTCAGTTGTTTGTTTGCTTTCCTTCAGAAGGGAAGAAAAGCTTTCTCAAAATCTCTCAGATAAACTTGTTACTTGGACAGCAAGGGAATGTCGAAATTGAGAAGCCCATTGTTCTACCATTGCCAAATACAAAGGACTGCACCAAGACCAACCAGAGTTTTGTTAATCAGGAACAAGCGAGAGGATTAATGTCTACTAGAAAGTTCTCTTTTTCAGAATGGTGTGACCATATGACAGCAAAAAAGTGTTATGATTTGTAATGCTTAAAGTCAGAAGCAAGATGCACGTTCTAATGTTATAAATACTGCGTTGTTGTAACATGGTATAGCTGTTGGAGTCAGACACTCTTGAACTGTATCACCTTTGTCAGTCTAATCAATCTCTCAGAACCATAGCTTTTACAGAAATAAAAGTATTTGCCTCACAAAATATAGTATGAGTCAGGTAGGCAAATATCTATAACATTCCTGCATCTATAACATGCTTGTGTTAGTTACTGACAGTCTTCAAAGTGGAATAAAGTCTCAGAACAATAGATGACTTTTGGTGCCTACTTAAAAGTTAGATGTGAATATTCCCAGTATTTGGTGACTGCCCTCCCAGAAGGACCCACAAGAACTCAAGCTCCTTTATTATTTAGCTTTACTTTCTAGTAGGGCCTTATACCTTTCTTTATATATCTGGCTGGTAAGAGGATAAAGAGATCAAAAATGTTTCCCTAAAAGTGATATAAGTTTTTTCTTTCACAATAGGTTAGATAGATGGATGCATCTAGATGCAAGAAGACTGGGAACTGTAATCTCTGCTAGATAGCTACCCCGGTAACAAATCTATATTCAGGAAGAGGGAATATACATTGTGGTTGCAGATGATAATCTCTTCTACAATGCTCAATAATCGTTAATATTTTTTGACGTATCTCCTTTCTAAGAGAACTGGATTCTAATTAAAGCAAGCACTATGAAGTGAGTAATGAGTACAGCTTGAGTCATATGGGTAACTGATGAATGTTTACAGGAAGGAAGCATAATATTAAGTAGCTTCATGGACTCTGAAGCAAGGTTGCCTGCATTCAAATTCTTACTTCACCAATTCCTAGTTGTGTGATTTTGGGTAAGTTACTTAACCTTGGTTTCTTTCTCTATAAAAATGGGGAGAGTAAAATGAATTGCCTATGCTATACAGGTTATTGTGATGATTAATTATTCATAGAATTAAAGCTTTTAGAATAATATTTATACTGCATTCAGTATAAATCCATACAGTATTTGTACTGTATACTATTTACATTGAATTTGGTTTCATTTCTGGAATATATATATTTAGATATACACATATCATGAAATATTTCATGAACAACAAACGCAAGAGATAAACAGAGGCATGTTAAATAGTATTTGCCTAAATGTGCTTACAAAGACAATGAGGACACCGAAAATCTTCAGATAGGTGGAACTATACTCAGTATATTATGGAATTGTGCCTGCTAGCCTGAAGAGGCCAGGGAGGTCTATGTGGAGCAGGTGATTTGTAATATAGAAGTATGCAACAAACAGGCATGGAGAGGTGCTTAGGGGTGAGACCTGGTGCCAACGATGTCTTGAAGAGGGAAGGAGACTGTAGACACAGTTTGAAGATGTCACTATCTCAATGCCTCTCTTAAGGAGAAAATCCTGTTGGATAGGATTTGGGTCATATATGGTGGAAGTGATCGATGACAAAGAAATTTTCCTGAGAGACACTTCTTTCTTTACTGTACTCATCCATGAAAGGAAAATGATGATGATGGTGATGATGATGTAAGGCTGATACATTTGTACTTAGGACAGAAAGAATTCAAGACAACTTGTAATTGAGAACTAGAGACAGGCATTAAGAAGAGTTGAGAATCCAGATTTTGAAATCTGAAGTGAGTGCTAAGTTAAAATCTTTAAAATCTTGTATAATTAATGATTATAATTTTAGTAACTTCATCATCCACAATGAATATTGAGCAATATAAGTGTGTGACATGTAGTAATCACATGAAGAGACACATCTAACTTTTTTTCTTATTTTCTAACCTTTTACAGAATTCTGCATTTACGTTGGTAAGGAAATTAAGTTCAATATGTTGCCGCCTTCTAAATAATTAGCTATTACGCACTAACATGGGACAAGAAGTAACTATAGTATTAAAATGGCCACAGAGTCTGGAGTCAGAAAAATCTGGTTTTGTATCTTGAGTTCACTAAATTACATGTGCTATGGATTTGCAGATGCTATTTAGGAATGCTCTATCCTAAAACTATCAGAAGCACTTTCTAAAAATGTGTTTAACTAAAATGAAAATGTGTTAATTAACATAACATGCTCAAATAGAGGATGAAAAGATAATCCAGAAGCAAAGTGTTCCAGATTCTCTTGATTTAAGACTTTGCCATCTTCTCAAAGGTTTTTTTTTTTTTTTTTTTTTTGATCTTCAGATTGTCTCTCCCCCACCATCATAAAATGCATGCACCATCCCAAGGCTTTCATTCTCACACAGCAATGCGAAAAGCTGGGAAAAAAGGTTGCCTTTTCCTTGGTTGCCTTTTAAGAACAAATACAAGTTTCCAAAAATAAAACTAACCCCAGAATACTTTACACAATGTCTCATGGCTAAATTACATTAATTGTGCATGGTCACTAGCAGAAGAAATGATACCATGATTGTTGAAGACAGGATTAGCGTCCCCTGAAACACACAGTTACTGGATAGGTGAACAATTTGGGGGTATTGTTAACATAGATAAAGGAAGGAGGTAGCTTTCAGGAGACAACATTTGGAGATTGCCAGAAACTTTTTGACCTATAATACTCTCAGCTACAAAAATGTAACTATTATAGGTACTTTAGATGAGACTGTGGTGATAAAAATATCTGGAACTTTTTATAATTTTCACTTCTGATAATCCAAGGGAAAAGGAGAAAAAAAAATTATACTATTTCATACCTCTCACCCAACCTAGACCTATAAGTACCTTATTTGAAATGCTTTCAAAGGAAAACCAGTCTCGACATTTTGCTTTACCTCCTAGGGAAAACATGTGCCTTTAAATTATTCATCTAAATGTGAGGAACAGGAAAAGGAGAAACGTACAAGAGGCTTCCTGTCTAAGTTCAAATCTAGTGTATAAGTGTTTTAGGTTCAGAGAACAACTTGAGTAATACCTGCAAAGTAAATGCTCTAGGTAAAATACAGCTCCTAGCCAGGAAGCAAGCCATGTGGAAGAAGGCAGTGGAAGCCGCTCCTGCTACCTCTGTGAGCAATATCACTGGGCTTGAGCCATCTTTCTTTTGAAAAATTTAGATAATGATGCTCTTAATTCTAGTGTTTTAAATCATGCATCTGGAGAGGTGGTTTTTTTCCCCCCTCGTTTAACAAATTCTTAATTGTCCTCTCCAGTGGCAGCAGCAGTATATGCTAGCTTTTTCTGATGAAAATAGAAACTGTTTAGAAATTCTTCTGGGTGATATCGAGGAATTTACACACATTTTTGGATCCTGGCACCTGTTCTGTTCTTATAGTGGTGGGTTTTGTAATTTGGAATGAATTCTAAGTGTTAGACCTGCCTTCATCATCTAAAGGGACAGAAAAGATTGAACTATAAACTGGAAAGTGTTTCACATTACTTGATACCTCTGTGTATCCCTGTGTGTGTTTTTAGGCCTGGTAAAATCTATGCCTAGGGCTAGGTAGCAATGTGTTACTTGAAGAGCATTACGAAGATCTACATGTGTTTAGATCAATAGTTTATTTTCAAAATCCTGCTGACTTGGATGTTTTGTGGTTTCAGGGAAACTCTGAATATTTGTCAGGTTATCATTTTGACAAATTCTTATTGTTTTGGAAACTTGCCAAGTGTCCATAAATTGCATTTACCATCATGACAAGAAAAAGAAGAAAAAAATCAGAACCTGAAAGGATGTAGAGCATAAATAAAAACAAGTAAAATGCAAGCCATCATTTGAATGCATTCTATGTATGGAGTGTTTTGCTCTTATGTGGGTTAAATACACCCCTGCTTGCTCATCCCTATGAAACTGTATTTGACTCAGAGCCCTACCTCTTCACACATCATTCTGATTCCTTCTCTGAAATGTAACTTCTTTATACCTTTTCCCTCAAAGTTAGGATCTCTTAGAAATATAAAGTGACATATTACTTAAGTTCATTAAAACTATAAAATAAATGTATATTAATATATTCCTGTCACCTGTTGAAGCACATAGAACCACCCACCCAAAATGTGGTTTCAGTGTTAGTATGTAAGCTACCACACACATACCAAGAGGGTATAAAGAGGATTATTGCTTTCATCATTAAAGTATCTGGGAAAAGCAGGGTAGGCTTCTCAAGCAGGCTTGAAATGGTGCAAGAGAGCAAGGAAAGGAGACTGACTTGAGTTTTCACTCTGGTTTATGAGCAGGAGCTTACATGGTTGGAATATCCCACTAGTGCCAAAGAAGGCAGCATCTGGGTTTTCTTATCAGCTTGTCACATGTGAGGCACAGAAGGGAGAAGGACAAGTAATACTTAAAGCTGTTGGCAGTTAAATGTCAAAAATTGTAGTCAGATTTCTCATTACACAATATAAATATGGAAAGAGACTGGTTCTCTTTCTTAGTAACACTAAATGATGAATGAATAAATGTAGTCAATTATGATTATTCATGATAGTTATGTTCTATAAAGTCACCACAAACACCGAGTTAGTGAATATTGAACCATTGCTCCTAGGGGAAATATAGAGTTAGGTTCCTTTGAGCTTCTGGCCACAACATTTACAACAGCTAAGAAATACATAAACCTGCTTTATTTCTGTTTCTGTTTAATGACGCCTTATTTAACACATAGTGTTGATTCATTCACATTGAACTCATGACTAGCACTCTAACTCATCCCTGAATGAGGCTTATCTAACTCACATCCTTTCTCTGTAAGGCACATCACAGCCTTCTTGCATGTAGAAATGGTAGACAGCCCTTCAGCATTATGCTTGGGGGCCATTTTAAACAGCAATATCGCTAATATAAAGCACACAATTATGAAACATGTGACATTAAATAGAACAGAAAAGGATACTTGTATACTGTAGTATACTGTATAACAGTAGAAGCAAGAAGATAGAGTATTGCTTTATTTTACCTCAGCTGGGAATGTTCAAGTCTGACAACAAATTTTTCCATTGCTCTAAGCATGTCCACAAATGACCACAAAAGTGCCCCAAGTATTGATTTTAGGATTATAAATAAATGTTAGCAAGTAGACAAATTTGAAGATATGAAATCTGTAAATAATGAAGATTGATTTTTAAATGAATTAATGCTTTTTATTCAAACCATTTTGGAGAAGGTGCCTCCATTCCTTCTTCTGTCCATTTGGTGCTACTGTTATTTTTACTTCACTCAAGAACTTCTAATAATTCTAAGCAAGATGTTTAGTAGCATCATTTTAAACTGGTGGAAAAGGGAGTTTTTAGTAGTTCTGTGTGAAACCACTGAAATCATCCTGAAGGTGACTGAAATTTAACCGATAATGAGATATAGTGCAGATCTTGAGTGACAATAGACTATAACAGTAGAAACATAAGCTCCAGAATCAGAAATATTAGATTTATATCACAGACCCAATACTTATATGCTATGTAATTTTAGTCAAGTTCTTTAACATCCCTTATCTTCAGTTTTCCTCTTTGTAAAATGGAAATAATAATAGTACTGACAATGTACTGTTGTTGTGAGGATTAACTGAGATAAAGTAACACATTATATAAACTTGTTCTATCACAGAAAGGCTTTTTTGTTGTTGTTGTTGAGACAGAGTCTTGCTCTGTCACCCAGACTGAAATGCAGTGGCGTGATCTTGGCTCACTGCAAGCTCTCCCTCCTAGGTTCAAGCAATTATCCTGCCTTGGCCTCCCAAGTAGCTGGGATTATGGGCGCCTGCCACCATGCCTGGCAAATTTTTGTATTTTTAGTAGAAACAGGGTTTCACTATGTTGGCTAGGCTGGTCTTGAACTCCTGACCTCAGGTGATCAGCCCATCTTGGCGTACCAAAGCGCTGGTACGAGCCACCGTGCCAGCCAATGTTCAATATTTTTAAACTACACTTATTTAAGATACTTATTCCATTTGTGTTTTCCTAGTGCAGTTATTATTGGTATTCCTTTTCATACTGTCCTGTTTGAAATGACTTATTTTAGGATCATTTGCTACAGAAAAATCTGGAAAGTGTTATTTGTGCTCTATGGGAATAGTGCCATAATTCATTGTTAAGTAAGTCTTGACCGTGACATAGAGAGCAGAAAGCACATTTGCAGCATCTTGGCATACTGAGACTAAATAACTTGTGGGAAATCAAGATTTTTTCATCCTTTATCCCAATGTAAATTATTTTTCTCTTGTCACACTAATGAATTCTAAGCCCCATGGAACTAGGATTTTCCTGTGCAAGCTGGGATGAATAGCTACTTGAAAGAAAATACATTTGCTAGGACTAGATTTTTGATTTGCTGTCTAAAAATTCTAGGACTTGATTAGAGTTGAAAACTGCTTGTGATCTTTTGATCAAACACAACTATTTTGTAATTAGTTCTTTTGGAAAGAGAAGCAGTGTTGGGTATCAGAAGAGATCTTGCAGTTGACAAAAGTAAGATTTTGTTCACGGAGTGTGTTTTAAGTGTCACTATGGCCCCCTATTAGAGTAAGGAAAAATGGGAGATAAATAATAAACGGATTCTTGGCCAATGTTTTCTATTCTCTGAGTGTATAATGTATAATGGAAATAGACATATTTAATAGTTGACATAGCCTCACATAGGATCCTTGGGCTGTGGAGCAAAAGTTACTATAGGAGCAAAGTCCACGTGGAAGCCTCTTACTCCTGTCCTTTTCTCCCAATTCAAGAAAGTACAATAAAAACACTAAGTTATCCAAGGAAGATGTCAGAAATCAATGCCACTCATATAGATCTAAAGGATGCAGGTGTAGTGATGTTCATCATACCTCCATTCCATTTACCAGTCTGACTCTTGCAAAAACCACATGGATCTTGGAGAAGGATAGTAGATTACCACAAATTCAATCAAGTAATGGCCTTAATTATAGTCCCCATGCAAAATGTGCTATCTTTATTTTTTCTTCATCTTTTAAGTTCAGGGTCACATGTGCGGGATGTGCAGGTTTGTTACATAGGTAAACATGTGCCGTGGTGGTTTGCTTGCACAAATCAGCCCATCGACTAGGTATTAAACCCAGTATCTGTTAGCTATTCTTTCTGATGCTCTCCCTTCCCTGGCCCCCATCCCTGACAGGCCCCAGTGTGTGTTCTGTCCCATGTGTCCATGTGGTCTCATCAATCAGCTCTAACTTATAAGTGAGAACCTGCGGTATTTGGTTTTCTGTTCCTGTGTTACTTTGCCAAGGATAACGGCTTCCAGCTCCATCCATGTCCCTGCAAAGGACACAATCTCATTCCTTTTTATGGCTGCATAGTATTCCATGGTGTGTGTGTGTGTGTGTGTGTGTATATATATATATATATCTCACATATTCTTTATCCAGGCTATCATTGATAGGCAATTGGGTTGATTCCATGTCTTTGCTATTGTGAATTGTGTTGTAAATGAACATTCACATGCATGTATCTTTATAATTGAATGATTTATATTCCTCTGGATATGTACCCTGTAATGGGGTTGCTGGGTCAAATGGTATTTCTGGTTCTAGATCTTTGAGGTGTCACATACTGTCTTACATAATGGTTGAACAAATTTACACTTCCCAAAACAGTGCATAAGTGTTCCCGTTTCTCTGCAATCTCATCAGCATCCGTAGTTTCTTGACTTTTTAATAATAGCCATTCTGACTGGCATAAGATTGCATCTCATTGTGGTTTTGATTTGCATTTCTCTAATGATCAGTGATGTTGAGCTTTTTTTCATGTTTGTTGGCTGCATGAATGTCTTCTTTTGAAAAGTGTCTGTTCATGTACTTTGCTCACTTATTAAGGTTTTTTTTTTTCTTGTAAATTTAAGTTCCTTGTAGACTCTGGATACCTTTGTCAGATGGATAAATTGCAAACATTTTCTTGCATTCTGTAGGTTGTCTCTTCACTCTGATCAGTTTCTTTGGCTGTGCAGAAGCTCTTTAGTGTAATTAGATCCCATTTGTCAATTGTAGTGTTCGTTGCAATTACTTTTGGTGTTTTAATCATGAAATATTTGTCCATGGCTATGTCCTGAAAGCCATTGCCTATATTTTCTTCTAGTTGTTTTATAGTTTTGGGATTTATATTTAAGTCTTTAATCCATCTTGAGTTAATTTTTTATAAGGTATAAAGAAGAGGTCCATTTTCAATTTTCTGCACATGGCTAGCCAGTTCTCCCAGTTGTTTCTAGGGTTTTCATAGTGTTGGGCTTTACATTTAAGCCTTTAATCCATGTTGAGTTAATTTTTGTATAAGGTATAAGGAAAGGGTCCAGTTTGAATTTTCTGCATATGGCTAGCCAGTTCTACCAGATTTTCTTTTAAGGTTTTTATAGTTTTGGGTTTTGCATTTAAGTCTGTAAACCATACTGAGTTAATTTTTTGTATAAGGTATATGGAAGATGTCCAGTTTCAATTTTCTGCATGTGGCTAGCCACTTTTCCCAGTACCATTTATTAAATAGAAAATCTTTTTCGTGTTACTTGTTTTAGTCAGGTTTGTTGAAGATCAGATGGTTGTAGGTGTGCAGTCTTATTTGTGAGTTCTTTATTCTGCTCCATTGGGTTATGTGTCTGTTTTTCACAGTACCATGCTGTTTTGTTTACTGTAGCCCTGTAGTGTAGTACGAATTTGGGTAGCATGATGCCTCCAGCTTTGTTCTTTTTGCCTAGGATTGTCTTGGATATTCAGGTTCTTTTGTGGTTCCATATGAATTTTAAAATAGCTTTTTCTAATTCTGTGAAGTGTAACAGTGGTAGTTTAATGGCAATAGCACTGAATCTGTAAATCACTTTGGGCAGTATGGCCTTTTTCACAATATTGATTCTTCCTATCCATGAGCATGGAATGTTTTCTCATTTGTTTGTGTCCTCTCTTATTTCCTTGAGCAGTGGTTTGTAGTTCACCCAGAACAGTTCCTTCACTTCTCTTGTTACCTGTATTCCTAGGTATTTTATGCTTTTTGTAACAATTGTCAATGAGAGAGTTCATTCACGATGTGGCTCTCTGCTTGTCTGTTGTTGGTGTATAAGAATGCTAACGATTTTTGCACGTTGATTTTGTATCCTGAGACTTTGCTGAAGTTGCTTAACAGTTTAAGAAGCATTTAGGCTGAGACCATAGGGTCTTCTAGATATAGGATCATGTCATCTGCAACAAGTATGCTATCTTGGATTGAGCCTAGTAACAGCCTTAGGTATATGGTATGCTATTTTTGACTTAATGAATGTATTTTTTCCTTCTCTGTCAGAAAAAAAAAGAAACATCAGTAATTTGCATTCTCATGGAATTGACAATAGTATACATTCACAGTTTTCCCCCAGAGCTATAACTCTGTTACCCTCTTTCAAAATACTGTCTAAAGAGGCTTAGCCTTTCTACGTATCCTGCAGAACAAAGCATGCATTCACTTTATTGATTAATCAGATGGAATTTGCAGGAGGTGCTTACCATTTTGAAGGTCTTTATAAGACCCATAGCCCATCAGAGGAGGGGAGACAAACCATATGAGTATTGTTGGCCTAAAAGTAGTAATATTGTTAGCAATCAGTGTTCAAGAGCTTGCTGGATAATTTAAAGTGAAGGACAAATTATTGCATTTTTTACCTGCCACTGTGAGGAAAGTATAGTGTCTGGTAGGTTTCTTCTGTTATGCAGGCAGCAAATTCCATACCTAGGAATGTTGTTTCAACTATTGTCTTTGACTGAAGCCCAGAAAATGAAAGCACTCCTTAAGAGGACCAGTTCTTGATGCAGTAGCTTGGCTATCTGAGCCAGAAGATACAGCAGATACTATAATATTAGCAATATCAGTGGTGGAAAAGAGCCTAGAACAGGTTTATGAAAAGGAGAATCATAACACAGACTCTTTACTGTCTGCAGAGGAGAATTATATTCCTGGAAGAGATGAAATGCCTCACCCTAATGCATCAAGAGACCATGAAGTCACAACTGTCCATCATAAATTCGGTTTTGTCAGAACCAGCAATTCATAAGTCAATTGGGTCCAGGAATAATCTATTCTAAGATAAAAGTGATGCATTCAGGAGTAAACATGAGTGGGGCAAAAGGAACAAATAACCTACATAAGTGTGTGTGTAGCCCATATTCCCATGTATTAACTTCTATTGTAGCAGAATCTCTCCCTCAGGTTACAAAGGATGTGTGGCAATATAGATTTAGAGAATCTAGTTCCCAAAAGAGGAGCACTCCCATCACAGGACGTAACAAGAGTCTCACAGACAAGGAGAAAACTAATTCATAAAATCAGTATTCGTATGTCAAATCAAAACTTGTATTCAGAATATATTAAAAACTCTCATAATTCAATAATTAAAATGAAAACAACCCAGTTCAATAAAAATGTTCAAAAGATCTGGATAGGCATTTCCAAAAGAAAATATATAAGTAGCCAATAAGCACATGAAACCATGTTCAATTTCACTAATCTTTAGGAAAATTCAAAACAAAACCATGATGGGATAATACAGCACACCAATTACATTCATTAAAATTTGAAAAAGATGGATCATATCAAGTGTTATTAAGGATATAGAGTGAATGGCATCCCATACACTGCTGATGGGAACATAAAATTATAGGCTGGGTGCAGTGGCTCATGCCTGTCATCCCAGCACTTTGGGAGGCTGAGGCGGGCAGATCACAAGGTCAGGAGATTGAGATCATGCTGGCTAACACAATGAAACCCTGTCTCTACTAAAAATACAAAAAAAAAATTAGATTAGCCGGGTGTGGTGGTGGGTGCCTGAAGTCCCAGCTACTTGGGAGGCTGAGGCAGGAGAGTGGCATGAACCTGGGAAGCGGAGCTTGCAGTGAGCCAAGATCGTGCCACTGCACTCCAGCCTGGGTGACAGAGCAAGATTAAGTTTCAAAAAAAAAAAAAAAATTATACAAATATTCTGAGCAAGTTTGGCGTTTTTTTAAAAAGTCAAACATACACCTCCCATATTGTTCAGCCATCCTACCCCTAAATATTTACCTGATAGAAATGAAAACATTTGCCTGCACAAAGAATTATTTTAAAGAAATGTTCCTAATAGTTTTATTTTAATAGCCCCAAACTGGAATAACCCAAATGTTAATTAACAAGTAAATGGAAGGGGTGCACCCAAGATGGCCGAGTAGGAACAGCTCCAGCCTCCAGCTCCCAGCGTGAGTGACACAGAAGATGGGTGATTTCTGCATTTTCAACTGAAGTACCGGGTTCATCTTACTGAGGCGTGTCAGACAGTTGGTGCTGGTCCGCGGATGCAGCCCAACCAGCGAGAGCTGAAGCAGGGCGAGGCATCACCTTACCTGGGAAGCGCAAGGGGGAAGGGAATTCCTTTTCCTAGCCAAAGGAAATTGAGACACACAACATCTGGAAAATCGGGTAACTCCCACCCTAATACTGCACTTTTTCAAGGGTCTTAGCAAACAGCACACCAGGAGATTATATCCCACATCTGGCCCAGAGGGTCCCACACCCACGGAGCCTCCCTCATTGCTAGCACAGCAGTCTGAGATCTAACTGCAAGGTGGCAGCGAGGCTCGGGGAGGGGCGCAGGGCATTGCTGAGGCTTAAGTAGGTAAACAAAGCTGCCCAGAAGCTTGAATTGGGAGGAGCCCACCACAGCTCAAGGAGGCCTGCGTGCCTCTGTAGACTCCTCCTCTGGGGACAGGGCATAGCTAAACAAAAAGCAGCAGAAACATCTGCAGATGTAAATGCCCCTGTCTGACAGCTTTGAAGAGAGCAGTGGATCTCCCAGTGCAGAGGTTGAGATCTGAGAACAGACAGACTGCCTGCTCAAGTGGGTCCCTGACCCCTGAGTAGCCTAACTGGGAGACATCTCCCTCTAGGTGCAGACCGACACCTAACACTTCACATGGCAGGGTACACCCCTCAGATGAAGCTTCCAGAGCAAGAATCAGACAGCAACACTCACTGTTCAGCACTATTCTGTCTTCTGCAGCATCTGTTGCTGATACCCAGGCAAACAGGGTCTGGAGTGGACCTCAAGCAAACTCCAACAGACCTACAGCTGAGGGTCCTGACTGTTAGAAGGAAAACTAGCAAACAGAAAGGACACCCACACAAAAGCCCCATCAGTACGTCACCATCATCAAAGACCAAAGGCAGATAAAACCACAAAGATAGGGGAAAAGCAGTGCAGAAAAGCTGGAAATTCAAAAAATCAGAGTGCATCTCCCCGTCCAAAGGAATGTAGCTCATCACCAGCAATGGAACAAAGCTGGATAGAGAATGACTTTGACGAGTTGAGAGAAGAAGGTTTCAGTCGATCAAACTTCTCAGAGCTAAAGGAGGAAATACATAACCAGTGCAAAGAAACTAAAAACATTGAAAAAAGAATAGATGAATGGATAACTAGAATAATCAATGCAGAGAGGACCTTAAAAGAACTGATAGAGATGAAAACCATAACATGAGAACTACGTGACAAATGCACAAGCTTCAGTAACTGACTGGATCATCTGGAAGAAAGAGTATCAGCGATTGAAGATTGAATGAATGAAATGAAGTGAGAAGAGAATTGTAGAGAAAAAAGAGTAAAAAGAAATGAACAAAGCCTCCAAGAAGTATGGGATTATGTGAAAAGACCAAATCTACGTCTAATTGGTGTGCCTGAAAGTGAAGGGAAAAATGGTATCAAGTCAGAAAACATTCTGCAGGATATCATCCAGAAGAATTTCCCCAACCCAGTAAGACAGGACAACATTCAAATTCAGGAAATACAGAGAACACCAAAGAGATACTCCTCGAGAAGTGCAACTCCAAGACACATAATTGTCAGATTCACCAAATTGAAATGAAGGAAAAAATGTTAAGGGCAACCAGAGAGAAAGGTCGGGTTACCCACAAAGGGAAGCCCATCAGACTAACAGCAGATCTCTCAGCAGAAACTCTCTAAGCCAGAAGAGAGTGGGGGCCAATATTCAACATTCTTAAAGAAAAGAATTTTCAACCCTGAATTTCATATCGAGCCAAACTAAGTTTCATAAGGAAGGAGAAGTAAAGTCCTTTACAGACAAGCAAATGCTTAGAGATTTTGTCACTGCCAGGTCTGCCCTACAAGAGATCCTGAAGGAAGCACTGAACATGGAAAGGAACAACAGGTACCAGCCATTGCAAAAACATGCCAAAATGTAACGTCCATCGATGCTAGGAAGAAATTGCATCACCTAGCGAGCAAAATAACCAGCTAATATCATAATGACAGGATCAAGTTCACACATAACAATATTAACCTTAAATGTAAATGGACTAAATGGTCCAATTAAAAGACACAGACTGGCAAACTGGATAAAGAGTCAAGACCCATCAGTTTGCTGTATTCAGGAGACCCATCTCACATGCAGAGACACACATAGGCTCAAAATAAAGAGATGGAGGAAGATCTAACAAGCAAATGGAAAACAAAAAAAAGCAGGGTTTGCAATCCTAGTCTCTGATAAAACAGACTTTAAACCATCAAAGATCAAAAGAGACAAAGAAGGCCATTACATAATGGTAAAGGGATCAATTCAACAGGAAGAGCTAACTATCCTAAATATATATGCACCCAATACAGGAGCACCCAGATTCATAAAGCAAGTCCTTAGAGACTTACAAAGAGACTTAGACTCCCATACAATAATGGGAGACTTTAACACCCCACTGTCAACATTAGACAGATCAACGAGACAGAAAGTTAACAAGGATATTCAGGAATTGAACTCAACTCTGCACCAAGCAGACCTAATAGACAACTACAGAACTCTCCACCCCAAATCAACAGAATATACATTCTTCTCAGCACCACATCACACATATTCCAAATTGACCACATAGTTGGAAGCAAAGCACTCTTCAGAAAATGTTAAAAAACAGACATTATAACAAACTGTCTCTCAGACCACAGTGCAATCAAACTAGAACTCAGGACTAAGAAACTCAATCAAAACTGCTCAACTACAAAGAAACTGAACAACCTGCTCCTGAATGACTACTGGGTCCATAACGAAATGAAGGCAGAAATAAAGATGTTCTTTGAAACCAGTGAGAACAAAGATACAACCATTTAAAGCAGTGTGTAGAGGGAAATTGATAGCACTAAATGTCCACAAGAGAAAGAAGGAAAGATCTAAAATTGACACCCTAACATCACAATTAAAAGAACTAGAGAAGCAAGAGCAAACATATTCAAATGTTAGCCGACGGTAAGAAATAACTAAGATCAGAGCAGAACTGAAGGAGACAAGAGACATAAAAAACCCTCCAAAATATCAATGAATCCAGGAGCTGGTTTTTTGAAAAGATCAACAAAATTGATAGATTGCTAGCAAGACTAATAAAGAAGAAAAGAGAGAAGAATCAAATAGATGCATTAAAAAATGATAAAGGGGATATCACCACTGACCCCACAGAAATACAAACTACCATCAGAGAATACTATAAACACCTCTGCGCAAATAAACTAGAAAACCTAGAAGAAATAGATAATTTCCTGGACACTTACACTCTCCCAAGACTAAACAAGGAAGAAGTTGAATCCCTGAATAGATCAATAGCAGGCTCTGAAATTGAGGCAATAATTAATAGCCTACCAACCAAAAGAAGTCCAGGACCAGACGGATTCACAGCCGAATTCTACTGGAGGTACAAGGAGGAGTTGGTACCATTGCTTCTGAAACTCTTCCGATCAATAGAAAAAGAGGGAATCCTCCCTAACTCAATTTACGAAGCCAACATCATCCTGATACCAAAGCCTCACAGAGATACAACAAAAAAAAGAGAATTTTAGACCAATATCCCTGATGAACGTCGATGCAAAAATCCTCAACAAAATACTGGCAAACCAAATCCAGCAGCACATCGAAAAGCTTGTCCACCATGATCAAGTGGGCTTCATCCCTGGGATGCAAGGCTGGTTCAACATATACAAATCAATAAATATAATCCAGCATATAAACAGAACCACAGACAAAAACCACATGAGTATCTCAATAGATGCAGAAAAGGCCTTTGATAAAATTCAACAGCCATTCATGATAAAAACTCTCAATAAATTCGGTATTGATGGAATGTATCTCAAAATAATAAGAGCTATTTATGACAAACCCACAGCCAATATCATACTGAATGGGCAAAAACTGGAAGCATTCCCTTTGAAAACTAGCACAAGACAGGGATGCCCTTTCTCACCTCTCCTATTCAACATATTTTTGGAAGTTCTGGCTAGGGCAATCAGGCAAGAGAAAGAAATAAAGGGTACTCAGGAAAAGAAGAAGTCAAATTGTCCCTGTTTGCAGATGACATGACTGTATATTTAGAAAACCCCATCGTCTCAGCCCAAAATTTCCTTAAGCTGATAAGCAACTTCAGCAAAGTCTCAGGATACAAAATCAATGTGCAAAAATCACAAGCATTCTTACACACCAGTAACAGACAAACAACCAAATCATGAATGAACTCCCATTCACAATAGCTTCAAAGAGAATAAAATACCTAGGAATCCAGCTTACAGGGGATGTGAAGGACCTCTTCAAGGAGAACTACAAACCACTGCTCAGTGAAATAAAAGAGGACACAAACAAATGGAAGAACATACCATGCTCATGGATAGGAAGACTCAATATCATGAAAGTGGCCATACTGCCCAAGGTAATATTTAGATTCAATGCCATCCCCATTAAGCTACCAATGAGTTTCTTCACAGAATTGGAAAAAACTGCTTTAAAGTTCATATGGAACCAAAAAAGAGCCTGCATGGCCAAGACAATCCTAAGCAAAAAGAACAAAGCTGGAGGCATCACGTTACCTGACTTCAAACTATACTACAAGATTACAGTAACCAAAACAGCATGATACTGGTACCAAAACAGAGATATAGACCAATGGAACAGAACAGAGTCCTCAGAAATAATACCACACATCTACAGCCATCTCATCTTTGACAAACCTGACAAAAACAAGAAATGGGGAAAGAATTCCCTATTTAATAAATGGTGCTGGGAAAATTGGCTAGTCATAAGTAGAAAGCTGAAACTGGATCCTTTCCTTACTCCTTATACGAAAATTAATTCAAGATGGATTAGAGACTTAAATATTAGACCTAAAACCATAAAAACGCTAGAAGAAAACCTAGGTAATACCATTCAGGACATAGGCATGGGCAAGAACTTCATGTCTAAAACACCAAAAGTAACAGCAACAAAAGCCAAAATTGACAAATGGGATCTAATTATACTAAAGAGCTTCTGCACAGCAAAAGAAACTACCATCAAAGTGAACAGACAACCTACAGAATGGGAGAAAATTTTTGCAATCTACTCATCTGATAAAGGGCTAATATCCAGAACCTAAAAAGAACTCAGTCAAATTTACAAGAAAAAAAATCAACCCCATCAAAAAGTGGGCAAAGGATATGAACAGACACTTCTCAAAAGAAGACATTCATACAGCCAACAGACACATGAAAAAATGCTCATCATCACTCGCCATCAGATAAATGCAAATCAAAACCACAATGAAATGCCATCTCACACCAATTAGAATGGCAATCATTAAAAAATTAGGAAAGAACAGGTGCTGGAGAGGATGTGGAGAAATAGGAACACTTTTACACTGTTGGTGGGACTGTAAACTAGTTCAACCATTGTGGAAGACAGTGTGGTGATTCCTCAAGGATCTAGAACTAGAAATACCATTTGACCCATCCATCCCATTACTGGGTATATACCCAAAGGATTATAAGTCATGCTGCTATAAAGACACATGTACACAGATGTTTATTGCAGCACTATTCACAATAGCAAGACTTGGAATCAACCCAAATGTCCATCAGTGACAGACTGGATTAAGAAAATGTGGCACATATGCACCATGGAATACTATGCAGCCATAAAAAAGGATGAGTTCGTGTCCTTTATAGGAACATGGATGCAGCTGGAAACCAGCATTCTCAGCAAACTACGCAAGAACAGAAAACCAAATACCACATGTTCTCACTCATAGGTGGGAATTGAACAATGAGATCACTTGGACACAGGAAGGGGATCATCACACACAGGGGCCTATTGTGGCGAGGGGGTTGTGGGGAGGGATAGCATTAGGAGATATACCTAATGTAAATGATGAGTTAATGGGTACAGCACACCAACATGGCACATGTATACATATGTAATAAACCTGCACATTGTGCACATGTACCCTAGAACTTAAAGTATAATTAAAAAAAAAAAAAGTAAATGGATTAAGAGTAAAACAATGTGTGGCCCATCTATATAATAGAGTACTACTCGGCAACAATAAAGAACCAAGTATTGATTCAGGTAATAACATACATGCTCAATATGATTACACTAGGTCAAAGAAGCTATGCAAAAAAAGCACATTCTGCATGATTGCAGTTTCATAAAATTCTAGAAAATGTAAACTAATCCGTAATAGAAGGTACATTAGTGATTTTCTAGAGATAGGAAAAAACAATGAGTTTAAAAGAACCATGAAGAAATTGTGGAACATCGTAGAAATATTTGTTATCTTGAGTATGGTGATTATTGTATAGGTATATACTATTTCAAAACTGTTAGCATTTTATATTATACTTTATTTGAGCACTGCATTAGGCTCAGTTATTCAGTTTAAAAAATCATCAGAATAGTTTTACTTATTAACTGCCAGACCCATTTTACTTTTTTTCCCACATTTGTTGGCTGCCACTCTTTTATCTCCTTTCCTTGTGACTATAATTTTGTATGTTACTCTTCAGAGAGAATAGAAAGATAACTTTGTGTTTTCTCTAGGATGGTTAATCAAACAACTCTACTGATATTATGAAGAATTTCTTTTAACCTCACAACTCGTGGCTATGAATCCTCAAATTTTAGATTAATTGGCAAATTTGGGGGAAAATATCAGTTTTTTTTTCATATATTACCTCATGTGGATGTATTTACTCTTTTACTCTGCTTCCATATGTTTGTGACCTGCTGAAGCAGGAATTCTGACAAATTCTATTTTGCATTATTTCCATCACAAGCAAAAAAAAAAAAAAGTAGCAGACTATCATGCCTATGCTACATTACAAGTAAATTTCTGTCAGAAGAGAACTTCAGTTTTGATTGGAAATTGATGAGGCATACTAGGTGGGCACGCCATTTATAGTTTTATACATGTAATAAAAGTAAAAATTCTCGATGGAAGACAAGCTCCCTAGTTTATAAATTTAAAATATCTTTCTGCTCTAATAACAGCATGCTTTTGTTGCCAGACACTCCCATGGCCTTCATAGTATAGAATGACTTCTGGCCTTGAATCTCCTTGTTGCAGTGTCAAATGAGTTGGCTCTGTGTACTACAAGAATTCTGGAGAACTGTCTATGGAAACTACAATGCAATGACTACCAATAATTTTACTGTACGTATAAGGAAATGACAGCAAACCACACAGATTCATCCTGTTAAATTCAAAGATCATTTATTCAACTTTCCCATAACCAAATCACAAAAACAATCTGGCTACTCTGAGGTCAACTGATGCAAAGAGAATTGTAGTGAAAGAGGGGCCAAGTCAAGAGAGAGAACAGTGGAACCATTTGTGGCTAAGATGCCTTGCTTTTGGAAATCAACATACATTTTATATATGTTTATATGTGTATATAAAAAGTATATATGTATGTAAAGGTGCAAAAATATATATGTGTATAATGAATTATCTTAATGCTATCCATTCTCATGTACCCCTGGAAAGATTTTTGTATACGTTGAGAAATACGTGTACTCTGGTCTGAAAACAGCTGATTTTAAGAGTCCTATTGGACACAAATTAGGTCAGATCTGAATTACCAAAGGGAATAAAAAGTCTTGGGCTTGTTTGTTTAAATAAAGACTTTTATTATTAAACATAAATATCTTTATTTTTATTTACCAATAATTTGTTTTTATTGTTTAATTTTTTATCTTTTAGGATTTTTATTAATACTGTTGATTGACACATCATAATTGTATACATTTATGAGGTACAATGTGATGTTTTCATATATATATAAAATGTGGACTGTTTAAATCAAGCTCGTTACAACATACATCACCTGCCTTATCATTTTTTATGGTGAGATGTTTGAAATTTACTTTTAGTTATTTTGAAATATACATGACATTACAATTGACTATAGTCACCCTGTCTGCAATGGATATCAAGAGTTATTCCTTCTGTCTATCTGAAATTTATACCCTTTGATCACTAACACCTCATTCCCTCTTTCCCCACTTCTCAAGCCTCTGGTAACCATTATCCTATGTCCTGTTTCTGTGAATTCAAATTTATTACATTCCACATCTAAGTTATATCATGCAGTACTTGCCCAGCAATATCATTTCTGGGTATGTGTCCAAAGGTACTACATCAATATGCTGAAGAGATACCTGTACTCTCGTGTTCATTGCAGCGTTATTCATAACAACCAAGATACGGAGTCAACCTAAGTGTCCAGCAATGGACATAGAAAATGTGGTATGCATACACAATGGAGTACTACGCATTCTTAAAAATGAAGAAAATCCTGTCTCTTGCGACATGGTTGAATTTGGATTTGTTTTATGTGAACCTTAAAGACTAAATTCAGGAACCTTATAATGCCCTGTTTCTCTCCAACTTCAACTCCCCCCAACCCCCCATCCCCATACTACTGTGGAGATATATTGGCTCACTTAAGACTAAGCTTTAATGTGTAAAAATTCTTATTTTTAAGCAACAAAAACTTACTTTGGTTTATTTAGGGAAAGAAATTTATTGAGATAATTGCCAGACGGGTGGCTGAACCTGACTCACAGAACTGGTGGAAATAATAGGGATAGGCAGCAGCCAGGACTAAAGGCAAAATCATGCTACAATACCAGTGTGCACACTGCTGCTGTTTAACCCTGTAGGCAGCTTGCAAAGCGGCCATATGTTGATGCTTGACACCAAAAGCTGCCACCGCTGACCCTGGAAATTCCTTGTTGTTGCTGCCACTGCATCAAAATGTATTCTCCATGGTAGATCCTCCTGCTTGTTTACTACCTCGTAGTCTCAAGTTCAGATGTAATACATTCTAGGTTACATGCTCATGCCTTTGATGCCAGAGAAATGAATAAACGAGCATCTGGCACTTTAACATCTGTGATTAAAGGCAAGCACTGCCTTTTGCCATGACTCACATGGTGAGGGATTCTCCAAACATAAGAATGGTGTTCAGATTCTGAGCCACAAAATAAAAGACGATAAATGTTCCACATGAAGACATATAACCACAAAAAACACACAGGTCTTGCACTTCATTTCAATAGGCATCTAAACATTTAGCCGAATCTTTTATTAAACAAAAAGGATAAATGCAACGTAAATGTGATCCTTACATGTAAGCATAGTTAGAGCCTGCTGCTATATTCTGCAGTCTGCCTATACCCTCTCCCATAGAAATTTTCTCATTCTTAACTTGACACAAAGTTACTCCGAGGATTAAGGCTTAAAAGGAATGTCTTGATATTTTGCTTAGTTCGATGGTATCCATTATGTACTGAATCATGTCCTCACTGAAATATATGTTGAAAGTCTGTGATAGGGTTTGGATTTTGGTCCCCCCGCCAGATCTCATGTCAAATTGTAATACCCAACGTTGGAGGAGGTGGGAGGTGATTGGATCATGGGGTGGACATCCCTCCCCACTTAAAATAGTGTTCTTGTAATAGTGAGTGAGTTCTTATAATAGTGAATGAGTTCTCACATGATCTGGTTTAACTTCTCTTCATTCTCTTTCTCCTGCTCCTGCCAGGTAAGATATGCTTTCTTCCCCTTCACTTTCTGCCATAACTGGAAGTTTTCTGAGACCTCCTCAGTCATACTACCTGTATAGCCTATAGAACCATGAGCCAGTTAAACCTCTTTTCCTCATAAGTTACCCAGTTTCAGATATTTCTTATAGCAGCTTGAGAATGGCCTAATATACCCTGATCCTTAGTTCCTCGAAATATGACTATTTAGGGAGAGTCTTTAAAAAGGTGATTAAATTAACTGAGACTCCTAGGGTGAGCCGTAATCTAGTCTGGTTGATGTTCTCATATGAAAAGATAATTTGGACACAAAATGATACTAGGAATATGCATACACAGAGAAAAGACCATGCGAGGATGCAACGAGACCTCACATGTTTAACATATCAGTTAAACAGTTTAACTGCATACTTCTGAAGTGTCTCTGTCTTTTCTATTGGGCTATATGTTGGCTGAGAAAATATCACACACTTCTCATTCACAATATCGCATAGTTATGTCCAATGCCATTGGAGCAGGTCTCTCTAAAGAACAAGACACAACATCACTATGGAAGTTCAATATTCAGGCATATGGCCAGAGAGCAAGAAGTACAGTTCAGAGTGGGCATCACATAAAATACGTATTTTTCTTGGAGGCTTATACCAATGGTCAGAATATAAGAGTGACAAACTTTGATTGACCAACACAATTAAGTGGGAGAGTACATGAAAGGGTCAGAAGAACATACAGGGAGGTAGCTCATACACTTAATAGATAATGGTTTTCTAGTTCACAGGGCCAGATATCAATTCATAAAATGAGGCAGTAAGAATGTCTGTAAGTTTCTAGAGCTAAATAACAAAAGTAAAGGAATCAACTCCGGGAAGCATCAGAAACAGTTGTGCCTGGGACATGAAGCTATTTAGCACTGATTACTAACATGGTGATTCTCTTTTCAGAGCCTCTAGAAGATTTGACTCATTTTGTTATTAATCAGTCAACTTTCAAAAGTCATGATATAAATACAAATTTTAGTAGAATATCGTATTAAAGGGAAACTGAGAAGCTGCAAATTAAAAGGGAAAAACAACTGGACAACTGGGATCTCTTAAAGGACATCTATAATACATTTGGATTCCAAAGAGTCAGTCACATCTCTATTGTAGTTAAATCATCTTACAGTAATCAGGAAGCTTTATTAAAATGAAAACTGATGAAAGTGTAGCTCAGACGATTCACTGCGCCTTGTAATAGAATAATTTGCTGAATCAATAATGACAGCATACATGGGCCCCCTAGGATTCTTTCTAAGCAAACTCTATCCTCACTGACAGATAACACAATAGTTTTGTTCACTGGTAATGCTGGTAGTACTTGTTGTACTACTCACTATCAAACATTGTATAGTTAGGAGACGAGAAACATATCATAATTTATTATTAATTTCTTAAGAAAGTAAAAGTATGAAAAATTAACATTTTAACTACAGATAATTATTCAAGAAAAGAAAGGAATTATTCTACTTTTAGTAACAGAATATCCTACATCACAGTTATCTTCCCACATATAAAATAATAAACTCTGGGAAAAATATTTAGAAACAATTATTTTGAAGGTACTAGAGAAAAATTAAAAACAGACCAGTACTGAAAAGGAAATTATCCTTGACAGAGAAAACCTGTACTGGAGGAAAAATTGGATTCACAAGACCTTAATTTTGTTCTAAGGCATGTGGCAATTTAAAGCAATAGTAATAGTAATAGTAAAGAGTGTTTTGTGAACTGGTATTCGTTGTAAGGTATTTAGATATAGCAATAACTCAAAAACATGAACAAAAGGAACTGTAATTTTCAAAATTTTAGTGTCTTACATGGAGTAATAAGATAAAAGAATGCATACCACAATTTCTATAGTGACCATGAAAAGAAAAATAATGAAGGTTTTATAGTTAGAAAGTCAAAAGAAAAGTAAAATGGAAAACTAAAAATATTTGATGCACTCCCCAAAAAAGCAAAATGAAGGATCAACTGTAAAATAAGATAAGGGAAAAACGGAGAACAAATGGAAAGATGATAGACTTAAGCCCAACCATATCAATAATTACACTAAATATAAATAATAGACTACACACCCCAAATTCAAGGAAAACTAGGCTAGTTTAAAAAGCCCAAGACATTACTTTATGTTACTTAGAGGATACACTTTACATATAAAGGTACACATTGATTGAAAGTAAATGGATGAAACATTCCATGCAAAAATTAGTTATAAGAAGACTAATTGACAGTATTCACATCAATTAAATAATCTTCAACTTCAGGAGTATTTACCACAAACAAAGAGGAACGTTTTGTAATAACAGAAACAACTATCACAAAGAGAAAAAAAAAGATTAAATATGTGCATGCACCTAATAACAGAGCCTCAAAATGCATGACACAAAAACAGATAAATGGATAAATTCACAAGTACAGATTAATATTTTCAACCTTTATCACATAGTTGATAGAACAATTAGACAAAAAAACTCATTATAATATAGAAGCTATGAAGATTAGTATTCACCCTGACCTAACTGACATCCATTTATAATGATACCCAAAGCTGCAGAATGAATATGTATTATTTTTAAATGAATACCAGAAATCACCAAGCTAGCTCATATGCTGACCATAAAACAAGTCTCAATAAATTTCAGACTATTGGAGTATTACATAGTGCATCCTTTGCACTATGTAATAATGGTATGATTTCTAGAAAAGGCCCCCACATTTGGAAAACAACACTTTTTGGAAAAAGATATAAAAATGATCTTAGAAAATATTTTTAATGGATAATAACTAACCAATATATCAAAATTTGTGAGATGCATGTATAGCAACAATTATAGGGATATTTGCCATTTTTAATTATTATATTAGAAAAGAAAAAGGTTTTAAAATCAGTGATCTAAATGTCTACCTTAGGAATTTGAAAAATACTCAGTAAATTGGATCCAAAATAAGTAGAAAAACAAAATTAGAAAAAGCAGCAACCAATGAAATAAAAAAAACAAACACTAGAGAACAATTTTAAAACCAAAATACCTACTGGGTACAATATCTAATATTTGGGTGATGGGTACACCAGAAGCTCGACTCTCACCATTATGCGTGTAATGCCCTGATAACAAACAAGCTCATGTACCCCAAAATCTAAAATTAAAACAATAAAGGCCGGGCGCGGTGGCTCACGCTTGTAATCCCAGCACTTTGGGAGGCTGCGGCGGGCGGATCACGAGGTCAGGAGATTGAGACCATCCTGGCTAACACGGTGAAACCCCGTCTTTACTGAAAATACAAAAAAATTAGCCAGGCATGGCGGTGGGCGCCTGTAGTCCCAGTTGCTGGGGAGGCTGAGGCAGGAGAATGGCATGAACCAGGGAGGCAGAGCTTGCAGTGAGCGGAGATGGAGCCACTGCACTCCAGCCTGGGTGACAAAGCAAGACTCCATCTCAAATAAATAAATAAATAAATAAATAAATAAATAAATAAAATAAAATAAAATAAAATATAAAACTCCAAATCTCCATCTTTGCAAAAATTAATGAAATTAACAATGTCCTAGAAAGATTCATGCAGACAAAAAGAGAATAAACACAAATTATTTGCCATATCAGACAGAGGAGGGTATATCATTAAAGAAATTATAAAGCTTAAAATGATAAGAATATATTATAAAAAACTTGTTACAAATATATTGAACAATTTATATTAAATGGATACATTCTTTGAGAAATATAACTTGCCAAATTGAAACTGGATGGAATAGAAAAAAATGAATAGCCCTATATCTCATAGAGGAATTAATTCATTATCAAAAACAATTCACAAAGTCAGTTTCAAAATGTTCACTGGTGAATTATATCAAGATTTAAAGATAAAATAGTACCAGTTTTACCCAACCTTATTTGGAAGTGATGCAGAGAATACTCCTTGCCTACTTTATGAGGCCTGAATAAACGTGATGCAAAAATCTGACTAAGACATTGCAGTAAAAGAAAAGACCTCAGTCTAATATCTCTTATTAGCAGAGATACAATAAGCATCAACAAATTACCAAATTGAATTTATCAATATATAAAAATGATAAAACAGATTTGACTAACTGATCTTTTTATCCTAGGAATGAAAAGTTGGTTTTACATTTAAAAATCAATCACTATAACTCATAGTAACAAAATAAAATATGAATAACATATGGCACCATACCAAGAGCTGCAGAAAAGGCATATTATAAAATTTATCACTCATTAGTAATAAAATTTTTCAGCAAAATTGTAATAGAAGAGAGCATCCTAAATTTTGTAAAGGACATCTGGAAACTGTAGCTACCATTATCCTTTACTCCTTAATCATTACTTACTTAATCCTGGAGATCAGAAATAAGAATGTCCACCACAAAATTTTATTGTATTGTGGTGGAAACCTTACCCATCATTGAACTGATGGGAGTGAAGAACAGATTGGAAAGAAGGAAATAAAACAGAAAATATTTATAAATAACATAATTGTACTCCCCTCAGACAAAACATATTTGGATACATCAATTTAGCAAAATTGAAGGTCAGTATACAAAAAGCAATATCATTTCCATATGATTACAGGAAACAACAGGAAAAGAAAAATTTTTTCAAAGCCCGTCTACTATAATATCAACCCCACAAAGTACTTAATAATAAATGTAACAAAAAGTAAGCAATACTTCTATGCTGAAAGTGACAAAATATAGGTAAAGGGAATGAAAAGAAGCCTAAATAAGGGAAGAAGTATTTAATGATTATGGATGAAAAATAATACTCAGTATAAGGTATATACATTCTCCTTAAAATGATCTATAGATTAAAGGCAATTTCAGATATAATCAAAGTAGTATTTTAAAATAAAATTAAGAAGCTAACTCTTACATTTGAAATGTACAAACAGGTAAACCATCAAACCTGACAAAGAATAATGTCAGATTTACATTACCTGATTTTAAAATTACTATGAAGTGACAGTAATCAAGATGACAGTATGTTGTTGATATAATCATGGCCAATAGATCAATGGAACAAAACAGGATCAACCGAAGTTGATCCACATGTACATAGTTGAATTGAAAAGTGACAAAGGTAAAAAGTTATTCAGTGGAGAATGAAATAATTTGAATATATGAATTTTGGGGGGACACAAGCATTCAGACCATAGCAGTTATTCTCCTGGGTCTCCAGCTGGCTGACTGAAGATCATGAAACTTCTCAGCTTTCATAACTCCATGAGATAATTATTTACAGGAAATCTCTTTGTATTCTGTTGGTTCTGTTTCTCTGGAGAACCTAAACTAATACACAGAGAATATCCAAAAACCTACCCATACAAGAATGGACAACTAAATAATGACATATTTATACAATGAACTATTACTCAGTAATAAAATGGAATAAAGTACTGATATTGGCAACCATATGGATTCATTGCACATTATTGCAGTGAAAGAAATGGAACATAAATGCGTACATATTGTATGATTCCATTTAGATGAAGTTCTAGAAGAGATGAAACTAAACTATTGTAAAGAAAAGAAGTCAGATAAACTTGTTGCTTCTCTGGAGCTGGTGGAATTTACTGGGAAGTGGTATGAGTGAATAACATGCTCTATATTCTGATAGGCATGTAAGTTACACTCACAGATGTATGTGTTTGTCAGATCTCATTTAATATTTATGCATTTACTACATATATTTGTTTATTTATATCATCTCCTAAACAACCGTGAAAAATTAACTAATCAATTGCAAGACCAAAGAAAAGACAGAAACACTTACTGAAACCAGAGAAAGAAAAACATTCTCTGGAATAATCATATGAAATAGCATTTATGAAACATTGGCTTATTTAATAAGAATGCTTATTTACAACAACTATTTATGGTTCTCTTTTTATGAATCAAATTTTAGCATCCTCTAGTACTAGGATATGTGGGTTGTAATTTAGAATTTGTACTTACTATTAACCATCATAATCTTACTGAATTCGTTTCACCTTTGTTGTGCTTTTATTGTTTGTTTTTGTTTAAAATTCAAAATCAGCATTTCTCCAAGTGAATTCTATGAAATAAGAATTCCAAGAAAACGTATAAGTTACATTAGGAAAAGAGAATGGAGTGTTCTGAGATCAAATACACTTGAAGGTGTTGGTCAAAGGATACAAAATTTCAGTTAGTTAGGAAGAATAAGTTCAAGAGATCCATTGTACATAATGGTGGTTATAGTTAATAAAAATATATTGTATTCTTAAAAATTCCTAAGAGAGGAGACTTGAGTGTCCTCACCATAAAAAAATAAGTAAGGTATGTGTTTGTTAATTAGCTTAATATTTCAAAACATGTCATACACATTAAATAAATGCAATTTTATTTAATGACTTAAAAATAAATTTTAAAATGCCTTGAAGAGTTGAATAAAAGAAAACTATATTTTTTTAATTTCAGTTCTTCTCAGAACCTTTAATTCAATAATGAAAGTGGATCTACTTTATATCAGTAATGCTTATAGTACTGTGTTTATGTCAATTTACTTAATCTTTATTTTATAAGGCTTAAAATCATTTTGAGTAAGGTGCTTTTGTCATTTTTATTTTTAAAATGTTAAAAATGAGTAAGATGAGGCAGAATGAGGTCAAATAATTGTCAATCCTTACAGGGCTAGTAAGAAGTAGAATTGGGGCGTGAACCATTGGACTTTGGAGCCTGTGCTTGTTGCATCATGTTTCATAGATGTGCCATGAGTCAGGAAGAATCATTCCCCAGTGGGGATAAAGGAGGAAATTTTGCCAACCAATAGGAAAGAAAACTAGCATTCAACTGAAAGGTCAAAGGGGAGACATTTTTGAAAAGTTCTAGACAAATACCTGTTAAGGGCTGATAATGAACATTAAATTCAGAAAAAATCATGAAAATATACTAAAAGCCACTTATCTAACAGTCTGAGTGGCAGATATAAAATAGAGCATTTCGAGCTGAGGTGGGGTAGCATCAGGGACTGGTTGTGATTAGGGGCATAAGAATCGGGATAGAATGAGAGTTTGGAGAATAATGGAAGACTGAGAAGGTTGGCTCTTGGGTGGTCACTGTTGAAAACAGGTTGCCAAGACATGGGGGTAATGGTTAGAGGAGCTCTGAGAGAAGTGGATGGTCCCATCTGCAGTGTGGGTTCAGAATCTTGTGTACAGAGAGATGAGGCAGAGATGATGTTGATTTGGCAACAAAATTCAGCCAAATGCAGTGCAGAGGTTGGCTGCTCCCTCGGTCTCTGTCTGGATGATGGAGAGTACACAGGTAATAACATTTGAGAAACATAATATTGAGTGGACAGAATAAACAGAATACAAATATTTTGACTGGTAAAGCAGAGGTGGTTCAGAGGAAAAACAGTAAAAATAGCTGCCTTCACTAGGGTAATACATTCACATTCCAATGCCTTAAGAAACGGTAGCTTGAAAGGAAATATTGTTGTGATTAACTCAGAGAAAACAAGGCCACACAGATTTCTTAATTATTCAGAAAGAATGGGAGACAGTTTGGTAAGTGAGAATGGAGAAAATTCCCAATAGAGCTAGAATTCTTATTGGAATTCTATGGTAGCAGACCATAGAAACATAACTATTGATTATTCAAGCTTAAAGTAGTATTCATGGGAATTCTGAACTTCCCAGTACTCTGAACTGAATTCCGCATGAAAAGAACAGGAAATTGAAGAGAGGCATATTAGAAGAGCTGGAGGCATGGGCAAAGCTGTCCTGACTGTCCCACTCTTTCAGAATTAGTTTGAGTCCACAGAGAGTGTTTCTTTCAGTCAGCTTTAGGTTATGTTCAAAATTCTTGGGGACCTGAATCAGTGTGGATATTTTCTGAGGAGACTTTCTGGGCCTAGCTTGATCTAGAAATCTCTGAAACTCAGCTTATTTCCCCTGAGTCCTCCAGACTGGAGATTTATTATGAGGCCAATATGAATCTTTTGAAACTCCATGGCTGTCTTAGTCCGTTTGAATTGCTATAACAAAATTCCAAAGACTGGGTAGTTTATAAACAACAGAAATTTACTTCACATGGTTCTGGAGCCTGGAAAATTCAAGATCAAGGCAGTGGCAGATTTGGTGTCTGGTGAGAACTTACTATCTGCTTCATAAATGGCATCTTGTTACTGTGTTCTCACATGACAAAGGGGTAAATATGCTTCCTCAGGTCTCTTTTCTAAGGAACTAATTCCATTGATGAAGGTGAAGATGCCATGACCTAGTCAACTCCCAAATGTCCCACTGCTTAATATTCTTGCATTGGGATTTCAACATAATGAATTTTGGAGGGACACAAACATTCAGACTATAGTAATGTGTTAACATTTAGATGCTCTTTATCCTATTCCTAGCCACCAGAAACACAGAATTGGTATCTTGGATATTTTCTTATTCATTTCCTACTTTTATATCAATATTCTAAAAACACAAAAACCCAAGAATTGTAGGAAATAGACTGATACTGACTTTCAGAAAATTAATGCCCTAAATGTGTTCCACTGGATTTGATACCTTGTAGGAAATCTATTTTCAAAAGTGAAATATCTTCAAAATCACTTTAAACCCCTAAGCACATTTCTTCAACGAGAAGAGATGCAAATTTTCTTAAATTGGGTTCAATCTAAATGTTAGCCAAAGAGCATAGGAAACTAAAATGATCTGATTGAAATTGATGAATAACTTTTATTTTTAATCTAAGAAGGTTGATGGGAAAAGAGATGGTTTGAAAGTGAGTAGAAGAAACAAGTTAAAAGAACAGTTAGGGACTGGAAAAGAAAAATATTTCATCCAGACAGGATTCTTACTAAGGAAAAGATATTGCAAATGTATTTGAAACATACATGAAAGCAAAGTGGCTCTAGTAAAATTGAAGAGTAGAGAATTAAAGAGAAGTTATCAGGAAATGGAGGATTTTATATCACTTTTTGCCTTTTGCATATAATGTGAAGTAAGAAAAAGGAGTTGCCTAGGGCGTAGAGTGTATTTCTTAGTGTAGATGTGGAAGAGACCATTGTTAAAAAAAATCGGAACATCCTAAGGCAAAGCAAGGATAAGTACTAAGTCCAAATAACTGTGATTCACGACTCTGAAAGGACGAGAGAATAGGAAGAACAAAGTCATGCTTTGAATTAACTGCTTTTGCGGGATCTCAGCAGCTGGATGAGTATGCTACCTGGCTCTTTTAAAGTGGAAAATGATAACCACAAGAAAATTATCCTTAATTTGCTTATGAGAAGACATGAAATTGCAGATAAAAATGGTGTTTTTACCGCATGTTCTCACTCATAGGTGGGAACTGAACAATGAGATCACTTGCACTCAGGAAGGGGAACATCACACACCGGGGCCTATTATGGGGAGGGGGGAGGGGGTATGGGGGACGGATTGCATTGGGAGTTATACCTGATGTAAATGACGAGTTGATGGGTGCTGACGAGTTGATGGGTGCAGCACACCAACATGGCACAAGTATGCATATGTAATAAACCTGCATGTTGTGCACATGCACCCTAGAACTTAAAGTATAATAATAAAGAAAAAAAGAAAAAAAAAGAAAATGGTGTTTTTGAATTTGGTGAGATTAGAAGGAACCTCAGGATGATGCTAAAGGCAGAGAAAATAGACAGAGAAAGGGGCAGGAAGAAACCAATTGTCGTCTAGCTAAAATCACATAATTTTGTAACTGAAAAATGCTTTAGAACATATTGACTTCAATGCCTTTATTTTGCAAATGAGAGAGCTGAGTCCAAGACTCTAATCTGATTCCACAGACTCCCAGTTCACTGGCCTCTAGTCACTCTATCATTTTGCTTTCTTTCTTGTTCTGGGGTTCTTGCAGGTGCCTTGTGCAAGACGCTTGGAAATCGTTGCTGGAGGATGGGTTTTCCAAAGCCTGGCTCTCAATCTTTCATGCTTCCATTCTTTGGAGCAAAATTAAATTTAACTTAAATTAATTAAAATGGAGTAAACCCCCAAATTCTGTTTCTTAGTCACAATAGTCATTATTTCAGGCAACTAGACACGTATGCCTAATGGTACCATATTGGGCAGTGCAGCTAAAGAGCATTTCCATAGTTGAAGAAAGTCCTACTGAAATTGAACAATGTTATGGTAGAGACTGTGGTTCCATATGGGTGGCTTTTAGTCATAATTTGTACCTAAAATTTAGGTATCTATTTTTATTTTCCAAAGCAATAAATTCCCACCGGAGTTAGGAAATATGAATAGTAGTTTCTTTTTCTCAACCATAAACAGCTAACTGGAGATGTTACCTTATATTAATCTCCTATGCTCATTGTGTTTCACCTTCTTCATTGGAAATGTGAAAATAGATGATTGCTAATCTCACAGAGATATTGATAGGGACATCTAGAAAGCTTCAAATACTTTATAATGATGAGATTTATTGTTACTTTTATGGTTAATAAAGATAACATGTTTTTAAATCCATTTTATGAAGACACATCAGCTTGGCTTTGCTTTTTTCCCATTTTCAGACATATATGCTGTTTTTTGGAGTCCTAGTTATTTTTCTGCAGTCCTTAATCACGTTTACAGCATCTGAGTAATGGTATGGACCTTGTGCATTTATTGTTTAAGTAATGTATGCAAACTAATATTTAGAGTAACGGTAAGGGCCAAAGAGTGTTTAAAGTTAAGATATGATAGAAATCTTGGAGTAGACACACCAGGTTAAATTAAAATTAAGTTCTGGTCTCACAGTACCTGATTAATGATTTGTATTCATTTCTCAAACCACTAGTTTTATTTTTCTTTTGAAAAAAGCACAGACAAGAATGTTCCCTTTTTTATCCATGTAGGTAATTGGTGATCCAGCTAGCCAGTTACCCACAAAATATTGGAGTAGTGAGCCCTTTTGGAAGCTACTAGACTCTGAAAAATTGGCCTAAAGGCAACTTTTTGCTAAAAGTATAATCAGGTACTTTGAAAGGCTGGCTCTTTTTCTTCTTTTCCACTCATTCATCTGACATACACCATCTGTCAGGTCATGCTGGGTTGCTTCTGTCAACCTTCCACACATCTTGAAAGAGAGAGCTTTTGAAGGTTTTTATTTCTCATGAATTTCCCCATGAAAATGCAGAGGGTTTCTTATTGGATCACCATTACTGTTTATAGAAGACTAGGAGCTAGTGTGTATCCACAGAAGTAGTAGTTCGCTTAGGCTGCCAATACACATGATTAATCATGGAACTACCCTACACAACAATTATTGACCTGCTCAAGTGGTCTATCCTGGTGCTTACAAAACTTAATATACATAGGAAATCACCCAGGGATCTTGCCAAAGTGCAGAATTCTGATTCAGTAGATCTGGGGTGGGACCTGATTCTGCATGTCTAGCAATCTCCCAGGTTACATGTATGCTGCTGATTTGTGGACCATACTTTTAGTAGGAAAAATAAAATATATTAGAATAAATGTAATGATTTGAAGTGACTCCATAGAGTGATTAAAACACAAGCAAAAGCAATAATAATCACATTTTTCTCAGTTATTTGCAGGATTAGTATGCATTATCTCGTTTAGAACACATAATACTGTGAATTAAGACAGATGTTGTGGCTGTATATTTCTGTGTAGCCTACTGATCCAAAATGTAGTGGCCTAAAGTAAATGACAACATTTATTTTGTTCACAGATCTGAAATTTGAACAGGGCTAAGTGTGCAGAGCTTGTCTGAGCTGCACCAGACATAATTTGGGGCAGCTCAGATGCTAAAAAATGGAATAATAAAGGCATACTCATTCATTTGTCTGATGGTTGATGCTACAAGGTAGCTGGCATCGCCTTAGTTGAGGCTGTAGCCAGACCACGTACAAATTGTTTTTCCGTGTGGGTACTTGACTTCTTCACAACATGGCACCTGGGTTCCTTGGATGAGCGCCTCAGGAGAACCAGGGGAAAGCTCAATAACTTTTATCAGTTAGCCTTGGATGTCACATAGATTCAGTTGTGTCATAGTTATAGACCTTACCATATTTAAGGAGGTGAAATACAGACAATACTTCTCAATAGAAGAAGGCCAAAGTTGCATTTTTAACAAGCACTTATGCGACATTTGGCAACCTTTGAGAAATGCAATATCACAACAGGTAATATGATCCTACTTTACTGATGAAAATAACTGAGGGACTATAAAGGTGGTCTCTCATTATAGGATTCAGTGGACAAAAGACAGTTTAGGAGTCTATTTAAATATGTTATATAGATTTTGTAAAGTCTAGAGTGACATGCATAGGTAAGACAGAATAGTGTAGTGTTTAAGGATATGGGTTTGAACTCTAGTTTCCTTATTTCCCAACTATGTAACTTTGGACAAGTTGTTTAATATTTATTATATTTGCTATCTGTGTTAGTAAAATCAGGATTTTATCTGCTAGAGACAGTTCTTGGCAGACTTAAGTGAATTAGGATTTGTAAAGCTCTAGGTCTCCTGCCTGACAGATAATAAATGCTTATGAAATGATAACATTTTTATCACCACTGTCATTTCTACTGATATTACCTTTAAGGAAATAACAGGGCTTTTTTTTTTTCTTTTTCATTGAAATAAGTACATTTTTGTTTGTTTTGTCCACTATAATTGAATAGTATATATTCACTTTTTTCCACTATAATTGAATAGTATCACTGACTTAAAAAATTGTGACGTTTGTTATGGGGTAGCTATTGCAGGAAGGAAGACAGTGTGAGAGCTTAAATGTTTTTAGTAACATCTGATACAGATGGAGCTTCAGAGAAAAACCCCATTTTGGAAATGACTCCAAGAAGCACATCTGTGCATTCATGCCTTAATTTAGCTTAGTTCTTGAAGGTGTGGATCATCATATGATTCCTTTATCCTGCATAGCACCTGGTGAAGGATCTGCACAGATCAGATGCACAGTAGGTATTTATAGGCATAGTTGATTAATTTTCAATTGCTTCTCTTTTTTTATGAGAGGGACTACTTAGTAGTGACTTGATAAACAAATAATAATATAAGGCAGATTTTCTATGATTGCTACAATCTATTTTTCCTATTCCAGAGTGGATATTCTGTCACAGTGATTATTTGATATTTAGTTGGGGTTTCTGGTTGTAATTGTGAGCCAGTGTGTAAGAAAATATTCAATTAGCATCAAGAGAACAGATAATGCACATGAGTGGGGAGAACTATCAAGTCTTTGCTCACAGATTCCTAACTGGTTTTCAGTTTCTTCCTAGAGCTACAGATAGCAAATTATTTAGTTTCAAAGTTCTTCAAGATAAAGCGGGCAATGGTGGTGTAGGGAGAATCAGTGGTGTCTGTATATATTAAAGCGTCTCATTTGATGATGGATTCACTTTGGTGTAGGTGTTCCTAATATCAGTGATTTTTCTCTCATCTGTGTTAGATTTTTCTGTTTACTTCTAAGGAAATTATTTTCTTCCTGAAGAAGAGAAATAAAAATGACTTTCTCTCTCCCACATACAAACACTCACGCATAAACTTATAATTGAAAGAGTCAAGCGAAGAGAGAAGATATAAAAAGCAAACAATATTCTATCAACTTTTTTCACATGTGAATGTATTATAATATTAAAAAGTGTTTGTAGGCCAGGCACCTTTGTGTGAGAAGTCCCAGGATACCATTGTAATGGGTTCTAAATACACAGTTGCCTGGGTACTTGATGGTATTGTATTTCCAAACTGGGAAAAGAAATTTTATCAGAAAGAAAATAGCTGTTTTTGACAAGTTTGGAGGCTATGAATGATAGATCAAGTGTTTTGCTCTTCTTGCATCAGCATTTTCGCTAACCTCTGGCTCAAAATAATATACTAAGGTATTATTTAATTTCTGTTCAAATCTAGATGAATAAATCTAAAAATCCCTCCAAAAGCAATATTGTTATTCCTCTTTTCAGCATATTTTTGAGACTATATCTTAGCCATATTTTTATATTTGGCATCTACTGCAGTAAAGAAAATTTCATTCATTCATTCATTCATTTATTAATTCATGTATTCATTAAGTATTTTGTATTGAGGATAGTAAAAATGTACAATAGAGTCTTTCAGAGAGATCACAGTGCACTGGAAAATCAAGAAAGTGTGCAGGTGACTCCAATACAATGTGATAAGGTCTGTGGAATGGCACGTAGAAAGCTTTGTAGTACAGAAGAAGAAGAATTAATTTTTACTGCCTTTAATGAACCTATGAAGGTACAGAAATAATACAAAATAAAATGGTAGTACAGAAACAATGTAAAATAAGCTAATTAAATTACTCAAAAATCTTTAATAGGTTACTGTATAATTTACCGCTTCTTCAGTTTATTTGATTTTGATTTATAATCACAGTCAATTAGTAACTCAATGAAACCATAAAATTTCAAGGTAAATAGAAGGGAAAGAGAGGGAAATAGTTAATGAATTTTCTCTATAACATTTTTTAAGTCTCTATCACCATTAATGAGCTAGGAAGTTGTACTATGATTTAAATCTTTTTGGAACACACATTAATTCAATTATCATTCAAGTAACAACCACAAAAGGGAGCACTGTGTAGATCTGTGGCAGAAACACGGAAGAAAAAGGCAATTTTCTAATTTCATTTAAGTCTTTTTATATATGCTATGTGTGATAAAACATACATAAATAATTTTTTTTAACTTTTATTTTGGCTTCAGGGGTACACATGCTGGTTTATTATGCAGGTAGATTGCTTGTCACAGGGGTGTGGTGTACAGATTATTTTGTCACCCAGGTAATAAGCATAATATCTGACAGGTAGTTTTTCAGTTCTCACCCTACTTCCTCCCTCGACCCTCAGGTAGGCCGCAGATTCTGTTGTTTTCTTCTTTGTGTCCATATATACTCAGTGTTTAGCTACCACTTATAAGTGAGAACATGTGGTATTTAGTTTTCTGTTTCTGTTAGTTTGCTTAGGATAATAGCCTCCAGCTTTATCCATGTGATTGCAAAGAGCATGATCTCATTCTTTTTTATGGCTGCATAGTATTCCATGGTATATATGTACTACATTTTCTTTATTCAGTCTACCATTGATGGGCATTTAGGTCAATTCCATGTGTTTGCTATTGTGAATAGTTCTGCAATGAACATATGTGTGCATATATCTTAATGGTAAAACAATTTATATTTCTTTGGGTATATATAAAATAATAAGATTGCTGGGTTGAATGGTAATTCTGCTTCAAGTTCTTTGAGAAATCACCAAACTCCTTTTCATAATGATTGAACTCATTTACACTTCCACCAACAGTGTATAAGTGTTCCCTTTCCTCCGCAACCTCACCAGCATCTGTTATTTTTTGATTTTTTTTTAAATAATGGACATTCTTACAGATTTCAGATGATATCTCATTGTGGTTTTGTTTGCATTCTCTGGTGATAGTGATGATGAACATTTTTTCCATGTGCTTTTTGGCCATGTGTATGTCTTGTTTTGAAAAGTTTATATTCGTGTCCTTTGCCCACTTTTTAATGGGGCTATGTTTTGCTTGTAAATTTGTTTAAGTTCCTAATAGATTCCGGATATTAGACCTTTGCCAGATGCATAGGTTGCAAAAGTTTTCTACCATTCTGTAGGTTGGTTGTTTACTCTGTTGATGATTTCATTTTCTATGCAGAAGTTCTTCTTTCAGTACCATTTGTCCATTTTTGTTTTGGTTGCAATTGCTTTTGGCATCATCATCATGAAATCTTTACACAGTCAACAATTCTTAGGTTATATTGCAAGGTTTGTGTAGTTTTTGGTTTTAAATGTAAGTCTTTATTCCACCTTGAGATGATTTTTCTATTTGGTGTAAGGAAGGAGCTCAGCCTCAGTCTTCTGCATATGGGTAGCCAATTATCCTAGCACCATTTATTGATTAGGAAGTCTTTTCCCAATTCCTTGCTTTTGTCCACTTTGTGGAAGATCACATGGTTGTAGGTGTGTGGCATTACTTCTGGGCTTTCTGTTCTGTTCCATTGGTCTATGTTTCTATTTTGTGCCAGAGCCATGCTGTTTTGGTTACTGTAGACATGCAGTATAGAAGTCCAGGAATGAGATGCTTTCAGTTTTGTTCTTTTTGCTTAGGTTTACCTCTGCTGTTCAAGCTCTTTTGGTTCCATATGAATTTTTTTTAAATTAATTAATTAATTAATTAATTTACAACCTCACTGTCACCCAGGCTGGAGTGCAATGGCAGGATCTCAGCTCACTGCAACCTCTGCCTCCCTGTTCAAGTGATTCTCCTGCCTTAGCCTCCTGAGTAGCTGGAATTAGAGGCACATGCCTCTACACCCAGGTAATTTTTGTATTTTTAGTAGAGATACAGTTTCACCCTGGTGGCCAGGATGGTCTTGATCTCCTGACCTCAAATGATCCACTTGCCTCAGCCTTCCAAAATGCTTGGATCACAGGCATGACCCACTGTGCTCGACATCCATATGAATTTTTAAATAGTTTATTCTAATTCTGTGAAGAATATCACTGGTAGTTTGATACATACAGCAGTGAATATTAAATTGCTTTGGGCAGTATGGCCATTTTAACATTATTGATTTTTCTGATCCGCGAACATGGAGTACATTTTTCATTTGTGTATATTATCTCTGATTTCTTTGAGGAGTGTTTCGTAGTTGACATTGTACAGATCTTTCACCTCCGTGGTTTGCTGTATTCCTATGTATTTTATTCTCTTTGTGTCTGCTATAAATGGGATTGTGTTCTTGATTTGGCTCTCAGCTTGAATGTTGTTGGTGTGTAGGAAAGCAAGTGATTTTTATACACTGATTTTGTACTCTGAAACTTTTCTGAAGTTGTGTATCAAATTAAGGAGCCTGTGGGCAGAACACTATGGGATTTTCTAGATACAAAATCTATAAATAGAGATAGTTTGACTTCCTCTCTTTCTATTTGGTTTCCTTTTATGTCCCACTCTTGCCTGATTGCTCTGGTCAGGACTTCCAGTACTATCAATAGAAGCAGTGAGATGGTGCATCCTTGTTTTGTTCTGGTTTTCAAGGGTGGTTGCTTCCAGTGTTTGCCCAATTATTACAATGTTGGATGTGGGTTTGTCATGAATGGCTCTTATTATTTTGGGTGTTATTATTTTGCCAGATGTTCCTTCAATGCTCAGTTTATTGGGGTTTTTAACATGAAAAAGTGTTGAATTTTATCAAAAGCCTTTCCCCATCTATTGAGATAATCATGTGGTTTTTGTCTTTAGTTCTGTTTATGTGATGAATTATGTGTATTGGTTTGTGTTTATTGAACCAACCTTGCATCTCAGAGATCAAACTTCCTTAATTGGGTGGATTAGCTTTTTGTTTTGCTGCTGGATTTGGTTTGCTAGTATTTTGTTGGGGATTTTTGCATTGATGTTCATCAGGGATATTGGCCTAACATTCTCCTCTTTTGTGGTGTTCCTGGCAGGTTTTGGTATCAGGGTGATGATTGACTCATAATGTGAGTTATGGAGGAGTCTCCCATTTGCAACTTTTTGGAATAATTATTTCAGAAGAAATAATACTTTTTTTTTTTTTTTTGAAATGGAGTCTTGCTCTGTCACCCAGGCTGGAGTGCAATGGCATGATCTTGGCTCCCTGCAATGTCCTGGGTAATTCTCTTGCCTCAGCCTCCCAAGTAGCTGGGACTACAGGTGCATGCCACCACATCTGGCTAATTTTTTGTATTTTAGTGGAGACGGGGTTTCACCGTGTTGCCCGGGCTGGTCTCAAACTCCTGATCTCAGGCAATCTGCCCACCTCAGCCTCCCAAAGTGCTAGGATTATAGGCATGAGCCACCACGCCCAGCCAATACTAGCTCTTTTTTATACATCTGGTAGAATTTGGCTATGAATCTGCCTGGTCTTGGGTTTTTTTTGAAGCTATGTTTTACTGATTCCATTTTAGAACTTGTTATTGGTCAGGGATTCAGCTTTCTCCCGGTTTAATCTTTGTAGGTTGTATGTTTTCAGGAATTCATCAGTTTCTTCTAGGTGTTCTAGCTTGTGAGCTTGGAGGTATTCATAATAGTCTTTGCAGGTTTTTGTATTTCTGTGGGGTCAGTGGTAATGTCTCTTTTATTATTTCTGATTGTGTTTATTTGGATCTTCTTTCATTTTTTATTAGTCTAGCTAGCAGTCCATCTATCTTATTAATTCTTTCAAAAAACCATCCCTGGGTTCATTGATCTTTTGTATGGTTTTTCACATCTCAATTTTTTTTTTTTTTTTTTTTTTAGCTCTGGTTTTGGTCATTTCTTTTATTTTGTTAGTTTTAGACTTAGTTTGCTCTTGTTTCTCTAATTCTTCCACATGTGATGTTAGATTGTTAATTTGAGATCTGTCTAACTTTTCGATGTGAATGTTTAGTGGTATAAACGTTGCTCTTCACACTGCTTTAGCTGTGTCCCAGATATCCTGATATGTTGTATCTTTGTTTTCAATAGTTTTAAAGAATTTCTTGATTTCTGCCTTAATTTCATTATTAACCCAAAAATTATTCAGGAGCATGTTCTTTGATTTACATGTAATTGTATGGTTTTGAGCATTTTTCCTAGTATTTATTTCTATTTTTATTGTTCTGTGGTCTGAGAATGTAAATAGGTATGATTTTGGGTTTCAGATTTTCTTTTTTAATTTGCTAAGGATTGTTTTATAACTACTTGTGTGGTTAATTTTAGAGTATGTATCATGCACAGATCAGAAGAATGTATATTCGGTTGTTTTTGGATGAAGAGTTCTGTAGATGCTATTAGGTCCTGTTTATTAAAATCTGTATGCTCCTGTGTTGGGTGCATATGTATTTAGAATAGTCAGGTCTTCTTGTTGAACTGAACCATTACCATTGTGTAATAGTCTTCTTTGTCTGTTTTGATCTTTGTTGGTTTAAAACCTGTTTTGTCTGAAATTAGAATAGCAATCCCTGCTTTTTTCTGTTTTCTGTTTGTTTGGTAGATTTTTCCCCATCCCTTTACTTTGAACCTATAGGTGTCATTATATGTGAGACTGGGCTCTTAAAGACAGCATACAATAGGGTCTTGTTTCTTTATCCAATCTGCCATTCTGTGCCCTTTAATTGGAGTACTTAGCCTGTTTACATTCTAGGTTAGTATTAATAGGTATGGATTTGATCCTGTCATCATATTGTTAGCTGGTTATTATACAGACTTGTTTGTGTGGTTGCTTTATAGTGTCATTGTTCTGTGTACTTATGTGTGTTTTTGTAGTGGCCAGTAATAGTCTTTTCTTTCCATATTTAGCACTCCCTTCAGGACTTCTTCATTCCCAGGGATGAAGCCAACTTGATAGTATGGATAAGTTTTTTGATGTGCTGCTGAATTTGTTTGCCAGTATATTATTGAAGATTTGTGCATCAACATTCATCAGGGATATTGTCCTGAAGTTTTCTTTTTCTGCTGTGTATTTTCCCAGTTTTGGTATCAAGATGATGCTGGCTTCATAAAACAAGTTAGGGAGGAGTCTCTCCTTTTCAATTGTTTGGAATAGTTTCTAAAGAAGTGGTACCAGCTCCTCTTTAGCTGTGAATCTGTCTTGTCCTGGGCTTATTTTTAGTTGGTGGACTATTACTTACTGCCTCGATTTCAGAACTTACTATTGGTCTATTCAGGGATTCGACTTCTTCCTGGTTTAGTCTTGGTATGGCGGATGTGTCCAGGAAATTATCAATTTGTTCTAGATTTTTCTAGTTTATTTGTGTAGATGTGTTTATAGTATTCTTTGATGGTAGTTTGTATCTCTGATAGGGTCAGTGGTGATATCCACTTTATCATTTTTTATTTTGTTTACTTAATTCTTCTCTCCTTCTCCTTTATTAGTCTAGCTGGTGGTCATTCTGCTTTGTTAATTTTTTTTTTTTTTTTTAAAAAAAAACAACTCCTGGATGTATTGATTTTTTGGAGGGCTTTTTGTGTCTCTAACTCCTTCAGTTCTTCTCTGATCTTAGTTATTTCTTGTGTTCTGCTGGCTTTTAGATTAGTTTGTTCTTGCCTCACTAGCTCTCTTAATTGTGATGTTAGAGTGTTGATTTGAGATCATTCTAGCTTTCTAATGTGGACATTTACTGCTATAAATTTGCCTGTTAACACTGTTTTAGTTGTGTCCCAGAGATTCTGGTACCCTGTCTCTTTGTTGTCATTGTTGTCAAAGAACATCTTGATTTTTGTCTTCACTTCGTTATTCACCCAGGAGTCACTCAGATCAGGTTGTTCAATTTCCTTGAAATTGTGTGCTTTTGAGTGAGTTTCTTAATCCTGAGTTATAATTTGATTGCACTATGGTATGAAAGGTTGTTTGTTTTGATTTCAGTTTTTATGCATTTGCTGAGAATGTTTTATTCCAATTATGTGGTCAATTTTAGGAAAAGTGCCATGTGACATTGAGAGGAATGTATATTCTGTAGATTTAGGATAGAGAGTTTTGTAGACATCTACTAGGTCCACTTGATCTAGAACTGAGTTCGATTGTGAATATCCTTGTTAATTTTCTGTCCTGTTAATCTGTCTAATCCTGGCAGTGAATTTTAACGTCTCCCGCTATTATTGTGTGGGAGTCTAAGTCTCTTTGTATGTCTCTAAGAACTTATTTTATGAATCTGAGTGCTCCTGTATTGGCTGCATATATATTTAGAATAGTTAACTCTTCTTGTTCAATTGTTCCCTTTACCATTATGTAATGCTCCTCCTTGTCTTTTTTTATCTTTGTTGGTTCAAAGTCTGTTTTGTCAGAGATTAGGATTCCAACCCCTGTTTTTTTTTTTTTCTTTCCATTTTCTTGGTAAATTTTTAGCCCTTATTTTGCACATAAGATGGGTCTCCTGAATACAGCAAACCAATGGGTCTTGACTCCTTATCTAATTTGCCTGTCTGTGTCTTTTAATTGGGGGCATTTAGCCCATTTACATTTAATGTTGGTGTGTGAATTTGATCCATCATCATGATGCTATTTGGTTATTTTGCTCACAAGTTGATGCAGTTTCTTAGTGTCATTGGTCTTTACATTTTGGTATGTTTTTGCAGTGGCTGGTACCAGTTTTGCCTTTTCATATTTAGTGCTTCTTTCAGGAGCTTTTGCATGGCAGGCCTAGTGGTAACAAAGTCCCTCAGCATTTGCTTGTCAGGAAAGGATTTCATTTCTCCTTCACTTATGAAGCTTAGCTTTGCTGGATATGAAATTTTGGGTTGAAAATTCTTGTCTTTAAGATGTTGTCCCGGTGTGGTGGCTCACATCTGTAATCCCAGCACTTTGGGAGGCTGAGGCTGGTGGATCATGAGGTCAGGAGATTGAGACCATCCTGGCTAACACAGTAAAACCTCATCTCTACTAAAAATACAAAAATTTAGCCAGGCATGGTGGCATGAAGCTAAGGCAGAAGAATCACTTGATCCTGGAAGGCAGAGGTTGTGGTGAGCCGAGACTGCACCATTGTACTCTAGCCTAGGTGACAGAGGAAGACTCTGTCTCAAAAAAAAAAAAAAAGTTGAAATTTGGCTCCCAGTCTCTTTTGGATTGTAGAGTTTCTGCTGAGAAGTCCGCTGTTAGTCTGAAGGGCTTTCCTTTGTATGTGATCTGGCCTTTCTCTCTGGTTGCCCTTAACAGTTTTTCCTTCATTTCAACCTTGGAGAATTGGATGATTATGTGTCTTGGGATTGATCATTTTGCAGAGTATCTTGATAATGTTCTCTGTATTTCCTGATTTTGCATTTTGACCTGTCTTGGTAGTTTGGGGAAGTTCTCTTGGGTAATATCCTAAAGTGTGTTTTCCACCTTCTTTTCATTCTCCCCATCTCCTTCAGGTACTCCAATCATTTGTAGGTTTGGTCTTTTTATAAAGTCCCATATTTCTTGGAGGCTTCGTTCATTCTTTTTCATTCTTTTTTCTCTATTCTTGTCTGCGTGACTTATTTCAGTAAGGTGGTCTTCAAATTCTGTTATCTTTTCTTCTGCTTGGTTGATCTGGCTGTTGATACTTGTATATGCTTCATGAAGTTCTCATGCTGTGTTTTTCAGCTCCATCAGGTCATTTATGTTCCTCTGTGAACTGATTATTCTAGTTAGCAATTCCTCCAACCTTTTATCAAGGTTCTGAGCTTCTTTGCCTTGGGTCAGAACATGCTCTCTTAGCTCAGCATAGTTGTCTATTACCCATCTTTAGCGTACTTCTGTCAATTCGTCCATCTGATCCTCTATACAATTCTTTGCCCTTGATGGAGACAGTGTGATCATTCTGGGGAGAAGAGGCACTCTGGCCTTTGGGGTTTTCAGCATTTTGTTGTTGTTCTTGATTCTTTCTCATCATCATGAGACTGTCTAGTTTCAGTCTTTGAGGCTGCTGACCCTTTGATGGGGTTTTTGTGGGGCCTTTTTTGTTGTCTTTTTGTTGCTTTCTGCTTTTTGTTTTTCTTGCAATAGTCAGGTCCCTCTTCTGTAGGGCTGCTACAGTTTGCTGGGGGTTCACTTCAGGCCCTATTCATCTGATTCACTCCTGTGTCTAGAGATGTCACTCAAGGAGGCTGAAGAACAGCAAAGATGGGTGCTTGCTCCTTCTTCTGGGACCTCTGACCTCGAGTGGCAGCAACCTGATGCTAGTAGGATCACTCCTTTATAGGGTGTCTGATAACTCCTGTTAGAGGGTCTCACCCAGTTGGGTGGCATGGGAGCAGAACCTGTTTAATGAAGCACTTTGTCCCTTGGAAAGGGTGTGCTTCACTCAGGGGGAACCTACTCCTCTGTGCTGCCTGGATTCCTCAGAACTACCAGGAGGATAGGCTAAGTCTGCTGGTTCACAGAGACTCTGGCCACCCCTCCCCCTAGGGCCTCAGGCCCAGGGAGATCCGAATTCTGTCCCTGAGCCTCTGGCTGGAGTTATTGGAGATCCTGCAGGGAAGCTCCACCCAATGACAAAGGATGGGTCAGGTTTATCCCCGAAGAGGCCCTCTGGCTGCAGACTGCCACAGCTGTTGTGTTGGGCTGTGAGGATAAGCCTTGGAACCAAGCAAACTGTCCAGCCTCCCTGGCTGCAGCAGGGGAAAATGGCTTCTTGGAGCTATAGAAATAGGTGTCGCCCTTCCCCTGCCCAGGGAGCTTAATGTGTTATCAACTTTAAGTATTTTATCAATCACTAAAAATTATTTTAAATAATGTGTATTAAACATAAAAAACGGACATTTTTGGAATACCTTAGTTAAGGTTTGTTATGTATGCTTATTATTTTGAAGGATGAATATTTTAATCTAGAAATTCTGCCAGTCAGACTCTTTCAGCTCTTTTAGGGTTTAAGAGTTTTTGACCATGAAGGTAGAAAAACTGTGTATACCTATACCTGTTTCTATATATATACCTGTGTGTGTGTGTGTGTGTGTGTATATACCTACACACAGTTATATATGTGTGTGTATATATATATACACACGCACACTTACACACATTTTTATATACATATATATACAGTTATACACACCCAGTTTTATATATATGTCCTGGAGATATATATACATACACACACGTGTGTGTGTGTTTATACGTGTATACATGTATTTCTGGTTTCCAATGATCTTGACCAAGAGAGTATCATTCTTTATGTCACAGTTTCTATAATAAACAGCATATGAGAGAACTCAACATGCATTAGACCTAATGGTATAACTTGAGTTTTTAATTATAACACATTAGATGAATAACAGTGTTTATATAAACCAGAGAGGATAAAACCCTAATTTATAAGTTATGTAATATAATCTGGCTACATGAGCCATCTTTCCCCTTCCCTGAGCTAAAATTTCTAGCTTTGTTCCTTATAGTGATTTAAATAGAGAGGTAATTGCGTAGTTTTCTTTGATGTAACACATACAAACTTAAGCTTTAGAAATTGTATATTTAACCCTCTTACTATGATCTGCTCATTGAGCAAATAGTTTGTTCAATTTTGGCTGAGCATGGTCCGTATTGTTGATTAACTATTATCAAATGAACGCTTGTAAATTGGTTTAAAAAAAAAAAAAACTTGAGTAAAATATTGGCACGAGAAATCTCATGGTAACAGCCCATACCAGCCAACAACATTGGTGCTTGAAATAACTGTTTCTAGTAACTGATGACCTGTTTTAAATAATATGATTTCCAAGTCAAATATTTATAGCCATTCTACTTGGGAAAAGTTAATCTAAGAAGTTTTTAATTGACTCTTAAAATAACCCTGATCTGGGAAAGAAAGACATTTATAAGGCAAATAGAGGCGAGAATGGGAGTTTGAAATAAGTGATACTTTTGTCACAGGATAGGCTACACAGCGTTACTTATTAAACATGTCAGATCTTTTTGAACTCTAACATAGCACTATTGAGTGTTTAATAACTGTCTTCTTCTGAAGACAAAAATCAAATGCCCTTTAGGTGCATGGATTTGAAGTACTTGTTCATTTGTAAAAGTTAACATGTCATGCCTATCACTCAGGTCCTCCTAATTTTTTTCTCTAATCTTAGAAATAACAAAATCAGGTGCATGGATTTGAAGTACTTGTTCATTTGTAAAAGTTAACATGTCATGCCTATCACTCAGGTCCTCCTAGTTTTTTCTCTAATCTTAGAAATAACAAAAACAAACCAAGTTAACAGGATTATTCATTAGTTACTTTTGTATCTTCAGACACCAGTTGAAGATCAACAATTTCATTTCTTTATTTAGTAGCTTGTCAGTTTCTGAGAATTAAATGCTATTTCTTGGTTTCAAAATGTTCAGAAAATAAAAAACATGTTTTTGTGCCTTTCTTTGTAGATACTCATGTACTTTCTGTATTTGACAAAGTTGTTGATTAACTTATTCCTAGATTTTGTGAACATTAGTTGCATATTCTGATACTGACTATAAAAAAGAACAAACCTCCAATATTTTCTTAGAAACTGTTAGGTGTCCTTGACTAAATAATGTCTATGAATCCAGAATATAACATCTGTTTCACTGCTTTGATCTGAATACTAGTAAATGGAGATACTGGGAATATGGGAATATAACTACGCTTTGGTTGATAATTTGTCATTTCTAGATACTAGCTCTCCTGAAGCTAACAGAATTTTACAGAATTCTACGGAACAGTGTGTTTACACCAAATCCACTAACCTATTTATGCAGTGTTTCTTTGTTGTCGGTTTTTATTTGTTTGTTTGTTTGTTTTGTTTTGTTTGGACAGAGTCTTACTCTGTCGCCCAGGCTAGAGTGCAGTGGCATGATCTTGGCTCACATGCAGTGCTTTTTTATTACAGTTTCCTATTTCTTTATAAATCTAATAGCAGTAGTTTTTTCATTACTGCTTACTTGATTGATTACTATCCAGATACTATTAGTCAAAGCATCTGCTTAAGTTTTTCACTGAATGCTTCCCTGTTGCACAATAATATAAATAGTTCACAAAAATAAATAAGGTTTTGTGATCAAATACATTTGGGATATGCTGATGATACATACTCTTTTTGGAAATTCACAAAGCATGCTATCATCTTCCAGGTTCTGAAAAGTTCAATAATGAAGAAACTTATTTTACTTTGTTTACAGATTTTCTAAAATAACAGCAAAGCAATGACTAATATCCTGGAAACATAGCAATGGGGAAACATACTTTGGGAAACAATGTGATATAGTATATCAGAGATGTAATTGTCACCAGAATAAAAACTTCACATCAAAATTTTCTAATAATCTTTTTAGTTTAGTTGTAGTCTTTGTTAGAGATTAAGGTTCAACAAAAAATGTATATTCATCTCTACTTCCAGAGGGACTGAATTCAAAGGTACAAGATGTTATTCTCTAGCTGGCACCATGACTGGGTCTTCTATAGGCTCCTTCCACTTGTTTATAAGGACCACTGCTTTTGAATGATAGAGAATGTGCTAAAATTTGTACATGCCCAGGGTATATACCCGTTGTCTTACTCCTTTAATTATTAAATTCCCTGGTCAGAGGCAGTGTTAACTGAAATACCTTAATACTGCAGGAACTTTGCTAGCAGAAGCATGGTAAACAGGGAAAGCATATTCATATCCTTAATAAATATCTACTCCAGGAAGGACAAGTCTTAGTAGGTGGAGTCAAAAAGTAACAAACTGCAATCAGATTCCCGGAATTTTGATGCCACATCAGAGTCAAGACTGATATCTGCTTTGGAATACTGGGTACCCAGCAGTAACAGTAGTTAGATCAGCCACGTTGTGGGAAAGTCCAATTTATAGAGTCCTTGCATAACCTCTGTTTCCACCATTGTGACCCCTTTGTTTATGAACTTTTGAGCAAGGACACAAGTATCCAAGTAGACAGATTTACATACAGAATTTGCATATACACACTATGACACAGAATTGGTCACCTACCTATCTGATTACTGAGAGTGTCTTCCAAAGCAGGTATGCTTTGATGAACATTTAGAATGGATGTAGACGTTCTTACACTCTATTCTCATTCTGCGAGGCTCACCCACGAGACTCTTTTCAATATTCTCCTTTCCTCAAGTCTTCAATCTCATAATTTCCAAGTCCCTGTCAAACGTTTGGCAAAGAAGACAATGAGATGCATTGCAGCCCTCCACTTCTAGCTGGAGCCAGAATGTCGTGAGGAGTCATCTCTAAACCAGGTTCAAATATGCTCTTCCTCGTTCACTGGTTCTGGGGGCACTTCTCATAAAGAGTGGTGAAGTAAGTGGCAATGCAGCAAGCATAGGTGCACTGCAGGTCTTAACCACCCATTCATAACACTTGCAGGTGACTTCTTTAGGGCTTAATTCAGCCTGATTGTGTATGTAACACAGCCACTTGATGATGGCATGCCATTGAACAGGCTTAGCATTTGGCAGACCAGATAGCATCCAGTTTATGTCAGGTAGTGAGACAGCCAGGCGGGAAGGTGTCCCTGGAAAAACCCCAATGGGCCTGAGCGCTGAGAGGAGTGCACACTGGGGTGAAGCCACAGAAGTGTTCACCATTTGGAGCAGGGAGGAGCCTGGCCCCTCCTCTTCCTGGGTAGAACCTGGGATTCAGTCTGCAAGGTAGGAAGCACACTAACAAGACTCTCTCTGGCCAGAGTCCCTGTTTTCCTTTTCACCTAGTAAACCCTACCCTCCCTCCTTACCCTTCAAATTGTCTGTGAGCTTGATTGTTCATGGCTGTGTGACAAGAATCCAAGTCTTTTTTTTTTTTTTTTTTTTCAGATGGAGTTTCACTCTTGTTGCCCAGGCTAGAGGACAATGGCAGCATCTTGGCTCATTGCAACCTCCGCCTCCAGGGTTCAAATGATTCTCCTGCCTTAGCCTCCTAAGTAGCTAGGATTATAGGCACCAGCCACTGCACCCGACTAATTTTTGTATTTTTAGTAGAGACGGGGTTTCACCATGTTGGTCAGGCTGGTCTCGAACTCCTGACCTTAGGTGATTCATCTGGTTTGACCTCCCAATGTGCTGAGATTACAGGCAAGAACCACCACAGTGGCCAAGGATCCCTGTCTGTAGCTGAACTAAGAAAATAATCCTACAACGGTAGCTCAGGTTGCATAATCATTTGTTTTTCCAAGGGCAGCCATTTCATTTCCACCAGGACTGAGTTGTCATGATGATAGAAAATATGAATGAGGTATTCATTATATGTCAGACACTTTCATAAACATTTTTTGCTCATTAATTTCTTTAATCATCACACTGAAACTATGAAGTAAGTATTATTGTTGCCCCTGTTTTTCAGAAAGGAAATGTGGCACAGGTAGTTTAAGTGTCCTGTCCATTGTCCTATAGCTAATAAGAGAGCATTAGAAGATTCAAACTCAGACAGTCTGGCTCAAAAGACTGCACTCTTAATACCTCCCTGCACTATATCACCTCAGTTCTAAGCAAGGAGCTATTTCTTGAAAGCAAATAGTTGTTTGAAGAAAAAGACATGACTGCTTAACAATAGTCAAGGCCATTCCAGTGATTGCCTTTTAGGACATGCCAAAGTTTGTATGTAGTATTCCCTTCTGTCACAGTCACTTTGAGATTGGTCATGAAGTCCAAGTGGTTTTAAATTCTAAGTATCTGGGAGTATTATGATCCAAGTACACTTAAAATAAACCTTACAAATCAACTATTAAAACTAAGTCATGGTCATCATATCAAAATAGCATTGCTCTTTAAGCTCACATTACATATGTTTTCTTAGGCAGTTTAAATTGTCCATTAATTTCCATTATTGTTTATTTTATTAACAGCCAATGGTTTTTATTTCATTCACCATATCCTGCCATCTTGTCTTATTTCTTTGCCTCTGAGCTGAAAATAAAATACAACAGAGATCTGTCTCTATCAATGAAAGACCTATCTACTTTTGAAAATTTAAAAATTGCTCTTTATTTAGTCACCATTAAGATGATAGAGACTGACATATGTTCATACAAATATGAGCTGTTCTCAAACATCAGGGCATTACAAATAGAAAGACAGCTAATATTTCTGCTGTAATTTTTACCTTTGTCTTTAAAATACAGTTTTAGGACTCCCATAAGCAGGACCAAAGAAACAGAATTTCTTTAAATTATGCAGGATACTTGAAGCTGTCTCCCTCAGGACCCAAAACAAACTTCAATGATTTGAATGCTGAGGACATGACATGACCCTCCAAAATATTTTTTCAAAGTTTAACTTTTTAAAAAAAAGTTCACCACTTTCAGCAGTTTGGATTCAAAAAGAATAAGAGCATGCAAAATCATAGCTGAAACTATAAATTCTTCAGATTATTTCAGCAGTTCCTTTTTATGATGGACTTGCCTATCAGTTTGTCTCCTTCCATCATGCCTGGCCAGTTGATGCTAAAACACTGCCCTCACCCTCAGCCCTGCCTTGGTCATTGAATTAGTACCAGCTGGTATTTTATTCTCTTGAGGACCAAACTGTGAAACAGTTAATCTAGAAAACTAATCACACTATGTTACATGTTGTTGTGTATATGTATGTCTTTTTCACTGGATTTTGAGTTGTTCATGTCCTGTTTGCCTTTGAAATTCCTGCTATTTCTTACAATGTGTTAGAATATGGTAGAAGTTCAATTTGTGTTTATTGCATTAAGAAATTTCTGGGGACAAAATTCACAACTTTAGAGTGACAGCAGATGTGGTGATTTCAGGACAATGATGTCATTTAAAGACAGCCCAGAACTTTGGGCAGTTTCCTACTTGTCATATTGTCGATCAAGTCCAAGTGGGGACAAACATTGTGCTTATTTGGCAATTGGACTCCAAACTCTGTGAGCAAGGTGTGAATTTATTTCTCAGAATTTTGGGTACCAATTACATTGAAAAACATACCTTATAGAATCTCAGAGTAAAGATAATCATAAAACTTCTAGTACAGTACTTTTCATTTTTTTTGGATCTTTTCTTTGATCCCTTCTCATAAAAGGAAACAGAAGATAAATTAGCTTTCCTACCTTGTCTGATATTTACTCTTCTAGTTAAGCATATGTTTAATCCATGGAAGAAAATTTATTTTTTCAAAATCAATTATTAATTTCTTACTTTATACACCTACAATTTAATGGGCACCAACAAGTGTTAGATTCTTTGACAGGGAAGATGAAAGTAAAAATAATAAGACAAGCATTTCCTCCCTCTTCACCATCCCCATGCAGATTTTGCTTTAGTAAGTGGTAGAATATGAGTCTCTGGCGCTCAGTCTCTAGAGTGACACCAATAATTCTTAGATTGGTTTTTACTTTGGGCAGGGGGAAAAGGGAAGAGCACTATGTTTTAGTGAAATGCTTTTGAACTAATGTGACCTGTGTAGAATCAATGGGAAATGAATGGAAGAGATAAAACTGTGTGGAATTATTTCAGAACTCTATTCTAGAACCACTTTATCAGAATGTTATAAGCCAGATTAGTGCTCTGCATTCTTATTTTTTATCACAATAGGTTGTCAAAATGATGAAACACAAGCTATACTCTAATGCAGTTTGTCCAATGTGTCAGTCTATTGTTTAATTAAAGAAATTCTACTTCTTTACAGAAATCCTGTTTTAATTAGATCATTTTCCTCAATTACTGTTAACCTCTTCCTACTTATTCTAGAAACAAGATCAATCCACTTTATTGTTTTCACTAATAAAATATAATATAATATTGCTACTGTATTACCTTATCGCCCCTGACCCACCTGAACTCCTTCTGAGTGTTCGAGAAGATGCTTCTGCCATTGAGACTATTATTGAACCGTTTTTTTCATCATTTTTCCTCTGTAAAACATGCCAACTCACAGATTCTCAGAGATAATCTCTATTGCAAAAATATTATTTTATTCTAGTGTAATAAAGACAGAATCAAGAGTTTAAATTATCACTAGAACATACCAACATTGAAGTTTAATATTGGTAAAGTATTCATGGTTGTTTTTCATGTGATAATATGGATAATATATTAAGATACTTTTGATATATTTAAAGTCTTATTATATACAAAGTTTATTATTTATTTAAAGATTATGTTAGATTAAAAAAATTGACTCTCTAGCCAATTATATTTATGGGATCGTGTCTACTATAAGAGTGCAGGATTGTAATTGAGGGAGGAGAAACCCAAATTACACTTATTAATTTTTTGTAAAACGCTATAATGGAGAAGACACAACACAAAGAGAATCTCAGTCTAAATTGGAAGAGGCATAAGCCAACTAATAAATCTATTAATTGATAAACATTTTTCAATAAAGTTATTCAGTTTATACTGAAAGATGCTGTGAGAAATACATGAACTCTCCACCATCAAGAAAGCAATCTTTTTTTTTTTTTTTTCTTTTTGGAGACGGAGTCTCCCTCTGTCCCAGGCTGGAGTGCAGTGGCATGATCTCAGCTCACTGCAACCTCCGCCTCCCAGGTTCAAGAAATTATCTTGCCTCAGCCTCCCGAGTAGGTGGTAGCACAGGCACCTGCCACCACGCCTGGCTAAGTTTTTGTATTTTAGTAGAGATGGAGTTTCACCACGTTACCCAGGCTGGTCTCAAACTCCTGATCTCAGGCAATCCACCCACCTCAGCCTCCCAAAGTGCTGGGATTACAGGCATAAGCCACCATGCCCAGCCCAAACAATTTATAATTTAACTGAAAAAGTAAAATAAGAATAGTAAGGAAAAGGTAAACTAGGTAAAATCAGTGTATGCTCAGAGCTAATGGGCTCAAGAGGCAAGTGATACTGGAATTCAAAAGAGAAAGATCACAAAGAGATAGAGGAAAGAAGTTTCTTTTCTTTTAGAAGATTTTTACTTTCAGGAAGAAGAGGATGGCATGGAGTATTTGAATTTATTAAAAATCAGAAGACATTTTTCAGGCTTTCAGGTCTAAATGAAATGATCACTTCACTAATTTTAAATCAGTGTCTATGAAAACAATACATTCCTTTGGCACTGTCATTTTGAGATGCATGTTGACAAAACTAACCACACAGGGAGCATAATTATTCACCAGAATTCCTAATGGTTTCTGTCACATTTAAATCCATTTCTGCCTCCTTGAGAAAATATGTATGCTAAAGAACGTCTTACGGATTCCATTTAATTACAGGAATAACAATAAAGGATTTCTTTAGAAAGAAGGATTAAAGAAAAATTAGGGGAAATAGGAATCTAAGCTAATAAGTGAGACTTTCTGATACTAGACTATTGAAAGCTAGCATTTTTGGGGTAGAAAGTGAAGAATTGAAGATAAAAAGCCTCTGGAGAAGAGAAAGACCCAGAATCGGTTCCTGAATTCCAGCTCCATGCATGCAACCTTATACCAATAAATGCTCTTGACTATAAGCCTCTTAATTTTTTTCTAGGAGATACAAAATTGGTTTTGTTCTTCTATTCTGTTCATAAACCAATGGCTGGAATCACATTTCCCCACTAACTTGTTCATATTGAAGCTGAATGATGGTGAGTTAGCCATTGAAAATATACTTGGAACCACTATATTTTCCATGTTTTCAGAAGATCTCTTCCCATGCAGACCATTCTTTTTCATCTCATTTGGATAGCCAAATTTCTTCTGGAACTATAGAATCCACATTAAAGTCGAAATTCAGCATTGAGCTTTTCATGCATTTCTTCATGTCTTGTCTTATAAGGAATGTCAATAATTATTCTCTATCTTATCATCATTATTCTTAATAGAAATAGGTTGGAAAGGGCATAGGTTTATGTGTACATGCATCTAGTAAACCCTCCTTGTGATAACACTGTGGCCAAATGTTTATCTCAGGCTAATGTGCTGTGTTATGGATAGATGAGTCAAAACAGAATACCTTGTGATTAATTGCAGACAGAGGTCAAAGTGTTACTCTGATGATCAAGAGAAGGACTCGAATCTAGCCACTAGTCTTTCAGATTGAGGATGGCAGTGCAAGATGGCAGTGCAGGGTTTTCTCTATGACCTGAATAAGGATGTTGCCAGGGGAATGAATATCATAATCCATAAAATCTGTACTTATGTCACAGTTATCAACAGGGCTTGGTTTAATTATTTGGTGCCTGGTTTTCTGAGAGGTCTCAATAATATAATAGTCTAACTTGACTTGTTTCCTTTCTAAAGTTCCAGAAACAGATAGGAAGCCATGAATAGTTCAGGTTTTTTACATTTTGTATCCATCATTAATGTAACATGTTCCACAAATTAAAATCAAAACAATGAAAAGTAAAATTATTTACCACTTTGTGCGTTTACTGTGTGCATATGTAAAAGGCTATCGGCTATTTTTTGACAATGGCTAACTGGTACTCTTAATTGCTTATTCCTCTCCAAAGCCCTGCTCTATATGAAAGACTGTCACTGAGTATATTTATTCGTGTGGAGACAGTTTTATAGAATATCAAACTGTGGGTTAGAACAGCAGCTGTTGGGCGCCAGCCAAGTGCATAGAACTCGTCTGTACTTTATTTGCTTTTTCTGTTTAGATTCATTAATTTCTCACTTTACTATGTGAAATCTATCTCTCTTTCAAAAAATCAGTATGTAGGTTTATTTCTCAACAGCACATGTGACTCAGTCTCTCCCTTATTTTTTTCTAACATGTGAAGTTTTAGAACTCTCTACCTATCTCTGGTTTCAAGTTTGATGTAGTGTTAGCAATGGGAAGCTTTTAAGTGTAATCAGCAGTCAAAATAGTTATGGCCTTAATGAGAAGCTGTGTAGTTAAAAACTAGAGGCTTTGCTATTCTAGTGGGCTACTGGGTAAGGTAGCAAAGTTCCTTTCCTGTGTCTTGTCCTTAAATTTCCAGGCATGTTTCTTAAATTCTGATGGTGGTCATTGTGTTTCTAGAGCTCTACCTAGAAGAAAACAGATGAGTGAGTTGACCTCCAGACATTTATTTTTTCCTGCTGAAACAATAAGTTTCTAAGACAAACTTAATGGTGTTTTCATAGCTTTAAGTATTTCAATATTTTCTCAAGAATTATTTCAATTTGCACAAATTGGATGGCATTTTGTTGATTTGTGCTTGTCTTATAATGCAGCTGGGTATGGCGTTAGTGAAATTACATTATGCAGTAAATAGTTATTTTGATGAAGAAAGTGATTAAATTTAATTTCAACAAAATATTTGATTGTGTAATGGTATTTTCCCTGTTGGATGTCAATATAAACAAAATCCCTCCTAGTGTTGTGAGCTGAGAAATACATTATGAAAGTATAATTTCAAAGTTTAAAAAGTGATAAATTCTAAAAACAAAGGGAAGAGAGAAGATTGTTGAAAAATTAAAGGTATATTTGTCTTAAATGTGTTAGTGATACAGTAATGTTGATGTGGTTGGACTGTAATTTTTGTACCATCTATTATTTTAACCATAAATAATATGGAATAAAATACATATTGATAGCATAAGACATTTTTATTTATTCTTTCCCAGCAGGATTCCTAAGAAAAGTTAGGAATTCAACTGAAAGGTTTAGTCCTATGTCCACAGATGATAAATATGTCTAACTTTGAGTGTTTATGGCAACCGTAATTACATTTGAGTGATGACAACTCCATCCTCTGTCCCTGCACCCAGAATTATAGGCTTTGTACACATAAAACCCTTCTACATAACCCTTGTTCTACATAAGAAATGTAGAATATAGTAGATATGCATGCCTTATGAAAAGAGCTAGGTTTCTGTTGTTTCATAGTTGCTGTGGGAATATGTAGTGGTTTATTGGATAGCTCTCCAAAGGTGACAAAAAACAATTAACTAATTGTTGATACTAATTGAGAAAGAGTTCTTCAATTTCTGGGAGGAATACAGGCCTAAGACTGATTTTTGATCTAGGCGATAAATGTTGAAAACGTGCTTAACCTTTGTAAATAAGTAATGTAAGGTTAATAAAATAGTAATACACTGACCAGACTATTAAACTGAGTAGAAGTCCATGGGGGATTGTTTTCTTTGGTAATGTGGTTGAAGTAGAACTGCAGTCTCAGGGATAACTATGTAATTGTTATGTAGACCTCTTTTTTTCTTTTTTTTTTTTTGATGAAATCTCGCTCTGTCACCCAGGCTGGAGTGCAGTGGTGCGATCTTGGTTCACTGCAAGCTCCACCTCCTGGGTTCACACCATTCTTTGCCTCAGCCTCCTGAGTAGCTGGGACTACAGGCGCCTGCCACCATGCTCGGCTAATTTTTTTGTATTGTTGGTAGAGATGGTGTTTCACCATGTTATCCAGGATAGTCTTGATCTCCTGACCTTGTGATCCACCCGCCTCGGCCTCCCAAAGTGCTGGATTACAGGTGTGAGCCACCATGCCCGGCGACAACTTTAATCAAAGTTCTTATCTGCATCAAGTCTCAGTCTCATCCCTACTGAAATAAGGCTGATTGGCAAAGGCCTTCTAATTCTAAAATTCTGCAACCTGCATATATCCCTGGATAAGTTAAATTCAGTACCAAAAACATTGCATAATTTAGGGAAACGCCATTAAACCAACAAATATTGAGTTTGTTTGTACTATGTGCCAAGCTTTATTCTAGGCACTGCAGACACAGTGGTAAATAAAAGGATGAGATCTTTGATCTCATGGAGGCAATATCTTAATGAGAAATAAAGATAATGGAATGTGTAAATGCATATTATACACACTAATTATTGATTGTGTTGAATGCCTTAAAGTTCACTGAGCAATGAGCAGAATAACTGACGGGGTCACTTTAGATAAGGGCAATGAGAAAGGCTCTCAGAAAAAAAAGACTTTTCATCTGAGATCAGAGGGATGTGAATAATCTGAAGGAAGAGGATTCCCAGCAGAAGAAGTATGTGCAGAGCCTTAAGGGGTTAAATGTGCCTGGCTAGTCTGAGAAACAGAAGGAAGCAGTGTCCCTAGGGTATAAAATGGAAATGAGAAGGTAGGTGGAAGAAGCATTACAGGAAAGGCCATGCATCTAGGATATGGCAAGGGTTTAGACTGTTATTCTAAGAATGGTAGGAAGCCACCGGGGGATTTTAGGCATGGCAGTAATGGGTTTAGTTTTAACTTTTTAAAAGAGGTTAAAAAAAAAAGTGGCTTTTCTGAAGAGAATGCCTTCTTCGAGTTTTTATCTTATACTACTTCAGGCCCAATCACTTAAAAATGTTTTAGTAAAATAGCTCTTACAGTTACTACTTCATGTGCTTTTTTTGTTTTGTTTTGTTTTAACATAGAAAAAGACATTGAGTAAATGTCACAAAAACCTAATGCCGGCAGAAGAGTCAATAAAACAAATTGTATAAGGTGTGTGTGTGTGTGTGTGTGTGTGTGTGTATGTGACAATGTTTCTCTGCAGACATCTCTTTTTTTCTGAAGGGAGAGAGCAGAGAGGATCAGTAAATTTAGCAACATCAAGAAGTATCTTCAACTCAGTTTTGGTTTCTCAATTGGATTGAGAACTACAGAATTTCCTTTGTTATCTAGCATCTGTAAGGAACTTAAACAAATTTACAAGAAAAAAGCAGACAATCCCATAAAAAAGCGGTCAAAGGACACGAACACTTTCAAAAAAAAAAAAAAAAAAAAAGACATACATGCAACCAACAATCATATGAATAACAGCTCAAAATCACTGATCATTAGAGAAATGCAAATCAAAACCACAATGAAATACCATCTAACACCAATCAGAATGGCTTTTATTAAAAAGTAAAAACATAGCAGGTGGTAGCAAGATTGTGGAGAAAAAGGTATGCTTGTTTAAACACTGTTGTCGGAAATGTAAATTAGTTCAGCTATTGTGGAAGACAGCGTAGTGATTCCTCAAAGACCTGAAGGCAGAAATACTATTCAACCCAGAAATCCCATTACTGTGTATATACTCAAAGGAATATAAACTATTCTATTATAGACGCATAAACACATGTTTGTTGCAGCACTGTTCACAATAACAAAGACATGGAATCAACCTAAATGCCCATCAGTGATAGACAGGATAGGGAAAATGTGATATATATATATATATACATCATGGAATACCATACAGCCATTAAAAGGAATGAGATCATGTCCTTTGCAGGGACATGGATAGAGTTGGAGGCCATTATCCTTAGCAAACTAACACAGAAACAAAACCAAATGCCACATGTTCTCACTTATAAGTAGGATCTAAATGATGAGATCACATGGGTACATAGAGGGAAACAACACACACTGGGCCCTTTTGGAGGATGGAGGGTGGGAGGAGGGAGAGGATCAGGAAAGAATAATTAATGGATAGTAGGCTTAATGCCTGTGTGATTAAATAATCTGTACAATCAACCCCCATGACACAAGCTTACCTATGTAACAAACCTGCACCTGTATCCCTGAACCTAAAATAGAATTTTTTTTAAAAAAGAGTTTCAGTAGTGTCTTTTAGTGCAAAAAGTCAGCATAAGACTTCCTAAAATGTAAAAGCATTCTGTGTCTCATATCTTGGGCTTCAGTTTTGCATGGTAGTTCCTCAGTATCTAAGTTGTTAAAGAGTTCCAGCTTCATTTGGTCTGTGATAGTGGTTCCAGTGTAACCTGTCATCTAGGTGAGGAGAATGCATTCTCTCTCTTTCTCGTGCTCACACACTCATGTTCACACATAGGGAGCCATTTTTTTTATCCCCTCAATTTAAAAAGTCAAGCAAATTTTTATCCACTCCTGTAGGCTCACCATTTTTTCTTTTCCCCAGACTCCATTATCTCACCCTCCAATTAGATCTAGGCACCAAGAAGAGATGGAGTTTTATTCCCACTACTAGCCTGAACTAGAAGAAGGGGCTAGAACAGGTAAAAAGAGGAAGAGAAGCGGAAGAGATACTGTGGAAATGTATTTTAGTGATCTAAATCCACTTTTCTGTTTCACGCTTGAGGCTTCTGCTCAGAGTGGAGGGACAGATCTTAATTCTCCTCAGCACCCTTCTACACCTGTAAAAGTAACAAAAATGTCAAAACACCAGCAAAGAGCTACAAAAATTATAAAAGTTGTATATTTTAAAAATAATAACTCCTGGTAAATAATAATAATAGTGGGAGAAGTGAACATATGGAAAGTACTAATTTACACTGTATAAAAGACAAGGTCTGAGATTTTAAAATGTCAGTCAATTAGACAAATGTTTGTAATTTCCACAGGTTTGGTAGAATATAGAAAAATATCTCTGACTGGTAACCAGTTTTGAACTCTCCATACAAATTTCTCAGCACTGAATGGAAAAGCCAACTTACCTATAAGTGAACAAAAGTTAAAATCTTCATCTAGGGGTATGCCGATTTTCTATGGCTACTGAAATAAAACAAACAGTGGTTTAAACTAACACAAATTTATTTTTACAGCTCTGTAGTTCAAAAGTCTGAAATAGGTCTCAGTATTTAAAATTTGTTGGTAGAGTTGAGTGCCTTTCTGAATGCTCTAAGGAATAATTTATTTCTGTGCCTTTTTCATCTTTTAGAGGCTGCCCACAGTCCTTGAATCATGGCCCCATTATTCCATTTTTTAAGCCAAAAAGTCGACTTCATCTCACATCACATCACTCTTATCTCCTCTTCTGCTTCCTTCTTTTAAATTTAGGATCTTTATTATTATGTCACCCTCCCCCTACTCCTGATCATCTTGGATAAGCTCGTTATGTCTATTTGAAGTGATTGGCAACCTTTTCTCCCATCAGCAACGTCAATTCTCCTTTTCTATGGAATGTAACATGCTTAATGGTTCCAGAAATTAAGACGTGGATATCTGTGGGGAGCCGTTATTCTCCTACCACAAGGTGCTTCCACTAATTTTCCAGGCAAAAAGTAGCAGAAATAAAAGAAAAAGGAAGCACACATTTGAATGAATTTTAATTAGAGTATCAGTTTCTAATCAGGGTTTCTCCCTGGAGGAGAGAATATTTGCAGGTTTCCTAGATAATGTGCATTTTTCTCTGAAATATCATCATACTTGCTTAATTATTTATTGCACTATCTTTATTTATTTATCTTGCATTAGGCAGCAAGTTTGTTGTACTGATAGGTCCATGAAGGAAAATTCAGCTGCAAGGCAACAGTGGGAATGTCTGTGGAAAGGATGACTTGCCCTGAATATATTCGCTGTGTGGTTTGTTTGATTTCTTTTGACCACTTCCAATGGTTAGTTGGGAAGTGAATGCTAACCATCATTATCAAAGTAACAGGAGTTAGTCATGTTACATTTCTTCCCAAGGGAATTAACATATAAAACCAACAAAAAGCATAATCATTTTAAATGACTCTAGACAGCGAGAATGGATGAATGGGGTCTCTAAGTTAAACAATGAGAGCATATTCAAGGATTTTTGAGTTCAACTGAGACACAAGCTTGGCAATATTTGTTCGTTAAGTATAGTTGTCCCTCAATGCTCATAGGGGATTGGTTCCAGAAGCCTGGAGAACACAAAAATCTGGAGATGCTCCATTCCCTTATATAAAATTGTATAGTATTTGCATATGACCTATGCATATCCTCCTGTATTCTTTAAATCATCTCTAGATTATTTATAATAACTAAGGCAATGTAAATGCTATGTAAACAGTTATTTTGTATTTTTTGTATATATTTTTATTGTTGTATTGTTATTTTTTACTTTTTCTCCAAATATTTTTGAGCTGTGGTTGGCTGAATCCGCAGATATAGAACCTGAGAAATGAAGGGCTAACAATATTCTATTCATCTGAGGAACATACATAGACAGTGACTGTCCCTCATTAATGACTGTCAAGTAGCCAGTTACCCATAGGTTTTAGCATTTATATCTGTCTTCTAGCTTACAAGTCAGAATGAACACTAGTGCTCTTGTCTGAAACTGTAAAGAAATGGAGGAAAATATCAAAAGTTTAACCAGTTATTCTTATTGGAGAGAAAAAAACAAAATAACATATAATTAAACATCAACAGATGCAAGTCTCAGGCTTACAGTAATATAAAATAACCAATTTTTACTATATTATTGTATGAATCCATTCTCACATTGCTATGAAGAACTACCTGAGACTGGGTAATTTCTGAAGAGATTTAATTGACTCACAGTTCTGCAGGCTTAATAGGAAGCATGTATAAGAGGCCTCAGGAAACTTACAATCTTGGTGGAAGGGGAAGCAAGGACCTTCTTCACATGGTAGCAGAGGAGAGAGAGAGAGAGAGAGAGAGAGAGAGAGAGAGAGAGAGAGAGAGAGAAGACATAAAGGGGAATTGCTGCACACTTTTAATCAACAGATCTCGTAAGAACGTACTATCTTGAAAACAGCAAGTGGGAAGTCTGCCCCCCATGATTCAATCATCTCCCACCAGGCCCCTCCCTTGATACGTGGGGATTACAGTTCAAGATGAGATTTGGATGGGGACACAGAACAAAACCATTTTAATTATAGAAGTAAATATTAAGACAAAGAAATTAAGTAACTTGCTCACAACTAATAAAGCTAGAATGAGCTTTGAATTCATGTCTAATTGACTTCTAGTCCCGTGATTCTTGCACTTTACCATGATGCTAATATCTTTGGTCTCTAGGATTGGGTTAAAGAGCATGGTGCTACCATTTGCAAAGTTGATTGCATCTTATCAAACAAAACAGTGGAGCTTTTTTTGTCTTTTGGTCTTTGTCCATACATTTCTAAACTAACTTTTAATCACTTTTTTAATAGTTAAAATTAAAAATATTATCAGATATGAGAAACCATGGACCAAAGAAGGAGAATTGTCTTGGTGTATGACTTTCATTAGATACAATACACATAAATTACTTTGCTATGGGAATCAAGGTAATGGGACAGTACTTGTGAGTGCAGAAACTCTTGTTCTATTTCATAGCTATGATCTTTTTTACGTATTCTTTTTAGGCATCCTGCTAACTTCTGCCATTGCTCACGAAGGTGACTAGATTACTAAACACAGGTGGTTCCTTGTCCTCTACAAATTCTTGGGTTTTGGCTCTCTGAACTTCTGCATTTTGAGAGTACTCTTTTAAATCAGTTTTCCTCTTTGTGAGCCTCTTTAGCCTCTTATCTCAGATTTTCCTGGACACAAATCCCTAGAACATGTTCTCAAAAAGGCCATAGTCTTTTACAATACTAACTTTTAAAAAACATAAAAATACCTTCACAAGCCTTTGCTGAGGTATAAGTTTGAATGATGTTTCCCCAACCTTGAAAATTATCCTTTCCCATGGTAACCCAGTGTTAGAAAAACCTGTCCTCAGGAATATAAATGGTCTCCCTCAGTACAATGCTAGGGAAAGATGAAAAGAGCTGACTTTTCAATCAATCGCTCCATCATGCTGCAACCATTGCCTGCTGGTTCTTTGACCTCTTCATCCAATATTGTATCATAGGAGGGCTAGAGATGTTCTAAGGCTCATCTCTGCCCAATGTCCCTCCTGAAAGTCAGAATGCAGTTTCCCAAACTTTCTAAAAAAGGTCACACCTAACTTTTCTGGATTGTACACAAGATCCAACTAAATATCCCAAAGCAACAAAGAGCATGGTATACCTGGGACTCCTACAGCTTTGTCCAGCTGACTTGCTCATATATATTTCACAATGAATGACAAGACCTCAATGTGCCTCATACATCCCCTGTTCTGTCACTCAATCTTCTCAATCATGTTCCATCTTTTTATCTTTTAAATTTTCTCATAAACCCTATGCCCTTCTACACAAAAAGCTAGTGTCCCCCCCGCTCCCCGCCACAAAACTCTGTGTTTTTTCACATGATAATTGGCCCATGATCCTTTGTGATTTTCATTTTGCAAGCTGTATTAGTCCATTTTCATATTGCTATGAAGAAATACCCAAGACTGGGTAATTTTTTAAAGAAAAGGAGGTTTAATGGACTCACAGTTCCACATGACTGGTAAGGCCTCACAATAATGGTAGAAGGCAAAGGAGGAGCAAAGGCCCGTCTTACATGGTGGAAAGCAAGAGAATGTATGCAGGGGAACAGCCCTTTATAAAACCATCAGTTCACTTGAGACTTATTTGCTATCAAGAGAACAGCACAAGAAAAACCTGCCCCCATGATTCAATTACATCCCACCGATTCCCTCCATGACACAGGGGATTATGGAAACTATGATTCTAGGTGAGATTTGGATGGGGACACAGCCAAACCATGTAATTCTGGCCCAGCCCCTCCCAAATCTCATGTCCTCACATTTCAAAACACAATCATGCCTTCCCAACAATCCCCTAAAGACTTATTCCAGCATTAACCCAAAAGTCCAAGTCCAAAGTCTCATCTGAGACAAGGCAAGTCCTTTCTGTCTATGGGTCTGTAAAATCAAAAGCAAGTTAGTTACTTCCTAGATACAATGGGAGTACAAGCATTGAATAAGTATACTCCCTCCAAATGGGTGTATTTACCCAATGCCTGCAAATGGGAGTAAAACCAAAGGGGCTACAGACCCTATCCAAGTCCAAAAATCAACAGGCCAGTCATTAAGCCTTAATGTTACAAAATGAACTCCATTGACTTCATGTCTCACATGCAGGTCACACTGATGTAAGAGGTTGATTCTGATGGTCTTAGGGAGCTCTGCCCCTGTGGTTTTGCAGGGTACAGCTTTCCTAGCTGCTTTCATGGGCTGGCATTGAGTGTCTGCAGGTTTTCCAGGTGTACAGTGTAAGCTGGCAATGGATCTACCATTATGTGGTCTGGAGGATGGTGGCCCTCTTCTCACAGCTCCACTAGGCAGTGCCCCAGTGGGGACTCTGTGTGGGGGCCCCAGCCCTACATTTTCCTTCTGCACTGCCCTTGCAGGGGTTCTAAATGAGGGCTCCACTCCTGCAGCAACCTTTTTCCTGGACATCCAGGTGTTTCCATACATCCTCTGAAATCTAGGCAGAGGTTCCCAAACCTCAATTCTGAACTTTTGTGTACCCATAGGCTCAACATGATGTGGAAGCTGCCAACACATGGAGCTTTCACCCTCTAAATCCCTGGCCCAAGCCATACTCTGACCCCTTTTAGTCACAGCTGGAGCAGCTGAGACGCAAGGCACCAAGTCCCTAGGCTGCATGTAGCAGAAGGGCCCTGGGCCCAGCCCACAAAACCATTTTTTTCTCCTAGACCTCCAGGCCTGTGATGGGAGGTGCTGCTGTTAAGGTCTCTGACATGCCCAGGAGAAATTTTTCACATTGCCTTGGTGATTAACATTCAGTTCCTCATTATTTATGCAAATTTCTGCAGTGGGCTTGAATTTCTTCTCAGAAAATGGATTTTTCTTCTCTACTGCATCATCAGTTTGCAAATTTTCTGAATATTTATTCTCTGCTTCCCTTTTAAACATAAGTTCCAATTCCAAACTATATCTTTGTAAATGAATAAAACTGAATGCTTTTAAGAGCACCGAAATTACCTCTTGAATGCTTTGCTGCTTAGAGATTTCTTCTGCCAGAAACCTTAAATCATCTCTCTTGAGTTCAAAGTTCCACAGATCTCTAGGGCAAGGGCAAAATGCCCCCAGTCTCTTTGCTAAAGCATAGCAAGGGTGACCTTTACTCCAGCTCCGAACAAGTTCCTCATCTCCGTCAGAGACCAACTTAGCCTGTATCTTATTGTCAATATAACTATCAGCATTTTGGTCAAAGCCTTTCAACCAGTCTCTAGGGAGTTTCAAACTTTCCCACATCTTCCTGTGTTCTATGGAGCCCTCCAAACTCTTCTAACCGCTGCCTGTTACCCAGTTCCAGAGTCACTTCCACATTTTTGATATCTTTACAGCACACTCCATTCTCCGTGGTACCAGTTTATTAGTCTATTCTCACACTGCTAATAAAGACTTAGCAGAGGCTAGGTAATTTATAAGAAAAAGAGGTTTAATAGACTCACAGTTCCACGTGGCTGGGGAGGCCTCATAGTCATGGTGGAACACAAAGTGAGATCAAAGGCCTCTCTTACATGGTGGCAGGCAAGAGAGTATGTGCAGGGGAATTGCCCTTTATAAAACCATCAGATCTCTTGAGACTTATTTTCTTTTTTCTTTTCTTTTCTGTCTTTCTTTTTCTTTTTTCTTTTTTTCTTTTTGAGACAGAGTTTCGCTCTTGTTGCCCAGGCTGGAATGCAATGGCACAATCTCAGCTCACCTCAACCTCCACCTCCCAGGTTCAAGCAATTCTCCTGCTTCAGGCTCCTGAGTAGCTGAGATTACAGGCATGTACCACCATAACTGGCTAATTTTGTATTTTTAGTAGAGACGGAGTTTCTCCATGTTGGTCAGGCTGGTCTCAAACTCCTAAGCTCAGGTTATCCACCCATCTCAGCCTCCCAGAGTGCTGGGATTACAGGCGTGAGCCACCACACCTGGCCGAGACTTATTTTCTATCATGAGAACAGCATGAAAAAAACCCACCCCCATGATTCACTTACCTCCCATGACAAGTGGGGATTATGGGAACTACAATTCAAGATGAGATTTGGGTGGGGACACAGACACACCATATCACTAACTTTGTTATTTAAGAATTCAAATAATTATTCATGAAAGTTCTTCTATTAAAAAGGTGGGAGTGGATTCTGATTACTTGAGAAATGGTGAATGTGCTGAGTGTTTTAATTCTAGTTCAGTTTCTACTCCAAGCAAGACTGAGGAGACCCTATGCTAAATTCCTAGAGTCAAACACACTTCGCCCTTAAAATGATTGTGTAGCAAAGCAATGCAATCTAGCTTAATAACAAGGCAGCATATTTTTCTACAATGAGTTTTACACTATTCACTAAGCTATATTAACCCTGGGATTATTGTGTTAGAAAAACATTATTCTCATCTTTCTTTCTACTGGATATGTATCAACATCACTTCATGACTCTATATGAATCATCCAGAAAAAAATGAACCACACATTGAATGATCCTGTAATGTAATTCTTCTGATATACAGTTTAATTTGGGATTGAAGTTCTAGTTCATCACACATACTACAGGGGAGAAAAGACAGCATTAAGTGTTCCAAATCCACAAATAGAGATGAATATTTTTATGAATATTACATTTTAAGAAGAAAAAAGAAAATGAAACTAACCAAATGCCCTTGGATATATCCCTATACCATGGGATGTTAACAATATAATTGGATACTTAGTAGAAACAAGAGGTAGAAGTTGAACAATGAAAAAAAAATGGTTACAACTTTCAACCTTGAGATTCCTGAAATATTTTATTTTTGACCCTTTTTTGGGTCTAAAGAGAGTGTTCTTGCTGTGTATTGTGAATCATAGTTACCACTGATCACAGTTTCTGTTGAAACACTTTCAGTATACCTTAGGAAGTTGGAAGAGAAATTCAGCTCTCTTTCACTTTTATGGCTGTTTAGAAATCATGTTCTAGTATGCCCAAAGTGAAGTAAATGATGTTAATTTGAGAGATGATTTTCATGATAGGCAAACCTGTTCACTAGGAAGCAAAGGTGGATTTGAGGATATATTTCAGTGACAGAACAAAAACTATGATTCTGTACTAGCAGCATTCTTCAGTGAAGTATTTTAACTCTTGTAATCTTTAGAAGTACAGAATAATAAAATATGTCCACTCCTATAATTGTTAGATTCTATAATTCTGAACACTTCTGTCACTTAGATTATCTGCATTGTAAGGAGAGAGATCTATGAGTAAAATTTTAAAACATTTTTACATAAAAACCATAAAAATCATGGTGTTGTTAGAAAATTAGTGGTTTAGTAGTCTTTTAACAATTTCTTTAATTGGAAGAGAACTTGGCTCTATCTTAGAAAACTTTGGGTGCATGCATAGCTCTGCTGTACAAGTGGAGGCTTTAACAGGAAACGTGTCTAGGGGCATGGAGGGAGATCCTAGTAGGCAGTGCCAGTGAGTGGTTTTTGAAAACTTTGTCACAGGAGCCCATATTCTCACAATAAGAACCATGCTCAAAGGCCTGGTGAGTCACTCTCCAGTGTTTTCCCTAGCCACAGGAGCAAAGACCTTAGAGAAGAGCACCTCTGAGGTCAACAAGAGAAATGGTAAATTACATACATCACATGGAAGAGGAGATGGCTACGAGAGGAGAAAGCAAAGAGAAAAGCCCTGGGCACTTTGGAGATAATTGGGTTAGACTTAGACGTTCCACATTAACAGGTGCAATCAAAATTGAAAACACATTATGTGTGCTTCTGGTATATGAACCCATTTTCAACTTCATCTTGGTATTATCTTGACACATTACAAAGCCATTAAATTGCCATTTTGTCTTAAAAGAGCTTATTAAAGTTTTTTTTTTTGTTTGTTTGTTGTTTTTTTTTTTTTTAAATCAGAGTGCAATCTATACATCTTCACATCTTTCTCAACAACCACCCCAGAGCTTGGTACAGACTTTCAATAAACAAAATTTCTAACCACAATTGTAGTGGATTAAGAAATTGGTAATGATTACTATTATTTTAGTATTATTTAATCTTATAACTTTTTATCAGAGGTGAATCAGTTAATTTTCAAATCTTCAAATTTCACAGGTTTTATAATTGGAAGATTTAAATACATTTTCCAAGGCCACAGTTCATCATTTTGGAGAATCTATAACCCCTGTGGTTAGCACTGTTCTCTTGGGTCACACTCCACAAAATAAAATTACGTAGAAATTGGTTTTCATCTCGTGGTTTCTTCAGGTTTAGAGTGCCTGGGACTTGGAAAAATTATTATTTATCTTACATTCTGACAGCATGTTGCTGCTATTCTTATGATTTACTATGGAATGGAGAAAACATTGCCAACCAAGCATGTCAAAGCCACATCTCATTGTACATTCCATTTGCTCTTCAGAGCATTGCTCCTAGTGTACATGTACATGCACAATTTCCATTGTAGCAATAAAATAAAATAAGCCAAGTTGCCTCCTTTACCTGTTGAAGGTCTTTAAATGCACAGCCTTCTGGGGTAAGTCAAATGCTTCCCTGGACACTCACATTGCCAGCAGTCTTTGGATTACAAGATCTTCATATATCAATGAGAAAATTAAGAAACACGAAATACTAAATGATTTCTTACGCTTTATTCTTACTTTCTTTCGAGGCTCCAGATTCATCTGTCTGTCTTTAGTTTTATTATATTTTGATTCCTAGGGAGGCTTTCTCCATTGAAATGCTTAGGAGAGTTACCATTAGCAGTATTGTGTCCAATCTGTGTGTTTTGCAAGTGTAACTCTAGGGTAGGAGTTTTCCATTATTGTATTTTTTTAAGTTTTACCTTATCAATTATTCTTGTGTGGCAAAGCAATTCCCTTGATGCAGAATTTCTCTTGGAAACAATATTCCAGATCAGAAAGAGATGAACTTTTAGAAGGTTTATTTTCAACAAATACTCTGTTCTGACCTCAGATGTCGGTTACTGATTATGAACAAAAGTATATTTGATATATTTATAGATATTTCTTCAGGGTATTTGGAGCATTCAAAAGGCTTTTATGTAAAAGGACAGAGAGCAAAGCTTGCAATCACCATGACTTCATTTTACGCTCGGTAGTCGTGATTCAGTGTATGGTATTGCTTCTCCTTTTACTATTTTATTGCTGTGTGACTGAGAATATTATGCATTAGCACTTAGCAGGGAAATTTAAAGAGTGTTATTCTATTTATTTTAAGTGTCATATAATTATGAATTGATTTACTAGCCATTGTAATGCTACAAATGATAATTAATTTATTTGCATAATATGTAGTTTCATAGACGTTCAATTATAATAAAGCATTTGCTAAATGTACCATGAAAATAGTGTTTCCAGAGAGAGTGAGTCTGAGACTGGAATCTATTTAGCCTGTCAGTATGTGGTCGTCATCAGACAGTCCCTTCCTTTCAGGATGGGAGGGAGATTTGCTTAGTCCCATAGTTCACCCCTTTCTATATTTTTCTGATTTTAAAATATGATATTCAGAGTTATTGAGATATGCTAAAAAATAATAGCATATTAATAAAAATAAAATTGAAGTCACAGATATTGATGTGGTTAACATCTTAAATCCCTTCAGTCAAAACTGGGTTGGAAATATATAGTTACTCACCACGTTGCCTGAACAATGGGCTAGAAGGGTCCAGTCCTGGACCTTCTACTCTTGTCAGTTTCCCATGGCTCAGGGGATCCCCCCCTCAAATAGGAGACAGAGAAAAGGAGAATGGGCAGACTGTAAATCCCCATTATTTTGGAGCATGGGTCCAACACCAGGTAAGGGTTCTAGGTTCCCAGAAAATAATTCTAAACAGGTCGCACAAAAAGCCAGAATGTCTTGGCCCAAAGTGTTCTGAGTATTCCCCCACTGACAGTGATGTTTTCTCATAGTTGCCTATGAAAGAAGAGATTGCCAAGGGGAAGAATCTCTCCCTTGGATTATGGTGCATCTTGCAGGTCCAGCAGAATAGTCTGTTCCAGGCTGAGTGTAGGAGGGAGGCTGCAGAACCAGTGCTTCTTTTCTTTTGCAGATGAAGTTTTGTGTTTCCTTTCCCAGAAAGTCTGTTCCTCTAACCAGACAATGTGATGATTTTGAATTGTCCTCAACTGTGATTCAAAATTGTGGCATAAACGGAAGACAGTTTTTACAACAGTAGTGACTCCTAAGATAACTATTTGCTGTGATAATTCATTTATTATGCTTATTTTCTGTCTCTATATTTTGCAATCAAAACTCCATGTGGGCAGGAAACTTTTAGCTGTATATCGTAAGTGTGGTATATTGTCCTTTTATATGCATTCATCTAAAAGTGTTTCCTAACTTTCCTAGTGATTTTCTCTGATTTATTAGTTAGTTAGGAATTTGTTGCTTAATTTCTACAATTTTTGACTTGTCCAAATTCATCTCTGATATTGATGTCTAATCTCTTTCCATTTTGGTCAAAGAACATACTCTGTTTTATTTCAATTATTTAAAATATACTCCGGCTTATTTAATGGGATAATATATGGCCTATCTTCCATAGTGTTTAATGTGCTCTTGAGAATTCATGTATTCTGCTGTTGTTGTATGGAGAGTTTTGTAGAGATCTGGTAAGTCTAGTTAGTTTATACTGTTATTCAAGCTGATAATCTTCTGGCTAGGTGTTCTATCCATTTTACATATGGGATATTGACATCTCCAAGTATTATTGTCAAATAGATTTTTCTCCCTGTAGTTCTGTCAGATATTGCTGCGTGTATTTGGAAGCTCTGTTGTGAGGTCTACATATGTTATAATTGTTATATATTCTTGATTTATTGACACTTTTTTCATTAGGAAATGTCTCTTTTTCTCTAGTAATATGTTTTGTCTTAAAGTTTCTTGTGTCTGTTATTATCATAGCTAGTCCAGCTGTCTTTCCTTGCTGTTTGCTTGATACGTAGTTCCCATTCTTTTACAGTCAGATCAGTTTTTTAAAAACTTTCTTCTAATCTATGCTTTTGAAATAAAATGTTTAATTCATTTCTATTTAAAGTAATGATTAATAAAGTAGGATTTATATCTTTCACTTTGCTATTTGTTGTCTTACACATTTTATTTTCTGCATTCCTTTTTATTTTTCTTAAGTAGATAGTTTTTAGTGTGCCATTTAATTTCTTTGTTGTTTCTTTTGCTCTGTTTAAAAAATTATCTTCTTGGCAATTGCCCAGAAGATTACAGTTAATACCTAATGTATATCAATGTCATTTGTACTAAAAAAGACTGTATGTACATCTGCTTTTTTTCTCCGTAATTCCTCTTCTTCTGATTTAAAAGATAATTACAGAAGGCAATAATTATAAATCTGTGTTGACAGGCACATAATTTATATAGCTGTGATTTGTAACAATAATAGTATAAAGGAAGCAGAGAAGAGTGCCATATAGGAGCCACAGTGGTTGGGGCATGCGTCCAACACTCCAGCAAGCAGTGATAATTCTGCCGTGGCTTTCACTTCCTGCTTGCACAGCTTTTGAGGTCAGCCATTGTTAGGAGCTTAGGGCCTTCTTAGGTCTTTCCTTAGCATACACATTGCTCTGCCTATGTACATGGCCCTCTAGATTCCCAAGTACGTTTCAGAGCTTTTGAAGGGACCTTATGGATGTCTCAGTCTCCGGTGAGTTTTGACAATTTTTACTAGTGTTTATTTTAGGATACAGATTTTCATACATCTTTACTCCACCATTCTAGCTGACATCTGGCAATCAATATTCTAACCTTTAACTAAAAGACTATGTGCCATATAATTGCTTAGGCAAAGAGTGAATTTCTCCCCCCTTCTCTCATTGAGTGGCAAAGTAACTAGAACGACAATCTCTTATAGTTCAACTAGGATACATAGTACATATATATATATATATAGGCTATATATATATGTATAGTAGGATATATAGGATAGATATAGCAGGATATATAGGATATACAGTAGGTCTTGACATCTAAGCCCAAAGTAAAGGATGATTAGGCATACATGGGTTTTCTCAGGGGCTTTCCTGTGAATTAATGTAGAACCTATATTTTGATTAGTCTTAAAGCTCCTTCATGTACCCATTTATTGCAACTGGTTTGTTTAAAGCCCAGAGTTTTTAAGCTAATTTATTACGAGAGCTGATTTGCACACATAATGACCCTGAATTTGATGTATGGCTGTTTCATATGTATGTTTTAAAGAAAATTCCCCATGTGTGAGAAATGCTTTGACTCTGAGTAGCTGAATTCTGCAGGCATCAACAGAGATTTATTTATTCACTGTAAATGAGATTTTCTCAGTTAAATCCTCAGTGTCCTCAATAACAACTCCATCAGTCTGTTGGAATATAACTCTAGTCAATGAGTTAGAAATATATTTTAGATGTATTTTCATCAAGAACATATTGTGATGTTACCTTAAAGACCATTTAGCCTGATCTGCATTCTAGAAACAATGTTGTGTTACAGAAGGGTAACAATGCTCACACTGCCTAATTTGTTTTGACTTGTCACCATTAGCTTTATATTGTAATGGGCAAGTATGCCATAGGAATTTATGAAGTTGGACTTCATTTCCACAGCAGTAGATCTCTACTAAGTTAAGTGGAATGAAGTTAATTTCCTCTAACAGAGATGCTGGGGACACTTAAAAATATGTAGTTAAGCTGGCATGCTTAATAGCAGCTCATATTCTGCATTATAGTGGAAACCAAGAAATTGATTCATTACTGATAAAAACATTTATTGACTATATACTGCTTTTGTAAATGATGAAATGCCTGTATTGACTACAGGGCTGCAGTTAACCTACATATATGCCTTATTTGGCAACCTAGTAAATATGGCAATAAACTTCGGGCAGCACAGAATGAAGATGAAGAGTAAAGTAACCATATATCTTAATTTTCCCGAAATGATCTCAACTTCTACCTGTAGTTCAACATAATTATGAATAGGGCCTCCTTTAACATCCCAGATTATCTCAGTTTGGATGATAAATTAAATATCACCCTAGTTAAAAGCAGTCTCTGACATCAGACTTTGTAGATCATAATGCATGCTCTTTTATTTTCTAGCTGTGTGAAAGAGTAATTTGATTGGTCTATGCTTCAGTTTGCTAATCTATGAAATGGGTGTGGTAATAACATTCATCTAGTAGGGCTGCAAAAATTAAATATATATAAAGCTCCTGGCACACTATTTGTCACTCAGCACGTGTCATATATCTAAGATAGACTATCTTGCACCACATGCAATAAAAACAAGTTCTAGTCCACATTCATTACAAGGATTTCGATTTCTCCATGAGATTAATTCATTCCAAATGAATTTTTTTTCAGGGAGAATAAAGACAGAGGAGTAAAGAACACCAACAAAATACTATAAAATATAATGAGTAAATTTAGTAAGAAAAATGGAATGTACTATTGAGAGCAATACTGAACTATATCTTCGCCTCCTGGATGGCAACACTTTATATTAAAACTTAAAGCCATGTACCAATACCCTTTTTACTAATTTACAACTTGACATCCACCTGGATTTGGTGCTATCAAAGGCTATTTCAAATTTGCTGTAATACTATCAGAAAACCTTAGAAAATGAACCACTCTGTTTCTTTGCTTGGAAAACTCTTTATGTTATAGTTATGCCTTCTGGTCTCGAGAGTACACAATTTGCATTCTACTGATTATAGCCTCACTATTGTACTTAAAACTTCCCCCTTTGAGTAAACGTAAATCTCTGTGTATTCCATTCCTTGCAGGTAGGTGTCATTTTAAAAGAAAATACGAAAACAGCCTTTTACCTAAAATACACACATTTGGAATGGTTAACACAAGATTTGGAGGAATGGAATACAAGAGTCTTATTGCCTTGCCTGATCATAAGTGAAACAATACCAAATCGTATTTTTTATTACCTTTTGTTGGAGAGGTTTTTCCTGATTCTTATATTCAGCTCACATTCTCAGGCCACAGAAGTGCCTGAAACAAGGCTTCAGTAACTTCTTTCTCTAATATATCAATGCCAGTCAGGAATATGGCAGCAGACAACAGCAAAACCAACTCTGAATTGCAAACTGACATTATAATTTTCTCCTGTTAGAAGTAAAGAGGGAGTTCACTATTTTCATTCAAGGCATGGTTGATATACCCATTCCGTGAGAGGTGATTTTTAACATAAAGTGGTAGGTGGAATTCTACTAACTCACCTTGGTTAAAAATTTATACACGATATAGACATTAATGCTAACTCATGAGAAATGGAAGAGATAAATTGAAAACAGCTGCAGAGTGGTTTATTTTTTACTTCCTTAACTTCTTTTCTCAGTAAGGCTTAAATAGGGTGCAAAAACTAAAAGTTTATCTTTTGTAGTCTTTATGAGTCCAGAGGAAACTGACTATACAAAAATAGCAAAGCTGGCTGCAACTGGCTTCACCAAAGCCACGTGCGATGGATGGGACTTGAGGTGATGGATAGCCTCACTGCAAGGCCTCAGGCTTTGGGTAAATGGTGTCAGAGAGAGCTATGTTTGAAAGTTCTGTCATATCCCAAAATGCATGGTGCTGGGCTCTACTCTATACTTTCCAATGGCAGCAATGTGACAACTGTGCCAAGCAGTCTATGTATTAAAGAAAGTTGTGTAATAAAGGTATCTAGCCTACTGCTTCCTAAATCAACTGCTATTTGAAAAGAACATTACCTCAAAAAGAGACAGTGCTCTTCCATGTCCCCAAGAGGTCTTGTCAAAGCAATTAAGACAGTTATTTGTGACTTAAACATATCTGCTAGATATCTTGGGACGATAACGGACACTGGGCAAATAGGGGATTCTTTTTAAAGATGGACAACTTTAATTATCTCATATGAGATAATGGTATTTTTACTTATTCCATGAATGAACTGGATACCTGAGTCATTTGAATTATGCAATGGGATGTGACATTCATGGCACAATGGAGAAGCAGACATAATAGTCAAGAGCAGTGAGAAAAGGAACTTGGAAAAACTTACCATATTTACTTACTCTATACAACCTGCAGAGACAAAAAGTGGTGGTTGCCGGAAAACAGTTATTTCCTCTTTCAGTTAAATCATAATGGATTAATTATAAAAACAGTATGATATTATGAATGAAAATATGACCCATAGATTTAGAATTTCCAAGTTTGCATCCACATCTCCACCTTTGTCAACTTTGTGATCTTAGGCAAATTACTTCGCTTCTTTGTATCTCAAGTTTCTTACCTAGAAAATGAGAATCATCCCAACTACACAGAAGTGTGAACATTTAATCTTGAGTATTACAGTAGATAATTCATGTAAACCACTTGGAAAAGTACGGGAAACCTTATGAAATCTCAAAACATAGGTTATATTCTTGTGACTGAGCTAGATATAAAGTATGTATCACCAAATATGCCTTGAGATTTATGTGTCAGTATGCATAGAGAGGCACAACACCTTTATGTCAATGCTCCAATTTTCATCTCCTTATATCAGGAAGGCCAACATTCTCCAGTAATGTCGATATCTGTGCTAGAGAATACTGAGAGATGACATTATATTAATAGCTGTAAAACTGTATCTCCACGGGTTCTCCCAGTTGTAGGGGATGGGTTGTCAGTGCTCTCCATGGGGTTCTACTACCTTAAGCCTAAGCCCATTGTCTCTGCCCATCACAACCTGCCTTTCCTAGGCTCCTGAACTGAATCTTTCTTTAGTTTCCTAGGAGAGATCATCACTTGGCCAGTTTTTTCTAAGAGTAGTCTGACAGCATAGCAGTTAAATCTTACTATTACAGTTCATTCCTTCATTGCACAAGGTTCTTCCTCCCAGAGGCCACATGCCAAGGGCAAGATGAATGTAGCCCAGCCTAGTAAAGTACTTGGAACCCCTGCTCCCTCTGACAGGTAGACTTTGTCAGTCTGTCTGGCTGCCTGCACCACACTTTTTTGTTTTTCACTTCAATCCAAAGGGCTCCTGTGTATTTTCCTTTAACCGGCTCTTTTGGAGTCCTTTAGTCCATCAGACTAGACTGTACAACTCAGAAAATTATTTACGGAATAGATTCATAGTTTTTCTAATGGACCTCCTAGGACCCTGGCATCTACTTCAGCATCCTTTAACATTTCATGATGTTTAGGAGTAGCCTGGAGTTTCCAGCAGTTAGGAAATTAGTCTGCCCAGAGTACACAGAAAACTTAAGGGATTACCTTACTGCAGTTTTCTGACTGACCTTTGGCTCAGGCAAAGTATTTTGTTATATAGAGGACTCAAGATACAAAAATAGCATATTCCATGAATTTTCTCACAAATGTATATGTGAATGTTTTATGTGTTGTCTAAAGTGTCTGGAGAGAACTGAAAGGACCAATGACTTGAAAGTCAGCTATTTATGGCTGAATGTTTTTTGTTTCCTTTGTACACAGGCAGTCTAAAGAGAGATAGAAGGAAGGTAGAGGTGAGCACATTCTCTAATGGATTGTAGGATCAAAATATAGGTGGCCATTGGAAGTGAGGACTCAACTTCCCACAGGAGAATTAATAAGAGGAAGAAATGGTAAATCTATGAGAACAGGCAACTGCCAGGAGGTGTGGAATATCCCTTTATGTTCCTTTCTATCAGTAGAGACACTTTTGTGCATAGACATGCAGTGGTAACACTGAACATGTGGATGCAAGACATATGCATGTTTATGTGTCACATTTGTATGAACATACATAGTTCATTGAACTTTAGAAATGTTTAAGTGAGAATATTATGTCAGTTATATTTTTCATCTTTTCCCTCTCGAAAATACAATTTACCCATTTCAGTGTCTTACCCAAAGGATTAGCCATTATTGAAAACTGTTTCAATAATATCAGTTGAGTGGATGACATTCTTAAATTACTACATTTATTGTTTATATTAGAATTAAAGAAATTTGAGAGGCTCATAAGAAGCCTGGGAAACAGGATAATTCTTTTTTTTTCATGAATTCATGTTATTATTATTGCCATCAACAATTTTTAAGAGTGTGACAATTCAGTATGTGTCATTATTATTTTTAAAATAATGTTACATGAATGTTATTAGCAAAAGTAAATCTTGAATTTTCTCAAGGATTTCTCAGATATGAATTAATCTGGCTGATCATGTGGCACATACACTGAAATGAGTAAAATATATGTGCGTTGTGTGTACATATGTATATTCTGTATGTTAAGATGTTTTGACATCTTAAAAACTCTGTCTAGGGAGAGACTGCCCCTCCCAGGAGAGAGAGCCAGTTCTTAGTTATAGCAAGGGCCCAGCCAGGAGCATGCCTTTGATATGCAAATTAATCAATCCAGAGTCACACCTTCTCTATCTGACCCTTACACTCCAAGAGGCAATATGCCTTTGACTTCTTCATGGCAGTGTCAGGCACCCGACAAACAGGAACCGCCACTATAGTATCCAGCCTGCAGAAATTATTCAAACTAGCCAAGCCTAACCTGTTCACCCTGCCTTGCCTGGACTTTCTTACGGAAACCCCCATAAGGGCTCTTCCCTAAATATGCCCCTCACTCCAGTCCTTTGCCTCCTGAACACCCAGATGCTTTCCCATGTGGCTGTGGATGGCACGTTCTGCCTCCTGTCTCTAGAACCTAAATTATAAATTTTGTTTTCCTGAACCTCTCCTCTGACTTCTCCTCTGGCTGCACCTGACTGACCATCTCTATAACAAAATTCAAAACAAGGTTAGAACCAGAATAAATTTGGAGACTATTTAATTCAATTTTCTTACTTTATAGGAAACAGGCTGAGGAAGAATAAGAGACTTGCTTGAGGTAAGCCAGTGAGATTGTATATTCCTCCCTCGTTCCAAAAAGGAATTTGCTCAGGAGGAGTTAATAAAAGAGCTGGAATGTTCTGATTCATGGACATATACTTCACACTAAAGTTTCTATTTGTCTCCACTGCTTTCAGAAGTGACCCATTTTAAAGATTAACACAACTGAAGATTACCTCTAGAAAGAAAATAATTATCTCTACAAAATCAAGCCAGGTGTAACTTCGACCTGGTAATAATGCCTGGGTATTTCTGCTCTGCTAAACTGTATCTAGGGAAATGAGATGTGATCAGTTCCTCCCTTGATTTTAGATTTTCTGTTTGTTTGTTTCTATGAGGCTGGTTAGCAGTGATAATCAAATTACCAGTCAATCATCACAGGGGAGATTAGGGGCTAGTTATTCTGTCGTAATTTTACTTTTTCTCATTCTCACTATATCTTTAATGACTAATGGCATGAGTGCATTTATTTTTATATTATTCTACTGAAGGTGAACTTCAATGTTAAAAACACTTATTCAGTCAATCAACATTTTTTATGTACTACTACATGCTCATTTCAAAGTTATCTTTGGTATGATATTTTTCTCTCTTGCTTTTCATGTCCAGAATCCAAATACTCATGAGGCTGTTTTTGGGAAACTCTTTTTGATAAATTTCTTCTCTACTTCTATTATCACTGTTCTACACAGTCATGTATTTTTTCTTACAACTACTGTATTCCAGATTTGTTTATCTGATCCCCAGGTATTCACAGACTTACTAAATCTGAATATTCGGGAATTAGGCCTGGTGATCTTTTTCTGAAAACATCTTCATGCTATTTTTACATGGCCTATTTAAGTAAAAGCATTTAAATTTTTAAAATTGGCTTTTAAAAGAATATGATTTTTGTTTTTTACTTCAAGATTTGCCCAACACTAATTCATTCTTTAGTTTCTATCAGTAATACTGGGAAAATCCCCGATGGCTGTAAACTCTTATTTACTGTGCTTTTTCTTATCCAGGAAATTAAGAAAGCCCCCCAAATAGATGATCAAATACAAATTCCTTAGCTAAAAACATTCAGTTCTCGGTAGCATCAGATCTCCTTTTTCATCCAGGCATTTGTCCCACTGCTCTTCAGCAGAAGCTTTTAGTGTACTCATATTTACCTCACCTATTTCCTCAATCTGCTATCCCTAATATAGCTACTTACCTCTGCCACCTTTCATCTCTTCTCACTTAATTTGTGTGCATATATTGTTTTTCAAGATGTTAATCATATTTTATCTTTTAAAGACAGAAATCATGTTATATACTTCATTCTCAGCACAATGTAATGGTCCAGTAAATCCTGTATTAAATGGAATTAAGTATGCTTATGGTCAAAAGTGTGTGGACAGGTCAAAAGTGTGTGAATGTGACTATTTGATGAGTTATTTTATAGTATGTTCAATATTTCTCAAACACTAATTTAATTATATATATATATATTTATTTATTTGGCTTGCTACTCATTAAATCTGTTTTGGGCTTATCAACAGACAGTTGATTAAATCATTGCTAATTATATAATGTAATATGCAATTTATTGTAAGTATGAAGAGTTGCTAAATAAAATCTTAAAAGGTATATCATCATTCAAACAAGGATGAAGATAGAAATCCTATGTTTACTGCTTCCTTTAAAAATTTGCTTGGTATATGGAATAAAAAAGATATTATTTTAAAATAATGTCAGTGGAAATTAAATTCTCTAATATGAAACAGACTCATGGTAAAATGGCTAACTTTTGGTGAACTAAGCAAGTTAAAATAATTCTACTAGTGTTCTTCTGTTCCAGAACTGCGCAGAGTCAAAATCTGAGTGTTTGCTAAGTTTATCATGAAAGTGAACCTCAGGTATCAGGATTTTTGCCATTAATGGAAGCTACCTTCTCCCAAAGACACGAGGAGAAACATGTCAGTGAGGAGTGAATAAAAGGTCTAAAGAATGGAACTGAGTCAGAAATCCGATGGCCTTAATCCAGAGAATTAGTAGCCAGAGAATAGGCATATTATTTAGGTACATACTATTACACAGATGATTTTTATCTGTTCACCTAAAAGTATTAGCACTCACTGAGATCATTTTAATGCTCATGTGGCTCCTAGCTCCCTTTCTGCTTGAAGCCATTGCCTCTCTTCAATTCCCTGACTTGGAGTAATTACTAGGGTTTCCTGAAAGAAGTGTAGCTAGAAAAAGGCCAAGGAACGGAAATGTTGAAGAGTCATTTGCTACATCTTTGGAGTACAAAGTCGGGGGTTGGATTGTAACCATGATCTCTAATAAATTCCTGGGGGTGAGTATTAGTGTCAGTAACAGATGTTTATTTAAAGAAGATTTGAATCAATAGCAAGGGAAAGACAGCATTGAACTTCAAGATAAAATAAAAATTGATATATGAGATAAAGTGCATGTAGCTAGAATTTTTGATTCTAGTAATTACAGGCTAGAGAATTTAGAAAAACTATTCTATCCAGAACAAACTAAAAAGTACCAAACTTAAAAAAAGACAAGCAATTATGAGGCAAAATCCTGGAGTAGATGAGAATCCAAAAAGGGTACGTTCAAGTCGTAGTGATAATTTGCCTATAGGATTCTCCCATTTGGAAAATTTCCATGACCGCCTGGGGGATGGATTAAATGGCTGCTATCATTGCTGAAAAAAGTGTCCTGACCTTGGTGGACCTTATGTTGAGAAATAAAATTTGTATTTTTTTTAAAAAAAGCAATTGAGCTTTCATGTTGATGGTTTTATGGAACTAAGAAGACGGAACTTAAAGCAATGTCACCTGAGGTGGAGAGTCTATCTGTTAAACTAATCCTCTGAATAGCTGTATTTTCATGGGCATCTTCAACTGCAAGTAAACATCTTATGTGAACTTGCAGCAAGATGCTCAGCGGGAAAATCATCTCAGACTGGTAAGGGGCTCTAGACAAATCACAGAAGTAAAAACAATCCTGTCAGTAAGAATGAAGCTTTCTTCTAAGCCTCAAATTATTTGTATAGATAATTTTTCAAACACAAAGTTAACTGAACACACACAGAAATAAAATATTAATTAGAAAGAGGCAGTAGAAAGAATAGAAACAGGTTGGAATGGTCAGACAACTATTTTAAAAATGAACTTATTTGCTATGTTTGCAGAATGGGAGAAAATATTTGCAAACTATGCATCTGACTATGGTCTGATATCCAGAATCTACAAGAAAATTAAATCAACAAGCAAAAAAACAAATAACCCTGTTAAGTAGCAGCAAAGGGCATGAACAGATACTTCTCAAAAGAAGACATACTAGTGACCAACAAACATATGAAAAAATGCTCAGCATCAGGAATCATTAGAGAAATGCAAGTCAAAACCACAGTGAGACACCACCTTACTCCAGTCAAAATGGCTGTGATTAAAAAGTCAAAAAATAACAGATCTAGTGAGGCTGCTTAGAAAAGGGAACACGGACACTGTTGGTAGGAATGTAAATTAGTTTATCCATTGCGGAAAGCAGTTTGGAGAGTTCTCAAAGAACTAAAAATAGAACTCTCATTTGACCCAGCAATCCCATTACTGAGTACATACCCAAAGGAAAATAAATCATTCTACCCAAAAGACATTTGCATCCATATATTCATCAAAGCAGTATTCCCAGTAACAAAGACATGGAATCAATCCAGGTGCTCATCCACAGTGGACTGGTTAAAGAACATGTGGTACATATATACCATGGAATACTACATAGCTGTAAAAAATAACAAAATCATCATGTCCTTTGCAGCAACATGAATGCATCTGGAGGCCATTCTCCTAAGTGAACTAACACAGGAACAGAAAACCAAACACTGCGTGTTCTTACTTATAAGTGGGAGCTAAACATTGGGTATGCATGGACATAAAGATAGGAACTATAGGCCCTGGAGAGTACAATAGGAGGCAAGGAGGAGCACAAGGGTTGAAAAATTACCTACTGGGTACTATGCTCACTACCTGGGTGGCACTAGATTTGAAAAATAACCAAATAGAGGTTTCAGAACTAAAAGCAATAAGAAAAAATTGAGATCTCCACAGATGGGGTGATGACCAAATTAAACACTGCTGGAAAGAGCATTAGTATGTAGAAAGACAGGTCAGAAGTTACATAGAATCTTTCTACTCAAGGTATAATCCATGGACCAGCAGTACAAACTAGTAGCCATATTAGGAATGTAGAAATTCAGCTTTCACCCCAGGCTTAAGTCAGAATTTGTACTTTACAAGACTGTAGGTGATTTATATGCACATTTAAGTGTAAAAAGCATTAATCTAAAAAGTGTCATAAAGGGATACAGTGATAAAAATTATAGAAGATAGGGTCAAATACATGGAGGACACAGAGAGAAGGCCTAATATATATTTGAGTCCCAGAAGGAAAATAGGATAGAGACATTATTTGAGATGAACACGGCTGAGAATTTTCTAGAAAAAATGAAAGACACCATTTTATGGCTTTAAGGAGTCCGAAGAATCTTAACATAAATAAACAGAAATCCATACCTAGGCATATCATAATATACAGCTACAGGAAACCAAAGATAAAAAACATAATCTTAATGGCAGCCAGAATATCAAAGGTAATAGAAACAAAAAGTAGCAATGAGTTGACTCAAATGAGTATCTTTCCTCACACATAGTTTGAATTGTTTATCTGGTTTGTTTTAGAGGCACTTCCTTACCATTGAAAAGTAAATTAGTATATTATTCACATAAGAACTGGATTCAAGGTGCCTGGGTTCAAAGCCTCATATATGACTAACTAGCTGAATACCATTGAGTCATTTACTTGGCTTTTTATACTGCTAACGGTACCTTCCTCAGAGCTTATGTGATGATTAGGTGAGGCGATGCCTATAAAGCACTAACAGTGATGGGCATATAAATGCTACTTGATAAATGTTAAATATTATAAATATTATTTTCGTAGCATACTTTAAATAATATTTATTTGCATTTTATAGCACAGATTTTTATAGGTCATTCTGTAAAGAGTCAAACATCTTTTCTTCAATTTGCACATCAACTCATTATATTATTGATAAAGGATATGAACATGTTCAATATGTTCTTCATGTACATATGAAAAGTGATTTGAAAACTAAAACTCCTCACAAAAATCCTAGTCGTAATTTAATTTATGCCACATAAAAATTGCATGGGATTTGAATAAATATGCTCATTGTGCAGGCGATAATAAAAATAAGCTTACATCATGCGTACCATGTGCCAAGTCCTGTTACAAGTGCTGTAAGAAGTGCTATTATCTCATTTTGCAACAACCTTATGATGTAGTTATAGCTATAATCTTCATTTTACAGGAAGAAAACTGAAGCCCAGAGAGCTTAATATATTACCCAAAGAGTTAGTCCACATTAAACTGGGAGTTAATCCTGGCTGTCTGGCTTGAAAGCTTTTGTTCTGTATCTTGGATGAATAAACTAAACCTTAGGGAGTCTTCCTAGAAGTAAATGAAACTGGGATTTGATTTCAGTGCTTTCTGTATTCTAGGAGTGTCCTTGTACACTGCTCATATAGAAGTTTATAAATGGTTGCAATGTATCTATTTAAATCTTGCAAAAACTATTACATAAAATAGTATTAAAATTAGCAATTCAAACCCTTTAAGTTGTTATATACCTACTTCTCCTCGCCACACACATTTCTTTTGTTTCTTAGATTATGTTTTTCTTCCAAATTTGAGTGAGTAGGCTCTGTAAAATTTCTTTTAACAAAATCTGAAAATAGCTATGAATTAGATAGGTAAGAGCCTCAAGTGAAATCTGAATATTGGAGCCATACTGCTTCTTGAGGGATGATAGAATTTCTATATAAAACAATCTTAAAATATTGTTTTTAAAGTAGTTTTAAGATTATTTCAAAGAATCAGAGAGGAGAGATTAAAATGGCTGTTGATCCAATATTTATAACACTCTACTCTGGGTAGGCATGTAATTGTAAACTTTATAATGGTTGGAGGATTAAAAAAGAATAAGAGAGAACATGTTGGAGGTGGGCAAAAGATACAGATGTTACTGAAATAAGAAGCATCTGTTAAGAACTTCAGAGAAATAGCAAGAATGTAACAAAAGGACAAAAAGGAATCAAGTTGGATGTGTTTTAATGATGTGAAATGCTACTGAAGCACTTTTCTTATTTATGATTGCCAGTTTTCCTATTCATTAAGTCAGTTCTTATTTCTGACAGTGGATGATGGTTCATTATCCTCAAATGGCAGGGATGGCATCAAGGCTGATGCATCCTGGGCAGTGAGAAAGTTGTCTGATTTCCGAAAGCTACTTAGGCCCTCCCAGGCAGTCATCAAACCTTTAAAGAATGGGAAAAGCAATACTTTCTGCTCTACTTGGCATCTATTTTGCTTATCCTGAAAGGAAAAAATGTTAGCTAAATTATAATCTGACTTGGCCTTTATTTAACATTTGTGAAGAGAAAAACGACAATAGCTTTAGTGGTAAGCACAATTGATAGATCTGAGAACTTTCTTTTTGCAGTTTTTTTCCAAGTCATTAGTGAACGCGAGCCCTTAGGACAAAATACTGGGGTAAAAATTCAAAATGGCAATGATTCATAAAATTTCTTTCTTGTAAAAAGGCCATGGTTTTGCAGAGCTCTCGTTTTACTTTCATTTATGCCTACTTAGCAATCTATTGTTGAAACATGGTTTTGAAGGCAAATATTCATAGTATCAAGACACTTAAATATGGCCAAAGAAGAATAGCAACAACTTATCTCCAATTTATTCTTTACATGACTCATAGGGGTCTAAATTTTGAAGGTGAAAAAGAAAGAGTTAAGGAACAGTCACCTGAAGGACTTAGTTAACTTACTCACATGTATTTTTCTCATAAGCATCTATTATATATGAGGCACACTGCCACGGACTGAGAGGAAGATGACAAACAAAACATATAACTCCTAATATAAGATAACCCACAGAAAAACAGGGTAACTATTCTCATAGCAGAAGCAAGCGGGAGCCCTATAATTTTCTAGGTAATAGATGCTTGATGTACCATAAATACTCTCTTCTCTTCCCACAAAAGGCAATAATTTCTGCTAAGTGTTGAAGCAGAGAGAAGGAGGTTCTGAACACAGAAAGGTAGACTAAAGCAAGCCATTGAGTTGACGCATGAGATGAGGTTACAACACAGATATGTAGGTGCAGCAACAGTCATGACAAAAGGAAGAAGCAATCAACTCTCCAAGAGGGGACTGAAAAGGTAGAAAAGACTTCATAAAGAAAGAGGTGTCTGTTGCTGGTTGCCTGAAGGATGATTAGGAATGCATTTCCAGGCAAGCAAGGTGACCTGGGAAGATATTTGAAGCACTAAGCAAGAGCTGAAGGCAGAAGGAACATCTGGAGTTCAAGGCAGCATGAGCAGTTAGGTATGGCCGAAGCAGAGGAAGTCAAGGGGAATAGTGGGCAGAAGGCTAGAGAAATCACAGAGGGGACTCCGAAGACCTGTCTGGTGTTGAACAATAGATAGTGCACATATGTTCGTTTTTAAACAGGTGTTCAAGAGGCAACTACAGTCAAGGTAGATGTAGTATGTGAAAAAGCTATTATATTTTGTATTTTAGGAAGAGAAAGATTATTTTCATGCATCCTCTCAAACACTATTCTGTCCTTCAGATTTTCCTGCAAACTCAGTCAACCTAGTCTTAAAGACTCAGATCCCAAAAGTATCCCCTGGTTATCCCACCTTACACTTTCCTCCCTTCTTTGAACTCCTAAATGTGTGAGGGTTTCCTTTGGCACGTCAGAATCCTGGAACTTTTAAACAGGCTTTGTGTTTCTAGATCAAGAAAATAAGGCACAGAGAGATGAAATCACTTGCTGAGGATTTTCAACATTCTGCCTTATATTTCTAGTTAACCTTTTATATGTATAAATCTTTACTCCCCAGCTAGATAGTAAACAAATTAAAGGCTGAATTCCATTTTATCAATTCCTACTTTCCCTTCTACATCTTGACGAATTGCTCAGAGAACAGGTTCTCAATGTAAGTTTGCAGATTGATTAGTAAGGTAACTTGCTTTCTGGAATACATTTCCCTTTAAGAAAAAATTTTTTTAAAAGTTTTGGGCACTCAGGAAAAAAGAAACAAACAAATAGGTAATGTTTATTGTACATTAAAAAAAAAAAAACAAAAAACAAAAAAAAAACACCACACTTTAGTCTGCCTTTCTGCCTTCAGAACCTCCTTCTCTCTGTTTTGACACTTAACAGAAGCTATTGTCTTTTGTGAGAAAAGAAGAGAGTATTTATGATACATCAAGCGTCCATTACCTAGTAAATTATACGACTCCCATTTGCTTCTGCTGTGAAACACCAAGATCACACACATGACTTCAAGACCATTCATTATCCACCTGTAGATTACTGTCAGGTTTGCAGTGTCTTGCTTTCACACATATTGAATTTCATTTGATCATTTCTACATCTCAACCCTATTTCCAAACTGTTGAGGAGTATTTCTGAATCTGTCATGTCATTTTTCCTAACTGAACTCTCCTTCTTCAAAAACCTTGACTCCACTGTATGTCTATGCTCTTCTCAAGGGATTTATTTTACATGAAACTAGCTCCTCTCAGCCTATATTTCATTACAGATATGAAAATATATCTGTGATATGAGTTTTGCATGTGTAGTTACCTTGTTCTCTAAATATTAAACTCCTTGAAATGAGAGATTAACAACAACAACAAAAACACTACATAGTGGTATTGCAAGAATTATTCTTTTTGGGTCTTAACTTCCATAACTTCAGTGTCTGTTTTTAAGTTTACTTTCCTAATTTAGCTTGCTTCTAAGAGGTTGGTTAAGAGTTTTCCAACCCTGCAGGTAAAGGCCTGGAATCCACATTGTTTTTTCTTGCCAGGTGCTAATATTTCTTCAATCTTCTCAAACATGAACATACAGTACTTTCTTGAGAAAAAAGTTCTATTTGAACAATTCATCCTCAAATGTAGGTGGATGTTAATGAATAGAAATTAAGTCAAAAAGTTGTCTCCAAGAGGAAGTAAATGATGCTTCTGCAAGAGCTTCCTTTGTTTGTTTCATTGACCAGACTCTTAGTTTTAGATGGACAGACCTGGATACCTGACATTGCCATTCAGTTAGAGTATCCCATACCTCAGGGATGGACTCAAATTACACAAGCTCACAGACCAATACATAAAACCAGAATGCCTATTTATTGATTTATGATGAGAAAAATAGCCGTTATACGGACTGGAATACTAATGTCAACTTTCCATTCCAGGAAACCATATAACAACTCCTACATGAGAAGCTAAATTACAACACAAAGATTGCTTGGTGAGCATGTGATCAAAACAGGGCATGATTAAGACCTTTAGGGGCCACAAGCATTTTAGTGTGCCTCCCAACTTCCCTTATGTTATTCAAAATGTAAACAATAAAAAACTACAAAGATGTGAAAGAAGTCCAACAAAATCCTTATTTTTCCCATGATGAATACTTTTAAACCTTCTCTGAAATGTCAAATATCATATTCTTTTAAAACTATTTTTTTTCTTTTTGCAATTTGTTTTGTTGATATCCAAAATACACAATTTATTTTTCTGCTGTGCTCAAAACAAGAGGAGTTAATTTTAGTCCTTAGAGTTTTGACTGCAACAAGCCTAAATGAAACCTTCATAAAGGAGACTAAAACTCTCTTCTTTAGATCCTATTTGGGTATATGCCGCTAAGGTTTGTGAAGTGACTCTTCTTTGTGCTTCCATAGACTCGTTGGTCGCTTTCTGATTGACACATTCTTTCCTTAAGTAGGTTAATGCATTTAATCAATTTACAGCCAAGAAAAGCTAATCTGAGAATATTCTGTCTAAGGAAAATTTGCATATGATCTGCTTCATCGTGCATGAATTTCATAATGTGGAACTCACACAGAGGGTAGCCAAGTGCCCACCTCGGCCCCATAGCAGTCACCACTGAAAAGCTGAGAAAATCATCTATATCCCCATATCATTATCACAGGCCAGGCCAAAAGATCTGTTTGGAACAACTGTTCCTATCTACAGATATTATACAGGATGGGGTCAAATGTCTATCATCCTGGGCACAACTACTGTCAGCAGCATAAATGACCACCAGCCTGAAGGTAAGATTTTATGCAGAGTGTCTTGAATAATTAAAAAGATACCTAAGGAATGAATAAATGAATAAAATTTGAGGAAGCATTGCAAAAGGCTTCAAATAATAAAGACAGTTAAATAACTATAATTTTTATGCACTACACTTTTAATGACAGATAAAATGATGGATTTAAGAAAGGCTGAGGACCTCCTCCTACAAAATACTTGTTAATTACACAGGGAATAGTCATAACTTCATTTTCGAAAAACCCAGGAGATACCACTTCAACCAAATAAAATTATGTTAGGAGACACTTGGACCATATTCCTCCTAATATGATATACTGAGAAGAAAACAATATAACTTTGGTGATACTCTTGTCCAAAATGCATAACCTCAGTCTAGTCATGAGAAAACATCAGACAAACCCAAATTCAGGGGCATGCTATAGCATCCCTGGCTCTTAAAAAAGTATAAATTTTATGAAATGCAAAGGAAGACTGACAAAAGAAGAATAAGGAAGAACAAGGAGCCATGACAGTTCAGTGAAATTGCGACCCTGGACGGATCCTGAACTAGAAAAAAAGTGTATTAGTGAGAAAATTGGTTAAATTAAAATAAGGTTTCATCATCGCAAAGACCAACAGGATGTCTTAATAGTAGAAAAGAGAGTTTTATTGATTATATCAGTTTGCAAACTAAGAAGAGACAGTCTCTAGTGTGGATCGAACAGGCTCTCTCTTCACAAAAGGAAAGAGTAGGTTGAGTTTTACGCCTCATATGTCCTGTGTAACACAATACGGTCATATATATTCAGCACTTTTGGGGGAAAAGCTATACATATGAGGTGAATCAAGTGTATGGGCAATGGGTAAACATATATGTAATGTACAGCCCATGTTCAGTTTGAGGTGGGGTTTTAGCATTAAAATGAAATTAGATTTGGCTCTTTACATCAAAAGGTGAACTATAAGGCACAAAGACAGTTTGTGCACAGTCCCTGCAAGCTGACTGAAACTGGTTTGAAGAATGTTTGTGGCCGAGCACAGTGGCTCACTCCTGTAAAGCACTTTGGGAGGCCAAGATGGGCAGATCACTTGAGGTCTGGAGTTCGGGACCATCCTGGCCAACATGATGAAACCCTGTCTCTACTAAAAATACAAAATTAGGCTGGGTATGGTGGCTCATGCCTGTAATCCCAGCACTTTGGAAGGCTGAGGCAGGCAGATCATGAGGTCAGGAGTTCAAGACCAGCCTGGCCAACATGGCAAAACCCTGTCTCTACTAAAAATTAGCCTGCCACGGTGGCATGCACCTGTAATCCCAGCTACTCAGGAGGCTGAGGCAGGTGAATAGCTTGAACCCGGGAGGTGGAGATTATAGTGAACTGAGATTGTACCACTGCACTCCAGTCTGGGCAACAGAGCAAGATTCTGTCCAAAAAAAAAAAAAAAGAGACAGAGAGAGTGTTTATAAGATGAGTGTCAGAGTATTGACTATACCTGCTTCAGTGACATATCCTTCTGCCCTGGAGATTAGTTCAAATCAAAATTAGAAAGCTCTTACAGCAGGAACTGATTTGGAATCATGGTTGGATACTTTTGAGGTGACTTACACCTATCATGCATGTTCTATGGAGCATCAGCTATAAAAAAATGTTGACAATTAGTACAGTGTTCAGACAGGCTAGAAAAATGCTGGTTTATGCAAAGTTAAACAGTTTAAAGGATTGTGCCCTAAGAGACACTATAGCTTTCCCAAAATAGCTTTCCCCAAAATTACTTGATATGGAACATTTCCCAAGCTAACTAAACCAAAGAACCTGCTTTTTTATGATTAATCCCTTTTGGGTTGGTGTTCTGTGGAACACACTTTGAAAATGCTTATTTATTTAGTCCAATCTTCTCATGCTACAGCTAAGACCACTGAAGCTCAGAGACCTTGTGACTGCTCCAGTTCATGCTTTTCATCTTATCCTGTTGTCTTTCATTTTAGGTCAAGAAATCCCTTGTGACTCTTAGTTAGGGATATATAATATCTCTGCTTCTTGAGTCATAGATATAGCTCCTGCTTCTTAACATGTATTCAAATGGTCTTTTTGGGGAATACTGATTGTCTTTGATGTCAAGGATACTTAAAACTTTCCAGTGAATAAAGTTCATGAAGTCCACCTAGTGAGCTTTTCAAGATGTGGAATCATATGTATGTGGGTCTCATCAAGAGGCTTGGCATGGTTACTGTCAGGCTTGGCTAAAAGGATGTGTTTTGTTTCTATTCTGCTGTGGGAAGAAAGGCAATAATATAATGTATCTGTTAGAATGATTTCATAAGTTTGAATCTACTGGGGAGGTTGTTCCTTTTCCCTGATCCGAAGTAGGAGTGGGAACCTGCTGGCAGGGTTCACTGTAGCCTAGACTAATCTGATCAGCCCAGTGCTCCAAAATATAGGACCCGAGTGACACAGACACTGTTTGGCATTAACCAGATTATCCAGAACAGGTAGATAGGCCACTACAGGCAGAGATGTTTTCAGTACTTCCTCAGAGGCATAGTGTAGCTTGGATAGAGATTTTAGGGGAGTGAAACTTTTCCATGGTTTCTCTTGTCTCTCTTATTAAAAACAACAGCCGGCCAGGCATGGCAGCTCACACCTTGAATCCCAGCACTTTGGGAGGCCAAGGTGGGTGGATCACTTGAGGTCAGGAATTTGAGACTAGCCTGGCCAGCATCATGAAACCTTGTTTCTACTAAACATACAAAAATTAGCTAAGTGTGGTGGTACACATCTGTAGTCTCAGCTACTTGGGAGGCTGAGGCAGGAGAATCGCTTGAACCCAGGAGGTGGAGGTTGCAGTGAGCTGAGATTGTGCCACTGCACTCCAGCCTGGAGTTCAGTGAGACTCTGTCTCAAAAAAAAAAAAAAAAAAAAAAAAAGAAAAAAGGAAAAAGAGGAAGCATATATTGGGACACCTTCTTGTGGTAGAGATTGTACTTGGCACTTTGTTTAATTTAGCTCATTTAATCTTCACAGCAGCAATGTGAGGGCAGTACCATTATTCCCTTTCCTTACACAGGCAAATTGAGGCTCAGAAAAGGTATTCAACTTACCCGTGGCCTCTAGCAAAATGTAGAAGAGTCCATTCCAGAAATGTACAGTTTTAGCTCATGTATTCTTCCACCTTGGAGACTGCATTGATCTATGCTAATTAGGCTCATTTCCTCAGTAAGAGGACAAGAAATCAAAAGAAAATGAAAGACATTCAGTTGATAAACTTGTAGAAATTGATAGTGTACAGTAATGTGAACAAGCTATTCTTTGTAAGATAGCCACACATCTACCACTCACACCGTTATTCCATGCTAACCCTCAGAGATGTTGCAGTTTGATTTGCCAGATGAAAATTATGATGATTACATTGTATTCTCCTTTATGGAGGCAAATTGAAACCTTTTCCTTAAAAGGTTCTGCTTATGATCCTAGGAAATTGTCATGGAGAGATGCAGCTCTTTTTAAAGTCTTTGAAAATAACAACAAAAGTGCACCCATGCAAGCTTTAACCTGAACAGGTAGAGTCAATTTTATTAACACATGAAGCCATATGTTTGGAGACTAGAGAAATAAGAGGACAATGAATCAATTGTCAGACTCGCATGGATAGCTGAAGGATGAAACATTTGGTATCAGCTGTATTTCTCAGATGCCCTGATTGTGTTGGGTGCAGTTTCAATCAGTGAATAATAGAGTGAAAGCAGAGGGGAAAAACAGGGAGGTAGGATAGAGAATAATTTTTAAAGAGTATAGCAATTCCACAAAGCTCAAGCAGAAGCACTGAGAGTTCTTAGAGAAAGAGTAAGATAAATGGCAACTTTGGGGTATTCTTAACTATAAGTGATACTCCCCTGCACACTGAAGACAGAATCAGGCTTAATAAATGCCATGACAATACATAACTTTGCCCTGGTTCTTTGGCTGCCTGGGTAGCAAATGAGTCAATGTGAGATGCTCTCTAAAGACTCTCACAGTGCCTTATGCCTAATAGATTCAACAGATGAAGCTGAGGTGTTTAAGGACTGGGAACTGGGCCCCAGAAGGCCAGTTAAAATGGAGTGGCATGGTTTGCCCTCTCCCCAGGACATTCACATTTCACAGATAAGAAAAGAGTCTCTGGCTGGCAGGCAGGGGTAATGCTGTGTAGAGTGTAGGGAGGGATGGTAATGGAAATGCATTTCAAACCCTGACTTTGAGGGTAACTGAAAGGCACTGCATATGGCAAATGGCCAGTGTGAGGGGCCCTGAGGTCAGCCAGTAATAGATGAGGAGGTTTTATAATACAGAATAGTGGGTGAAATGGAACAGATGGAGGCTGTATTAGGCACTGAGGTCACACCAGCCCTAAGGAGAGAAGTTGGCATGAATTATGATGCCACATTGTAAGTGCAAATATGTGATTGCTTAGCCAATTAAAGAGGTAATGAATGAAGGATAGACTGGAAGGTGACACATCAGAGTTACCAGAGTTATCATATGTCATTTAATCATGCTGATATTTCACAGGCAAGAAGAAGCTGATCAAAAGACAGCATATATTAGTGCAAAGAGCAAATATGTTGAAGTGAGGGAGAACTAACAATTTATGCAAAAATAACAGTGTGAAAATGGGCAAATTACTTATCCCTCTGTGTCTTTTTCCCCTCATTTGTAAGTGAAGATTTTTATAACCCCAAATATTACACAAATGGTCAGAAATAGAGGATTACTCAAAACTCAGTGCAGTTATTAAGCAATTATCATCAAAGTGGAATTAGTTTTCATACAAAAGAAGTAAATTGTATTTGCCAGTATGTAAGATGTAATTAAAGCATATGAAAACAATACCAAGGGCAAGACTTACTAACAAGGCAGAGGTGAAGGGCCTGAGTTTGAATTCGCACGCATCTGTGATTGAATCCAAGGTTTTCACTCACTAGCTGCCTGATGTTGATACACACCTACCTTTTACAAGTTTTGTTTTACTTGTCTCTAAAATGAAAATGATCCCTGCTCCTTCAGGGGTTATGCATCTGAAGTTAGATATGTCCAAAGCCCAGTTGTTAGATATACCCAAAGCACTGAGTAAAAGTCCGAGTGTGTGCCTTTTTTGTGACTCAATTCCATAATAGAGTCTACTATATGAGAGACAAGAAGTGGCCTCAGGCAGGTAGATACTGAGGTACTAGATAGAAGCATCTACTGGCACAAGAACCATAAAGCTGAGAAAATGTGGAGTGATGAGATGGAGAGCAAATATGAGCAACAGGCTTATATTGGTGTCATGTCATGAGAACATGACAGGAACTGTGATGGGAAGCATCATATTTGTGCTCATCTCTTACATTTCCCCTTGAGAGGAAGGAAGTTGAGGCAGGTGTTTAAAGAAAGGAATGTCTGCTCAGCCCACTGAATGGGTAGGAGCAACCACTGAATGGTCTTAAACTACTCTTGCACAAGCTCTTAAGCGACATGGAAAATAAACATCAGTTTCAAAAAAAAAAAAAAAGAAAGAAAGGAATGTCTGACATACTCCTTCATAAGTATCTCAGGACTCAGAATGACTCCCACTGATCCTTACCTCCCAATATACACACCCTTTAGAATCTTCTCCTGAGTGTGGGCTGGACCTAATGTCTTGTTTCTAATAAACAAAATATGGCCACAGGGATGAAATCTCACTTCCACAGTTAGGTTACAAAAGACTGAGACTTTCATTAGTTTGGCTGGAATTCTGTCTCTCTGGTTCTTCTAGTTGGATCACTCTGATGAAAGCAGCTGACATGTTGTGAATTGCCCTATGGCTTTACAATTACAAATCCAGTTGGTGATAAAATTACTTCAAATTTGGAGTAAATGAAATACCATATTAATACTAAAATCTTACACGTCAGGATATATGTTTAAAAGCGGTGTAAAAGTTAAGGATAGGCTACTTATAAGAAGAAACAGAGCAGCTGCTTCTTCTCTTTTTGTTTTCCACCAGGTGTGGACACAAATATATATATATTTAGTAACTTGTACATGGTAGGTCTTCAATAAGTTATTTATTAGTTGGGGTGACTGTCTTTGCTATAGAGATGGCATTCATGTATTTGAGCAGCCAATTACAAAATGACTATAGGGGAGGGACTATTATTGTTGCCATTTTCCATATAATACTTTAAAAGTTTGGTTTCCATATATACTTTAAAAGTATATACTTTAAAAGTTTCCATATATACTTTAAAAGTTTGGTTTATAATACCTATGCCAATAGACTCTTGTAAACTGTGACTAATGCATATAAAAGTATATAGTATGATACACTGATTGTCACTGTTGTGTTTTAAGTATATTAAGTTCAGGTTTTTCGTAACAACATTTCACTGGAAGTCAGAAGTATGACTGTACTTAAAAATCAACCCCCATTCTCCTGTCTCTGCCACAGTTTGCCTTGAAACCAAGCAACGTTTGTAGCACACCACACTGAATAGTAGAGGGGGAAAAACCCGACACTAGGAAGAAAAATTTCTCAATTCGAACTTCCATAAAATTGACATAAATATCCAGAAATGCTCATAGAGTATGCAAATTTATTTTCATTTTACTTGTCTTTTAATGTTAAACTGAATTATAATTTTTTAGAATATAAGAAAAAGTTTTAAAAATATGTTTTTAAAAAGTTTTAAAAAGATGCTACATATTCACCATATTCAACTACTATTTTAACCCTATTGAAAGTCAAAGACAGTAAAAATGGGAGAAAACTCAGTATTGTTCATGGAATACATATCAGGGATCAGTTTTGAATAATATCTGTCAAGCAGAGGATTGTGACCTAAAAGTAAGCCATAGAGGTAGTAGCTCCCCACTTATCTAAAGGCTCAAAGCAGCCAACTGTTTTCATTCAATAAATATTCTTTCAGAGGTGTTCCAATGCTATTTTAGGGGCTTGAGTTACATCAGTGATCAAAACAAACACTCCTGTCCTTATGACAAATCTTACATTCTAGTGGGCCAGAAATTAAACATTAAACATGATAAATAATAAATCATATGGTATTAGAAGTAGTACAGCAGGCAATGTAGACATGTCTGTTTTTTTTCCCCCCCTTGTGATTTTTTCCTTTGGGGCATATGGAGCTACTGAAGGGGTTATCACCTGTGACACTCAATTTCACTTGATGGGAGCATAGTGTTATAAACGAAGTCCTGTGAACCTGCTCATAGAGACTCAGGATGTGGGTATTTTTGAGGTATGATAATGTCATTATAGAAATAGCTATAGTAATATTTGAAAATCTTTAAACATAAAATAATAATAATTTATTCCAAGAGAATATATGTCTGGATGATTTCTGGACACTTATCTTATCCCATGCAGCCATGAAAAGGTAATTGGAGTCCAGAAAGTATAATGGAAGGTTATTGAGACATTTTGAAATGGTTGGGCTGGATTTTGCACTACATGTGTGATAACATTCTTTATGGCCTCGAATCTTTTGTGTAAGTTTGGTTTTAGAATTTAATAAGCCTACAGATAGGAAATTTGGAAGTTATTTGTTCCCTCTCAAGAATCCAGAGATGGTATCTCTCTAACCCCGAGGGTAACTGATATTACTATCTCTGGGAGAAGTGGGTCACCTATGGAAAAATCACATATTTTTATCATATTTATGTTAATATAGTATTTTATTATGAAGAAATGTCCCTTTTGTGGTTGGACAATCAAATGACATAAAAATAAGATTGACAAAAAATAGCATTTTGGGGTCAAGTTTATAGGTTCTGAAATAGTAAAGGACCTCTATAGGTGCTACTACTTCCATCAAGCAAGTACTTCTAAAAATTATTTGGTATCTTACAGAATGTACGAGAGGACCAGGTATCAAATGTGAATGCTATAGAGCCTAAAATAGGAGCAATACTTATCACACCCCTAAACTAATTTAATGGAAATCCCGTTGCTGGTTCTACTAGTTACTCGAGTCCATGAAGTCAGGAATCAACAGCTAGCACTTTTTCTATGGCTGAGGCAGCAAAGCCAACAACTCGATGAGGCTGTGCTTGCCAGAACTCCTCATGCACGTGTGTCTTTCCTGTCTCCTAGAAGCAGAGAAAGGAAGCTGGTCAAATGTTTATACCTAATGTTGAGGAGGTTGGTCAAATGTTTACACCTCAAGTGAATGGAGCCTGAGAAGAATAATTTAGGAATTCTACTTAGGGAAGGCTAGATTCGTGATATTGGTGAACCACCAGAATGGGGGAGGGATTTCAAACTTTTGGTGCTGCCATAAATGGCTGATACATTCTAAAAGCTATGCGTACATTTTTATCTAATAATCTTTTTCTAATATCTTTGCATTTTTTTAATTCCGTTAATGCTTACATCCCCAAAGGGCAAAACTGTACCTACAAAAGAGTTTAATTGTATCATTTAAAAGGTAGCTACTTCTCTTCTCCTGGTAGAGACAAAAAGGAAGAAATAGGTCGACCTGCTTACTGATTTTCTCCGTATATTTAAACCAGGATATATCAGTTATATTAACAATTTTAAAAGTTATGCAAAAGTTTCTAGTAAAGGTGATTCTTCATTTTATGGTTCTGTATCTTGAGAAATTCTTTGAAGTAGAACTCATTATTGCTGTTGTATTTCCTAATTAATTGTGAATACAGAGTGCTGGAACAGATACTACAGGTGTGGTCTTTATGATCAGTTTCACCACATGTACATTGGTCGTGTTGAAAGTTTAAAATGCCTTGGTCAGTTGCTTAATTTAGTTCTATTTGAGAAGATAAAGATCACTTAATTATGAAATATAAAAAGACTGAAGGGAAGTTGGTAGTATGGGACAGTTCACTTCAGCATGTGAAGGATATCCTCTCAAGAGGAGCAAAGGGATTGTATTTGGATTTTGTTATTATTGATTGCTGTCACTGCAGCAACAAAGAGCAGGTACTCTACAGATGTGATATAGAAAATGGTTAAAACAAAGCTTGTATCTTCCTTCCTGGTCTATTTAATAGATACCCACAAAGTTGGAAAAAATAAAAGAAAAGCTATCCCCTCTTTTTCTAAACTAAAGCTATTTTCAGCTAGCAATCCTGTAGCACACTCAAGAGATAGCATTATGTGGATAATGTAGAAGTATCATACCTCTCAAGTAAATGAACACTTATCTTATCCCATGCAGCCATGAAAAGGTAATTGGAGTCCAAAGTGTAAAGTATAATGGAAGGTTATTGAGGCATTTTAAAATGGTTGGGCTAGATTTTACACTACATGTGTGATAACATTCTTTATGGCCTGGAATCTTTTGTGTAAGTTTGCTTTTAGAATTTAATAAGCCTACAGATAGGATTTTGGAAGTTATTTGTTCCCTCTCAAGAATCCGAAGATGTTACCTCTCTGATCCCCAGGGAAACTGATACTACTAAATGAGAACCATTTTAGTATCATTTTGGTTATTTTTAGTTACAGCATTAAAAAAACAATAAATAAGGCAGTCTGCCTTTGGCGTTTTTCTCAAGGTGTAGGATCTCAGTTCCCAAAACTAGGGGCTGAAGAGCTCTGATGAAAAGGTCAGAACTGCAGCCATGCATCCAGGAATTCCAGCCCCTTAGTTTAATGAACTGAATTGTGCTTTCATAAGATCTAAATCATAAGCATTACTTTACTAGCTACCTTACAGAAATAGATGAATCCCTTCTTCAAAGGGATCAGAGAATGCATTAATTTGTTATTGCTTTTTGCCTAAAGATATTCTAAGCCTAGCATCATTTAAGATAAAGAAAAACCCCAGCTATTGAATTTCGTTAAATTTTGTTGTGTCCATTTCTAAGAGTATCTAAATCATTATGCATTGATTATCTACTGTTCACTCTTAACTCAGTAGAAGAGGGAAACAGAACTATGTGAACACATGCCAGGCAATGCACAGGGCTCCCTGCATGCATCGTCTCTACTTGAATCTGGGTTCAACATGAGCTGAACATAAAGATAATTTGTTTTTCTTTTTATTATATTTGTGATATGTGATTATTTGTGAAAATTTAAGGAATACAAAAATTACCAAAAAAGGAAACTGAGTTTTCTCTGAAACGCAGAACCTTACGTGCATTCTTGACCCAACTGCTCACAATTCTCATGGGACTTGGATAAATTACTCTCTCTTCTAGTTTCAATCATTTTCTTCACTCTTTTCCCACTTCAGCCTACAGGTGTTCTCTAATCTTCCAAACACTAACAACAGTTTTTCTTCCGTTAAAAAAAAAATCTCTTGTTGATTCTGAATTTCTCCTCCTTTCTCCTTACTACCAAACTTTTGGAGGTTGTTGTCTACAGCCCATTTTGATTTAATGCTTCTGATTCATGCCTCGATATACAGTAGGCTAGCAATTCTTTCCACACTCAATGAAAACTATTCTTATAAAAGTTACAGAAGTCCATCTAACTGCCACATAGTTCTTATTTTGCCCCCTTGTAGACTGTGGTACATTCTAAAAAAATTTTCCCTCAGTTTTATGTATACATACATATATATATGTGTGTGTATATATATATGTACACACACACACACATATATACACACATACACACACACTACTTTCTTCTAGTTCTCCTTCTTATACTTTTATTGTTGGTTCTCAGACCTGGTTATATGGTTTGGCTGCATCCCCAATCAAATCTCATCTTGAATTTTATCTCCCATAATCCCCACATGTAGTGGGAAGGACCTGGTGGGAGCTAATTGAATCATGGGGGTAGGTTTTTCCCATACTGTTCTCGTGATAGTGAATAAGTCTCATGAAATCTGATGGTTTTACAAAGGGCATTTCCCCTGCACACACTCTCTTGCCTGCCACAAAGTAAGATGTGCCTTTGCTCCTACTTCACCTTCCACCATGATTGTGAGGCCTCCTGAGCCCTGTGGAACATTTAACCTCCTTTTCTTTACAAATTACCCAGTTTGGATATGTCTTTATTAGCAGCATGAGAAAAGATGAATACACCTGGGTTCTTTTTGTAATCAAGTATCTTAAGTGTCTTATATATTGATGTATCCCCTACTTTCCCATTTCTCCTTTGTCTCAGAATCTCACTCTAATCGATGTCATCTATTGCCATGTCTCAATACTATTCTCTATGCTGGAAATCATCAATACCATTCTCTATGTCGTCAATACCATTCTCTATGCTGGAAATCTATTCTGAGAAACATATTACTCACTTGGATACTTAATGAATAACTCATATGTACAAGGTCCCCAATATGTTATTTGTGAAACATATCATTTGAGGCTGCCCTTTTCCAGATGCTCATTCCTAAACATGTTTTGCCTTCATCCTGCTTTGAAAAGAGTCAAATTACCTGGAGCTATAGTTATTGTATAGTTCTCAAGATTTTAATCTTGAGGCCAAAGACAAACATCATAAGGAGAGTGGATGCAAAAGATGAAAAGAGTCTGTATCTCCAAAGGCATCACTGAATAACAGGACAACTTCCAACACCTGACAGTATCTGGACTTCATTTATGAAAACAAAACAAATCTTTATTGTTTCCACAGAAAAGGCAAGGCAGGGCAGAGTAGACAGTTTAGAACTCACTGATTTAAATAATTTCAGCAGGGCTGAAGATGTTAACATGGTGCCTATTTGCCTGCTACCTGGTACTGAGATGATTAAGGTGAGGAACAGTGCTGCTTAGAGAGTAGGGCCAGACAGAGAAGGGAATGACTCTGGATTGGTTAGCTTGCATAACAAAAGCATGCCCTGACTTGATCCGTCACAATCTTAGCTGTCCTTGGGAAAAGTTGTATTTCCCTGGCCAGAAAGACTTTTGATATGTCAAAACATCACAATATACAGAAAACAAAAAATATAAACAATGAGAAATCAATTACTCCATGCAAATAATTTAAAAAATGAACTGAAAGTTGGAACCAGTAAAGGAGTGTCAACAGAAGGTAGAAATTTTATAATGATGCTTGAGAGATTGATATAAAGACAGCTCAGGAAAAATAAATGTTAGCATAGAACTGTAGTTTTGTTAGTAAATTGAAAGCTAAGTTACTGATAAAAGAACCTGATGTTTCAATGCTACAACTCTAGAAGCACAGTGGTATGTCCTATGGTGGTTTGAGTATTTAATTCTACATGTTACAACCAGAAGGGAATTGGGTATTTAGAAAGGAAGCTAGTCCCAGCTACTCAGGAGGCTGAGGAAGGAGAATTGCTTGAACCCGGAAGGCGGAGGTTGCAGTGAGTGGAGATCACGCCGCTGTACTCCAGCCTGGGCAACAGAGCAAGACTGTTTAAAAAAAAAAAAAAAAAGCTAGCCTGGAAAATGTATCTTAGAGTTATTCTAAGAGAATTATTTTTAATTCCTTTCAAGTATAACAATGAAGAGCAGTTCCTGGCTTCCTCCCTTTAGAGAGTAATCACAGGGGAAAAAAAATCAATCCTCTCATTGCTTTACTTAGTCTGGATTTTGTAGCTCACCTGAGAATAAAAAGTTTGACCCTGGTGGAAGTAGGAGGTGAGACTCACAATATAAGCAGAATTCCAGAATAAAAATATCACAGGAGGCACCAAAGTTGAGTTATTCAGGACCTACAGACTCTTTTACACTATGACTTCACAACTTGAGTTTTGGGATCAATTTCCAGGAAAGAAGCAACTTTAGTTTATAGACTCTGATGTGTCATATATACTCACAAAGTATTCTCTCTTAACCCCACACATTAAAGTGAGAGCTCTATTATTTGTATCCAGAGAGCATGCAAGAAGCACAAAGTTTAGCACCACAAAATGCACTGCTCTATGTCCTGCTGAAACACTTTAGGATTGGCCAGGATTGGCCTATTGATTTATTGTTTGGGATGAACAAAGTAGCAAGAAAGGGGTAGGGCAAACAGCCCAGGAGACCAAAGCTTTTGATTTATTGACAAAACAAGTGTAGGCTTCTGGCCACTCTCAAAGTGACACCTTTATAAACCGGAGTTTGTTTCTATTCCGGATAACCTTGAGGACAAGTGAGTATGTCTGTTCTCCAAATCCTAGAGCCTAGTGAGGGCTGTAATCAGACACAGATCTGCCATTAATGAACAGCGAAGCTTTCTGTGCTACTTTCATAGCAGTGAGACACAGTGTTTCTAATCAGCTGAGAAACTAATTTCTACCTTAATTCCAGTAAAATGAAAGGGTGCTTTTTCATGGATAAGTTCCCAATAAAAAAGCTCTCGTATGGCATTGCTAGGGCTTCGGTGTTTGTCCCCTCCAAACCTCATGTTGAAATTTGATCTCCAGGTTGCAAGTGGAGCCTGCTGGTGGGGAATTGGGTCATGGGGGCAGATTCCTCATGCATAGATTAGTGCCTTCCCTCGGGGGTAAATGAGTTCTCATTCTCTTAGTTCCCTGAGAGCTGGTTGTTAAAAAGAGCCAGGTACATCCTCTCTCTCTGGCTTCCTCCCTTGCCATGTCCCTGGACACTCTAACTTCCCTTTGCCTTCTGCCATGAGTGTAAGCAGCTCAATGTTTAATTGGTCTGCGACTCTGAAAACTAGGAGGTTTATGATTGGGCATTTCTCATCCAATGCCCAATATTGAACTTCCTAGTTGTCAGAGTCATTAACCAATTAAACCTTTTTTCTTTATGAATTACTCAGTTTCAAGTATTCCTATATAGCAGCACAAAATGGACTAAGACAGGTATGTATATCATGATAGCTTCAAAAAGAGTGTAATTTGTATTCTTTAGGTATCTGAAACTTTGAACTTTACAGTTTATGAGTGTATCTGTAATTATAAGGATTTAATCATAATAAGCATTGTTTTTGAAACCTCATAATAAGTTTAACCCCTTTAGACAAATTATAAGTAATCATTATTAATATTTTCCTTGGAGTTTTCCTGTAGCCATGTTTGCTCTTTCCAAGTTTAATGTCCTAAAGATAAAAGAACATAATACCTAAGGTTACACGCTCTGCTGTTTTAACCCACTGCCTGGGTTTTAATCTTGGTTTAAATACTGTACTTACTGGCTGTGTAACCCCAATCAAGCAGGTAAGTTCTCTGTGCCTCAGTTTTCTCATCTGTAAAGTGTGACTAATAATATTATCTCTTCTTAGAGCTACTGAAAAAATTACATAAGGTAACATAGGCAAAAGTACTTGATACATAATGCAGTACTTGGTAACTGTTTTTTGCAATTATCAGTTTCTGAGAAATATTTTATAAAATCCCTGAGTAAAATCAATTGTATTAAAGCTCCACAGCAGATCAGTTCTGTAGCAGTAGAGGAAAGGCTTTAAGATGGAATATTAACTTTATTTATTTTATTTTATTTTATTTTTTTAGAAGAAATATACCTCAAAATTTTATTTATTTATTTATTTATTTATTTATTTATTTATTTATTTATTAATTATTACACTTTAAGTTCTAGGGTACATGTGCATAATGTGCAGGTTTGTTACATCTGTATACTTGTGCCATGTTGGTGTGCCGCACCCATCAACGCGTCAGCACTCATCAACTTGTCATTTACATCATGTATAACTCCCAATGCAATCCCTCCTCTCTCCCCCCTCCCCATGATAGACCCTGGTGTGTGATGTCCCCCTTCCCGAGTCCAAGTGATCTCATTGTTCATTTCCCACCTATGAGTGAGAACATGCGGTGTTTGGTTTTCTGTTCTTGTGATAGTTTGCTAAGAATGATGGTTTCCAGCTGCATCCATGTCCCTACAAAGAACACAAACTCATCCTTTTTGATGGCTGCATAGTATTCCATGGTGTATATGTGCCACATTTTCTTAATCCAGTCTGTCACTGATGGACATTTGGGTTGATTCCAAGTCTTTGCTATTGTGAATAGTGCCGCAATAAACATACGTGTGCATGTGTCTTTACAGCAGCATGATTTATAATCCTTTGGGTATATACCCAGTAATGGGATGGCTGGGTCATATGGTACTTCCAGTTCTAGATCCTTGAGGAATCTCCATACTGTTTTCCATAATGGTTGAACTAGTTTACAATCCCACCAACAGTGTAAAAGTGTTCCTATTTCTCCACATCCTCTCCAGCACCTGTTGTTTCCTGACTTTTTAATGATCGCCATTCTAACTGGTGTGAGATGGTATCTCATTGTGGTTTTGATTTGCATTTCTCTGATGGCCAGTGATGATGAGCATTTTTTCATATGTCTGTTGGCTGTATGAATGTCCTCTTTTGAGAAATGTCTGTTCATATCCTTTGCCCACTTTTTGATGGGGTTGTTTGTTTTTTTCTTGTAAATTTGTTGGAGTTCTTTGTAGGTTCTGGATATTAGCCCTTTGTCAGATGAGTAGATTGCAAAAATTTTCTCCCATTCTGTAGGTTGCCTGTTCACTCTGATGGTAGTTTCTTTTGCTGTGCAGAAGCTCTTTAGTTTAATGAGATCCCATTTGTCAATTTTAGCTTTTGCTGCCGTTGCTTTTGGTGTTTTAGACATGAAGTCTTTGCCCATGCCTATGTCCTGAATGGTACTACCTAGGTTTTCCTCTAGGATTTTTATGGTATTAGGTCTAACATTTAAGTCTCTAATCCATCTTGAATTAATTTTCGTATAAGGAGTAAGGAAAGGATCCAGTTTCAGCTTTCTACTTATGGCTAGCCAATTTTCCCAGCACCATTTATTAAATAGGGAATCCTTTCCCCATTTCTTGTTTTTCTCAGGTTTGTCAAAGATCAGATGGCTGTAGATGTGTGGTATTATTTCTGAGGACTCTGTTCTGTTCCATTGGTCTATATCTCTGTTTTGGTACCAGTACCATGCTGTTTTGGTTACTGTAGCCTTGTAGTATAGTTTGAAGTCAGGTAGCGTGATGCCTCCAGCTTTGTTCTTTTGACTTAGGATTGTCTTGGAGATGCGGGCTCTTTTTTGGTTCCATATGAACTTTAAAGCAGTTTTTTCCAATTCTGTGAAGAAACTCATTGGTAGCTTGATGGGGATGGCATTGAATCTATAAATTACCTTGGGCAGTATGGCCATTTTCACGATATTGATTCTTCCTATCCATGAGCATGGTATGTTCTTCCATTTGTTTGTGTCCTCTTTTATTTCACTGAGCAGTGGTTTGTAGTTCTCCTTGAAGAGGTCCTTTACATCCCTTGTAAGTTGGATTCCTAGGTATTTGATTCTCTTTGAAGCAATTGTGAATGGAAGTTCATTCATGATTTGGCTCTCTGTTTGTCTGTTACTGGTGTATAAGAATGCTTGTGATTTTTGCACATTAATTTTGTATCCCTAGACTTTGCTGAAGTTGCTTATCAGCTTAAGGAGATTTTGGGCTGAGACAAATGGGGTTTTCTAAATATACAATCATGTCATCTGCAAACAGGGACAATTTGACTTCTTCTTTTCCTAACTGAATACCCTTGATTTCTTTCTCTTGCCTGATTGCCCTAGCCAGAACTTCCAACACTATGTTGAATAGGAGTGGTGAGAGAGGGCATCCCTGTCTTGTGCCAGTTTTCAAAGGGAATTTTTCCAGTTTTTGCCCATTCAGTATGATATTGGCTGTGGGTTTGTCATAAATAGCTCTTATGATTTTGAGGTACATTCCATCTCTACCGAATTTATTGAGCGTTTTTAGCATGAAGGGCTGTTGAATTTTGTCAAAAGCCTTTTCTGCATCTATTGAGATAATCATGTGGTTCTTGTCTTTGGTTCTGTTTCTATGCTGGATTATGTTTATTGATTTGCAAATGTTGAACCAGCCTTGCATCCCAGGGATGAAGCCCACTTGATCATGGTGGATAAGCTTTTTGATGTGTTGCTGAATCGGTTTGCCAGTATTTTACTGAGAATTTTTGCATCGATGTTCATCAGGGATATTGGTCTAAAATTCTCTTTTTTTGTTGTGTCTCTGCCAGGCTTTGGTATCAGGGTGATGTTGGCCTCATAAAGTGAGTTAGGGAGGATTCCCTCTTTTTCTGTTGATTGGAATAGTTTCAGAAGGAATGGTACCAGCTCCTCCTTGTACCTCTGGTAGAATTCAGCTGTGAATCCATCTGGTCCTGGACTTTTTTTGGTTGGTAGGCTATTAATTATTGCTTCAATTTCAGAGCCTGCTATTGGTCTATTCAGGGATTCAACTTCTTCCTGGTTTAGTCTTGGAAGAGTGTAAGTGTCCAGGAAATTATCCATTTCTTCTAGATTTTCTAGTTTATTTGCATAGAGGTGTTTATAGTATTCTCTGATGGTAGTTTGTATTTCTGTGGGGTCGGTGGTGATATCCCCTTTATCATTTTTTATTGCGTCTATTTGATTCTTCTCTCTTTTCTTCTTTATTAGTCTTGCTAGCGGTCTATCAATTTTGTTGATCTTTTCAAAAAACCAACTCCTGGATTCATTGATTTTTTGGAGGGTTTTTTGTGTCTCTATCTCCTTCAGTTCTGCTGTGATCTTAGTGATTTCTTGCCTTCTGCTAGCTTTTGAATGTGTTTGCTCTTGCTTCTCTAGTTCTTTGAATTGTGATGTTAGAGTGTCAATTTGAGATCTTTCCTGCTTTCTCTTGTGGGCATTTAGTGCTATCAATTTCCCTCTACACACTGCTTTAAATGTGTCCCAGAGATTCTGGTATGTTGTATCTTTGTTCTCATTGGTTTCAAAGAACAACTTTATTTCTGCCTTCATTTCGTTATGTACCCAGTAGTCATTCAGGAGCAGGTTGTTCAGTTTCCATGTAGTTGAGCGGTTTTGATTGAGTTTCTTAGTCCTGAGTTCTAGTTTGATTGCACTGTGGTCTGAGAGACAGTTTGTCATAATTTCTGTTCTTGTACATTTGCTGAGGAGTGCTTTACTTCCAATTATGTGGTCAATTTGGAATATGTGTGATGTGGTGCTGAGAAGAATGTATATTCTGTTGATTTGGGGTGGAGAGTTCTGTAGATGTCTATTAGGTCTGCTTGGTGCAGAGTTGAGTTCAATTCCTGGATATCCTTGTTTACTTTCTGTCTCGTTGATCTGTCTAATGTTGACAGTGGAGTGTTGAAGTCTCCCATTATTATTGTATGGGAGTCTAAGTCTCTTTGTAAGTCTCTAAGGACTTGCTTTATGAATCTGGGTGCTCCTGTATTGGGTGCATATATATTTAGGATAGTTAGCTCTTCCTGTTGAATTGATCCCTTTACCATGATGTAATAGCCTTCTTTGTCTCTTTTGATCTTTGATGGTTTAAAGTCTGTTTTAGCAGAGACTAGTATTGCAACCCCTGCTTGTTTTTGTTCTCCATTTGCTTGGTAAATCTTCCTCCATCCCTTTATTTTGAACCTATGTATGGCTCTGCATGTGAGATGGGTCTCCTGAATACAGCAGACTGATGGGTCTTGACTCTTTATCCAGTTTGCCAGTCTGTGTCTTTTAATTGGACCATTTAGTCCATTTACATTTAAGATTAATATAGTTATGTGTGAACTTGATCCCGCCATTATGATATTAACTGGTTATTTTGCTCGTTAGTTGATGCAGTTTCTTCCTAGCCTCAATGGTCTTTACATTTTGGCATGTTTTTGCAATGACTGGTACCGGTTGCTCCTTTCCATGTTTAGTGCTTCCTTCAGGGTCTCTTGTAAGGCAGGCCTAGTGGTGACAAAATCTCGAAGCATTTGCTTATCTCTAAAGGATTTTATTTCTCCTTCACTTATGAAACTTAGTTTGGCTGGATATGAAATTCTGGGTTGAAAATTCTTTTCTTTAAGAATGTTGAATATTGGCCCCCACTCTCTTCTGGCTTGTAGAGTTTCTGCTGAGAGATCTGCTGTTAGTCTGATGGGCTTCCCTTTGTGGGTAACCCGACCTTTCTCTCTGGCTGCCCTTAAGACTTTTTCCTTCATTTCAACTTTGGTGAATCTGGCAATTATGTGTCTTGGAGTTGCTCTTCTCGAGGAGTATCTTTGTGGTGTTCTCTGTATTTCCTGGATTTGAATGTCGGCCTGCCCTACTAGGTTGGGGAAGTTCTCCTGGATGATATCCTGAAGAGTGTTTTCCAACTTGATTCCATTTTCCCCCTCACTTTCAGGCACCCCAATCAGACTTAGATTTGGTCTTTTTACATAATCCCATACTTCTTGCAGGCTTTGTTCAGTTCTTTTTCTTCTTTTTTCTTTTGGTTTCTCTTCTCGCTTCATTTCATTCATTTGATCCTCAATCACTGATACTCTTTCTTCCAGTTGATCAAGTCAGTTACTGAAGCTTGTGCATTTGTCACGTATTTCTCATGTCATGGTTTTCATCTCTGTCATTTCGTTTATGACCTTCGTGGAGCTTGCAGTGAGCTGAGATCTGGCCACTGCACTCCAGCCTGGGCGACAGAGCGAGACTCTGCCTTCTTCTCTCATCTCGTCAAAGTCATTCTCCGTCCAGCTTTGATCCGTTGCTGGCGATGAGCTGCACTCCTTTTCTGGGGGAGATGTGCTCTTATTTTTTGAATTTCCAGCTTTTCTGGCCTGCTTTTTCCCCATCTTTGTGGTTTTATCTGCCTCTGGTCTTTGATGATAGTGACGTACTGATGGGGTTTTGGTGTAGGTGTCCTTCCTGTTTGATAGTTTTCCTTCTAACAGTCAGGGCCCTCAGCTGTAGGTCTGTTGGAGACTGCTTGAGGTCCACTCCAGACCCTGTTTGCCTGGGTATCAGCAGCAGAGGCTGCAGAAGATAGAATATCGCTGAACAGTGAGTGTACCTGTCTGATTCTTGCTTTGGAAGCTTCCTCTCAGGGGTGTACTCCACCCTGTGAGGTGTGGGGTGTCAGACTGCCCCTAGTGGGGGATGTCTCCCAGTTAGGCTACTCAGAGGTCAGGGACCCACTTGAGCAGGCAGTCTGTCCCTTCTCAGATCTCAACTTCCGTGTTGGGAGATCCACTGTTCTCTTCAAAGCTGTCAGACAGAGTCGTTTGCGTCTGCAGAGGTTTCTGCCGCTTTTGTTGTTGTTTAGCTGTGCCCTGTCCCCAGAGGTGGAGTCTACAGAGACAGGCAGGTTTCCTTGAGCTGCTGTGAGCTCCACCCAGTTCGAGCTTCCCAGCAGCTTTGTTTACCTACTTAAGCCTCAGCAATGGTGGGCACCCCTCCCCCAGCCTCGCTGCTGCCTTGCGGTTACATCGCAGACTGCTGTGCTAGCAATGAGGGAGGCTCTGTGGGCGTGGGACCCTCCCGGCCAGGTGTGGGATACAATCTCCTGGTGTGCCCATTTGCTTAAAGTGCAGTATTGGGGTGGGAGTTACCCGAGTTTCCAGGTGTTGTGTGTCTCAGTTCCCCTGGCTAGGAAAAGGGATTCCCTTCCCCCTTGCGCTTCCCAGGTGAGGCGATGCCTCTCCCTGCTTCAGCTCTCGCTGGTCGGGCTGCAGCAGCTGACCAGCACCAATTGTCCGGCACTCCCTAATGAGATGAACCCAGTACCTCAGTTGAAAATGCAGAAATCACCGGTCTTCTGTGTCGCTCGCGCTGGGAGTTGGAGACTGGAGCTGTTCCTATCGGCCATCTTGCTCCGCCTCCCCGGAATGTTAACTTTAAACCATATTCGTGAGTAAGGTTTGGAGAAAGGTCACTTTCTCTAAACAATGGTGGGGTGAAATTTCCAAAAGAATGAGTGCTGGATGGATAAAAGACTAATTTTTTCTACATTTGAAATATCAAAATTAGTGTCTAAATTATTGCTACCTCTTTAAACATTAGTTTATATTTTGTGATGTTCTGAAAATTGTACAGGAGGCTAGTCCATTCTTACATGTTCTGTTCTTGAAATGATTATTTTGTATGATATTGTGTTGTTCTCCATTTTGACTTAGTTTTTGTCTCATACATGTAAAATCAATCTTCCACATACCAGACCATCTGTTCATTCCAGCCTTCCAAGCTAACCCAGTGCTGCTATAATTGGTGTTTTGAAATAGCCTTGCGTATGTGGACTTACACAACCACAGTTTAGTATATTACCATGCATTAATAAAAATAGCCTCGTATTTCTATGGAGAGAAAGAAAAATACCCAGAGTAATCTTGAGTATACTGAATTTCCACTTTATCACCTACATGTGGTATTTCTGTTACTTAGAAATATTTTTTCTGTTAAACTGTACATAATAGATTGTGTGTATGTGTGTGCATGCCTGAGAGAGAGAGAGGCAGAGACAGAGAAAGAGGGGGCTTAAATTTCTCAGGACATTGCAGGTATTGTCTTCTGTGCCAAGATACATCAAAAACAGTCAGGTCCATTAAACCAACATGGATACTCACTGGTAACTCTTTCATTCATTTGATGATATGGTATGGATACATGTTTACTCGATTGAGCTTTTACTTTACATTGAAATTGAAGCAACATAACATCAGTTTCCTTAGTATTGTGTTTGACTTGCATATGAAATTATTTTCTCATAAATGCACTTAGATTTTTGAAAATATCTGTAAAGTTATAATTGTTTCAGCAACAGTTTCCTGAGTGTACAGTATATCTTTATATTTGTATACCAACATTTTGAAAACAGTATGGCTGATTTACATTTCCCTGAAAATCTTGAGTACCAGGAAATATTACTTTAATCCTTCTCAATGATTTTGGGACTAGATCTTCAGTCATTATATATGTACACTCCAAGAAAGAAAGCAAAAGGGCACATGTTTCTCAGAAGCACGTTCATTTTGACAGATTTTATTTTCCAGTGATGATTGTAACAGTATCTCCCATCCACATACTCTTCTGAAATGTTTCCTTGACTTTAACCCACCAAAAAGTAGAGCTGAACTTTCCATCCCATTGAATCTAGTAAGCCCTGTGATTGATTTGACCAACAGAGTATGGCAGAAGTCAGAGCCAACTTATCTACCAGACAAAGCTAGCACAGTGCCTAGGGCTTGTGATACTGTTAGGGGCCCATGAAAATATTTTCATTTTTTAAATCAGAAAAAAACCAATTTTAAAGAAAATGTTTGAATGTATACTTATATTTTCATCTTTATATCAACACTGTCATAAAATATAATTATATATTTTAATTTTATGTGTGTATTTATTTAATATGCCTTAGGAAAATGTTCATGTTCACTTAAGTACCAAAAGATCTTAAGAAAAGGTGTATTACCTGAATTATAAAAGATCCCAGAAAATTCATTTCTGTTTCAAAGAGTTAGCTAAAATTTTGAAGTGATTAAGCATTTAAGTATTTTTGAACTGAAACACCACCAATCTGTTTTCTGCTTGGTCCGGCAACTTCAAGGTCAGCTTGGAGAAATTAATAGGCTTTGCTTAAGAGTCCCCTGTATTGTTTCAAATATCTGTTCTGCGGGAAGAAAATTGACTGCTTCTTATCATATTCTTTTTTTTATTTTTTATTTTATTTATTTTTTTTGAGACGGAGTCTGGCTCTGTAGCCCAGGCTAGAGTGCAGTGGCCGGATCTCAGCTCACTGCAAGCTCCGCCTCCCGGGTTCACGCCATTCTCCGGCCTCAGCCTCCCGAGTAGCTGGGGCTACAGGCGCGCGCCACCTCGCCTGGCTAGTTTTTTGTATTTCTTAGTAGAGACGGGGTTTCACCGTGTTAGCCAGGATGGTCTCGATCTCCTGACCTCGTGATCCACCCGTCTCGGCCTCCCAAAGTGCTGGGATTACAGGCTTGAGCCACCGCGCCCGGCCCTTCTTATCATATTCTAATGGGCAATGGCCCTCACGATATTGGTAGTATATTTAGGAGAGAAAGATAAAGATTTAGACAAGATAGTAGAAGGTAATTTTATGTTCATTTTTATAGTTAAGTGAGAAAATAAGCCAAAGTGTAAATGACATGATTATAGAAGTATTTACCTTAATTGAGATCTCCTTAAAAAAAAAAGTGAGCATACAATTTTCAAAATTGCTGTGAGTGTTGTGAAAATTGGTCAATATAGTGAGCGTGTATTTTAAAATCCAAGAGAAACAGGGCAACATGGACAAAGCTATAAATTTAAAGCACTTGGTTGCATGTTCTTTTAGAATTCTAGAAAGAATACATGCCTCTTCCCCACTCCAGGACACACACAGGCACACACATGTGCACGCTTACACACAACTAGTGATGAAGACCCACATCCGGAAGGTCAGAATAGGGAAGATGTGGACTCCTATAAGGACTCAGGTAAAATGGAGGGGAAGGTTAGTCAGGACAGAGTGATGAAGAGGCACTTATGTGGAAATGAACTATCATCTAGTTTCACAGAAAAATAAAACGCTTTTCTTTTCCACATTAGAACTGAAGATAATGTAGAACATATGCCTTTTCACTCTACTTGAAAATGATACCAACTCTTGTTAAAGAAAAAACTGAGCTATGAATTTTTCATTATCTTTGAAAGTAGTTGTACATTTTTGTGGCAGATGAATTTTGTTACAGTATCTCCAGTCTCTGGTATAGCAAATCCCTCACACAATAAATCTTTTATGACTGGAGAAAACTATGTTTTTTGCCTAAATAAACTTTTTCCCATGAGATGTTCTTCAGAAAGTATAGCAACTTTAGAAACCTTCAATTGTGGAATCTATTTTAAGTTTTTGGCACAATGAGACCAATTCTTTAATTCACAAAAGGTAATGTAGGCATTCACACTGCCTGGAAGAGCTGGCTTTCTTTAGGGGAGGAAGCTACTTCCTGTTTTGTCTGTGAGCAGAAGTACTCTCGCCAAAGTCACTTCTTTTTTTTTGTTTGTTTTTTTGGAGATGGAGTCTCGCTCTGTTGCCCAGGCTGGAGTTCAGTGGCGCCATCTCGACTCACTGCAAGCTTCAGCTCACGAGTTCATGCCATTCTCCTGCCTCAGCCTCCCGAGTAGCTGGGACTACACGTGCCCACCGCCACACCCTGCTTTTAGTAGGGACCGGGTTTCACTGTGTTAGCCAGGATAGTCTTGATCTCCTGACCTCGTGATCTGCCCGCCTCGGCCTCCTGTAATCCCAATCCTGATGGGATTACAGGCGTGAGCCACCGTGCCCGGCCCACCAAAGGCACTTCTACGTAGCCCCGGCTTTCCAGTCAGTATTCACAAGGCTGGGGGCAGATTGTCTTAGGTCGCCATCCTTGTGGATCTTCATTGCTGTTGCTGTAAAAGATTTTTTTGCTATAGGAGAGCAGTCTTCTACTTCATTCTGATAAAAGCAGAAGTAAAGGATTTGGGAAAACTTTCCCTCTTTGAGCCGAAGCATCCTGTAGATGAAGTAACAGGCTAACAGCAATGCAATTTGAGGCTCCCTTTTTGATAAAATCGAAGGGAACCAAGACAAAAATATCAGAGGATCTAAAGCAGTGCTGGTAGGAGAAACCAGTTCTTTACAATTTCAACTGGTTATTATTTTCACAAGACTTTATTTCACAATGTCATGACCTTGGTGCTATTGACATCTTGTGCAAGATAATTCTTTGATGTTACGACCATTCTGTGGAATGTAGAATGTTTAGAAGCATCTCTGGCTTATGCTTGATAGATACCAGTAGCACCCCCCACCCAGTTGTGACAACTAAAATGTCTTCAGGCAGTTGCCAAATGCCTCCTGAGGACAGCATCTCCCCACAGCTTATTTTAATTTATACGTAAAGTCTGGCGTATTATTATGTATTGAATGGATACACTAGCAAGCAAAGGTGATTAAATTGTCTGTTCCCATTGCCTGGTATACAGATGATTTCTCAGCAAATAATCATTCTCCCTTCCAGGTGTAATATCTGGTAAGTAAATTTGTTTACACAAGATAAGTTCCAATGCTTGCCATGGGAGAGTAGTTCATCTAAAATAGATGTTTTCAAATGAAAAAACATAACCAAGTTCCAGTTGAAATAGGCTATTTGAGGCCGGGCGTGGTGGCTCACGTCTGTAATCCCAGCACTTTGGGAGGCCGAGGCGGGTGGATCACGAGGTCAGGAGATCGAGATCATCCTGGCTAACACGGTGAAACCGCGTCCCTACCGAAAATACAAAAAATTAGCCGGGCATGGTGGCGGGCGCCTGTAGTCCAAGCTACTCGGGGGGGCTGAGGGAAGAGAATGGGGTGAACCCGGGAGGCGGAGCTTGCAGTGAGCCGAGATCGCGCTACTGCACTTCAACCTGGGAAACAGAGCGAGACTCCTTCTCAAAAAAAAAAAAAAAAAAGAAAAAAAAAGAAAGAAAGAAAGAAAAGAAAGAAAGAAAGAAAATGAAATAGGCCATTTGGTATAAAATTTGTCTCTGCTTCCTACTAATAACTCATTAAAACAGTAAGGGAATTTTTTTTTTTTTTTTTATATGTATTTTCCGCCCGAGCACAGTGTCTTATGCCTGTAATCCCAGCGCTTTCGGAGGCCAAGGTGGGGGAATCACCCGAGGTCAGGAGTTCAAGACCAGCCTGGCCAACATGGTGAAATGCTGTCTCTACTAAAGATACAAAATTAGCCAGGCATGGTGGCGGGCGCCTGTAATCCCAGCTACACGGGAGGCTGAGGCAGGAGAATCGCTTGAACCAGGGAAGCGGAGGTTGCAGTGAGCCAAGACTGTGCCATTGCACTCAAGACTGTGCCATTGCACTCAAGTCTGGGCAGAAAGAGCAAAACTCCATCTTTGAAAAAAAAAAAAGAAGAAAGAAAAGAAACATTTTCAGAAATGGGAAAGGAGATGATAAAATTTGGGGAACTGGAAACCAAAAGAACATATGGTAAATACTTTGGCCCATCTGAAAATCCAAATTCTAAGCTGGTCATTGTAAAAGCTGGGAAGCACCATGATTTCCACACACACACACATCACATCTCATGAATCCATGGCACTAGATCCACTGGAAGTCAGAAGATAGTGGTAATAATGAAAATATTGGTCAAAAATCTGTTTAATAAGTCTTGTAGACTTCAGACCTTCCCTCCAAGCAGTAGGACAACTTTCTGTGATGCTGCAGAAGCCTCAAGATTTATCCTCTAGAAAGGGTAAAACACAAAGATTTGGTACTGGCTGAGTACAAGAGGCAACACCAAGTAGTGTTGAAGGCTGTTTATGGAACACGGGGAGATTAAGCAAAAAACTGTCCACACAAAGAATGTTGAAATTGTAGCCCTTTCACCCATATAACTCTGAGCTTATATCTTCTCAGTGGGAACACAAGAGGCAATGTGGTGTTCTGGATGCTGGAGCCAGTCTGCTGGGTTGTGTGCTAGGAGTTAGCTGTGTGACCTTGGACAAGTTACTCAATTTCTCTTTATCTCAGTATCCTCATTTATAACACTGGGATAAAAAGAGTACCTTTCTAATAAATTTCTTGGGATTAAATAAAATATTACCTTATAAGTACTTGGAACTCTGGCATGTAATAAATACCAGGCAAGTGTTTATTGCTATTATTATGCCCTGGGATCAGCTTAGCCCAAGAGAAAGGACCTAAGGATGTGTAGTCGTGTTTTTCCAGCGTAAAAGTTCAATCACCTCTCTAAACACTTACAATTAACAAACGTCATGGGCTACTCCTGGTTTTCAGTTAACTTTCAATTTCCATACGTAAATATCAGTAGTTAGCCAAGAAACACCCAACATTGAGAAAAGTCTTTAATATTGAGGTCAGACATCAAAGCAAGCAAAATAATAATATTCAGTTTGAAAGAAATGCAGATATTTCATTTATAAAACTTGGAAAATTATTAATATTATCAGAAAGATAAGAGAAAATACATTCATGAAGCCAGAACAGGTTGCTATGCTGCTATTAAAGAGTATTAACAAGAGCGGTAGGGAATAGAGATATGATTTTAAAATGTAAAAACCTCAATAGAAAGTGTAAAAAGTAAGTTTTGGGTCTTCCAGAAAATACTGGTTAAAAGCAAAGAAGAGAAAGAGAATTAGAGAATCAGACCAGAAGTACTCACATCTACATAAACTGTGGTGTCATGTAACACTTTAACATGCCTAACCTATGGTAACTGATAGCAATACTTAGTATAAAGTAGAGTAAAGGTATCTTAGTGATAGAAGATCTTTAAAAATTAACTTCCATGAATGTTTTTCAGGAAGCTATTGAGCTAAAGTAGGAGTGTATCCAAGAAAGAAAAAAATAAAACAGCCTCCAATGCCAGAGAGATGAAAGTGAGTTCCAAGTTGTTGATGAAAGAAGGTCTAAGTAAACAGTTTGATATCACAGCTACAGAGCAATCAACCCATACTGGTCAGAGCATTTGAAGACTAGTATGGTTCAAAGAAGGTTCATTGAATTACAGATTGACTTGGTGAAATATTTCAGAAACATCTGGCATCTTTAAAATTGAAGTGTTCATAGCGCAATCTCATGAAAGTTGATCATTCTCCCATAAAATAAATTAACCATTTTCTCCATTCATATATTTGAAAGACAGTGAAATTATCACAATAGAATTCATCTGCTAGAAATCTATACTGCTTCTTTCAAAAGTAATGAAAAATTCACGCTTGCTGTCTGTTTTTTAAAGTATTCTGTGATTTCTTTTTCCCTAGAATGGTGGCTTAGCATTTTATTTTGATCCCTAAGGTTTCTCATCATCAGTTCACAGTAGTTATTTGTGATTCCTGGGCAGTGTTCTATATCTACACAGTCTCATCTTTGTGAAAAGAGCACTCTATTCTGTTTTCATTAATAAATCCTTTTTTCTTCCTGCCCTTGGGAAGCAAGCACTGAGAGAGAGTTAAGAAAATGTTCCCAGGCCTAAAATTGACTGCCTTGGGATTAAGACCACAACCCATGAGACAGAGATGGTTAATCTTTTAAAGAATGTGCAGCTTAGAACACAATAGTTGTTATATAAAGAGTAGAGAGAAGGGAATTTCTTTTTTAGTTGTAGATAGACAACATATAATTGTACAGGGTACAAAATAATGTCACTATTTATGAATGGAATGTGGAATAATTAAATCATACTAGTTAACGTAACCATCACCTCAAATACTTAACTTTTTTGTCATGAGAAATTTGAAATTTACTCTCTCTTCAATTTTGCAATGTATAATACTTTATTCTTAACTAGATTCACCACATTGTGCAATATAACTCGGAACAAGAAAACACATATTTGTCTTCTCTAATCTCTTTTGTACCACTGGGCCATCACTTCCCTGTTCTCTACATCCCCAGCCTCTGTTACCACCACTCTGTTCTTTGATTCTAGAACTTCAATGGTTTTAGATTTTACACATAAGTTAGAACATGCAGTATTTGACAAACTGTACCTGACTTATTTTACTTAGTGTAATGTTCTCCAGTTCCAGAGGGATGGAAATTTCTAAGAACACAACTCTGTACCTCTCTCCACACAGAGCTGTATCTTTTTTTAGTATCTCTTCCCTTGCCTTCAGAATTCAAGCATGTTCAAGTCTACTATATTGCCACCAGCAATCTTTGAAATTCTTCCAAAGTCCTCTTGACTGTAACAGACATGACTGGGAATGTGGTGCCACAGGAAGGGAAATAGACTATGAGTTGAACAGTTGTCTTTTAGTTCCACTTCTGCCGAATTATTCTAGAACCCTGGACAAAGCATTTAAACTTCTTGTACTGCTTTATTTGACAAGTAGATAATAAAGACAACACAATTTGACTACTTTTATGGTTGAAAAATGAGGTTTAAAATAGCATGTGTATGCATAAGTGTTTAATATAATATAATGGGTTATACATATGAAATATTATACTCCTGTAACTTAATCCACGTTTTAACCCTCTGAAAAAGCTGGTTCTGAATAATTATCATGTTGATGGTAGAAGGAATTGAGTTTAAATCTTAGTTCTTTTGATTTGTTTTTGCTAGTATTGAAAAGGTAGTGGTGTGATTTCAGATTATACAGAAATGAAGAAAATAAGGGCAAGGGTCATAACTTGAAGGGTCAACTCAGAAATTATTAGATATTTTGAGATTGTAATCATTTTGCTTTTAAATTTAACTGAAAAGAAGGTAAATAATAGTGTTGGCAAAGCTAAAATCTGATGTCTGAATCTCTCATTTTCTAACTTTGAGGCAACTGAATGGGCTAACTTTGAGGTAAAAATGTTGATCTCATTGTCAAGGATCCAAAAGCTAAGTTATTGTAGGTTGAGAAGAAAGGAGACATTGCCTCATTTTATGGAGATTATTGCCTAATTTGTGAAGATAAAGGAAAAACAGTGATGAAGAACAAGGAATTGGCTCAAAGGCCATACAGTCCAATTTAAGTAGACGTGGATTATGATATGCTGCAGTTTTCAAAAGTATGTTATCTTGTCCCGTGAGCACCAAGAATCTGTAGTTCCTTATGCTGTCACGCTGTGATGAGAAGTTTCCATCTCTGCTTCTACCACTTTTTTTGTTTCCTATGAATAAGTAAACCCTCCTCATGGTTCATGCTCTCACTCTCAACCACTAACCTCTCCACTCCTTTCTCAGCCTCTGGCTTTACTTTCTTATGGCTTCAACTTTCTTATGCCTGGTGCCTTCTTTTATTTTTCCTTCTTCTTCCCTCCCTCCCTCCCTCCCTCCTTTTCTCCCTCTCTCCTTTCTTTCCTTCCTTCCTTTCTCCCTTCCTTTCCTTCCCTTCACTTCCCATTATTTCCCTTCCTTCTCTCCTTCTATGGACATCATTTAGTGGGTACTTCAGCTTCCACGTCACCATTCTGTGACCATTTCTTCGTAAGTCATGTCAAGTTCTTTACAAGAGTGGATTGATGGGTCTGTTAATATCTAATATAGAGAAACTTTCCATGAAAACAATTCCAATGGGAGATTTCCCATAGGCCTTTGCAAACTTAATTACTACCATTGGCTAAGGTGTCTATATTTTGTCTAATTAAAACCTGAACAGCATGGTAAAACTGTGTTTTTTAAAAATTTTCAGAATATAATTGTGGCATGCAAATTATTAAAGAATTCTTTCTTATATAATATATAAATGCAGAGCCTGTACGTGTTTTTATTATTGATTATAGTTAACTAGTAAACTCCAGCATGAGGCATGTTCTAGTTATAAAATAAAAAACAACTACTTTTTTGCACTTTTTATAAAAATACTGTTTAAATAATAAAAGTACCATCTTATCAGCACTCATATTGCACATTTGACTTTAAAATATGTTTTGAAATTTTTGTCATTTACCTTCTACACTAATTTTGGTGTTATTATTCTCATTTTTCAGATGAAGCATTTGAAGCCCAAGAACATTCTATTATTTTCTTTTGAAACTATCCAACTTTAGGTTGTAGGTTTATCTTCTAACTTCTTACTTTTCCAATCAGACCAAAGTACCTTTTATACTCAATGTTATCTATATGTCAAATGAAATCAGGTTTTAAGGTAAGCCAAGTTTTCTATATGAATTGTAAAGAAGAGTAAGTAATAGAATCAAAGTGACTGAAGATGAAGTAAACATATTTCTATCTTCAAACTCTTTTTTAAAAACTTATCTAATGAGAAATATTGCTTGTTTTCTATGAAGTGAACTTTCTGATATGGTTCAAAGTATGTCAGTATACACCAAAAATCATATGTAAGATTTTATTGCAGGCAGAGATGATTAAGTCTTTGGGGTCTATTTTAATCATTCCCTTTTTGAAGTGCAGTGACAGTCAATATATTACTCTAAAGTCTCTGCTTTACATAGAGTTACAGTGTGAAGCTAAATTTAAACAATGGCAAAATATCACAAGATGTGAATGAAAAGGGGCTATTTCTTTCACAGGCAGAATTACAGTTCCAAATGGTTATATTCATTCAACCACAGAATACATGGGATTAATTTTTTGATTTCATATCGAGACCTTGCCATGAGCAAAATAATAATTTTTTACTCTGCAGAAGAAGCTTTTTAGCTACACTTTTATCATAGAGCTCGTGTAATTACCCTTCAGATTACTGCTCAGATGCACTAAATAGGAAAACGAGGGTTTTCTTCTAATTGGCTGCTATCAGAGCTGCCACAAGAAATGGTAGATATGGTCCAGTTATCAAAATTTTAACAAAGATGGAAGTTTTGTTTGCTTTTGATTTATTTCCAAGGACCTCCACTCCTTGAATTTGGAATCGATCTTTAGTCATGTATGAGAAGAATATTCCATTCACATGCCAACCATAATCAGCACCCATTGCACATCCTGGTGTCTCTGCTGAAATGATTGAATCCTGTAGTAACTGCAATTGCTGATACTATCTGCTGGAAGAGTGCAGTGTAGACAGTAATTGGTTATTGTGAGTAAGAAGATCTGTTCCAGATCATTTCACGCCAAATGTCCTCAGAGGACCTTCTCTTCCACTCCTTTTAATCCTCTGCTGGTGATTTAACTTTTTAGACCAATTTATGATTTGACTTTTCCTTTCTCCAGCTCTGATTCCTTCATGAAATGAATTGAAAGTACTCTGTGTAACTGAAGGCAAACTTTTAATCAATTGGATTTCAAGGGTGAGGGCTGAGTCTATGCCATGCAATGACTGGACAGTAAATCACCTACCAGAATCTGCTAAACTTCACATGGTGCTTTCCTCCAAAATGGCTTGAGAGATCTGCCATTGGGAGCACACTCCCTTCAACTTGCTGTTCCTGTACTGGAATTTGTTTTATTTGATCCAACCATATCACTGCCTAGGTAGGGTAATTCCTTGCCCAAACTGTGAAGTCTGTTAAGTCCATCTTTGAAATAAAAATCGGTGACATTCTTTTACTGTCATTGTCCTTCTCTCAATTCCCACCAGGATAACTAACAATCTCCTGTCTGCCTCCTGCCTATGATATCCTGCTTTCAAGAAGGAGTTGTTAGTGATCACTTAAGCAATTGTTAGAATGAATTTCTGTTAACTTTCTCAGGGGCATTTTAATTTGAAGTGTTATTTTAACTGTCTCCCAAAAGATGATTTGCCTTTGTAAAGGGAATCAAGGAATCTTAAGCATTAGTGAGCTGGGAGGAAGGGGAAGAAAGAGAGGTGAGGGGCCGGGTGTAGTGGCTCACATCTGTAATCCCAGCACTTTGGGAGACCAAGGCTGGCAGATCACTTGAAGTCAGGAGTTAGAGAGGAGCTGACCAACATGGTGATACCCTGTCTCTACTAAAAATACAAAAATTAGCTGGGCGTGGTGGTACACCCCTATAGTCCCAGCTTCTCAGGGGACTGAGGCAGGAGAAATGCTCGAGGCCAGGAGTCGGAGGTTGCAGTGAGTCCATATTGCACCACTACACTCCAGCCTGAGGGACAGAGAGAGACTGTCGAAAGAAAGAAAGAAAAAGAGAGTGAGATAAAGAGGAAAGAAGGAAGGAAGGAGAGAGAGAGAGAAGAAAGAAAAGGAAAGAAAGAGAGAGAGAAAGAAAGAAAAAGAAAGAGAAAGAAAGAAAGAGAAAAGAAAAAAAAGAAAAGAAGGAAGGAAGGAAGGAAAGAAAGAAGGAGGGAAAAGAGAGAGGGAGAGGAGGGAGGAGAGAACAAGAGAGAAAATATATGTGACAGCACAACCTTCAGGTCTTACAGACTTCATAGTTGTTTTATGTGACTGCTTATTCCACTATAGGCCTCATTATTCCACTATGAGCCCACTGAGACTCATGCCACATACGCTTACCATAGCTGGTTGGGGTTAGAGGCCCTGCTCAGTGTGAAGCCATATTATAAGACAAAGAGAAATGGTCCATGTGGACATGATACCTAAAACTCTAATTTTATCAGGACTTCATTCTGAGGCAAGTAGATCCACCAAAGAATAATAAACAGATCTAGTCATTATGAAGTTCACAAAGTTAACAAGGGGTTACCTGATTTTCTCCTAAAAAATCATGATTTACCAGAAGAAATGCATTTGAAATTTGAAAATTCTACTCTTCCAGACACTTATCTCCCCCTCACCTTTTTCTGTGCCTCTACTTCTATCTGTCTCTCTGCCACTCCATTCCCTCTTGTTGTCTTTACTGAGCGTAATATTTTTATAAGCCTCTTTTGACTTTACATATTTGTGTGGATTGATGATAACGTGAGAAATAGTGCAGTAAATATCCAGATTAATCAGAAAGTAGTCACCTAGGGCAGCATTTTTCATTTTAAGCAACAACTAGAAAACAGGTGGCCTTTTTAAATGCCCATAGTTGATTAATGAAATGCAAGATTTATTGTGAAATGCTTGGAGGGCCCACCAGAGGATCTCCCCTCAACTTCCCAGAGAGAGCAAGAAAGTGCTTTTTGTATTGCACCAAAGTGATTCATTTTTATGTAGGGACTAACTCTCCTGTCTGTATGTTTATGAGGCTTAGGAGAGTCTATTCTCCTGATGTAATAAATGACATTACTTTACATTTACATAGCCTTTTATGCTTTTTTGAAGTGCTTGAAGATGTACCATTTCACCTTATCCTGACAGCCACCCTCAAAGACTAGTGAGGAGGCTTCATTCTCTTTCCCTCATAAATGAGACAACAGAGGGAAAAGAAATTGACTATTATCTTAGTTTTCTTTGTTAAAACTAGTATTAGAACCTGTTATATCATTCCTATCAGTGTGTCTATTTGTTATTTGATTAGATGGAGCTATCTAAACTGAAGAAACAATATTGCCATTCGCTATAAATAAAATGTGGACATCATTTAAATAAAAACAATTGGTCTATATTGTATGTAATTTATAATTACATACTTTGTAAGTTACTCAAATAGGAACAATAATGATTACTATTGAAAAGTAAAAAGTTTGTTTTAAATAGAAATTTTGCTATGTAAATAAGATCAGAAAAATATAATTTCCAACAAATTTAGTGGACTTAAATTACTTGAAGGATGGAACCCCCATGACACAGGAAAAATACATAAACTATAAAAACCTCGAAGTCAACCTAGGAAATACCATTCTGGACATAGGCTGCAGCAAAGGTTTCATGAAAGAGATGCCAAAAGCAATTGCAACAAAAACAAACATTGACAAATGGGATCTAATTAAACTAAAAAATTTCTGCACAGCAAAAGAAACTATCATCAGAGCGAACAGGCAGCCTACAGAGTGGGAGAAAAATTTTGCAATCTGCTGCATTCTTATAACCAAAGCAAGTGCCGACAGCCAATCAGATTCAAAGAGTGAGAAACATACTCCATGTCTTTTTGGGAAGATAGATCACCAAAGTCACAGTGCAAAGGGAGGGAAGAAAGACTGTGGCCAATTTTGCAATTTATCTCATTACTTATATGATTATTTTTGGTTTTCAGCAGATTATTATTTGATTTGGTGAAGTAATTGATACTGCTACTTGAGACTCCTCCATGCAGTTAGCTGGTATGCTATGCTGAAAATACATGTGTCTATATACAAATTTTAACTAAATGGAAGACATTTGAAACTTCTGGTAGTCAAAACAATTGAATTTTAATTAGAATGATTCTATAATTTTAGACTGCAATTTAGAATAAAATGGTTAATTTTAAATAACAAAGCTCAAGCAACAGACTGACTCAGTGAATCTCACCAAGTAGAGATATTTATCAAAACAATTCATAATTCCAGGCCGAATGGATCCTGAAAATATTTCTCAGGAAACCACTTTGTATACATTTATTAGAAATGGATAAATATTCTAGTAGATCTGTCATCTCATCTCATGTATTCCCTTGAAACATCCTCTTAACTGGAATTTTCGAAGTGTTTGCATGTAGACAGATGGAGCAGCGGGGGGAGAGAGAAAGAGAGAGAGAGAGAGAGAGAGAGTATGTATTCATATTTATCTTTGTGTATGTTGAACTAAGCAGGGCACAAGGCAGACATTTTTAACATTTTATTTTTCTTCTTAAACTTTATGTTTTTCAAACTTTCACTTCTGTTTCCTGTGCAAAGTATGAAAAAATTCAAAATACAAAAATCTGAAGATTGACAGTATTAAAATAGAACCATTTAAAAAAAAAAAAGAAGTCTTCAAAATATGGAAGCATCAAATCTGAAATCTGGATTGTTTTTTCATGATTTTAAAACTTGATATTTTTAGCTGGGCATAGTGGCACATGCCTGTAGTCCTGACTACTTGGGAGGCTGATACAGGAGGATCACTTGGACACAGGCGTTCAAAGCTACAGTAAGCCATGATTGTGCCACTGCATTCCAGTCTGGGCAACAAAGCAAAACCCCGAACCCTGACTCTAAAACAAAACATAACAAAGCAAAAACAAAACCCTTTATATAAAAAATTATATTTTAATTTTTTTTATGTTTCCAAAACGATAAGTAGAAAAGAAGCAGTAGCTGCTTTGAATCCAAATACGTGAATTTTAAAAGATTGTCATAAAATTATCTGACCCAAAGTTATAGAAACACAGTTATGCAAAGTTTCAATATATGAACATTAAACAGTAGTTTGACTTAATGGAAACTTGTAATATCAACTTTTGTGACAAAATACAATTTTTTTTATGTGGAGCCAAAGATAGCTCATCCACCTGATTATCCTGTTTCATGGGGATTCCTTCAAATAACTTAAATCTACTACATCCTTGAATTTTCACTGATACTAGTCTATTGTAAGTTATTACTGCCTCGGAGAATCAATTTCTCATACTTTATTATTTCATTATTTTTTATATTTGATACATAGTATTTGTAGATGTTAATGGGGTACATGTGAAATTTGTTGTATGCATAGAATGTGTAATGGTCAGTTCAGGTTATTTAAGTATTAATCACCCAAGTGTTTATCATTTCTATGTGTTGAGTATATTTGAAATCCTCCCTTCTAGCTGTTTAGAAAAATACAATACATTGTTGTTAACTATAGCCACCTAATTCTGCTATCAAACATTAGAATTTACTTCTTCTATCTAATTCAGTGTTTGTCCAGTTAAGCAACCTCTCTTCATTACTCCCTCCTACCACCCGTACACCCTTCCCAGTCTCTGGTATTAGTAATTCCACCTCTGTCTCCATGTGAGCAACTTTTTGGTTCACACATATGAGTAAGAACATGTGATATTTGTCTTTCTGTGCTTGGCTTATTTTACTTAACATAATGACTCCACTTCCATCCATTTTGCTACAAAAAACATGATCTCATTCCTGTTTTTGAATGAATGGTATTCCATTGTTTATATATACCACGTATTTTTCTCTGTCTTCTTAAAATTTTACTTCTGTAGCTTTCAGGGTACGAGTGGTTTTTGGTTACATGGATGAACTGTATAGGAGTTAAGTCTGGAATTTTAGTGCACCAGTCACCTGAGTAGTGTACAATGTGCCCAATAGGTTGATAGTTTTTCCTCCCTCACACTCCTCCCACCCTCTGCCCATTCTGAGACTCCAGTGTCCATTATACCACTCTGTATGCCTTTGCATACTCATAACTTAGCTCCCACTTGTAAACGAGATCATGTGGTATTTGGTTTTTGATTATTGAGTTATTTCAGTTAGAATAATTGTCTCCAGTTTCATCCAAGTAGATGCAAAATACATTATTTCATTCTTTTTTTATGGCTGAGTGGCAGTCCATGCTATATATATACCACATTTCTTTACTCATTGGTTGATGGGCACTTAGGTTGATTCCATGTCTTTGCAATTGTGAATTGTGCTGAGATAAACATGTGTGCAGGTGTCTTTTTGATGTAGCGACATCTTTTCCTTTGGGTAGATACCCAGCAGTGGTAGATCTACTTTCATTTCTGAGGGAAATCTCCACGCTGTTTTCCACAGAGGTTGTACTCATTTACATTCCCACCAGCAATGTAAAAGCTTTCGCTTTCACTACATCCATACCAGTATCTATTGTTTTTTGACTTTTTAATAATGGCCATTATGTCTGGAGGAAGGTGGTATCTCATTTTGGTTTCAATTTGCATTTCCCTGATGATTTCTGATGTTAAGAATTTCTTCATATTGTTTTGGCCATTTGAATATCTTCTTTTGAGGAGTGTCTATTCATGTCATTTGCCCACCTTTTAATGGCATTATTTGTTTTTTCCTTGCTGATTTGAGTTCCTTGTAGAATTTAGATATTAGTCTTTTGTTGGATGCATAATTTGCAAATATTTTCTCACAAACTGTAGGTTGTCTGTTCACTTTGATGTTTATTTATTTTGCTGTGCAGAAGCTTTTTAGTTTAGTTAGTCCTATTATTTTTGCTATTATTGCATTAGCTTTTGGGGTCTTGGTCATAAATCCCTTGCCTGGGCCATGTCCAGAGAAGTTTTTCCTAGGTTTTCTTCTAGAAAATTTATGGTTTCAGGTCTTAGATTTAAGTCTTTAATCCATCCTGAGTTAATTTTTGTAAATGGTGAGAAATAAGGATCCAGTTTCATTCTTCTACATGTGGCTATCAAATTTTCTTAGTACTGTTTACTGAATATGGTGTCCTTTACCTAATTTAGGTTTTGTATGATTTGTTGAAGACTATTTGTTTCTATCTTCTTTACTTCCTTTCATTCGTATTTTATGCTTTTTCTTGTAGAATTTTTTTTTTACCACCTTGATTAAATTTATTCCTAGGTGGGTTTTTTGTGGCTACTATAAATGAGATTGCCTGTATAATTTTTTGACTATTTTATTATTGGTATATACAAATGCTACTAATTTTCACATGTTAATTTTGTGTCCTGTGACTTTATGGAATCTGTTTATTAGTTCTAAGAGGTTTCTTTATTCAACTGTTGATGGACACTCAGATTAATGCCATATATTGGCTATTGTCAACAGTGCTGCAATAATCATGGCAGTGTATCCCTTTGATATATTGGTTTCTTTTCCTTTAGGTAAATAAACAGTAGTGGGATTACTGGAACATATGGCACTTTTACTTTTATTTTTTTGAGATATCTCCATGCTGTTTTTCATAAAGGCTGTATTAATTTGTATTCCCACCAATAGTGTACAAGAGTTCCCCTTTCTCCACATCCTCATCAACGTCTGTTGTATTTTTGTCTTTTTAAAAATTGTCATTCTAACATGTAAGATGATACCTTATTGCAGGTTACATTTCCCTGATGATTAGTAATGTTGAGCATTTTTTCATAAACCTGTTGGTTATTTGTATGTCTTCTTTTGAGAAATGCGGATTTTTTTCTGTTTTTGCTGTTAGGTTGTGTGAGTTTCTTATATATTCTGGATATTAGTTTACAGTGAGATGAATTTTCAAATATTTTCTCACACTCAAGAGGTTGTCTCTTCATTCTCTTGATTGTTTCTTCTGCTGTGCAGAAGATTTTTTAGTTTAATATAGTCTCATTTGTCTATTTTGTTGTTATTGTTTGTGCTTCTGAGGTCTTAGCTATAAAATCTTTGCATAGACAATATGTCCAATAGTTTTCACTACGTTTCCTTCCCATACATATATTGTTTCAAGTCTTACATTTAAGTCTTTAATTTATCTTGAGTAGATTTTTATACATTATGAGAGATAGAAGTCCAGTTTTAATCTTCCACATACGGTTATCCAGTTTTCCCAGCACCATTTATTGAAGAGCATATCCTTTCCTCAGTGTATGTTCTTGGCAGCTTTGTTAAAGATTAGTTGGCTGTAAATATGTGGATTTACTTCTAGATTTTCTATTCTATTTCATTAGTCTATGTGCCTGCTTTTGTACCAATACCATACTGTTTTGGTTACTGTAGCCAATAATGTATTTTGAAATGTGATGCTTCCAACTTTGTTCTTTTGCTCAGGATTGCTTTAGCTATTTAGGCACTTTGAGACTTTTAGAAGTTTTTTGCTCTTTCTGTGAAAAAAATGATATTAGTATTTTATAGAGATTGCATTGAATCTGTAGATTGCTTTGGGTAGTGTGGTCATTTTAGTGATACTAATTCTTCTGATCCATGGGCATAAGATGGTTTTCCATTTATTTCTATCCTCTTTACTTCCTTTCATTAGTATTTTGTGCTTTTTCTTGTAGAAATTTTTTACTATCTTGGTTACATTTATTCCTAGGTGGGTTTTTTATAGCTATCATAAATGAGATTGCCTTTACAATTTTTTTTTTTTTTTTTTTTTTTTTTGAGATGGAGTCTTGGTCTGTCACCCAGGCTGGAGTACAGTGACGTGATCTCGGCTTGCTGCAAGCTCCGCCTCCCGGGCTCACGCCATTCTCCTGCCTCAGCCTCCCAAGTAGCTGGGACTATAGGCACCTGCTACCATGCCTGGCTAATTTTTAGTACTTTTAGTAGAGACGGGTTTTCACCGTGTTAACCAGGATGATCTTTATCTCCTGACCTCGTGACCCACCCGCCTTGGCCCCCGAAAACGCTGGGATTACAGGCCTGAGCCACCGCGCCCAGCCCGCGCCTTTATAATTTTTTTGACTACTTTATTATTGGTGTATACAAATGATCCTGACATTCACATGTTAATTTTGTGTCCTGTGACTTTATGGGATCTGTTTACTAGTTCTAAGAGGTTTTGGTAGAGTGCTCTGCTTTATCTAAACGTAAGATCATGCCATCTGCAAAGAGGGATAATTTGCCTTCTTTTTTCTCATTTTGGATACTTTTTTATTTTAGTCTCTGACCTGATTGTTCTGGTTAGGACTTCCAATAGTTTATTGAATAGGTGTGGTGAAGTCGGGCATTGTTATCCTGTTCAAGTTATTAAGGGAAATACGTTCAAGTTTTCCTTGTTCATTCTGATGTTAGCTATGGGATGGTAACATATAACCTTTATTATTTTGTAGCATGTTTCTTCTATGCCTAGTTTGTTGAAAAGTTTTATCATAAATAGATGTTGAATTTTATTAAATGTCTTATCTGCATCTATTGAGATCATCATATGGTTTTTGCCCTTCATTCTATTGATGTGTTTTATCACATTTATCGATTTGTGTATGTTGAACCATCCTTGCATCACTGGTATAAATCTGAGTTCATTATGGTATGTTATCTTTTTGATATGCTGTTGAATTCAGATTGCTAGTATTTTGTTGGAAATATTTGTGTCTACATCCATCAAGGGTATTGGCCTATAGTTTTCTTAGTCATTTCCTTGTCTGGTTTTGGTATCAGAGTTATAGTGGCCTTATAGAACAAGTTAGAAAATATTCTCTCCTCTTCAATTTTTAAAAAATAATTGGAAGAATATTGAAACTAGTCCCCCCTTTTATTTTCTTTTAGAGCAGTTAATCTGTCCAGTTTTGAGTTTTTCTTTCTTGGAAGACTTTATTACTGATTCAGTCTTACTTACTTCTGGTTATGAGTCTGTCTGTTTATTCCTGATTCATTCTTGGTAGGTTGTATGTTTCCAGAACTTTGTTTTGTATATTCTTTATTCCTTTCTTGTTTTCTTATTTTTTGTCATTGTCATTTGGTGGTATACTATAACGGTACCGTTTGAGTCCTTTCCTTTCCTGATTTGTGTGTTTGCTCTGCGTGTGAGTTTTATACTCTTGTCGGTTTTCATGCTGCTAGATGTTGTTCTTTTGCTCCCAGATTTAGGATTCCCTTTAGCATTTCTTGTAGAGCTGGTCTGGTGGGTTTAAATTTCCTCAGCTTTTGATTGTCTAGGAAATATTTTATTTTTTCTTCATTTATAAAGGGTACTTTTACTGGATATAATATCTGGACACAGTATCTTTGGCTGGTAAGTTTTTTCTTTCAGCACTTTTAATATATCATTTCATCCTTTCCTTCCCTGTAAGGTTTCTGCTGAGAAATTTGCTAATAGTCTGATGGAAGTTCCCTTATAGGTGACTAGATGCTTTTCTCTTGTTGTTTTTAGAATTCCCTCTTTATCTTTAACTTTAGATAATTTGTCCATAATGTACTATGAAGCAGACCTTTGTGTATTTTATCTGTTTGGCGATCTCTTAGCTTCCTGTAAATAGGTGTCTAAATTTCTTGCTAGCCTTCAGATGTTTTTATCTATTATTTCATTAAACAGGTTTTGTAATCCTTTTGTTTTTTCTTCACTGTTTGGAACAGCAATAATTCATATATTTGGTTTTCCCACGTCACATAGAATTTACTTATTTCTTTTTATTCCTTTTTTTCTTCATTTTAGTTTGACTGGGTTATTTCAAAAGACCTGTATTTGACTTCTGAGATTCTCTTCTGCTTGATGTAGTCTACTGTTGAAGCTTTCACTTATATGTTTTTCACTTCTAGATTTCTGTTTGGTTATTCCTTTGATATCTATCTTTTTTTTTGTAAATTTCTCATTCCTGTCATGATATTTTTTAAATCTCTGTATTATTTTTTCATAATTATCTTGTATATTACTGAGCATCTTTGACATCAATATTTTGAATTTCTTTTTATTTCTTTATCTGTTTCTGAAGAATTATTTTGTCCCTTTGGACAAGTCTTTTGTTTGTTTGTTTTTTGCTTTTTCACCTTTCTTGTGTCCTTATGTTGATATATGCACATCTCGTATAACAGTCACCTCTTTCAATATTTCGAATTTGCTTTCATACGAGAGAACTTTTTCCTGAATATGTATCTGTGGTGTTTGTTGCATAGGGCACTTTGACTTTTGATTTTGGGTGAGTACAGTAGTGGAGTTTCCATATAATTTCTTATCCTATAAACAGTGTCAGTGGCATCTGTGATTTCTTTGGTGGTTTAGGGTTTTGTTATTAATGAAGACTGTGGTAAAGTTTTGTTGGGATCTAGGACCAGGTGTGCTAGTCTTAGAGCCCCAGTGGTGTCAGTGGTGAGTTTAGCATACCTGTCCTTGGACTCCAGGTTAGCATACACTGGCACCAATGTTAACAGGAGCAGGCAGGCCAATTATTGGGCCTCCAGGTAGCTTGCTCAGGTACTAGCAATGACAGCAGTGGGCTTGGTGAATGGGTGGGTTGTCAAGCCCCTGGGTAGCAGGCATGACATCAGTGATGGCAATAGCAGTGATGGAACAACCCTTTGGGATACAAGTGGTTTGCACTGGTTTTGGTGGTGGTTGTGATGTGGGTGGGTCAGTCCCTAGACCCACAGGTGACGCTTACAGTGGGTTCCATCTGTGGGAGTAGTGGCAGGTTGAGTGTGTCTGACCTCAGACCTCAGAAGGAGTGTTCTGGTGCCACCATGGTGGACTGGGCTGGGCAATCCTCAGAGCCCTGGATACTGTGCTTTGGTATTAAGGGGTGTGAAGCAAGCTGAATGGTCCCCTTAGACCTGCAAGGGCTACATGCTGAGTCTGGCTATGGTAGGCAAGGATGGGTGTTTTCCAGGCCACTGACATAATATTCAGGTGAGAGTAGCAGCACCTGTGTGGTCCTGCTACTGGAAAAAGTGGGATGACTTTCCCTGGGAAAAGCCATAGGCAGAGAACTGAGAGGGTGTGGGCTTTGCTTGCACCTTAGCCCACAGCAGTCAACAGTGGCAGCCATTGTGGGCAGAGAAATTTGTTTTTAGGATGTGGCTGTCCCTCTGCTGAGTAGTGGGTGTTGTTGCCTCCAGCTTTCACCTCTTCACCAGCAGCAGAACAGGACAGTTTGGTGTGACCTGGGATTTCAAAATGACACCATGTTGTAAACCCCTTCTCTACTAAAAATGCAAAAAAAATTAGCTGGGTGTGGTGGCATGTGCCTGTAATCCCAGCTGCTTGGGAGGCTGAGGCAGGGGAATTACTTGAACCAGCGAGGTGGAGGTTGTAGCAAGCCATGAGCCAACAGAGCGCGACTCGGTCTCACTCTAAGAAGAAAAAGGCACCATGTTATCGCTGCCTGTGTCTTGGGGATCTATGGGACTCAGCATGAGCTTTCACGTCCACCAGGGTCTAGGGCTCTCCCATTGCTAAGATTATGGGAGTCTGTGGCAGGAATGTGGATCACTGGAGGGGTCTCTCACTTCTCCTTTCCTTGCAATGGGGAGGCTTTCCAGAACCCCCACCAATCCCTAAGGAACAGGCTGCCTCACTTTCCTCCTTCCTTGCTTTATGTGCTTCCTGCCACTTCTCTGTTGAATTCCAGCATTCTCTCTTAAATAATCTACTCAAGTTGTGATTATCTATTTACTATTATGGTTCCTTTCCATTGAAAAGGGGAGATCCAGAAGCAACTAGTCAGCTATTTTGAAGCTCCTCCCTCCTCTATACTTTAAAAAGATAAATACTTTTCAGTGTATGCTATTGATTAACTCAATAATATTGCTCGGAAACCTTTAATAGCTCCCTATAACTTGGACAGTCATACACACTCTCTGTCACAGACGCATGTGCACACACACACACACCACGCAAACAAACCAAAATCCCTCTTAGCTTGACATGGCAGGCTTTTAACATTTTTGCTCCACCTGTTTTTCTGGTTTTAGCCTCTGCATCCCTTTTTTGTATACCTGCTTTGAATTGAATGCTTGTGAATTTCAAAATTCATACGTTGTAAGCCTACATCCCCAGTGTGATGGTCTTTGGAGATGGGACTTTCAGGAGGTAGTTATGTCATGATGGTATAGTCCGCATAGTGGGATTAGTCCCTTATAAGAAGAAACAGAACACTTCTTCTCTTTTTGTTTTCCACCAGGTGAGGACACAAATATATATATATATGATGCCATGTATATATATAGCAGATAGCATATATATATAGCAGATAGCATATATATACATGCTATCTGCAAATCAGGAAGAGAGCCCTCATCAGACTCCAGATCTACTGACACCTTAACTTTGGATTTCCAAATTACCAGAACTGTTAGAAATAAATTTCTATCATTTAAGCCACCTAGTCTATGGCATTCTGTCATAGCAGCCAGAACTAACTAAAATGATACCCAATGCTACAGTTCAGGAAATTTGAATTGATATTACTTAAACATAACATGAGCTCTCTGATTATTGGCCATTGCTCATGTCCTTGAATTTTTTTCTTAAAATCTAGCTTAAATATGATGTTCTCCATGACTTTCTTTCTAGTCAACACAGAGAGACTCTCTTCTCCCACCCTGATTCCAGGGAGGAAATATTTATGGCATATATTGCATACTACCCTACCTTGGTAATATGTATAATCTCTCCTATACAACTGTAGATTATTTGAGGAGTGTTAATACATCTTTTTAACCTTTCTGCTCCTAACAATACAGCAACTTGCACAACATAGTAACTTGCACATGGTAGGTCTTCAATAAATTATTTATTAATTGGAGTGACTGTCTTTGCCATAGAGATGGCATTCATGTATTTGAGCGGCCAATTACAAAATGACTAGAGGGGAGGGACTATTATTGTTGCCATTTTCCATATAATAAAACCAAACCATTAATGTCTGTAATAAACTCATTCGGAAATGCTGAGTCATTTGTTTGTAATTAGCAAGGAAACAGGCTAGAGTCACCTTACACATTACTGTATAAATCCTGAAGGGGCTATCAACTTGAAGCAAGGTTTTTAATATCAGTAAAAAGAGATGACTGTTTTTATCAGATAAGTCATTTCCCTCTGGTTATCTGAATCTTCATCTTTGCCTACTTGTATTCATGCATTTTTGGGTCCTGAGCTTGGGAATATTAATATTAACTCTAACTGCCTTATTCCCATTTTTGTTTCTGAACACTGACATATTTTCCCTTTGAACTTCTCTATTGCCATTGCCATCTCTAATTTGGTCAGAAATAAGACCAGAGTGAACCATAGCAATCATAGGGTGACCAAGACAGGCTTAACATTTTCCTTAGCTTGAATAAATAAATGTCTTTGTTCCTAATATAGGACCCCTCTCTTTTCTTAGAGTAGTTACTATAGAAAACTTGTAAGGAATTGTAAATATTTTCTCTGTTCCTGTGAGATGTAAATTTTCTCAAACCAAGAATGTCTTTCTCAAGGACCTGAGACCTATCCCTTTGAAATGTAATCATAAAGAAAGATAGGGCCCCTGTATCCCGGTGTATGTGGGAGGATAGCTGGCTAACCCCTGTAAGTGACAATCTGTAAATACCTTAAACAATAATTAGCCAATAAGCATCTATAAAGCTTGCTAATACCGGCTTCCTTTCAATTTGCTTTAGCATAGATTATAAATATCTGTCTTAGACTTCAGTTTGTTGCCTACACCACCAAGAACTCAACAAATACTGTGTTTACATAAAGGAAATCTCTCCAAAGAGGAGTGAGTGGTTTCTTATAAACTCTCCTCTATTAAGTTTCTAGTAGGTGACTCAATGTACAGGTGTTTACAGACAATTAATTATCACCGTGATATTTTACTATGTTGATTTACAGGAGAGAATGGGGAAAAGGCCAAAAGCTAAATTATTTCCCAACTATCATGCCCGTGTGTTTGCTCTGTGTTAGATGGTAATTCAAATTCAACAGTTAATAGAAGGAGGAAGATCAAAGATGGGAATACACAATGACTGATACCTAGCATTGCCTAGCCATGTTTGCTTTGGTGTCAAATCCAGTCAGAAATGTTTTTTAAAAAATTAAAGAGATCGATACAAATGCTCTATTATTATGCTAATAAAGAACTATTTACTTAGAGGAATGCCCTAAAGTGAGTCCTAATAAGTCAAAAACAAAGCACAAGAGCCAATTTTTATCATGTTAAGTCATGTTAAATATTCATGAGGGTTCTGTTTGAGAGAGCACTTCCATCAATAATGTTAAAGATAATACATAAGTTATAAGAAAACTACTTATGTGTAAAGATCACAGAGGGTTGGGCCTTGAGATAAGCAAGCTTTTAAAAACTTAGAGGGAACAAAGTGAGTCAACAAATACTTTCAACTCAACTTCTAGTGTTAGACTTTACCCTTATATTTCTATTATATTTCTAAAAACATAACTCAGATGCCATCCTTCACTCCTGATCATTATAGACATCGGAGTACGGACACACCCTTAGGACTACAGATGCTTTAGTAGAGGTCAAACAAAGATATTTTCAAGATAACAGTTTCATTATAGGAGGGGGCATGTAGGAGAAGCGACAGGCAAAGCATGGAGCAGATACTGGTAAAAGTTACTCTGCTGAGGCTATATGGACTTCAAATGCTATCAGGTAGCAGGGTGGTTTTGAATTTATACTATCAATCCTCTCACTTATAATCTGAGAAGATAATCAGATTAATACCTACGTTGACAGTGAGAGGGCAAACAGGCCTTTTCTTCAAACAAAAAGCAACGCTTATATCAAAACAGAATTTAGGCTAAAGTATGAAATAAGAAAAAATAACAAAATTCCAAACAATGAACAAAAGAAAATATGTTTTAGATTTATGGAATGAAAACAACAACAAAAATAGATAATGTTCTTGGATTTCATTAGGATTAAATATTGTAAAAATGTAAATCATATTCAAATTCACGGATTTCAAATGAATTTTAATAAATGGGGATTTTTGTTATGTCAGATTTTTTAAATAATATGATAGAATGATAATTTAATTGTAACATGACAACATTATATTATTCATTATTGTTAAGAATGAAGAGGATATGGAAATCTCCTATAGAATCATCAACTTTTTGAGACTCAATTACATAACAAGTATTAATAGGTTCAAAATCCTGCCCATTTTTTCTTCTAGTAATTACATTTCTAAACATTTGTTCTAAGATAAGACTTACAGATGCTCCTAAAGGTTTAATGTAAGATTGACCTTATACTAATATGGATAACAAAAAATTGAAACAAAGCTTTTATAGCTGATTGGCTAATCTCATGAAAATCCATCCATCTAATAGAATAGTAGGCATTAAGAGTTACATTTTAGAATTTAGAATTATGGAATATAAAGAAAATAGATAAAAAAACAAGTTGCAAGACAATGTTTAAAGTCTAATTTATCAATATAATTTCTCTATGTGTAAGCATACATACATATATATATATATACTCTCTCTCTCTTTCACCTTATGTATATATATAACCATATTTCTCACCATGTGTATATGGTGAGAGAGAGAGAGAGAGACCAAGTTTCAAGAATGTTATGAGTGGCAATTGCTGTGTTGTGGATTTTGATTTTATTAGGTAGGAATGAGTACAGAAAGCCATGCATTGTGGAAAACAACGTGTATCACCGAGTGATGCTTTCAGCTGCAGATAACAGTAGTTTAAATTCAAAATAAATGTGGCTTAAAGAAACAATTGCATTTAGAAAAAAATCTGTATGTTGACAGTTGCTTCGAACTTCGACTGAGCTATTCAATAATGCTATCAGGGTTGCTCATTCTATTTTTCTGCTTTGTCACGCTTAGCTTAGACTGTTAGTTTTTATCCTTGTGCTTGTCTCATCACAGTTGCAAGATGGCTACCAGATCTTTAGCTATTACATCTGCATTTAAGGTAAGTTTAAAAAAGACTAAATAATAAAGCCCACCATGTGTGGTATCCTTTAGGAGAAAATCAACAGCTTTTCCAGAATTATTCTCTTAAAGTAATTGACTTTTTATCTCATTAAACAGAACTGGATCATGTGGTTACCTCTAGATTCAAGGCTACGTGACAAAGTCAGGAACTTGATTTCCATAAATATTTTACACCAATAATTCTTATACTTGACTGCACATTGAGGCCAACACTTATCAAACAGCATTTTAAAACACGAAAACTGTGTGTGCTTTGTGGCTAAGTAAGAAATGGAAAAGAGTCATTGACAAAACTGTAAATTCTTTCAGTAAGTCCAGATGAAAAATGAGCCCTTATTTCTCACCTTATCCAATCCCTTTTCATATCAGTTGCCAGCAAAGCATTTAATTGCTTAACTCAAGTACTAGTTCCTTCCTTAAAAACATAAAGGAGAATATTCATTTCAGATTTTATTATGCTGGTCTGAGAAAAGGAAAAAAGATGTTTGTGTAGGAAAATATTGTGAAAGAACTTAATAGGAACCAAAAAGAGTACCAGTTTTCTTCCATGGAAAATACGGTATTGTCCAGGAACACTCGTCCAGGTTATCTGATTCTATAGGTCTTTGTGCCTTTCATTATCTTTGAGCTGTTTTACAACTTTAGCTGATAGGGATGCAAATAATTCTTATTCATAGACATACAAATACATTTTGTTTGGTGGAATTACACTGGACAAGTCTCTTCCCCCACTGTGTAATATGTCAGTTTTCCATCTATGGTAAGTTTATTTTAGCATTTCTTATCTGCCAGTATATGTGACTTTGAATTTTTCTTTGAACCAGTTTTGACATTGTTCTGATTCACTCTTTAATAACTTAAACAGAGTCTTTGACATGAGTTAATTTTATAGTTGTGTGAGACTCATGATTATAGCCTAAGTTACTTTTTAATAGTTGCAAGATGAAGTAGAGGTTAATAGGAAAATTAAGATTTTGACTTGATTGTATGCCTGAATTGGTCTCACTGGGAGTGAGCTTTGTTACTGTGAATAAAAGAATAATTGATTTTATGAGTTGTGAGTAGGAGATGTTTCACTGACGGTTTCAAATCTGGGACTTAAATAGATAAAAACAATAACAAAAACTTACCAACAAATCTTCAGAAAAAGAAGTAGCTACAGAAAAATAATCATATCAAATTTATCCAAAGTGAATTTATATTTTGTGCTTTAGTCATGAATTACAATGAACATTAGCCTCTATTTCTTTCACTCTTTCAACCCAGTCTTCCTATTCTAGTTTAATAACACTGTTAGAATAATATTTGAGAATTCTTAAAGTGGCTCAAACTTGGGCCACTTGATAATTGTTTTAAGAATTTTTCATTCAAAAAATAAAGGAAAATAAATGAAAGTCTTCCCTTAATTTTGCTAAATTTAGAAGAAAAGGTTCTGTTCTTTCAGTTTTATTCAAGGACCTCGGAAGGAACTTAATGTCTCTTTTCTCTCAAAACTAATAATTCACCTGTTTTTTAAACTTTGTTATATTTTATCAAGTATTTGAGAAGTGAAAAAGTAGAAAATGAGTATATTCATTCACTTTGAATTATTAGTGGCTAAAGGTATTGTCCCTTCCAGGAAAGAAACTTTTAATGACTTCAGGTACCATGGCAGTTTAGTGTCAACTCTTTTGGGAGGTCAACATGGACATTTCATTACATCAAATTATACCCCATAAACTGTATGTTTTGCTAAGCAGTACCACTGTCTTATCTTTACTCACAATATTAACTTTCTCATCTGTATGAGGTACTTTGAAATAAATGATTTTTACAACAGGAACATTCAGTATGGGTCTAGTAACGTGAATAAACTTTGGACAAAAATAACCAAATACTAAACACTATTGACCTTTCTGGATTTAGCCAGTCAGCATGAAATTTAATTTATACCAGTATTTCTGAAGAGTGGTGAAGTGTAAAACATTCTCTCTATAGGAACTCACTTACTCTATGGATTTTTCACCATGTAAAACAGGTAATGGTAGAATATTTAAATTGTAATGAAAGAAAAAGCCATTATCAAACAATAACTGCAAAGAAAAGGTAGATTTCCATCTAAAATGCTTATAAACTGCAAATTAAGTTTGGAACTAGCTGAGCCAAGGATCCATCTTGCCCTTAATGAAATCTGAGCCAGATCCATTGCATGCTGGGAGCATCACCGTTGGAGACAGCTCTGTGGCAAATGAGTTACTTGATTCACCCAAGTGAATATAACAGCCATTTTCTTGAACAGTTGGAATCCTTTTGCTGGACTGGATAAGCTTTTAAAAACAAAAACAAAAACAATCTGATAATAGCTCTGTTTACCTACCCTGCCAAAAGTACTAATGGCAAACCTACGTTTAATGAGGCGAAGGGTAGACAGAATGTATTGTAGAACCATGTCTGGCAACATCTCAAGAGAAGGATATAAGTTCTGTTTGAGCAGCCATTTCTATGGAGTCATGTTGGTATAAGTATTTCAGAAGGTTGGTGAGAGAAGGGAAGAACAAAATGAATTGAGTAGAGCTCTCTTTTCTAGGGCATCCTCTTTATTTCATTTAATTTTTAAATATCTGTGTTCTGTAAAATATTTCTTTGTTTGAAGGGTTCCATCACTGAAAATACTATAGAAGAACATTCCTGTAAAGCAGTGGCTCCCAATAGAAGATATCTTACCCTCAGGAGACATTGACAATATCTAGAGACTTTTTTTTGGTGTTCCCAACTCAGGGGTGATACTGGAATCTAGGTGGTAGAGGTCAGGGATCTGTGAAACATTCTACAATACACAGGACCAGGGCAGCCTCCACACAATGAAGAATTATTTGACTCAAAATGTCAATAATGCCATGGTTGAGAAACTCACCTATAAAACAGAACTCTGATTTCTATAACAGCTTTAAATTATCTTCAGAAGAGCTGGGAAATATTGATTTTATAATATCATGATTGTTATTTTTCTTTACGTTCTAGAAGAATCCCAGGATTTTTTTTTTTTCTTTGACAAACAACTTGCTTGGTGCAGTGATAAGAGAAGATATGGAATTTATGTGGGATAAAATTTTGATTTTTTATACTTATTAGTGCTGTAGACTTGGGATGTACCTTATTCTTTCTCATTTCTTTCTTTCAAAAATGGAAATGATAGTTGCAACCCATGAACTATTGTGAAAAATAAACAGAAATGTATTTGTTTCGCGATTTATTTGTTTACATAAACAAGAAACCAATATAAAAATCTCACACATGGGCGGTTACATGTAGAGTAAAGTTTTTAAATAACTCTCCCAAGGTTATGGAAGTTTAAATTTAATTGATTGGCTCTGGTCAAGACAATCTTAATGTTCTCCTCACTTGACTGAACTTGAAATAAGCTCCTTTCTAACTCTAGCTCTAACTCTAGTACCGCAGTTTTCTTAGAACATTTACTTCAGAAAACTTGTAATTGCAAATTCTTTTTAAGCCTCTTTGAAATGCATATAAATATTCTCCCTGCCTCTTGTTAGTTTTACCACCAGGAACGTCGTTCTCAAGGACCAGGGAATCATCCCTTTGAAGGAAGATAACACTTCTATCTCTCAGTTCCTGTGGGGAAGATAGAGCCTAACTTCAATGGGTACCTATTAGCAAACACAGATGGCCTCATAATAGAGAAAAACATTGGCAAACTCAGGAATAACACAATGTGTTCAACACCTTTTATTGATTAACGTTTCATACTAATGTTCTCCAATATTTTTCCACTAGTTCATCTCAGTGCTTTAAAGCCCTCCTGTCTTCTGTTTCAGAGGAATTAGCTTCATTCGCTTTCCCCTATTGCAGTAGTCTTGAATCAAGTCTTTTTCCCCTATTTGAGTTTGTTCCATGCAATTTTTCTTTGATGTCTCCTGCTTTGGCTCAGCCCCTACATTAAACCAGGGTGAGCTAAAGGTTTATTCTACAGAGACTGAAAACAGGATATGAAGTGGAAGATGTCACTGGACTTAAATACCCTATCTATAAAGGCAGGGAAGTGGAGAGCTGACTTGTTTCATCAGTATTATCAGGTCCAATCTGCTAAGAGTGAGTGCCAACTAACAGGGAGATTTCTGAAATTACTGACCCTGCCATGGAAATGTTAGCCATCCTATGGCCCAAATTACCCCGTAGACAGAGCAGACAACAAACCACTTTATGGGTTTGACTTTCTCAGCTACACCCAGAACTATTTACAGGACAGCTTTACAGCATTGCTCAAGTTATTTCATTTCTCTTGAAATGGCAGGATCCGATATGCTAGATGATTTAATTTCTTAGACCCCAAACGTCGCATTTCACTCAGCTACTTCCCTAAAAATAATGTAAAAGGGAAAATGAAAAATCCAGGGACAGAATAACAATTAGTTTATTCAGGAATTGAAATAGAATGCTACATTGTATTGGGCAGAGTCTTTAGTGCTCATGTCTTTTGATTCTCTCAGTTCATATTCAGAGGTTGGCAAACCATTTACTTTCTGCAGGCAAAATCTGTAGGCCACTTATTTATGTAAATTAAATTTTATTGGCTCATAGCCACACCCATTGGTTTAACTATTGTCTGTGGAGGTTTTCTCGCTAAAAAGACAGAGATAAGCAGTTGTGACAAAAACTCAATAGTGCAAAAAATCTAAAATGTATATTATTTGGCTCTTCATTAAAAAAAAGTCTGCCAACTCTTGTATTAAGAGTCAGAAGCCTGTGGAGTTTCTGTTATTTAACTAGGGTTACAGAGCAGGGCTAATTATAAAACTTCTCTGGCCTGTGACGACCAGTTTATACGTTTTTATGTTATTTATAAACTCATTTCTATTATTATAAAAAGGTAGATAAGAGTTCAGGTCTCTTAGGGAGCCAATTAAATGGCATTCCTGTAAGTAGTCCTGGGCTCTGAGTAAGCTGAGAAACAAAATTAACAGAGGTGGCTCTAGTATCACTTTCAGTATTGATTATGGCCCAATGGGAGGGTGTGGCTTGTGTCAGAGTCATTGGCCCTGTGAACTAAACCCCAAGATTAGGTAGATGTATGCACTGGACCAGGGCAGCAACTCCCCTCACACTACCAGAAGGACCTCAGAACCTGGAGGTGGGAGGATTGAGATAAACATGCCAACTTATTCTTGTTTGCCAATCACTCTGCTCCCAAGAGCCTGAGTGAAGGAAGACTTAGATAGAGGACGGACAGAGGTTTGTGATGAGTGAGTCATTCGTCCAGAAAACCAGGAGTGGAAGAAAGGGTTTCTTTCTGAGAGTTCAAGCATGCATCTTAATGAACAAAGTGGGTGATGAGATTTCAGATGGTTTACAATTTATATATTGCTTATTTGCACTTTTAAGTGTTTTCAAATGAACAAAATTTGTTTCAGTTTAAAAAGGAAAAAAAAACTTTAAAATATGTAAACCCATGCCATGTATGAAGGTTTTTCTAGAAGCTTTATAGAGATGAAGCATTAAGAACAAAAATGCTTAGTTGCATTTACATTTGGAAAATTTTATGAGGACAAAATTCATGCAATTTTGAGGTTCCTATTTGCTTTTGTTGTTCTGCTGTTGCCTACAATTGTTTTTTAGTATTCATAATTCGATGACCCTAAAGGCTTTAATGTTATCAGGTGGCAGAGGATATATACACCTGGTGATAATATTAGTGCATATAAAATATTATAGTATAATTAACAGTCAAGTAATCTGCTTAAGTTTTCTTTCCAATTTTGAGAAAGTGTTGTTCTGCTCCTTATATTGTTTAGTAACACCACTAAAAATTTTAGAAATACGAAATCACATTGTGAATATTACTGCTTCCATTAGCTGACACCTTTGTGTCACAGCACACTGACATGTTCTGATAAATTTCTCCAGAATACAATTTAGTTTTCCTTATAAGTAATCTCTGCTGGCTGTGCCCCTGCTTGAGGTCTAGCCTTTTGCCCACATCCTCACTTAATCAATAAAAAACCTAACTAAATGTTTGGGAAAATTAATGAGTTCTCAGTACACAATGTGTCCAATATCTTGATATAAATGTTTTTCTTCATAATGTTACATATAGAAAGATGCATATTATGGGATATTTTCTATTATTTGAAGGAGAGTGATGTTTGTTCTTGCATAAGATAAATGTACCACCAAGGTTGTGAAAAACAAACACAAGCCAAAAACTCAAAAAGAAAAACAAAAAATGAATTCTAATGCTAGTTCAAGTTCACATTGGGTTGTGTGCTTCTGTCTGGCAGGTTAACTAAGAATCTACATAGAACCATACTTTTGTAACAGTGTTGTAGGAAACACATCAATGCAATTTAATTTCCTCCTAATTGAATACTTTAATTGGGCTCATGGTATAAGTAGGATGAAGGAGATTTCCAGGCAAAGTTTTTTGTATGAATTGTTTTATTTTGGCCGGGCAAGGTGGCTCATGCCTGTAATCCCAGCACTTTGGGAGGCCGAGGTGGGCAGATAATGAGGTCAAGAGATCGAGACCATCCTGGCTAACACGGTGAAACCCCATCCCTACTAAAAATACAAAAAGTTAGCCGGGCGTGGTTGTGGGCGCCTGTAGTCCCAGCTACTCAGGAGGCTGAGGCAGGAGAATGGCAGAAACCCGGGAGGCAGAGCTTGCAGTGAGCAGAGATCATGCCACTGCAATCTAGCCCGGGCAACAGAGCGAGAATCTGTCTGGAAAAAAAAAAAAAAAAACAGTTTTTTTTTTTTTTTTTTTTTTTTTTTTTGAGACGGAGTCTCGTGCTGTGTCACCCAGGCTGGAGTGCAGTGGTGCGATCTCGGCTCACTGCAAGCTCCGCCTCTTTATATTATTCACTGGCATTGAACAAAAGACATTTGCGTGTTGACACACAACATATGACAACAATATCAATGCTTCACTATAATATGAGTCTAGAAAACTTAAAATATATTATTCTAGATAATCACAAAGGAGACAATCTTCTGTAGGTATGAATAATATAAAGGACCAGATGAACCATTCATGTTCATTTCAATACCAACTGATCCTCAAAACATTGAAATAATTACTCTTATTATGTTTTACTAAAAGAGCTTCCTGGCTAAAGATACAGAATATTTCAAACCTGTAAGGCTTCAGAAAATTAGTTACAGCCCCATTTCTTGCTCACTATATCTAAATAATAATAAAACAAATTATTCTTGAAGAAATCACTAATCCTACTGAGGGTATCCTGTTACTAAAGAACATCTTTAAATTGTGTGCTTTTTTCTGAACTTTGAATTTAAAATGTTTCCTATACATGTATTAAGATATTTCATTGCATTTTTATTGCTGTACTTATTCTTAATGTCCGGCCGATCGATCGTACGGGTAAGAGAATGTTCCCTTTTGGCAAATTGGCACCTCCTTTAGACTGAAGAGCAGCCTTGACTGGCAGTGTAGCTGACATTCTGATCTGATCTCAGTAGGCAAAGACAGACAAGCTGTCATCTTCCCCATAAAATGGTTGCTATGCAGAACAATCCTGTCTGGTGGGAAAATGTTAGATTTCCCTGGAGAGACACTACTGCATGTGGATTTATATTTATTGCAGATTCACTTGATTTGGTAGATGGATTTGGATGGAAATTCTTATTATTAGTCAGCCTGATGTTTCTTTAATGCTCCTCAGTGGTATTCCCCCATAGCTATGTCTTGGCTGTGCAAACACAAAATCTCAGTTTAATGATTGGTATCCTCCCTGAAGATTTTTATTCTCTTCCCTACTCTCCTCCTGGAATTCTCTATAACCTTGTGGGGCAAACCAAGTTAGCACTTAGTATATGTTTGCTGTAAAGTGTTGAGATATTTTATAATGATTTGCCAATTGGAAGTAAAATAATATTTGAATATTCAAAAGAAAATGTGTATCTCAGTGGTTTGATTTCATAATTGAACTCACTTTGCTAGAAATACCAAAGTATGTATCATTTTGAGCAGGCATTTACATCTTCTTAGCATCCTGCCAGTAGTCCAGTTATCCTATCTGATTTTTTGGCCCAAGCTGTCTGGATTAGAAATAGTACATACTCAAAAGAGCTATAATTAAGAATTTTCAAAATTCAGTAGTTCAAACAAAACAAAAGGTTATTCCTTCTTGCACAGTGGTGCAGCGTGCGTTCCAAGACAGCTCCATAGTTACTTATACACATGGATTGGTAAGCCTCTATACAGGACATAAGCTTTCTACGGTTACTGCTATTTTGCCATTAGGGAGGAGAATGGAATGAAGGACTAATCTCAGAAACTTTCTCTTAAGAAAGTGAGGCAGAAATTGCACACATCACTTTGATTTACATTTTTTTGACAAGACCTTAGTTATCTGCCTATGTGCAAAGGGCATTAGAAAATCCAGTGATGAGGTATTATCGATATCCCAGCCTCAACTCTACGCTGTGGACTAAAGGGAGGCATACTTTCCTGGATATCTAAGGGTGTCTTCTGTGTCATCTTCATTTCCTCAAACACTGTGCTTCTTTATAGGGAACCATGAAACACAATAGGTTCCTCTTTCATGCCTTCCAAGGGACATGAGGGACATTTTACTCTGCACCCATACTACAGTTCTTTTTTAGCCCTAGGCAGAGGGTTACTTCCTCAAACCTCTCATCTTAAGAAATCTTCGGGTGAGTGATAGGTTCCATATTCTACCTCCATATACGTCCCTAACACTCTGGGAACACCTGTCAAGTTCTTGACAAGGATATCACTATACCCTGGTGTGCCCCTATGGCTGCACCAAGAGCAACTCCAGGGTGGGTCTGCCAATTTCAGCTCAGTGACCTGTCTATCAGGTGTAGTCAGCCCATCTCTTCATTTTGAAAGTACTTCCAACCTGTATAATTTTTTCTCTCAAAGATTCCTCTTAGTTTTGTGATGGTGGTGGGTGTGGTGATTCTCTTAATAAAGAAGATGATATCTCTTACAACATCATCATCATCATCAGTTCCTCTCTTTCTGCCTTCCAGTATTTTGGGAGACATCAGGCAAGGACTAGCTAGGGTGATGATTGGCGTTACAGAGTGATACACTTTGGCTTTATTTTCTCACCCAAATCTCATTTTGAATTGTAATCCCCATAATCCCCATGTGACAAGGGTGGGTGGCAATTGGATCACGGGGGTAGTTTCCTTCATGCTATTCTCATGATAATAAGTGAGTTCTCACGAGATCTGATGGTTTTATAAATGGCAGTTTCACGTGGGTTTTTCATTCTCTTGCCTGCCGCCACATAAGACATGACTCCTTCCCCTTCTGCCATGATCGTAAGTTTCCTGAGGCATCCCCAGGTATGCTGACCTGTGGGTCAAACCTCTTTCCTTTATAAATTACCCAATCTTGGGTATTTCTTTATAACTGTGAAAACAGACTAATACAATGAAGTGGTACCAAGAGAGTGGAGTACTCTTATAAAGATACCTTAAAATGTGGAAGCAAATTTGGAAATGGGTAACAGGCAGAAGTTGGAACAGTTCGGAGGGCTCAGAAAAAGACAGGAAGATGTGGGAAAGTCTGAAACTGAATAGAGATTTGTTTAATAGTTTGGACCAAAATGCTGATAGTGATGTGAACAATGAAGTCCAGGCCATGATGTTCTCAGATGGAGATGAGGAACTTATTGGGAACTGGAGCAAAGGTCACCCTTGCTATGATTTATCAAAGAGACTGGTGACATTTTGCCCCTTCCCTAAAGATCTGTAAAACTTTGAACTTGAGAGAGATGATCTGAGATTACAACTCATTTTTAAAAGGGAAGAACAGCATGAAAGTTTGGAAAATTTGCAGCCTGACAATGAAATAGAAAATAAAACCCGAATTTCTAGGAAGAAATTCAAGCTAGCTGCAGAATTTGCATAAGTAATGCGGAGTCATATATTAATCACCAGGACATTGGGGAAAATGTCTCCAGGGCCTGTCAGAGATCTTTAAGGCAGCCCCTCCCGTCATAGGCCCAGAGGCCTAGGAGGGAAAAATGGTTTTGTGGGCTGGGTCTATGGTCCCACTGTTCTGTGCAGCCTGGAGACTTGGTATTCTGCATCCTAGCCACTCCAGCTTCCCTTGTGGCTAGAAGGGGCCAAGGTATAGCTTGAACTGTTGCTTCAGAGGGTGCAAGCCACAAGCCTTGGTGGCTTCCATGTGGTATTGGGCATATGGGTTCACAGAAGTCAAGAACTGAGGTTTGGGAGCCTCTGCCTAGATTTCAGAGGATGTATGGAAATGCCTGGACGTCCAGACAGAAGTCTGCTGCAGGAGCTAAGCCATCATGGAGAACCTCTTCTAGGGCAGTGTGAATCACTCACATATAAAAAGGATGTGAGATCTGAAAGGAACCAGGGGTGGAATTATATGGTTTGACTCTGTGTCCAACCCAAATCTCATCTCAAATGGTAATCCCTGTAATCCCCTGTGTCAAGGGATGGGGGTGATTGGATCATAAGGGTGATTTTCCCCATGCTGTTCTTGTGACACTGAGTGAGTTCTCACAAGATCTGATGATTTTATAAATGTTTGTCACATTCCTCCTTCACACACTCTCTCTCTTACCTGCCACCATGTAAGATGTGCCTGCTTTCCCTTCCACCATGATTGTAAGTTTCCTGAGGCCTCCCCAGGCATGCAGAGCTGTGAGTCAATTAAACCTCTTTCCTTTATAAATTACTCAGTCTCAGGAAGTTCTTTATAGCAGTCTGAAAATGGGCTGACACAGAGAACCTGTTGGGAAACTTATTAACAAGCTGAGAAAAATTTCCTGAGTGAGTTTTAGATTGGGTGGAATTTATCTTTCATTGTTCCTACCTTTTAAGCACTAGTCATCAATTCTGGGACAAAAGCATTCTTACTCAAAATATTTCCTTTTAGACCTTGTCTATTTCTGTATGTTATTTTATACAGTTGGCAGTGTAGCACAGCTCCAACTTTTAGTTAGCAATTTGTAGTTATTCAGCATTTCATGATGTTCACCTTCAGTGAGTTTATTAAATCTTATTATTGTCACATTGTTTGTAGACAGTTTGGAAATTACAAAGAAAGAAATATGTTATTATGAATATTTCTGAAAATGTTGCTTTGTGTAGTTTTTAAATATCGAATTATCTAGTTGAAAAAAGTTTTTGAAATTGAGAAAAGTCATATGGAGAAAGAAGGAGCAAGAGAGAAAGGGAAAGGTGGTGCCGGGGAAGGGTACTAAGCCATTCATGAGGGAGAGGGATCTGCCCCTATAACCCAAACACGTCCCATTAGGCCCTACCTCCAACATTGTATCACCTCTCAACATGAGATTTGGTGGAGAGAAATATCCAAACTATATTTAAAAAAGTATGGAGCTGAATGGATTAAGATAAATATAACACCTGAATAGCCACTACCATGTCAGGAAATACAACCTTATCAGCAACTCCGGAAGCCCTCAATGTGCCCTTCCCAAAAATAGCCTCTTCTCTGTTCCTAAGGATAATCAGCATCCTGATTTCTATGGAAATCATCTTAATTGTCTTTGCAGTTTTATCACCCAAATGTGCATATCTAGCCTGTAACTTATTTTTTAACAGTTTATTTTAGGTAAAATTGATATATAATCCACTACACATATTTGAAGAGTGCAATTTGATTTTTTACATGTAATTATACCTATGAAAGCACCACCACAATCAAGATAATAAATATATCTAACAGCCCCAAAATTTGCATTATGTCTCTTTGATTTCTTTGCCTCCACACCCTTCACTGCTACCCATACTTCCTGGCAACTGCTGATCTTTCCATCACTATAGAATAGCTTGCATTTTCTAGAATTTTATATAAATGGAATCATACAGTATGTGTGTATTCTTTTTGTTTGGTTTCTTTCACTCAGCATGATAATTTTGATTTTCATTGATGTTTTTGCATCTATCAAGTTTATTTGTTTTATTGTTGAGTAGTTTTGCACTGCATGCATATACTTTAGTTTGTTTATCATATTGTTTATCAATACATCATTATTATGTGTTGGCGGACATTTGAATTGTTTCCAGTCTTTGGCTATTACAAATATAACTGCTATGAACATTCATGTATAAGATTTTATATGGGCATATGCTTTCATTTGCTGTGATAAATATCTGGGGGTAGAAAGGCTGGATCACATGTTTAGCTGTTTAAGGAATTGCTGGACTGTTTTCAAAGTGATGGAAGCATTTTACATTCTCACCAGCAGAATGTGTGAATTTCAGTTTCTCACTGTTCTTGTGAGTACTTCATTTTGTTGGTCTTTTCAATTTTAACAATTCTAATAAGTGTGTTGTTGTATCGCATTTCAGTTTAATTTGCCTTTTCTGAATGACTAATGATGTTAACCTTATTTCACGTGCTTATGCTGTCAAGCACATATCTTCTTTAGTGAAGAATCTGGTTATTTTTTCCTATTTAATAATTTGAGATATTTGTCTGCTGTTACTAAGTGTTGTGCTTTGTTCTGTTTTGTTTTGTTTGAGACGGAATCTCGTTCTATCACCCAGGATGGAGTGCAGTGGCGTGATCTTGGTTCACTGCAAGCTCCGCCTCCCGGGTTCACGCCATTCTCCTGCCTCAGCCTCCGGAATAGCTGGGACTACAGGCACCGGCCACCATGCCCAGCTAATTTTTTGTATTTTTAGTAGAGATAGGGTTTCAACCTTGTTACCCAGGATGATCTTGATCTCCTGACCTCGTGATCCACCCACCTTGGCTTCCCAAAGTGCTGGGATTACAGGCGTGAGCCACTGCGCCCAGCCTGTTTTCTATTACCAAGTTTTGAGAGTTTTTAATTTATTCTAGAAAAAAGGCCTTTATCAGGTATAAGATTCAAAAATATTGTTTCAAAGTGGTGGCTTTTATTTTTATTTTCTTACTAAGTTACTAGAAAAGATAAGGATGTTAATTTTGGTGAAGTTCAATTTATCAATATCTTCTTTTAAGCATCATGCATTTGGTGTCATATCTAAGAAATCTTTGCCATAGCCAAGGTCACAAGGATTTTATCCTCTATGTTCTCGTAGAATATTTATGGTTTTAGGTGTTAAATTTAGGCCTATAATCCATCTTGAGTTAATTTTTGTATATGGTATGATATATGGATTGAAGTTCACTTTTTTTTTTTTTTTTTTTTTTGAGATGGAGTCTGGCTCTGCCGCCCAGGCTGAAGTGCAGTGGCCGGATCTCAGCACACTGCAAGCTGCGCCTCCCGGGTTCACGCCATTCTCCTGCCTCAGCCTCTCGAGTAGCTGGGACTCCAGGCGCCCGCCACGTCGCCCGGCTAGTTTTTTGTATTTTTTTAGTAGAGACGGGGTTTCACCGTGTTAGCCAGGATGGTCTCGATCTCCTGACCTCGTGATCCGCCCGTCTCGGCCTCCCAAAGTACTGGGATTACAAGCTTGAGCCACCGCGCCCGGCTGAAGTTCACTTTTTAACTTATGGATATTTTATTATTATAACACTCTTTTATTGAAAATAATATTCTTATTTTTTCTATTGAATTACCTTTGTACCTTTACCAAAACTCGATTAAACATATATATGTAAATCTATTTCTGTACCCTCTTAATTCTAATGACATATTTGTCCTTTATCTTTAAGAAAATTTGTCATGGTTTTGGTAACTGTAACTTATAAGAAACTTTAAAGTCAGGTAATATTAGTCCTCCAAATGTTTATTTTCAAAGTTGTTTTGGCTATTTGATACCCTTTTGCATTTTCATTTGAGTGTTAGGATCATCTTGTCAATTTCTACCAAAAAGAAAGCTGCTGGAATTTTGATTGAGAACGTGTTGAATCTATAGATAAATTTTGGAGTAACTGAAATCTTAAATATTTTGAACCCCTAATCCATGAACAAAGTACTTTTTTTTTTTTTTTTTTTTAGATTTTGAATGTTTCTCAGCAAGGAAAAATAATACATCTTTAGCTAGATTAACTTTAAATATATCATATTTTGATGCTATTGTAAATGGCCTTTGAAATTGTTAATTTCTGATTGAACGTTCACTGAAGTGTATTTAAATAAAATTAATTATTGTTCCTTATCTTGTATTCTGCTGAAATGCTAAACTTGCCTACTACTAGTTCTAGTAACTGTTTTTAGCTTCATATGATTTTCTTTATATATAATCATGTTATCTCCTTATTAAAACACTTTGATGTTTTTCTTTCTGTGTGGATGCTTTATTTTATTGTATTTCCTTATTCTAAACCTCCATTATGATATTGAATAATTATAGATAAAACCTCCACTACAATATTGAATAAAAGTGGAATGATCAGGTATCTTTGCCATTTTCCTGTGGGTGGGGGAAGCATTTTATCTTTCACCATAAAGTATAATCTTAGCTGGAGCTTTTCATAGATGTTCTTTATCTAACTGAGGAAGTTCCTAGTTTTCAGAGACGTTTTTTGCTTTGTATTTTTTTAAAAAAATCATAACTATTTTGTTGAATTTCAACAAATGCTTCTTCTGTGTCTATCAAGATGATTATATGGTTATACTTTACTTTGTTAATATGGTGACTACATTAACTTTAATTTTTTCAAATGTTAAATCAATCTTGAATTCCCAGTAAACCCCACTTGCTCATGCTCCATTTTTTAAAATATTGCTAACATTTTGTTAAGAATGTTTGCATCTATGCTTATGAGGATTATGAATCTACAATTTTCTTGTAATGTCTTTTTCTTATTTTGATATAAAATTCTGGCCTTGTAGAATGAGTTTTGTAATATTTCCTACTCTTCAATTTTCTTGAAGAGTTTGTGTAAAATTGGTATTATTTCTTCCATAAATTTTTGGCCAAGTTTTTCAGTGAAGCCATATAGGCCTGGGGTTTTCTTTGTGAGAAGATGTTTAACTATAAATTCATTTTAATAGATTATTGGACTACATAGGCTATTGCTTCCTGAGTGAAGTTTAATATTTTTTTCAAAGTATTTGTCAAACTTATTGGCATAAGTTGTTTATGATATTTTCATATCTTCTCTTAAAATCTGTAGACTCTGTATTGATGTCACCTCTTCCATTCCTAATATTGGCAAGCTGTGTATCTTTCCTTTTTTTTTTTCCAATAGTTGAGTTTACCTTATGTTTCTTTTCTCTTAAGAATCACTGCCCTTTTTTTCCTAATGACTGGCATCTTAAAAACTATTGTTTGTTTGTTCAAATGTTTCAGGTGAAAGGGTAAGTATGTTCCATCTTTTTCAGAAGTCTTTAATTTTGCCTTTTTGTAATGTTTTTAAAGTCTCATTTTTAGTAATTATTTCTCTCTCTATGCCTTTTGTTTCCAATTGCAATTTCTCTTTCTCTCTTCTCTTCGTTTTTTTTTTCTCTCTCTCTCTGTCTCTCTCTGTCTCTCTCTCACGTTTTATAGAGATGGAGTCTCGCCCTGTAACCCAGGCTGGAGTGCAGTGGTATGATCTCAGCTCACTGCAAACTCTGCCTCCCAGGTCCCGGTTCAAGCAGTTCTCCTGCCTTAGCCTCCCGAGTAGCTGGGATTATAGGAAAGTGCCACCATGCCAAGTTAGTTTTTGTGTTGTTAGTAGAGACGGGGTTTTGCCATGTTGGCCAGGCTGGTCTTGAACTCCTGACCTTGTGATCTGCCCACTTCAGCCTCCCAAAGTGCTGGCATTACAGACATGGGCCACTGTGCCCAGCCTCAATTTGTCTCTTAAAGCCACCATATTACTTGTTCCATGGGGTTTCTCACAGTCTGCATGTTAGTGATTTCATTTGCATGGTGCCACTCTAGTGTTCCTTTTTTTAAAAAAAATATAGTTTCTGTATATTTTGATATATAAGCTCAGTTAGATTACAGTTCAATTTATCTTGGTAATGCTTCTTTTTAAGTGCTTTACTTTTTTGATTATGAAGCACATGATGGCTCCATCCAATATAGTACCTACTATCACATGCGGTTATTGAACCCTTAAAATGGGAGCTCATATATAAATTGAAGCATATGATTCATATAGGATATACACTGGATTTTGAGGACTAGTACATTTTTTAAATGAGGTTACTAGAAAATTTAAAATTATATATATGTGCCTGTATTACATTTCTTCTGGACAAAGCTAACTCATGATGTCTGATTATCTCTTCTTTCATGTGATGTCAGAATACACTGAGTCTTAATGACTCAATCCATTAATTTAATAAAGGTAGCCAAATAATGATATTCCAATTCTATCATTCTTTCATCATTTATTTGTTGAAATACACTTTTAAGGAGAAACATTACCTTAATTTTTATATGGTTACCTAGTGGTGCAGTTTGGATAGGAATATCAGGGTAATTTTTTAAAAACTATTTTATTTAGTTATTTGTTCTGAAAATAAAAAGATGGTTCTCTTGCATCCTCCAAATTAACTAGAATTTTAGTATCCTTATGGATTGATAGATTTAAACATATTTTATGTGTTTTGATCATTTGCAGAGATTTTATGTATTGGTGCTCAATTTGCTACTCTGCGGCCATTGTAGTGTCTTTAATTTAGCAACAATATACAGTTGACCTTTAAGGAACACGAGTTTGAACAGTGCAGATCCAAACACAGATGGAAAATATGGTATTTTGGGTATGGGAAACTTATACACGGATTTTTTTCATCTAAACTCAGATGGAGAATACAGTATTTTAGGGACGTAAAACTTGCTTAGTGGAGGGCTGACTTTTTAAGTCAGCCAGTTCCACAGAACCAATTGATGGATTTGAGTATGTGGGGATTTTGGTGTGCATGGGGTCCTGGAACTAATTTTTCACATATTCCCCATCTCTACTGAGGGATAATTATACTTTAAACATAACTCTATTAGTCTTTGATAGTCTCTTGTTATCAAATATTACAGATATTTACTCTATTAGTCTTTGATAGTCTCTTATTATCAAATATTACAGATATTCTAGGCATATTTTGTCCTTTTCTTGCTTCAGTCTGGAGTGTGATATTTTTCATTTTCCACTTCGTAGGAATGTATATATCAAGGCCATGGTCTGGATGTTATGTATGCCCATTGGTTCTGAATCAGTAACTGTTTTCAATTCAGATGTGATTATAGGATATTTATTTAGTTTCCTCTATCTGTGTCTGTTTTTCCATCTCCCACAGACAGAATAAGTCTCACAGGTATCTTTACTCATAGAATTTGTGTATCATATAATTACTTGTTTTTTTTATCTTGCATTACAAAAAATAACTTCAGAATAACAACACCATTACTACTAGCACTAAAATAGTAACTGAAAATAGTTAAAAGATTTTTAGCATATGGTCTCATTTTTGTACTCTTAATGGAATGTGTATTTTTGCATTTTTATAACAATGTGTCTCTGGTCATTTCTGGCTTTCTGAATCTAATTCTCTAAGATGTCCAAGGATGTGCTCCTGTGAAAATGTTAAGCATCCCATACTGATCTATATTTTTGGATTAACTATACTTGATTGCTATTGGGAAATTGAAATTCCTTCCAATATCTTGTGCCGTCCTTAGGTTGGCTTTCAAATGAGTACCCATTAATAATTTTATAGTTTTCAGGTCTGTCACATATTCCCTTGCTTCCCTTTGTTTTCTCCTGCACAGAGCAGGATTCATGGTGGTATCTTGTTACTTAGCCATTTTGGTAATACTGGCTTTGGAATTTTGGTTTTGCTATCTGTGTAGTAAAAAAATGACCTTAACAAAAGATAGCTCTATCCTTTACTCTTGGCTCCTGAGAGGTGATCGCTAAACCCCTGGAATGCCCTGTCTTACAAGAGTGTTTTTGCTTACTTGGGAGCCTTGAACCAAACCCATAATATAACTGTGTGATTCATTCATGGGGGCTTTGAGTCATGTGGTATCAGCTCGACCCCCAGAGAAGCTGCAGACTTATGCTGAGTCATGTGAACAGTCAACCATGTGTTTTACCAACCACAGTGAAATCTCTGACCCAGGGTTCAAGTGAGCTTTCCCAATTGGCAGTATTCCAAGTGTGTTTTCACATATTATTCTGGAAGAATTTAATGCTATCAGTAACTCTCCTGGAATAGGACAACTGAAAGCTCCACATGTGGTCCATTCCTGGACTTCCCATGCATTTCTTCCCTTGACTGATTTTAATTTACATTGTTTCACTCTAATGAATCACAACCATGAGTATAACTGCTTTCAGTGTTTTCTGTGAGTTCTCCTTGTGAATTACTCCTCCTAGTGAATTATCATAACTGAAGATACTCTAGGAAACCTACAAACTTGCAACTGGTGTTAAAAGGAAGGGTGGTCGTATAGACTACCTCTGCACCCTGCACTATCCTATTGTTCTATGTGTTTATATAGTGAAACTCAGCAAAAATATAATACTATGTTGCCACTACTACCATCTTCTGAAAATTACCCTATATGTAAGTATTGAAAATTTAAATCTACAGTATGTATTTTGTAATGATTGTGTTGTAACAATTAAAAGCATATGTATACTATAAATAAAATTATAACAAACAACAAACTTATAAAATTATTGTAAAATATATATTGTTGGGCTAGTGTTTCTAGTATAGAGAGCTTGTTAATGAATCAATAAGAAATATATGAAACATTACTGTAGAAACATGCAATTTACAGAGTATATTGAAATATACAATAACCAATGAATTAGATGTTTAATGTTGCTGGCCACCACAAATACAAACTAAATATTTCACATTTTATATTTTGAAAAATTAAAAACATTGAAAGTACCAAGCATTGTCTTCAACTAGCAATTCTACCTTTGGAATAATATCTAAAGTAACTAATTGCATGGGAATGTAAGAATATTCATGAAAAGATACTTATTTAAGAATTATCTACTTTTGTGATAAACTGTACAAAACTTAAATGATATTAAAGCACTATGCTATTATAATTAATTATATATATTCATGTTTATTAACATGTGAAGGTCTGCACAACAAAGAGCTGAAGAAAGAAAACAGAAAACAAAAAATGATCCCATTCGTGCAAAACAGGCTTCATGTATGTGTGTGTATGTGTGTGTGTGTGTCTGTGTGTATGTGTAGGGGTGTGTGTGTGTTGAAAATCTCCTTTGTTTAGCATGTTTAAAAGAATATTTGTTAAAATTTTAAGAAGGATTATGGCTGATTCTATTTTCATGTAGTATATTAATTTTTAGAATAGATACGTTGTTGTATTAATTAGAAAATTAGTTTTATTTTCAAAACACTTAATTTGACTCCCCATTCTCCTTTTCCCACTTTCCCCTCTTCTGTTTCTTTCTCACTGCTCTTCTTGCCGAGCTTTGCTCCTCATATATTATGCCCATTTTGTCTTCTGAATCTTTCACTTTTCTCTCCCTTTCTCCAGTAGAAATGTAGCTGCCAAATTAGCAAAGTCAAATATTCAGGAATTGATTGTTGCATGGCTATAGAATGTTCCAATTGCCAAATAATAAACTTTGAAAATCACAGTCATGCGTTTAAGAAATATTTGGCGATATAATTCATTGATCACTGGCTGAAACGTTTTAATAATTGCTATAAAAATTATCTGGATCTCAATGTAATACAACAGCACAGAAATCTGGACATTCTGCCTGATCATAAGGCTTGCTAAACACAGTGTAATAAACTGAATAATGGCCCCCAAAGATATCCGGTCCTAATCCGTGGAACATGTAAATATTACCTGATTTGAGAACGTGTGTTTGCAGATGTAATTAAGAAAATAATTTTGAGGTGAAGAGATTCTCGGGTTTTCTTGGTGGGCTCACTGTGAATAACATGTATTCTTATAAGAAGGAGACAAAGGGAGATTTGAGACACACAGAAGAAGAGGAAGAAGAGAAGAAGGCGGTGTGATCCACTGGGCATAGATTGGAGTGATGTAGCCATAAGCCAAGTAATGTTGGCAGTGACCAGAAGCTGGACAAGGCAAGGAATAGATTCATCCTTTAGTCCCCAAAGACAGCATGGCCCAGCGAACACTTTACTCCAGTCCAGTGATACTGATTTTGGACTTCTGGCCCACAGAACATAAAGCAATACATTTATGTTGTATTCAGCCACTAAGTTTGTGATAATTTGTTACAACAGCTACAAGAAATTAATCCATGTGACATTGTTTCAAGATCCCATGGATTTGCTTATGAAATTTTCTCCTCCTGGAAAGACTTTATAATATATTTCATTACTTACCAAACTTGGATTTTTCTTAAAAATCTAGTTAACATGCAGACCTATTATATAGCCTTCTTTGGCATAGCACTTCTGGCATTTTAATAGGCAGAAAGAAATTCTCCCTAATGTGTGTTTTCATATGACTCCTTCAACATTTGGATTCTAGTATTTGTTTTCTGTATCATTCACCACATATCCATATCTATTTTCCCATGTCTTCCCATATTATAACTTCCTCTAGGATATATACTCTGTTTTACATATTGTTCCCAAAATTCCGAGAATCTGACTTAATTTCATTTAATAGTAACTATATAGCTGAATACTCTATGTATAGTCCCATGTACAATTTAGACTCTAAAAAGTACTATTTAAATGGAATAATTTCAGTTGTAAGATTCTATGTCCAAGACCAGGTTCTCCAAATTTTCTAAGACTATCTTTCCTGTATTGATTGAGTTCGCTTTAAGCAGTCATTGTCCACATATTGCTGGGAAATGTTTCAAAGAGTGATATGGTTTGGCTGTATCCTCACCCAAATCTCATCTTGAATTGTGTGATGGTTAATATTGTCAACTTGATTGGATTGAAGGATGCAAAATATTGATCCTGGATGTGTCTGTGAGGATGTTGCCAAAGGAGATTAACATTTGAGTCAGTGGGCTGAGAAAGGCAGACCCACACCTAATCTGGGCAGGTACCATCTAATTAACTCCCAGCATGACCAGGTTGTAAAGCAGGCAGGAAAACGTGAAAAGGCTAGACTGGCTTAACCTCCCAGCCTACATCTTTCTTTCATGCTGGATTCTTCCTGCCCTCAAACATCACACTTCAAGTTCTTCAGCTTTGGAACTCAGACTGGCTTCCTTGCTCCTCAACTTGTAGATGACCTATTGTGGGACCTCGTGATGGTGTGAGTTAATACTACTTACTAAACTAAAATACATATATATACCATAGTTCTGTCCCTCTAGAGAACTCTGACTAATACAGATTTTGGTACCAGGAGTGGTTCTCGAGGAAAAGAATAGTAAGGAGGGAGTTCTTTCATTAGTTTTGGGGTTTCTGGCTTTGGCTACTTAATATGATTAGACGCAAAAATGCTAAGGATTCTACTTTTAATAGTATGGAGAAAACTGGTAGTCCTTGTTATGAACTGTTTAGAGAGTTATACAAAATAAATGCACTTGTCACTCCTGATTCACTGCTTGTAAGAGCCAAGGAGTTTAGTGACTCTATACATAAAACCTTTGACTATAAGTGGAGACCCATGGAAAATAATGAAGTTGGTTGGTTGCTCCTAAGTTCACTGGACAAAGTGATGAAAGAAAATGATGAACTCAGGGATTCTGTCTCCTGGTTTCAGAAGCAGATATTGAGACTCAAATCTGCTAAGATTTCCCTGAGTGAGAGTCTTATCTCCTGTAGAGAGACAGAGTTTAAATTGTGGAAATCAGACACAAGCTCTTATCAAGCAAGCAGCTGACCTGCAATGAAAAGTGCATGCACAGCCTCGCCAGGTGTCTACTGTTAAAGTGAGGGCATTGACTGGAAAAGAAAAGGACCCTGTAACTTGGAATGGGGACATGTGGGAGGACCCTGATGAAGCTGGGGACACTGAGCTTGTAAACTCTGATGAACCTTTTTTGCCAGAAGAAACAACTTCCCCATCCCCCGTAGTGGCAACACCCCCTCCCCAACCCATGCTGCTATCACCCTTCCCACCTTTGTCTGAGGAGACTAAACCCTGTGCTGCCTGAAGCAACAGTGACGGCCTCCCCTGAGGAAGTTTCCGGGCAAAATAATGTTGATTCTCCTCAGGAGCCATCTCCAACACCCCTGTTTGATTCTAGGCCTATAACTAAAGTCCTAATGGACCCCTAGAGGTGAGGTTCAGAGTGTGACCTATGAGGGGGTGCACTACACTCAAACAGAACTGCTTGACTTTTCTTATTTATATAAACAGAAATCTGGAGAACTTGCATGAGAATGGGTATTAAGGGTGTGGGATAATAGTGGAAGGAACATAGAGTTGGATCAGGCTGAATTTATTGATTCAGGCCCACTAAGGAGGGATTCTGCATTTAATGTTGCAACTCAGGGAGTTTAAAAAGTTTCTAATGGTATCTGCTTGGTTACTTGGTTAGCTGTAAGGTGGATTAAAAGATGGCTTACTGTGAGTGAACTGGAAATGCCTGATCTTCCTTGGTTTAATGAAGAGAAAGGGATCCAAAGGCTTAGGGAGATTGGGATGGTGGAGTGGATTAGTCACTTTAGACCTACTCATCCCAGCTGGGAGGATCCAGAAGATATACCCTTGATGAATGCTTTGAGAAATAGATTTGTGAGGGCAGCACCTGCATTTTTTAAGAGTCCTGTAATTGCTGTTCTCTATGTGTCAGATCTAATAGTGGGAACAGCAGTCACTCAACTACAAAATTTAAATACAATGGAAATAATTGAATCCTGAGGTGGCAGGGGTCAAGTGGTGGCACTCCTCAAAGGCAACATGAACATAGCTACCATAGTGGACAGCAGAGGCAAAACAGCAATCAGAATAGTCTGGCTCCTGTAAAGCTCTGGCATTGGCTAATTAATCACAGTGTTCCTAGAAGTAAAATTGATAGCAAGCCTACTGCATTCCTACTTAATTTATATAAGCAGAAAAATTCCAGGTCAAATAGACAAAAGACTAATTTGAATTATAAAAGCAGAGAATCATGGTCTCTCAATCACTTTCCAGACTTGAGCCAGTTTACAGATCCAGAAGGCATTGAATGAAGGTGAGGCTGGGTCACCTGGAGGAAGGATTCCACTAAATCACTGACAATTTATGCTGCTAATCTTTCTTCCATCCTTCCCCAAGAAGACCTCTGGCATTTTACCAGAGTAACTGTGCATTAGGGAAAGGCAAATGATCAGAAATTTTGGAGACTACTAGACACTAGCTCTGCGCTGACATTTATTCCAGGGGACCCAAAACATCACTGTGGTCCTGCAGTTAAAGTAGGGTCTTATGGAGGTCAGCTAATTAATGAAGTTTTAGCTCAGGTCCAACTTACAGTGGGTCCCCGGACTCATCCTGTGTTCACTTCCCCAGTGCCAGAGTGCATAATTGGCATAGACATACTTAGTGGCTGTCAGAACCCCCACATTGGCTCCCTGACTGGTAGAGACCTTTCTGAAGTGACCAAAAACTGTGAAAATATTTGTATCTTATATGAGCGCACACCAGTGTTTGACCTCAGCAGAGAAGTGTCTTAATAATCAAGTGAATAGAATGACCCATTCTGTGGACACCACTTAGCCTCTTTCCCCAGCCACCACTGTCATCACTCAATGGACCCATGAACAAAGTGGCCATGGTGGCAGGAATGGAGGTTACACATGGGCTCAACAACATGGACTTCCACACATCAAAGCTAACCTGGCTACAGCCACTGATGAGCACCCAATTTGTCAGCAGCAGAGACCAACACTGAGCCCTCATTGTGGCACCATTCCTTGGGGTGATCAGCCAGCTATCTGGTGACAGATTGAGTATATTGGACCTCTTCCTTCATGTAAAGGGCAGAGGTTTGTCCTCAGTGGAATAGAAAATTACTCTGGATATGGGTTTGCCTATCCCGCAAGCAATGTTTCTGCCATGAATATCATCTGTGGACTCAATAAAATGTTTCATCCACCATCATGGTATTCCACACAGCATTGTCTCTGACCAAAGTACTCACTTTATGGCTAAAGAAGTGCAGCAGTGGGCTCAGGCTCATGAAATTCACTGGTCTTACCATGTTCCTCATCATCCTGAAACAGCTGGATCGATAGAAAGGTAGAATGGCCTTTTGAAGTCGCAAGTACAGTGCCAGCTAGGTGACAGTATTTTGCAGAGCGGGTACAAAGTTCTCCAGAAGGCTGTGTATGCTTTGAATCAGCATCCAATATATGGTACCGTTTCTCCCATAGCCAGGATTCACAGGTCTGAGAATAATCAAGGGGTGGAAGTGGAAGCGACACCATTCACCATCATCCCTACTGATCCACTAGCAAAATTTCTGCTTCCTCTTCCCATGACATTACGTTCTGCTGGCCTAGAGGTCTTAGTTTCAGAGGGAGGAATGTTGCCACCAGGAGACACAGCAGTGATTCCATTAAACGGGAAGTTAAGGTTGCCACCTGGACACTTTTGTCTCCTCCTACCTTTAAGTCAACAGGCTAAGAAGGGAGCTACAGTGTTGGCTGGGGTGATTGACCTGGACTATCAAAATGAAATCAGCCTACTACTCCACAATGGAGGTAAGGAAGAGTATGCATTAAATACAGGAGATTCATTATGGCATCTCTTGGTATTACCATGCCCTGTGATTAATGTCAACGGGAAACTACAACAGCCCAATTCAGGCAGAACTACAAATGGCGACAACCCTTCAGGAATGATGGTTTGGGTCACTCCACCAGGGGTTAAAAAAAAAAAAAAAAGTGACCAGTTGAGGTGCTTGCTCAAGGCAAAGGAAACACAGAATGCGTGGTAGAAGAAATTAGTCATCAATACTAGCTATGACCATGTGACCAATTGCAGAAACGGGGACTGTAATTGTCATGAGTATTTCCTCCTCCTTTTGTTAAAAACATGTTTGTGCAGGTATACACTTATTCTAAGAAAATACCTTCATTTTATTTCCTTTATCATGTGACATAAGATTTATTGACTTCATATCAGCATTTAAGTGTTGCTAACTTTATGTAATAGCATTTGGGTGGGGAATTGGTGCATTTCTGATTGTATAAAGGATAATTGCATTATGTTAGGCATAATTATGACCTTATTATTGTCTTTATTTGAAGATTATGTATGATCTCAGAAGATGTGTATGGGTTCAAGTTGACAAGGGGTGGACTTGTGATGATTAATACTGAGTGTCAACTTGATTGGATTGAAAGATGCAAATTATTGATCTTGGATGTGTCTATGAGGGTGTTGCCAAAGGAGATTAACATTTGAGCCAGTAGGCTGGGAAAAGCAGACCCACACCTAATCTGGGTTAGCACCATCTAATTAGCTACCATCATGTCCAGGATGTAAAGCAGGCAGGAAAATGTGAAAAGGCCAGACTGGCTTAGCCTTCCAGCCTACATCTTTCTTTTATGCTGGATGCTTCCTGCCCTCAAACATCACACTTCAAGTTCTTCAGCTTTGGAACTCAGACTGGCTTCCTTGCTCCTCAACTTGTAGATGACCTATTGTGGGACCTCGTGATGGTGTGAGTTAATACTACTTAATAAACTCCCTTTTGTATATATAGCTACCCTATTAGTTCTGCCCCTCTGGAGAACCCTAATACAAATTATAATCCCCATAATCCCCACGTATCCAGGGAGGGATCTGGTGGGAGGTGATTGGATCGTGGTGACAGTTTCCTTCATGCTGTTCCTATGATAGTGAGTGAGTTCTCACAAGAGTTGATGTTTTTAATGTGTGGCACTTCCTCATTCTTGCACACCCTCCCTATTGAAGCCTGGTGAAGAAGGTGTCTGCTTCCCCCTCACCTTTCACCATGATTGTGAGTTTCCTGAGGCCTCCTAGCCATGCTTCCTGTTAAGCCTGTGAAACTGTGAGTTATTAAGCCTTCTTGGTTTATAAATTACCCATTTTGGGGAATATCTTTATTGCAATGTGAGAATGGACTAATACAGTAAATTGGTACTGTGGTAATAGGGCGCTGCTATAAAGATACTTGAGAATGTAGAAGTGACTTTGGAACTGGGTAACAAGCAGAGGTTGGAACAGTTTGGAGGGCTCAGAAGAAGACAGGAAGATGTAGGAAAATTTGGCACTTCCTAGAGACATGTTGAATAGTTTTTATCAAAATGCTGATGGTGATGTCAATAATGAAGTTCAGGCTGAGGGAAACTTCATGGGGAACTTATTGGGAACTGGAGTAAAGGCGACATATGCTGTACTTTAGCCAAGAGACTAGCAGCATTTTGTCCCTGCCCTAGAGATCTGTGGAACTTTGAACCTGAGAGAGAGCATTTAGAGTATCTGGCAGAAGAAAGCAAAACAAAACAAAACAAAACAAAACTAAGCAGCAAAGCATTCGAAATTTGACCTGGGTGCTCTGAAAATCATTCAGTTATATGCATTTACAAAGAGATGGCTTGAACTTGGAACTTATGTTTTAAAGGGAAGCAGAGCATAAAGGTTTGGAAAATTTGCAGCCTCACCATATGGTAGAAAAGAAAAACTCATTTTCTTCAAGTCAGCTGCAGAAATTTGCATAAGTCATTAAGATCCCAATGTTAATCATTGAGACAATGGGGGAAGTGTCTCCAGGGCATGTCAGTGACATTCAAGGCAGCCCCTCTCATCACAGACCCAGAAGCCTAGGAGGGAAAAACTGTTTCATGTGCTGGGCTCAGGGCCCTAATGCTGCTCTGTGCAGCCTTTAGAATTTGGCACCCTGTGTTCCAGCCATGACTACAAGGGGTCAAGGTACAGCTCAGACTGTTTTTTTAGAGGGTGCAAGCCCCAGGCCTTGCTGGCCCCATGGTGTTGGGCCTGCAGGTGCGCAGAAGTCAAGAATTGAGGTTTGGGAACCTCTGCCTATATTTCAGAGGATGTATAGAAATGCCTGGATGTCCAGGCAGAAGTCTGCTTTAGGGGTGGGGCCCTCATGGAGAAACTGCTAGGTCAGTGTGAAAGGAAAGTGTGAGGTCACAGTCCCCACACAGACTCCCCACTGGGGCACTGCCTAGTGGAGTTGTAAAAAGAAGGCAACTGTCCTCCAGTCCCCAGAATGGTAGATCCACTGACAGCTTGCACTATGAATATGGAAAAGCCTCAGGCACTCAATGCCAGCCAGTGAAGGGGCTGCCCAAGGCCTTGGGACCCCACCCTTTGCATCAGTGTGCCCTGGATGTGAGACATGGAGTCAAAGGATAATATTTTGGAGCTTTAAGATTTAATGACTGTCCTGCTGGATTTTGAACTTGCATAGGGCCTGTAGCCCCTTTGTTTTGTTGCTCCCATTTGGAATGGGAGCATTTATTCAACACTTGTACCCCCATCATATATTAGAAATAACTAACTTGCTTTTTATTTTGCAGGCTCCTAGATGGAAGAGGCTTGCCTTGTCTTAGGTGAGACTTTGGACTTGGACTTTTGGATTAATGCCGGACTGAGTTAAGGCTTTGGGGGACTATTAGGAAGACATAATTTTATTTTGAAATGTGAAGACATAAGATTTTGGAAGGGCCGGGGTGAAATTATATGATTTGGCTGTATCCCCATTCAAATCTCACCTTGAGTTGTAATCCCCATAATCCTTATGTGTCCCAGGAGGGACCCAGTGGGAGGTAATTGAATCATGGGGGCAGTTCCCCCCATGCTCTTTCATGATAGTGAGTGAGTTCTTACAAGACCTGACTTTTTTTTTAAGGGTGGCACTTCCTTGTTCTTACACACACTCCCTCCTACCACCTTGTGAAGAAGGTGCCTGGTTCCTCCTTGCCTTCCACCGTGATTGTAAGTTTCTTGAGGCCTCCTAGCCATGTTTCCTGTTTAGCCTGTGGAACTATGCATCAAGTGAAGCTCCTTTGTTTATAAATTATCCAGGTTTGGGTAGTATCTTTATAGAAGTGTGAGAATGGACTAATACAAAGAACAAGTCTCAGACATACACTCTTAAATTTATATATCCTAGATATTAGAATAAATTCAAAGCTTGTGAGGTATATAATCGATTTGATAACAATAACCTGAGTTTTTCTTGATCCCTCTAAGAAAATAGTCACATACTATTTCTGTTCACACTAGCTTCTATAATCTCTAATATTCTAATGAATTAATTTTATATATATCCACTGCTTCTCATAAAATGTAATGTAAATATGATTTACTGCATGTGTATAAAGTCATCTTTCCCTTGGCTTTCATTTATTTTACAGAAATCCATTTTGTCACATTATTTTGTGATGCTTCATTTATCATATATCATACTAAATTTTATAACATGGAATCTTTTTATAACTTTCTATTACAATCTTTTCTTCTAGTCATCCACATCACCACACCATCTGTGAAACTTTTGTTTTATAATGGCATTTAATATCCTTGATATTTTAAGTTTATATGTACTGCAATAAATGAGAAACATTGCCTCTTAAGAGAGGAATATAACTATCTTTTTCCATGCCTGTTACTATTTTTATAGCATGCCCATTTTGCCTTGTAAATCTCATTACAATATTACATTTTTAAACAAAAAAGCAAAGTAAGTCCCTTACTTGCCACACTTTATGATTCTTTCCATTCTATTTTATGATGAAATTGTTTTTTATTTCATAATCAATGATTATATAATTTTTATATCCTGCCTTTAAAAAAATTACTGAACATATCATATCTATTTTTAATGGAGTTTCTTAGGCTTGGGGTCATAATTTAAATTTGTTACTTAAACTGCTTTGAATGGATGTATGCTCATTGATATTTGGTGATTCTTAATATTTCACTCCTGAAAAAGCATTATTAATCTGTGCTTCATGTATTTTTGGTTGAGATGTTCTCATTAACTCTGGGGGTCTTGTGAATTTCTATGTATTCTTTAAGACTGAATTCAAACACAATTTATTTAATATGAAATTTATCTGAATCCCAAACTCCAGCTCATTCTTCCAGCAGAGTTTCGCATATCTTTTCCTCACTCTTGTAACTCTGTGTATACCTACCTTTATTTCCTCAAGCATAATACTGAATTATAATTGGCATCATGTATATAACCTCTTTCTGAATGTAAACACCTAGGGAGTTGAGGATCTGTTTAATCATTCTTTTTTTTTTTTTTTTTTTTTTTTTTGAGACGGAGTCTCGGCTTGTCGCCCAGGCTGGAGTGCAGTGGCCTGGATCTCAGCTCACTGCAAGCTCTGCCTCCCCGAAGTTCACGCTTGCATTCTCCTGCCTCAGCCTCCTAGTAGCTGGGACTACAGGCGCCTCACCACCGGCCTGGCTAGTTTTGTATTTTTAGTAGAGACGGGGTTTCACCGTGTTAGCCAGGATGGTCTCGATCTCCTGACCTCGTGATCCACCCGTCTCGGCCTCCCAAAGTGCTGGGATTACAGGCTTGAGCCACCGCGCCCGGCCAATCATTCTTTTGCATACTAATTTTGGCAAAGTGCTTGCGGCATATAAATTTCATTCAATACTAGTAGTTACAATTGTGAACCATGTACGTAAATTATCTGTGTTGAAATCCTGACTTTGCTTTTTCTTGTGTGACCTTGAACAAATTGCTTAACATTCCTGTGCCTCAGTTTTCTTATCAGTAAAATGTAGAGGATAATAATAGTGACTACCTACCTCTTAGGTTGTATTGAAGATTAAATGTATTAATTAGGGCAAAGAGCAAGGAACAGTGTCTAGAGCATAGTATGCACTTATCTTATGTCAACTGTTATTATTATTATTACTACCATTATGATCATCATTATTTTAAAAGTATATGTTGAGGGAATGTTATACCCAAACCTTAAGAGTATATAGGTAATTTCTTTGGGATTAGGATTTAAAATATCCAATTACATTATTATAGACTATCAAAATCATAACTGTAGATTTGGAGTAAATATTATAAAGTGCCTCATTAAATCACTAGCTCCAAATTTATTTTTAAACAAGTTAAGGATAATTTAAAGAAAATGACCCAGATTACAGATCAGTTTGTAGATGAGGAGGAATCTTACCAGACATGCTTTATTTAAAAAATGGACATTAGATTAACTACAGTCCCATTATTTTCCCATATTAACTCATAATAACTTGCTAAATAGATAATTTTTTACTTTTCTGTTATCTTTGCATAATGAAATAATTATATACAGGCAAAAAAAAATGTTCTATATGCCCATGGGGAGGATAGAAAAGCTACCTAATCAACTTTGGATCTGATTAAGAAGATTTTGAGGCAGAATCTTGAAAGTCACAACTGGATTTTTAAAGCTACCTATGGTAAGCACAAGAAAGCATTACATAATTTTCAGGCAGACTATAAAAGACATATAGAGGGCCCAAGACTGTATCTCCAGCCACCAAGTTTCTCAATATAAATAAGTGCCCAAGGGCAAGGGTCCAGTCCAGGGCAGTGTCAGTAAAATGTGGCCCAAGATCAGGATCAAATCCAGGGTGCCTTTAAGTTTTTACCAATATTTACAGCAAAGCCTCTTAGTGCCTTTCTGATAAACAAAAAGGCCTCTAAGATTCTTAGCAATGTCTTCCCATAGTATTCTGACTCACATCCAAAACTACACTTGAGCCTGATTTGAAGGGGATTTTTGTAGGTGTGGCTTTGTCTAATGGAGTGGTTTATAAGTTTGTGCATAGAAAACCCATAGAGTTTTTAAAGGGATTGTACCAGCTTGGATGAAAAGTGACAGAAAAAAATTCAAAATAAAAGGAAGAAGGCTGGGTAAACTAGTTACAAACATATGGAACATTTCCTTTCCCCAGAGCAGGAGGAACTGATAAAAAGTATCCAGTCGGATACGACAACTGATGTGAGCCAGTGACTGTCCTGTGCTTCTCATTTCCTCTTATTTTGACAGGAGTGTTTATTGTAATAATCCTAACTTCATTTTATCTGTGTGCTGTGTCTGTTGAGGGCTGTGTGGTGTGAAGCAGGTCCACAGTGCACGGGTTACCAACTCATCTGAGTCCAGTGAGATACCACCCACTTACATGCAGCAAGTTGCATAAAATTGATTTATTATTTACAGATAGACAGCAAGGGATGACAAAAGCCTAAGATTTATGGTGAGCTCGTCCCGCCAAGGCACAGAAAGCTGACTGGTGCAGATAGGGTCTTGACTGCATCTGCCCCACTTGCACCACAGATGATGAACCTGGAAAAGAAACTTACCTTCTTGGGTTATATACCTCAGGGTCATGTGACTCGATGAGCTAAAGCATTGAAGGACGACATCCTGTTGGTGATGGGAAGTCAGTCACTGGAACACAACATAAAAGATAACTCCGTTATCTCAGGATGTTGCATTCCCAGCATATTCTGCAGTTATTCTTGAGAACTATAGGCAAGAAATGAGGGAGAACTGGGTTAGTCAAGGTCACCTGGAGAGCTGTCCTGAGGTGGAATGACTCATCAATTTAGTTTCCACATCTTCCAAATGAAAATGACTATATTCATGGAGTCGCACCTAAGAATAGGAATCAATAAAATCTGGACTATATTTATATTATATATATATACACACACACGCGCGCGCGCACACACACACACATATACACACATACATACACACACACATTATATATATAATCCTTGATGCTAAGCCAGAGTCTGATATTATAATTGGATCAGACTTTGTAGGGAATTGGGAGGTGGTATGCTTTACTTGAATTGTGTTCCCTAAAACATATGTTAAAGCCCTAACCACTACCTCAAAATGTGGCCCTTTTTGGAAATAAGGTCATTGTAAATGTAATTAGTTAAGATAAGGTCATAGGAGATTATAAAGAGATAAGGTCATAAGGAGTAGGGTGGGTGAACTGTTAATCCAGTGTGACTGGTATGCTTTTAAGAAAAAAAGAGACACACAGAGAAGATGGCCATGTGATTATAGCGGCAGAGATTGGAATGAAACACCTACAAGCCAAGAAACACCCAGGATTTCAGACAAACTCAGAATTTAGAAAAGGAAAGAAAGTACACTCTTCTCCAGGTTTCCAAGGGAGCATGGTCCTGTGGACGTCTTGACTTCTCACTTCCAGTCTTTGAAACTGAGACAGTAAATATCTGCTTTAAGTCACCCATTTGGAGGCACTTTGATATGTCAGCCCTAGAAAACTGACACAAGGTGTGTGTATTTTTGCCTGTGGGAAGAATGTAAATAATTTTTGGTCATAGAGAGGACTACGGTGGATTAAAAGTAGGTATAAATTCTTTGCCCCACCTCTTAATGGAAGGCATAGCTTATTCCTTTTCCTCCTAAATCTAGGCTGAATTTATACCTTTATTTGATCAACAGAATATGAAGAAAATGATTCTGTATAGTTTCAAGGACTGAGCCTGAAGAGATCATCAGCTTCTGCTTTTGTGCACTGGGAATACTCTCTCTTTGACCATGTCGAGAGAAGCTCACGTCACATAGAGACAAGATAGAGTAAAACCGAGGTGATCTGGCTACAGCCCCAGCTGAGCTCCATGCTAACACACCAGGCTTAACTGTCAGTCATATGAGCAAGCCATTTTGGATCGTCCACCAGCCAAAGCTCAGCAAACCTGTGGCACAAGCATCTAATTGAACACTGTCAGGTTATAGACTCTCAAGGGATAATAAATGATTTTTGTTGTTATAAGCTACTGAATCTTGGGGGATTTGTTATACGGAAACAATAAACCAAAATATCTGTATTGAGCTCTCATTAAGTGCCAGATACTGTGCTGGAAAGTTTATATTTCTTATCTCATTTAATCTTCACCAAAATTTATATATTAGATAGTAGTCCCACTTCAGATACGAAGAAAGTGAAACTCAGGGAGTTTCAGTTAGAACATTTCTCAGCTATTAATAGAAAGGAACTGAGAAAGGAATCCTACCCAAGATATATTAGAATGAAAAGCCTGTCTGCTTACACATTTAAGTATAATTTTATTAACTGACTATATGACCTTGGTGAGTCATTGACTCTCTTTGTAAAAGTTTTTCTCATTCATAAAACAAAGCTCAAAATCTTCACTGTCTAATTTGCAGGGTTATTTTGATGATCTTAGGCACATATAAAGTACCCTGTATAGCTTAATAGCTGAGATATCAATCAATCAATCTATCTATCTATCTGTTTATGTAAAGTTTGACACTATTTATTTAAAATGATATCTTATATAAGACAAGGAGGCTCCTTGTATAAGGCTCCTTATACCACATACAAATTTTTGGCTTGAATGGAAAAAGTAATGCCTCTTTTAAAATATTTTTATTAATACATTTACTGTTCCTTTAATTTTGTGTACTATTTTGCCATTATTAGGAAAATAAGCCACATGTAAGAACAAAATAATGCTCCTCAAATTTGAAGGTTTATAAAAATTCAGAGACATTGGTAATGCTTTATTTTCCATTGCTTGTTTGTTTATTCACAAAATCCATTAACTTTCGGATTGTTTCTTCAACCACTATTGTGTATTAGCTTGATTGTTAGTGAATTCACCTCTTCAAGCCATATTACTGTCTGTTCTAGAGCTAAACCACCAAAGCTGAAGGCGTTATTAGTTAAGACCCACATTCACATACCCGCACGACTCCTTCAGTTTTAGAAAGATGGCAAGGAGCAAATTTTAAAGAGTGGAGTGTGTCAGGTAGCCACTTGAAACCTGGTACTTAGAGTATGATTTTTCTGCTTGTTCCCAGGAAACTGTGTTTACTAAAATACATTTACCAGAGAAGTATTTCTGTTTTCAGGAAGGCAGTTAGCTTAAGGCATTGTTATTACAGTTTTCAACGCAGCAATATTAGACAATATACTCACATGTTAAAGGCCAATATTTTTTCTTAGTACCTCTTTGCTACTAAGAAAGCTATGGTTCAGCTTCATAAAAATAAAACAGCATCATCTTTTAGACCAAGGAAGTTATTATTTAATGGGAAAAATAGGTCAAATTATAAATAAATATAGATAGATGCTTGTAAATTCATATATAGTTATATATTCCTTAATGACAAGGATATGTTCTGAGAAATGTATCATCAGGCAATTTCGTTATTGTATGAACGTCATGGAGTGTACTTAAATGTAGATGTTACAGCCTTCTACAAACCTAGGTTAAATGGTGTAGTCTTTTGTTCCTAGGCAAAAACCTGTACAACGTGTTACTGTACTAAATACTATAGGTAAGTGTGACAAAATGGTAAATATTTGCATATTTAGATATAGAAAAGGTATATTTAAAATAGAGTGTAAAAGATTTATTTTTTAAATGGTGCACCTCTGTTAGGCACATACCAAGAACGGGGCATGAAGGACTGGAAGTTGTTCTGGGTGATTGGTGAGTGAATGGTGAGTGAATGTAAAGGCCTAAAACATTACACTCCTCTAGACTTTATAAACACTTCACACTTAGGATTTAATAAATTTTAAAAATATATTTTTCTTTCCTTAATAATACATTAACTTTAGCATACTGGAATCTTTTTTTATTTCATAAACTTTTTTTAACTTCAACTCTTGTAATAAAACTTAGGTTAAAACACAAACACATACAAAAGTATTTTTCCTTACATCCTTATTCTACAAGCTTTTTCTGTCTTTGCGTTTTTAATTTGTTTTTTACTTTTTTTAACTTTTTGTTAAAAACTTAAACACAAACACATACATTAGCCTAGGCCTACACAGGGTCGGGATAATCAGTGTCATTCTCTTTCACCTTCACATCTTGTCCCACTGAAAGATCTTCAGGGACAATAACGTGCATGGAACTGTCATCTCCCATGATAACAATGCCTTCTTCTGGAAAGCCTCTGAAGGACCTACCTGAGGCTGTTATACAGTTAATTCTTTTTTTTTTTTTTTTTTAAATAAACATAGAAGGGCCATCCTCTAAAATAATAATAAAAAGTATAGTATAGTAAATACATAAGCCAGTTACATAGTCATTTATTGTCATTACCAAGTATTATGTGCTATACTTTGAGTGGCAGCACAGTAGGTTTCTTTACACCAGCATTACCACAAACATGTGAAAATGCATTGCATTGCCACATTATGATGCTTATGACATCACTAGGCCACAGGAATTTTTCAGCTTCATTTTAATCTTATGGGACCACTGTAGCACATGCAGTTCATCATTGACCAAAATGTCGTTATGGAGTACATGACTGTATAGCTACACATATAGAAATATAAATGGAGATAATGAAATAGATGATGATTTAATCAGAGACTCTTCGTTATAGTAATATCCTCTTACTAGTACATTCTGTTAGATTTTCTTCCTGAACTGGCTCTTCACACTGCTATTCCCTTACTCAAAGCTCTTTCCTTTTGTCTAAACCTAAGGATCAACTGAATTACCTTTATATAGTCTTATGCAGTCATGTGTCAAGTTAAGCTCCTTGTGTTCTTGACACACATCTCCTGTGTTAGTCAAAATGGACTTTTCATTGTTCCTCAGAACAATCACGTGATTTTACCTATGCACCTTTGTACCCATCAAGGTATTCTCCTTGCCTGGAATAATCTATTTGTTCCTTTATAGTTGTTCAAGATGAACTGAGCTAAGCTCCATATATCCTGCCATAAATGTTCTTTCAGTGATTTTTTTTTCGTTCTCTGAAATTCTATAGTACTCATTGCCTCAACCCCTCTCTTGGCATTTTGCCTTACATTTTTGCTTATTTTATATATGAATCCTGTCACACCAAAGAGCTTGACAAGTCTTTAAGAGCAGAATCCATATCTCATAACTATTTATCTTCATTGCCTAATATAGAAAGCCCTGTAGGTAGTGTGCTCATGATTAATATTTGATGCTGATGATTTTAATAAATTTCAGTTATGCACAGATCATATGTTCCACTTAAGTTCCTGCTCTGTCACAGCCTTGGCATTTGGGAGAATTTGTATTTGTCATGTTATAGTTGCTTTGCCTATGCTAACATATAGCATATATATGCAACTACAAACATTTTGGTCCAAAGTCATTTTTCTTATAATTAACCAACTTCTAAATTAAAAGCCAACCAAAAGAATTATTGGCCAAACAAGAATAGGCTTCCAAAAACAGCAGAGCTTGATTGGGTTCAGGTTGGAAGACTGTTGCATGAGAAAAAGAAACAGGGACTGAAAATGCTATAAAAAGGGACCTCTGATGGGTGGAGTTCAGATTTTTTTAAAATCTCACCTCATGTGTTGTATTAGTCAGGATTCTGTAGAGGGACAGAGTTAATGGAGTTCTTGGAGTCCAATGTTCGAGGGCAGGAAGCATTCAGCAGGGGAGAAAGATGTAGGCTGGGAGGATAGGCCAGTCTCTCTTTTCACATTTTTCTGCCTGCTTATATTCTAGCCACACTAGCAGCTGATGAGATGGTGCTCACCTAGATTAAGGGTGGGTCTGCCTTTCCCAGCCCACTGACTCAAATGTTAATCTCCTTTGGCAATACCCTCACAGACACACCCAGGATCAATACTTTGTATCCTTCATTCCAATCAAGTTGACACCCATATTAACTATCACATGTGTTCTTTGTCATGAGGGCCTAAACACCAGAAGGTTTGTGCTATTCTTCATATAGATTGAGTTACTACGAATGGAGAACTGACTGACTAGTTCCTTCTTCCCTTGAGACAGTTTTTTGTTCTCTGTGTGTACACCTCAGACTGATAAGGACTATCTCTTCATCTAAGCACTGAAACCTTAGGTGCAATCTTAGCCTACTTCAAAACCGTCACTGTGTTATCCATGCCTGTCTACATTAGAATTCCATAATAAACCACTCGAATGTGGTATGAGATGCCAAATAACAGCTCCACAAAATGTCTACATTCTAATTCCTGGAACTTATAAATAGATTACATAGCAAGGAGGAATTAATGCTAAAGCTAGAATTAAAGTTGTTAATCAGCCAGTCTTGAGATGGGAAGTTAATCCTGGATTATCTGAGTGAAGCCAGTATCACAAGAATACTTACAAGTGGAAGAAGAAGGAAGAAGGGAGAGAACTAGAGATATGACAGCATGGAAAAGACCCAGCCCTATTAGATCCAATGGACTAAGTTGGCTTTGAAGATGGAAATAGTCCCAGAATCAAAGAATGTGAGCAGTCTTTAGAAGCTGGAAAAAGCAGGGAAAGAAGTTCTTCTCTAGACTTCCAGAAAAAGTATGGTCCTGTCAACGTCTTGATTTTAGCTCAGTGAGACCCTTCTAACTTTTAACCTCTGAAACAGATTATAAATTTAGGTTCTTTTAAGTCACTGGGTTTGTCTAATCTTCTATAGCAGCAGTAGGAAGCTAATCAAGGTGGTGATTTCATTGATAGTTGTAACAATCTCCTAACCAATGGGAAGGGGAAAAAAAACCCTAGTTTCTATTTTGCAAAAGATCTTTTATAGGTTACCATCTTCCACTTTAATACCAGTTTCTCACTCTCAGCTTAGTGCTTCCAGCTCTTTAAAGTTGTTTTCACATCTATTATCTCGCTAAAATCTCGTATCATGACTACCCAGTTGCTATTATAGAAATTGTTACCCACATTTAACTTATCAGCAAATTAGGGGCAAAGAGGTTCAGTAACTCACATTCATGAACCAGTAGAGAAGACATACAACAGTATAAAATTGAGAGCAGGGGGAAATGAAACAAACATTTGGAATATCGAATATCATTTGCTCTTCTATTGTAAGTTACTGCAGAATGGATACAACCATCTGTCATTATTTTTGTACTGCTGGATAATTATTCCCACAATTAGTGTTATGAAACACATTTATAGGCCGGGTGCGGTGACTCAAGCCTGTAATCCCAGCACTTTGGAAGGCCGAGGCGGGCGGATCATGAGGTCAGGAGATCGAGACCATCCTGGCTAACCCGGTGAAACCCCGTCTCTACTAAAAAATACAAAAAAAAACTAGCCGGACAAGGTGGCGAGCGCCTGTAGTCCCAGCTGCTCGGGAGGCTGAGACAGGAGAATGGCGTAAACCCGGGAGGCGGAGCTTGCAGTGAGCTGAGATCCGGCCACTGCACTCCAGCGTGGGCGACAGAGCCAGACTACGTCTAAAAAAAAAAAAAAAGAAACACATTTATAAGGTATGAGTGAGGTCATTTCTGTAAAGAAACTAAAAAGCTATAAAGGAAACTGAATAGTTTGTCATGATCTGTAGTAATTTTGGAAATCATACAGGGACCACCCTTGTCTATCTCTTAAACCACATTTCCGTGTCCATTGTATTTCAGTCTCACCAGCCTTCTTTCTATGTCTTGACACAGTGAGCTCTTCTCTGTCCTAGTGCTTACGTGCTTATGTTCCTTATGCCTGGATTGCTGTCACCTAGATTTTTTCATGCCTGACTTTCTTATTTAGCTTAAATGTCACTACTCGGGCCTTTTCTGATCAGCACTTCTAGAGTGGAGAGTACTTTAATAGTATCTGGTTTGTTTGTTTGTCTTCTTTTTTTATGCATAATGAATTACAATCTATTCCTTTATGATTTTTTTTTTGTTGTTTTGTTTTGTTTTGTTTTGTTTTTTTTGAGATGGAGTCTCGCTCTGTTGCCCAGGCTGGAGTGTAGTGGTGCAATCTTGGCTCACTGCAACTTCTGCCTCCTGGGTTCAAGTGATTCTCATGCCTCCGCCTCCCAAATAGCTGAGATTACAGGCATGTCCCACCAAGCCCAGCTAATTTTTGTATTTTTAGTAGTGATGGGGTTTCACCATGTTGGCCAGGCTAGTGTTGAACTCCTGACCTCACGTGATCTGCCCACCTCGGCCTCCCAAAGTGCTGGGATTATAGGCATGAGCCACTGTGCCTGGCCTATTCCTTTATTTTCTATCTCCCCTTTTCACTAGAATAGAAACTCTATGGAAGCAGGAGTCTTCTCTGTGCTGTTCATTTGTATATTCTCAATACTTAGAATATTTCCAGGAAGACATTAAGTCCTTATTGAAGGAAAGAATGCCTCTCCTATATTCTTGATGCCTCTGGTACCTTCATAGATCCAATGGTCTGAGTTAATAATGAGCAGGACTCTAAGGAATAGATACAATCAGTTTAGAAAAATCAGGCATGAATAAAGGGACATTATGACTTTCCCTACTGAAAGTCTGTTTGGCTTAAAAGTATATAAAATCAGATGCACTTGAGGATAAGTATGCATTGAACCTGTGCTTGGGCATTAGAAATGGATCTCCATTCCCTTTGTCCTGTTTTCATCATTGCTAAACATTTAATGTACTACCAGGTATAATGGAATAAGGAGGAAGAAGTTGTTGTGTCTATTTTATTAGTCCATTTTCATACTGTTATGAAGAAAATACCCAACACTGGGTAATTTATAAAGAAAAAGAGGTTTAATGGACTCAAGTTTCACATGACTGGGGAGGCCTCACAATCAGGGTAGAAGGCGAAGGAGGAGCAAAGGCACATCTTACATGGCAGCTGGCAAGAGATCATGTGCAGGGGAACTGTGCTTTATAAAGCCATCAGATCTTGTGAGATTCACTCACTATCATGAGAACAGCAGCCCACAGGGGACAACTGCCCCCGTGATTCAATTACCTCCCACCAGTTCCCTCCTATGACACATGGGGGTTATGGGAAGTACAATTGAAGATGCGATTTGGGTGGGAGGACACAGCCAAACAATATCAGATATCTAGCATAAACATGATGAATGTTGTTCTGGATCACAGTAAACTAGGGACTACAGAGGCTGTGTCTGTACATGGCAATTAGGCAGTCTCTACCATATGAATTCGTGTCTTAGGTAACTGATGTTGAGATTGAGAGGTTATACTGTTTTCATCTCAGAATGATTTAAAAAAATAACTTTTTTTCAATTTATAAAAATAAAATATTACTTTTGAAGATATTTCATTAAATACAGTTATTTAGGGAAGGAAATAAGCCAGGCCTACTCACAATACCCAGTGATAACTACAGTTATCGTTTTGATAAACATTCCAGCAATCTTTTCTTTATATATATGCACATTTATTTATTACTAAAGTGTAATAAGTACTTGATAGATTTTTTTGTAAATAAAAACGTGAATAAAGGAATGAATGACCATTGGTGAATCCAATTTGAAATTGACAATACAGGCTGTTTAAAAGATTAGTCGCTTGTTCCATTGAAAATGTTGTAAATACTTCACTATTTTGCTTTATTCATTCTAATTTTGTTTAGCTATTCTACCAAGAATAAGACTTTTAATTTATCAATCCTGTTCCACTTAAATGTAAGAGGTCTCCAAATTCAATTTGGAAAAATAAAACCTAATGAAATATGACAGACAATACTAAAGCTGAGTTTGTTTTCCTCACATCTATTCTAACAGAAGTATTTATTTAACATTTTTAAAAAAGTGTATCTTCATAGAAGCAAAATAAGCATTTAAAAAATTAACATTTATGATATGTACTCCTAGCAAATTGGAAATGAAAGTGAATCTCCACAAAATGAAATATGGTATTTATGGAAAACTTGGAGCTAATATCAAAATTAATGGTGGAAAACTTAAGTCTTTTCTCTAAAGTTGATACATTTGGAAATGTGCAAGATTTGCACACTCTCATCACTTTTATTCATCAGTGTGCTAAAGGTACAATTCAAGTAAAGTAAATAAAAGTCATAGAGATTAGAAGGGGAAAATTGAAACCAATTTTATATGTAGACAGCATGATTGTGTGAAAAATCTTAAGTAATTTGCCAAAAAGTACTAGAACTAATAAGTACATTTCATAAATTAATGGAAGAAATGCCAATAACAAAGATCAATTGAATTTTATATATGAGTAACAAATGGTTAAAGTGATGAAATAGATATGATTTATACCAGCATAGTAAAATAACAAAATGTGTAGATAAATTTAATGTGAGGTTTTCAAATTTCTACAATGAAAACTACAAAACACTGCTTCCAAGAGAAATTAAATAAGACCTAAACAAATGGAAATACATCCCATGTTTATAGTTTGTAATTTTCAAAATTGTTTAAAAGTCATTTTTTCCCCAGATTTACAGATATTATTCAATCCCAGTAAGATTCCTGGAACATGTTGATAGAAATTGATAAGCTGATTCTAAAATGTATATGGAAATGCAAAGGACTTGAAAAAACAAAACAAGTTTGAAAATAAAAATCCAAGTCAGAGTACCTACATTAGTTGATTTCAGGACTTACAAATTAACACTAATTAGGATTGTTATTAATACAAGAATAGACAAATGGATAAAAGGAATAATTTATAAAATCACACATATTCAGTCCATTGATTTTTGAAAAAGGTGTAAAAGTGGTTATATGGGGAAAGGAAAGGGAAATTCTTCAACAAATGATTCTGGAACAACTGCAAGTCTGTATTCATATGACATCTACTTTGCACCAGGCACAAAAATTAATATAAGAAAAATGAATGACCCAAATGAATAAATTAAAAATAGTAAGAGTATGGAAGAAAACAGGATAATTTTTTATAATGTGTGGTTAAGAAAATGTTTCTTAAATAGAATTGACAAATAACTCATTTGCAGAATATATAAATGATTGCTATAAATCAACAATAGGAAGACAAATAATCTAATTATAGTGAGCCGAGGACTTGAACAGACCATTCACATGGCAAAATTTGCAAATGGTCAATAGTCTGTTAAATGGTATAATTACTTTCTGTACCCAATATATATTTTTCCAGGTATAAGAAGCTCAACTGATACTATCCCTTTGTACTCTCTGCTGTTTTACTCACTATACCGCAAAGGCAAGAAGTGATTTAGTTGTTGGATAATTTTGAGAAGAATAGACAGGCCATACTTAACTCAGCAGTTATCTTTTTAAAGGAGCTTTCCAGAGGCAGCACATACCCTGCTGCCCAAACAGGATGAGGCTCTATTTCTGCAGCAAACTAGTGTAAGGATAGGAAGGTCTTTAGGTATCAAAACTGTATAATTCCAGTCAATTCTGGGGTTCAGTGTTAGAAAGCCCATTAGGTCCTTATACCCAAGCTATTTTTTCTCACTCATAATTTATAAGCAATAAAGTTGACAGCCTCTATATTAGTTTTCAATGCATATAGAAATTGGGTATGGAAGAAGGGAGCTATTTATTAAATCTTCTGAGGGGCCTCAATATTTGGTACATTGGCTACAGGAAGTGAATATTTAGAAAGGAGTAAAATTCTGAAGCGAAAAAGAGTACATTAGGAAGATTTTGATGGGATCACAGCTCTATCTTTGGACACTGGACTTTTATGTGTCACCATGGTTTTCTGATATTGGAGGTTTTTTAGAGACTTATAGTCAATGACCAATCTTTAGCTGCTACAACTTTAGCTGCTTCACAGTGCAGGCTAAAATAAGGCCAGCCTAATTTTATAAGGCTGCCCAGGCCTTAGGCAAGGACACCAAAGAGTCTGGGAAAAGCAAGAGGGCGCCAGCAGACGTACATGACTCAGATGGGTGGCCTCAGGAAAGGTGCACAGGAATCACAAAGCTTCTTAGCTGCAGTATAGAGAGCCTGGATGAACTTCTAACAGTTGTATGTGACCAAAGCTTAATTCATAAACTGAGGTTTTGCTAACAGATATTTCTGTAGCAAAGATTGTATGATAGGAAAAAGAGAATATATGCTTCCTTTGTATTGATAGGCATAAAATATTTGCTGCATTTACACATTAAAAGAGCCAAGATCACATAGTTCTATGATTTACCATTCACAGAATCTAGTTTAAAGTCTTAGTACCAGGCATAGTTAGGCATTGCCAGATGACTGTTCCAAATTCTGTCACATATTCAGAGCTGAAGAGAAACTGATGAAAGAATTATCTCTAATGTAGCTCTTTCGTGAATGAGAATGAGTAATTCTTAAAGAACTAGTGGAAATATTTCAAGATGGTTGAGTTACTCTTGGTGGCATGCTTGTGCCCTGAGAGAGCATGTTTCAAAAGTATATGGAATTGGGCCAGGCAAGGTGGCTCACGCCTGTAATTCCAGCACTCTGGGAGGCTGGGGAGGGTGGATCACCTGATGTCAGGAGTTTGAGACCAGCCTGACCAACATGGTGAAACCCCATCTTTATTAAAAATAGAAAAATTGGCCAGGCGTGGTGGCTCACGCCTGTAATCCCAGCACTTTAGGAGGCTGGGTTAGGGGGGTCACAAGGTCAGAAGATCGAGACCATCCTGGCGAACACAGTGAAGCCCCATCTGTACTAAAAATACAACAAAAATTAGGCAGGCGTGATGGCAGGTGCCCGTAGTCCCAGCTACTCGGGAGGCTGAGGCAGGAGAATGGCGTGAACCCGGGAGGCAGAGGTTGCAGTGAGCCGAGATCGCACCACTGCACTCCAGCCTGGGCAACACAGTGAGACTCCATCTCAAAAAAAAAAAAAAAAAAACCAAGAAAAATTATCCGGGCATAGTGACACAGGCCTGTAATCCCAGCTGCTTGAGAGGCTGAGGCATGAGAATTGCTTGAACCCAGGAGGCAGAGGTTGCAGTGATTGAACTCCGGTTGGGTGACAAGAGTGAAACTCCATCTCAAAAAAAAAAAAAAAAGTATACGGAATTGATTGAAAAGTGGAAGAAAGACTGTCTTGAGGGACGTAGGCAAAAGTATTATTGTATTCTAATCCTCTAGGGTGGGCATCAGCAAACCAGTTATTTTGGTAAATAAAACTTTCTTGGAACACAGCTACAGCCATTTGTCTAAGTCCACTTTCTCTCCACAGGGGCAGAGGTTCATAGTTGTGACAAAGACCATAATGTCCACTGGCTTTTCACAGAAAAACAGTTTTGTCAGCTCTTAGAGGTGGGTAATAATTTTCAAACTTGAACATGCATCAGAATTATCCAGCAGGCTTGTTAACTTACCTATTAATAGGCCTGTCTCCAAAGATTCAGATGCAAGTCCAATAATTTGCATTTCTATCAAATCCTAGTAATGCTTATATTCTTGTCTAGAGCCCATACTTGAGAACCGTTTTCCTAGGCACAAGCTTCAGAAGCAACAATAGCAATGTCTATAATTTGCTAAGCATGATTTGCAGTGAAGTCAAATGAGGTGAGAAAGCCTTAGACCAAAGAATCTATCACAAGAAGTAATGACAGGCACTGTAAATGAAAGAAAACAAACAAACAAACAAACAAAAACAGAAAAGAAAGGGGGAAAAACAAACAAACAAACAAAACCGTCAGCATGTTAACAGAGTTTGTATTCAAGTACCGGGATTCAAAAATCATGTGCCTCTAAGAGGAAATGTACAGTTACGGTGGCTCATGCCTGTAATCCCAACATTTTGGGAGGCTGAGGCAGGCGGATTACTCGAGGTCAGGAGTTCGAGACCAGCCTGGCCAACATGGTGAAACCCCATCTCTACTAAAAATACAAAAATTAGCTGAGCGTGGTGGCAGGTGCCTGTAATCTCAGCTACTCGGGAGGCTGAGGCAGGAGAATAGCTTGAACCCGGGAGGTGGAGGTTGCAGTGAGCCGAGATCATGTCATTGCCCTACAGCCTGGGGGACAAGAGCGAGACTTCACCTCCAAAAAAAAGAAAAAAGATATTTAAAACATACAGACTGCATGGGAGAGAAAGGTTCTCCCGTCCTTCTTGTTCCCCCAACTATTATATATACATAGCTGCAAAATGAATTCCATCCTGGGAGATTTTTCTCAATTCATTTTATCTTTGACAAGGAAGGGTACCAAATTATTCCATTTGAAAGAATGGTACAAATGACAGTCGATTGGTACAACTAACAGGGTAAATATGTATCGGCCCCATGGCCATGGGGAAGCCAATCTAGGCTTAGCTCTAAGTCATCGCTGTCTCCTGGGATGCACAAGTCACAGACACTTGGCCCAGCTGGGGCGGGGCGAGGACAGGGAAGGGGGACTAGGAGGACCACCCCAACGGGGCAGGGAGGGGCACTTCCGTCTCGCGCACCCAATTCTTGGCACCTCCCTATTCCTTCAGGTCGTGAATCTCAAAGAGGGCACTCATGTGAGTGTTGTTTTTGGCTGCGGCCAGTCTGCGCAGTTGCCGTAGTGATGGGTTCACACCGTTTTCCAAGTGTGAGCGGCTCTGCATTTCTCCCACCCGGCCAGGCCGGGCGCTGGGCGTCCTCCGTGTCCCAACGCCCTGTTCCGTAGCTTTATGGGTTTCTCAGCTTGTTTCCTTTCCTCATGATACTGGTGAAGAAAATACTTGGGAAAGTTCCTCCAAGTCACCGCGTCGTGGTCAAAGTAGTGGGTCACGGACAAGCAGAAGGAAGGCTCCTGCGGACCGGCGGTTGGTGGCGCCACGGAGCCGAGCCCTGGCGCAGACGAGGACGATAATGGCGGCGGTGGCCGGTCCCCTGCGGGGCTCTGCAAGTTTGTGGGAGGCTGGCTCTGAGTGCCCATTCCGCCCAAGCTATAAGAAGCAGGACACCCGGCCTCTCTCTGCCAGGAACGTCTGACCTCTCCACTCCTTTTTACGTTCTTCAGTTGGGGATTCTAGATATGTGGACATTGACCTATCTTGGCAAGGCTGAAGCCATCAAAGCCTCATCAGCCTTTACTGTGGCCTTTTCAGCACTAAGGACCAAGAGCATGGTGTTGCCTGACATAATGGCTCTGGGGCCTGGATATTGGCTTTGTTTCCCACTTTGGCGGTTGTGAGGCCAGTGCTTAATAGTCATGCATGTCCTATCACTGGTATGTTTCAAATTGGAATATGTCAGACTTGGTATTGCAATTTCTGATCCCAAAGAAACTATCTCCCTTTCTGAGACTATTTTAAAAAACTGAATTCCACACCACCAAGATTTTGCTAAAAAAGATGTTTGGTCTTTAACTTAAAAATTTGAGGACTTGGGATGGGGGCGCAGTGGCTCATGCCTGTAATCCCAGCACTTTGGGAGGCCGAGACAGGCAGATCACTTGAGTTCAGGCGTTCGAGACTAGCCTGACCAATATAGTGAAACCCCATTTCTACTAAACATACAAAAAATTAGCTGGGTGTGGTGATGCACGTCTCTAGCCCCCGCTATTCAGGAGGCCGAGACAGGAGAATCACTTGAACCTGGGAGGCAGAGGTTGCAGTGAACCTAGATCGTGCCATTGCAGTCTAGCCTGGGTGACAGAGCAAGTGACTCTGTCTAAATAAATAAATAAATGAATAAATAAATAAATATTGAGGATACGGACTTTTAAATCAAGAGGGCAAATTAATTGGAGTCCAATTGGCATTTGAATTTTGGGGCATTATCTTGCAAGAGGACTTAACCATTTTCTCTTGGAATTTGATAAGCAGAGAGTGTTTCCTTCCTCGAATTGGTTGTCTTTACTATTGTGGGCATTTTTATTATTAGAATGTTTTAATGCCATTGTGAATTTCTGGAATGCTATATGGATAATATGGTTGGTTGTAATTTGGGATGGCAAATTGATTAGGAAATAGATTTTTACTCTTTGGTACAGAGAGGCTTTGGAGCTGATTTAGGTAATACATTGTTGCCATCCATTTTAGCGAAATCTAAAGTGACTACCAGTCGTTCCCGGATGATTCCCAAAAAGCAGGGCTTGGTAATGGACATGCAGCCTAAGAAGGTCTGGTAGGATTTTCCTGATGGACCACTGATTCCATCTTCCAAAGAGGACAGCCATATTCTTGCTTGACTACAGGATTTGTGAAAAAGCTTAATGGATTTTGAATAAAAGTAGGAAGGAATTTTATGGGAGAATACTTAATTCTCACTCTTTTTTCTCCCTGTAAATGAGTCTGTTTGTCCCTTTACTCACTTCAACCCAGGGCAGGGGAGTGACATATGCTGGTAAAATTGGGAAGAAGAAAAACATAAACTTGCTTGCTTAGATCTATCACTTCTTCCTCTTAGAAATGAAGTAAGCTGCCTACTAAGCACACAAGTTGTTCAGCTTTTCCAGAGGTACTTCCTGCTTTCTGCTACCTCTGACCATGAGAGAGACTGGGTGAGTAAGTTTGTCTAATGCTTGGGTTCAGTGTTAGGTGTCTATTTAGTTCTCACAACTAAGCTGTGAGCTTTAATTTAGCATTTAAAGTAAAAGAAATAGCCGGGCATGGTGGCTCACTCCTGTAATCCCAGCACTTTAGGAGGCTGAGGCAGGTGGATCACGAGGTCAGGAGTTCAAGACCATCCTGGCTAACACGGTGAAACCCCGTCTCTACTAAAAATACAAAAAAATTAGCCGGGCGTGGCGGTGGGCACCTGTAATTCCAGCTACTGGGGAGACTGAGGCAGGAGAATGGCGTGAACCTAGGAGGCGGAGCTTGCAGTGAGCCAAAATCACGCCACTGCGCTCCAGCCTGAGTGACAAAGCAAGACTCCGTCTCAAAAAAAAAAAAAAAGTAAAAGTATTTCGCTCTTCATATGTCATTCTGTTTTACTGATGTTCAGAAACTAAGTGTTAAAGAAAGATACAAATATTTTTGTGGGGTGTGGTGGGGTGAGGTGTCTTCTCCCACAACAACTTCATTTCATTCATTATTCTTAAAATTTAAAAACAAGCAATAGTTTTTTCTTAGTAACCTGATGGATGAAGAGGCTTTGTCAGTTAAGAAAAAACAGTAAGAAAGTTTAATACCTATGGAAATTCACAGTACATGAAAGTGTCAACATCACTCTGAGGATAGTGTGTACAGTTACATTAAATAATTATTCATTTGCTAATATTGTGGAATTCTTTTGTAGCAGATGAGAGTAAAAGAAAGCCAAATTAAACTCCATCCGTTGCATTATGCATTATAGCATTAGGAAAGAGCATTTTTTTTTTTTTTTCAGAAAATACTCAACAAATAGGCTCTCTTTAGTCCTGGAGATTCTGTAGTAAGAAACAGAATAAAATCCTAAAAATTAAAAAAAAAAATTTTATTCTTTGTCATCACCTTTAATTAATGGTATATAATCCTCAATTTTTAAGTACATGGAATATGTTTGGCTGAATTGAATGTTATTATTTTAATTCCCTTTGCTAAGCTCAAAGAATGCTACCAATCCTCTTCTGTCATTCTGGAAATTTTTGCATACTTGCCCTTAGTCACAGTTCTTCTCAGAGCTATTTTGTAAAATATTATGTATCTATAACTTAAATTATACCTAAAATTTGAACAAGAATGAAATTCAGAAATGAGAATAATTTTAGATATTATTTTTCACGTATCTGAATCTAATAAGCCCTGTTTAGAGCCACAGCTATCTTTATCAAGGTACATACTGTTTTGCTTTTATTATAACATCAACTTTATAGAAGTATAATTGGAATATAATAAAAAGACCCATTTGAGCGAACACTTTGATGAGTTTTTAATTCTAACCCATGTACTACAACCACATTCAAGACACAGATCATTTTCCTCTACCTAAAATTTCCTTAGGGCACAAAACGTCTTTGTATGTGTGAGTACACATGCATTGATTTACAATGAAATTATAATAACATGCCATAAAAGTAACTTTTTATGTGTGTATTGTTTATCTATTAGATTTTTGAATGTAATTTTATTTTTGAGGGGTTTGTTCAAGGGATTACAACATATATACTTTTCACAGTCTACTTAGAATGAATATTTTACCATTTCAAATGGAATGTAGATACCTTAAAATCATGTTTCTTTTTATCTCACCACCCCCTTTAAGTTTTAGTTGTCATAAATTACATCTACATACATTGGATATCCCAGTACACAAAGCAGTACTTTTTGTTTTCTACTGTAATGTTTATTTTAAAGAATTAAAAAGGAGAGAAATGGGCTTATTTATCTACTGAAATATTTAGCATCTCTGTTGCTTTTCCTGCATCCCCCATGTTCCAAGTTTCCCTGTGCTATCACTTCCTTTTGCCAAAATAACTTCTTTTAACATTCTTTTGGCTTACATCTGCTGGTGAAAACTTCTCTTAGTTTTTATTATTTAAGAATGAGGATGTCTGTACTTTGTCTTCATTCCTAAAGGATGTTTACACTATATGTATTCTGTGTTGACTATTCTTTTATTTTAGCACTTAACAAATGTTCCATTACCTTCTGGTCTCTATAGTTCCCTCTAAGAAATCAGTAATAATTTGAAGAGTCATTTTTCCTTGCCTGTTTTTAAGCTTTTTTTTTTTTTTTTTGTCCTTGGTTTTCAGCATTTTTACTACAATTTAATTACAGCATTTTCTTTGAAATTTTCCTGGTTGGGCTTTGCTGAGCCTCTTGAATCTCTAAAGTTATGTCTTTGCCAACTTGAGATGATTTCTGCTTTATTTACTTTAACATTTTTCTGCAATCACATTCTTTCTCATGGTCTTCTGCAACCTATATGACACCAAATTTAGACCTTGTTATATTGTCCTACAGGTATCTGAAGTGCTCTCTCTTCAATTTTTAAAAAATCTCTCGGTCAGATTAGGTCATTTTTATTGATCTGTCTTCAAGTTCATTGACATTAATTTTACTATTGAACTCATGTAGTGAATTTTTAATTTTGTTTATTTTGTTTTCCAGTTCTAAAATTTCCAGTTCCAAAATGATCATTCTTTTTAATATCTTACTTCTCTGCAGAGACTTTCTATTTTTCATTTGCTTCAGAAGTATATGCCCTTTGTTGTTAGAGAAACATTTTAATTTATTTGTCTCTTAAATTTAACATCAGGATCTATTTGGGATTGCTTTGTCAATTGTCTTTTCTACTGAGATTTTGTCAGAATTTCTGGGTTCTTTGAATATTGATTAGATGTTGATTGTATTTCTGATACTTTCAAAATTGTGTTATGAAATGTGGATCTTTTTTAAATCCTATGGAGAAGGTAATTAGTATTTTTATAGTAAACCATTGGCCCAGTTAGGTTGAGGCCGGAGTTCCAAACTGCATTGATTCCATTAGTTGTTTTCAAAACTTTTGGCAGTGCTAGTTGCATCTGTCTCAAAATATATCCAGCCCAGAGGACAGTCTTAGACATCAATGGCAATCTATTGCTTGATTATTTTCTGAAAGCTCCCTGTAATTTTTTTTTAAGGTCAGATCCATGCATGTGCAGCTCAGGGGAAGCTATGAATTCACCTACATCTTTACGAGATCCCTTTCTCAAGTATCCTCTTCTCTGCTCTTTTCTCAATACTCTCTAGCTTCATACTTAAACTTTTCAGAGTTTATTTAGAATGAATATTTTACCATTTCAAATGGAATTTAGATACTTAAAGTCATATGTTTCTTTACTTCCCCACTGCCTTTAAGTTTTAGTTGTCATGAATTACATCTGCATACACATCTCCCTCTTCCTTCATTGTCCTTTGTATAGAAAACTGACCAGCCTCCTCGCTCTGCTGTGTACTTTCCATAAGGGGAGCTAAATAAAAGAAAAAAACATAACAAGAATTTTTCCTACACTTTATGGCTTCCTTTCTACTCCTCATACCAGAAGGATAGGGGATTACTTTGGAGCTATTTCTGTCTATGCTTCATGTGTAGTTCTGAGAAGTGCACTGCCTTTAAGTACATATAAGCTGGGAAATATGGGAGGAAGGGAAAAATACACACGATCAGATCATTTGTCCATTGAGTTTTAACTTCTTTCACCAATTTACTCGCTACTGTTTTCTTTACAAAGTCCTCAGATGGTTGCATACAGTGGGAGAGACAAGCTGCCATGTGCTTGCTCTAGATGAGCCATATCTGGGGCATCCATAGTTTTAAAATAAGATTTATGTGTCTTCTTTTAATGTGAATACTGTAGAATCACCCTTATATGTCCAAATTCACTTGTTTTAAAAAGGATGATGAAAAACAGTTTCTCCTTTTTCCTCTTGCTTCTTACATACCATCAAATCTCTTTCCTCTTTGACAGAAAAAGGAGGCATACTTAAACAGGATCTCATCACACTCTTTCTAGAACAATAATTCTATTTTTAATGTGTAAATACTTCTCTATCCTGGTAATATATTTTTCTGGGAAGTACATAAAAGAAGTGTCCATACTTGGTAGCTCTCTCTACTTTCTTTTTTCCCCTCATATTGTCAAAATGAGAGAAGTCAAAGAGGAATAGTGAGATAACTACAAATATTAATGGCTTTCATAGAAGGATTCAAAATGTGATTCCAGTGCTATCTTCTGTAGGATTAGTGTAAGTGAATGTTTATCTCTGTTCAAAAATAAAATAAACTACACCAAACATAAATAATACATTTGAGACGGTGGCAAATATTCAAATGAATTGTGGCTTCGCCCAGAGTAGATTCTGACAGTAAGAGCTATACCTATGCACAGAATAACTTAGGCAACCACCCACTAGACTTTTAACACCATCTACCTACCATCCCCTTCTTTGCCTTTACTCAAAGGCAAGTGAGTTGATGATGCTTCATTGTAAAGAACAAACTCTAGACATTAATTGTTTGAATACTATATTTTTCCACAATACTCAAGGGCTTATTCCAATGCCTACACACCATTAGTTTCCTATATCCTGCATTAATTGTTTTGTGAAGCCAAAATAAAATGCATTTTCCTTTCTCTTGTCTTCTACCTTTCCTAAATAGCTTCATGCCAAGCTGGAACTTGAAAGCAGGATTCCTATTTCCAAAGCAAATTTGCTTTCCATCGTGTTAAGCTGATGAGCTACTAGGAACAGTTCCTCTAGCCATCTCTGCATGACTAAATCCTAATTTATTTTTTCTAGTAAAGCCCTGATTTCATTCAGTCATTCCTTGTTATCCTATAGAAATGTGGGCAGTGGAACTAGAACAAAGCAAATTATATCCTAGTTTTTCCTCTGACCGACAGTATGACTTTGAATAAGTTCACTTGACTTCTCTAAACCTCATGCCCTCATCTGTCAAATCAGGATGATAAGGGGACCTCTCTCATAGAGTTGTGGCAGTGGCCCAGCAGTAACTCTGTTAATGCTAGCTGCTTCTGCACTTACCACAGTCAGCCTTTTATTATGGTTGAATAGATATGTTTTCCTTACATGGTTATAGAGTTCAAGGACATTTAGACATTATATACACCATTTTTATTCTAGGTAAAAATACTGAAGCTTAGAAGCTCAGAATGATTTTTTCCTAAATGGCACAGATATAGTTAGTATGACAGGAATTAGCCAGGCTTTAATGAAGTTCCACTGTTAAAGGGTGAATATCGTGGTATTCTAAGAGGATAACAGAGGAAGCTCAGTAACCCATATAGCAAGGAATTCTTAGTTGCCTGCTTGATTTTAGCCACCTGCCTTTCTCCTTCCTGAACACAAGGCAGGGGGCAGGGGAATTGGTTACAGAGAGTAAAATGGCATCAGGGCTTATGCCACACAAAAAGATCTGGTGATTCTCCTTAATTCTGATCCAGTAGGCTTGCAGAGCCCTTCTTAGAAGTGAATTATTTTAGCGTTAATAAGAAGTCAGGCCGAAGATACATTAACTTCTTACTTTTCACTTGTGGTTGCCATGTCATCCTGTATGCTGACTTGCTTTAGCTTAGTAACCTATTTTTCAAGTAGTCAATACATTGATGGTAATGCAGAGGCCTTTGTGAATATCTTTTGGCCACTGGGTTGAGACAAAGTGTTCATTTTCTGATTCTGTGGTGCACAGGCAGAAAAGCGTAGGCTGTGGAACAGATTTTCCATGCACTGCTGCTGCTCTGCATTATTGAACACGGGCTCAGCCACTTGGCTTTTCTTGGGTTTTTCATTTTCAGCAACAGAGCCCCATTTTACTTTTGTTTTTTTGTTTTTTTGTTTGTTTTTTTGTTTGTTTGTTTTTTTGTGGTAATCAATAAGCTGCAAAAAAAAATTGCTGAAACCTGATTTCTCTCCCAGAGTACTTTTTTTCTGTGGATGCTTCAGATTCAGAGGGACTGGAGTTTCCAGTGAGGGTTGTTTTGACTTTTAAAAGAGGAACTGTAGTTCTGCTCCTGAAAATAAAGGAAGTTAACATTTCAAAGTAGGTCTCTGAACAAAACATCTGCTGCAAAAACTTTGTGATTGCTTTTTAAAGAATATATCAGGAAGGCCAAGAATAAGAGAAGATGAGGATATTAGGGGATGGAATCCGTCCTCCTTCTATTCATAATTATTTAGTGTATGAAGACAATCTACACCTCTTCAGCCTTCTTTTATTTTATATCTTTAAACTTCAGCAACATGAACTATAAATTACCCTACTCCTTTCAAAATCTCTTTTCAATGGAAGATCTAAGAAACTATTTCATATTAAGATTTAAATGTCTGATCAAACTTTCAATTTTATTCTTAAAGAGGAGTATCTGAAATTAAATAGATAACCCCTCAAGCCAAATTAATGATGCGTTAGTGGTGTATTTAGAGCTGCGTTCTTATTTATTATTTGACAGAATTAAAAGGTCTCTAAAATCGTGTGTGACTGCCTTTGTGTAAAACTGTACTAGATTTGAATCATTGCTTTTCCTGACAGCTTCTTCTAATGAAATCTTCCTCATTAACTGCAGGAACAATTGCAGAATCTCACTCCACTCCCTGTAATCATGTTGGAACCTGGGAACGAAATGATCCAAGATGTCTTTTATTATAAAGCTTGACAGTAATCACATTGTATAGCCTGGTGTCCTAGAATGAGTTGGGTCAAACAGATTCCTTTCTTGGGAGGAATCTTCATCCCTTTTCTCGCTTCCTCCAGCAATACTGTCATGTTCAAGAGAGGTCAGACACTGAGGCAAATTAAGTTTATCATTACTCTCACTCTTATTTTTAACTCATTGATTTCTTTTGCTGAGATTCATTCCCATGACAACAACATAGGCCACTTGGGTTAAGTGCTCAAAAGAGCAATGAAACTTGAGAGGATCCCTTTTGTTTTTGTCCTATTTGGTACCATTTCCAGATGCTACTCACTGCCTTATACGTCACACTGTCCCTGAGTCCTCAGGATATCTGTGATAAATTTTGAGATCTTTTTATTTCTTTGCCCAGTAAGAAAGGGCACTTCGTTTTTCCTGATATGGGAAATATTTTTACTTTCTCAGAAGCTTTTGTTTCCCATACTTGGATTAACGTTACTAAGTTATAAAATCTGTGAGGACAAGATGCGTCAAATGCATCATCCCCTCCACAGGGACTTTGCATAGGGCATTTTCCCCATCTTTCCTGATCTCTCCCTTCCCTCTTTCCTTAGCCATATCAGCTCACACTGATTGTTTCTCTCAGCTGAAAGGTTACTTCCTCAGGGAAGACTGCCCAGGACACTCAGAATGGATTTGTCCCACTGCTTTTCCTGCCTATCATCTCCTTTTAATTCTTCCTCAAAGCATATACTGTAACTAGTAACTATATATTTCTGTGAATATTTAAATAAAATTCTTTTCCCAACTAGGCTGTGAGCTCCTGAAGATAGGGAACTGGCACTTGGGTTTATGTTTAAATCTCAGCACCTAGCAGAATGACTGACAACTAGTAGACTTGGTAGGTATCTATTTATTGCATGGATGGAAGAATCTCTAATTTCTCCCTTCTTAAGGCTACAATCAATTTGACAGTTTATCTGTGTGTGTGACTCAACTTGAGTTGCTGTAAAAAATATCATAGACTGGGTGGCTTAAATAACAGAAATGTATTTCTCAAAGTTCTACAGCTTCTCACTGTGTCCTCACAGGACAGAGCATAAGAGAGGAAGAGGGAGCTCTCTTTCTCTCCTTATAAGGCCAGTATAAAGAAAAATAAATAAATAAACAACAAAAACATAAGGCCAGTATAATGCCATATCATAGCTGTGGCTTTCCAGAGAAACGTAACAAAAAAGAAGTATGTGGATAGATAGATAGATGGATAGATGATAGATTAATAGGGATCTATATAATGGAAATTGGCTAATATGATTATGGAGGATAAGAAGTCCCATGATCTGCTGTCTGCAAGCTGGAGGATCAGGAAAGTTAATAATGTAATTCAGTTTGAGCCCAAAGGCCTGAGAATCAGGGGAGCCGATAGTATAAATACCAGTCTCTGGACAAAGGTCTGATGACTAGGGGTAGGGGTAGGGGTGGGAATGGAGGGTGGGTGTGGTGAAAGTCTTCGAGGTGTCTGAGGGCAGGAGAAGATAGATATCTTTCAAACACATAATGATAATTCACCCTTCTTTTGCCTTTTTGTTCCATGTGGGGCCTCAACAGATTGAATGGTACCCAGGATGGGGTGAGCTATCTACTTTACTCACTTCATCAATTCAAATGCTAGTATCTTCTGGAAACACCCTCACAGACATATCCAGAAATAATGTTTTACCAGCATCCTGGGAATCTCTTAATCCAGTGAAGTTGGCACATAAAATTAAGCATCACAGTCAACAATCCTGTTGGATTAGGGGTCTATGGTTATGACCTCATTTAACCTTTATCACCTCCTCATATGCCCTATCTCCAAATACAGTCACATTGGTGGCTAGAGTTTCAGAACACACACACACACACACACATACACACACTCACACACTTATTTTAGGAGGGGCACAATTTATTCTAGTAGCACTGGGTTATATTTATTTGACTTGAAGTTGCCTCAGTCCTTCCAGCAGATACTAACTTAGCACTCTATACTTTTCACTTTTCTTTTTTGCAAGCAAATGTTTATTTTTTTACAAAAGAGTGTTCAGTTTCTGTTAACTCTACAGGTTCTCTCTCTCTTTCTTTCTCTCTCCCTCTCTTGATTTCCTTCTCTGTGTTGCTGTTTAGCTTTGAAGAAAATAAAAATCTTTTTCTGAGTATATATTTTATCTGAATTGAAAGTTGTGGTGCAGAATGGCAACAATAGAAGTGTATTCATATAAGCAAGACTCAGAAATCATTATTTATGCATTCATAGAGTAAACATATTTCCAGTTTTTGTGTGTGCCACTGAATTTCATTGGATTTTGATATTCTTTCTTCTGTGGTTTTTATTTTCCTCCCATTCACATCCTTGATTGAAGGTGAATCCTAGTTCTTATACTCTGCCTCCACAGAAAAGTTGTATTTGTCTCCAAGTGCTCTATTTAATTTTTTTAATGATTTTTATTACTCCGTACAAGGGAGTCATCTGGAAATGACATTCCTTAATAAACTGCCATTATTTTTTCTTGTGAAAAAAGTTCTGTTTTCTGTTTTTCTTCTTCAAATGGCCACTGGCACTTTTCTGATGGAAAATACAGGGATACTAGAAGAGTAGCTGCTGCCAAGTGAAAAGAGTTTGTTTTTTTAAAATTTCACCCTGTTTTTGTGGTATATTTAATTAGAAACATGCCACTTCATATTCTTCCCCTTCCTCCCGATTTTGGTTTAAGTGATTCTTTTGCAGTTGATTTTTCAGTTGTCATTGAACTTGCAAATTAAGGTAAAAATCTGTTAAAAGAAATTTTTAGTTTGTTAATTCTCTGCTGGATTTGCTGGTCTTTCTCAAGGACAAAAAAGTTGTATCAGGTGTGAAATAGGTGTGTGAAAAGGCTACTAGAATACTGATTTTGAAAGTCCATGGTGAATAGCATCCCACTTGAAAAAGCAGTTTCAGGCTAACTTACTGCATTAATGAGACTGTCATATTGACTAGACTTGTGGAACAAGAAATAAGCTTCCTTTCTTGTCACCTTACTCTATTTGAATTTTATACCCGAAAAGATTTTTTTAAATGTCCCTTTTAAATGGAGGGACTTTACATCTTTCTGATCCATTTGGAGTAGAGCCAAGAGCATTTATGATGAAGGTGACTAGGTAACAGGTAATGGCAAAGAGCATTTATGACAAAGGTGACCAGGTAATACAAAGCAGGGTAAAACTCTATCAACTGGCTATGCTGATTCATTCCCTGCTCATGCTAATCCATTTGTTACCTAGAGAGCACCAAAGACCAATTTATCTATTAAAATGTTAGTACTAAAATGTTACATATATATTTTTACCTAAATGTGTTGAATATTCATTTATGTTCCAAAAGATAATGGACAAAAAAAAAAATGGATTGATCATTGTTTCTGCCTTCAAGGGTGTTACAGTCTACCAGAAAAAGAAATGCATGAATAATTATAACGAGAGAGAGTGGGATCTATGACAATTGAGTGCACAGGAAATCAGAGCAATGAGTGATGACTGTCATTTGTGGAAATTGGGGAAGGCTTTCCAGCGTAATGGTATTTGTACTGCCATCTGAAAGATGGATGAGAGACAAACAAATGGAAATGAGGGAGGTGTTTATTCTGGGCACACAAAAAAATAACAAAGGCCCCCCGATGAAAGGAACCACAGTAGTTTGCTTGCTGAATAGATTGGAAATACAGGACTGAGAGACAGAACAGAAAACTTTGAATGCCACTTAGATTTTAGACATACTGTGAAGATTTGGGGAGACGAGCGTATTGAAAATAGAGGAAGAGATGGCAAGAAGCTATTTTGTATAGGTAGCATTGATTAATTTGACAACCTACTGAGAAGCAAGAAACTAGCAGTCAAATTTGAGCCTGTAGTTTTGATCCTGGGTGATTGGGAGAATGATGCTATTCTTAACAGAAAGAGGATCTATGAAGTTTGGAGCAAAGTGGTTTTGTAGGAGAGGGAAAAAGGTGATTTTGGAATAAAAAACATGTTCCTATAGAATCTTTAGAAGCCCTGATAATTTAAAGAAATATCTGGCTTCCAGCCAGGATGTAAACTTACTGCTTCTGGATTTTAATTTAGATATAGTTCCGAGAACTTTTTGTTTGTGAGAAGTTTATATAATCACCTATGTGCCAGTTGATATCCTGTGTTGCCTTCTACTACCTTATATAAATGAGGTTACATAATGACTTGAGGGTACATAATGATTTGCATATACTTTGCTTTTTCCCTAATATGCAATCAAGAAGGAAAATATATGTGTAAATAAGACTCCCAAAAAGAATTTTAAAAGGGCTTTGCTCCTACCAAAAGATGGCAAAAGCTTAATAAAAAGCAAAAATGTTGAGGGAACAAATGAGAACCTAGGTGAAGACAACAGGTGATTATGACACAAAACACTGACATTCAAACCAGATTCATCTGACGGCTCTGGGCTCTGGGATAATAGATTCAGATGCTGTTTCAAAGTATACTTCACCATACTCCTTTCAAAAGTCTAAGAGAGTTCTATCTGGCGTCAGAGTTCTACATTTTCTGAGGATTCAGATCAATGGTCTATAGTGCTATGATAATTCGATGGTATATGGAAACTCCACTGGAAAAGACTGGGCCTGAAGTGGGAATATTAAGTGGAAACATGGTTACATGAAAGAATCTCAAGGTCTATCTTAAAATGGAAAAAAATGGTGGGTATCTGTAGGTGTCTGAGTGTTTAACAATTATTTTGTTTAAAAGAGAAGAAAAAAATATTTTGTTTTAATTCCTCCTCAAGTGTTCTTATTTCTTTTTACTTAAATCCCAGTGAGATATTTTTTCTTTTTAATCAAAAATCTTTAAAGAGTGCTTGAGTTCTTTTCAGTATGATTTTTATTACTCTCCATTTCAATTGCTTTTGAGAAAGTGGTAACAATAGAGAATCAAGTAATATTCTCTGCTTTACTCACATAATCTGATTTATGGACTAGATATTCGTGGTATACGAAGGTATAAAAGCTATAGGCTGTTTCAAGTGTTCATTACCCTCTATTTTCTGCAACTTCTGGGGTTTGGTTGAGATATATCAGCAATATCTAAGCTAATGTTCTCCCACCCAAGTCTACTTAAAATCTACATTCTCAATTGTATTCCTGTGGAAAATACCTGGAAAGCTAATAGAACTAGATAATGGGAAGATGCTGTTTGATAAACCTCTTTTTTTTTTATTCTTACATCAGTAAAATAAATCTTGAATTTCTTTGAAAGTAGAAGAAAAGGTAAGTGGACTATATCAGAAAGCTCAGGCAAATTTCATGAGACAACCTAAGTAAGTAGACATCTATTATATTAATATATCCTAAGCAAACGAATTGAGGAATAATGAGTTAGAAATATCAGATAAACTGGTTAATGAGAAATTACAAGAAGAAAGGTAAGGATTGTGGGCAAAAAAGGATCTTGACACTACAATGGTAGCTTCCCAGGCTAGGAACATCTGAACTACATTTTGGCAAAGGAAGTATTTAGTGTTGAGATGGGATAGTTAACTTGACTTCGTGAAGGGGTGGTTCGCTTACTCAGTCCGCAGCTCTCAAACCCCTTGTTTGAGGGGGAGCATGCAGATAAGTGGCTGCAGAGGCCAGGGCGAGTGCTTCTGGATGCCAGCAGGAGTAGAACTCTGCACAGCTCTGTGGAAGTCTCTAGAGGTTGCCCACGACCCCCAGAGCCCCAGGGAGTGTGTATTACAGTTCAGTCCTTTAGCTTTGCCACCCGTGGATGGCTTCAGTGTTAAACAGCTCAGTGGGGGTTCAGTGTGGCATCCTCTTGCACCCACACTTGGGTGCTTGTCAAGCATCCAGGAGGAATGAGGTCGCATGAACAGATTAGAGGGTGGTGAATGTGGAGGATTTTACTGAGCAGTGGAAATGGCTCTCAGTGGGATGGGAAGCAGGAAAGGGGAAGTAGTAGGAAAGTGATCTTTCCCTGGAATTCTGCTATTCATGGCTGAATCCCTCTCTGACCATCCCCCACCAAACCCCTCTCCCACCGTAATCTCCAATGTCCTGCTGCTGCTTCTCCTCTTGACGTTTAGATGCCTCTTCTCTTCTGTTTTTCTCTGCTGCACCACTCTCCTGCTCTGCCACTTCTCTGCCAGTGGAGCCCGGGGTTTTTATGGGTACAGTGTGGGGTGGGGCAAGCCAGGGTGGTTTTGATAAAAGCAACATTTAGGTAGGGAAACAGGAATGCATGTTCTCACTTAGGGCTTTGGGTCCGGCCTTGAGGGTGGAGCCCTCGCCAGGGACCCTGCCCTTTTTTACCTAGTATTTCCCTGCCTCCTGTCTGTATCTGTGTTCCCAATGGGGGACTGTGATACGTGGTCAGTGAAATGAGTGAAAAGAGAACCAGAAGCAAAGTGATTGCTGCTAGTGAGATATAACACTTTCTATGCATTGTTATATTCATCCAGAAAAAAAATTATGAGAAAATTATCACAGAATCATATCATATAACTTTGGTAATCCTTAAATTCTAATAATCATTCAAATTTGACAATCATTATCTCATGGTCTCTTTCATACAATTAGCTTACAATAAAGCCACACAAAAACAAGAGTTTCTCATTTGTTCATTTTGAGTGATCAGGAAGATACAGCCAACAGCAGATAAATGGCCCTGATTCTCAGTGTGTATGTCTCACTAAAATCGATTTTTTGCTCTTCTGAGACTGTTCTCTTTCTGGTTGTTCTAACTGCCTGCCTACCTTGATTGGCCCCTAACATCAGCTGATGTTGCTAATAGTTGCAGTAGTCACTTTTGCCTGTGATCTAACAAGTAACTGAGTTTACCACTCCGTTACTTGCTACCAGCAGGCAAAATAGTTATTAGGTGCTTGGAATGAAGAGCAAACATTTGACCCAAGGAGTTGAGGGTGGTGGGGGGGGGGGGGGGAATTCTTTCATTCTACAAAAATTATAAGACTGATTCAAGCAAATCAATTGCTAAGGTCAGGTTTTTAGATGTGTATGTTGCCTCATGAATTCAACACCTTTTTGGCTCTATTCCAAGGTACAGAAGTCAGACCTTCACTGCCTGGAATGGTAGAAAGGGGGAATGTAAGTAGGAAAACTGGCCATCTCATGACACAAGTGAAAGGTTCTTGTATTGGTTCAAACCCCAAAAGCGTGCCAACAGACAACATGAGGTGGTGTGTAGCAACATGCTGTTTTAATGAGCGCCTGGGTACAGGCAGGCTGAGGCCTAAAATGGCATTAGGCCCAAATGAGGACAGGGCAGGGCTTTTATACTCTCCTGTAAACAGGAAGTGTCCCAGTCTGACAGGACTGCTACCTAGTACCCGGATGGCCTCTTTCTCAATCTTCAGGGGAACGTGTCTTCCGGCCAGGGTAGGTGTCTTCCGGCTGGCTCTCTTCCTGCTTCTGCTATCTTGCTGAGGCACACTGCTGGCGCAAGTAGCCTTGCACCTTGGGACTGGGCCTGAGGTGGGAAGAGTTACTCATTCCTTCAAGCTTTCAGGCCCCGGGGAGAATCTTTCAACAACTATAAACCAGTACCTATCTTTACTGTTTACTATATTGTTTCTTTTTTATAAGTATATTTTTAACTGGAAGTAATGAAGTTCCTCTTACATTAGTAACAGGTGTTTGAGACAGTTACTTTTGATTTTGATAGCTCATAAGAGGTAGAATCTTGAAAAGAAGGGATGTGGTTAGTGACTTATACTGGAATGCAATTTCTTATCAATTTTCTCCTGATATTTAGTCCCTTATTGTATTATAGAAAGGTCTGCTATTTTAAGGCAGGTTTGTCTAGGTAAAACAGGGTTCTGGCTCTGAAATACACTTCTGCCCATGGAATGAGGAGAAAAATCTCTTAGATAATCAATCTAACGTAAAAAGTAAGATTAATCCTTTCCCCAAATAGTATGTTAGGACTCCTAAGAATGAGAATAAGCTGCAAAGCCCAAAGAAAATGTAAATTTTTAGGTTTTTCAGAAAACACTAGGAGTGTAAAGATTAGTCATTTCTACTGCACAACAAAGAGAGGATGCCTTTTCTACTTAACAGAGTGTGTTTTGTCCTTGAAGATTAAATTTTATCTCCCCCACCCCCACCTCCACCCCCACCCCCTGCTATCAGGGTGCTAAACTATCCTCACCAACTGGGTGGTGTTAAGATCTTTTAACTCAGTCCTTGACCTCTGCCTGCCTTTCCTCCTATGGAAATTACCGGCTCTCACCCACGCTGATTCCGTGTGCACAGTCAAGAGACTCTAAAGCTGATCTGACATTTCAGCCCATTTCCTTGTCCTGATTTCTATCTATAGTTGTATTAAGGGAACAGTATGAGGGGAAGTAGAGTAAACTCTCTTAAACTTAATCTGAATTTCCAGTAGTTTAGATGCTATGAATAAGTCTATGATCTCAAGTGAAAGAATATACGGCTGAATCTCCCTAAATTCACATTAGGGGAAAAAATTTTTGTTATTATGTAGCAGTTCTATGTCTAAACTCTATTTGTGATTTATCAAGATTATTATTAATAATCACTCAAATGCTTCCTGAATTATTAAATTTACAACATGCTTCAAAATTCTTTAACAAAAATTGGGACAAGGTTTTGATGTAGAAGTCAAGTTCATAAAGTAAATGTATTATTTAGCCACCATCCATTTTATTGAAGATGATAAGTACATAGTAGAAACTTCCTTTGTAGCAAGACTAGGTACAGACAAGAACCCCTCAGACACTGAGTTGTAGAAGGAAAGGGTTTTATTCAGCTGGGAGCATCGGCGGACTCCCGTCTCCAAAAACCGAGCTCCCCGAGTGAGTAAGCAATTCTTGTCCCTTTTAAGGGCTTTCAGCTCTAAGGGGGTCTGCGTGAGAGGGTCATGATCAATTGAGCAAGCAGGGGGTGCATGACTGGGGGCTGCATGCACCAGTAATCAGAATGGAACAGAACAGGACAGGGATTTTCACGATGCTTTTCCATACAATGTCTGAAATCTATAGATAACACAAGCAGTTAGGTCAGGAGTTGATTTTTTTATTTTTTATTTTTATACTTTAAGTTCTAGGGTAGATGTGCACAACATGCAGGTTTGTTACCTATATGTTGATTTTTAACTACCAGGCCCAGGGCACGGTGCTGGGCTGCTTGTAGATTCCATTTTTGCCTTTTATTTTTTACTTCTTCTTTCTTTGGAGACAGAAATTGGGCATAAGACAATATGAGGGGTGGTCTCCTCCCTTAGCTTATCAGTCTCTTAGATGAAAGAATTGAATACTTCCACCTTAAGAGTCTTAAATACTGAAACTGTTTTTCACACCCAGCAATTATTCAGAATGCATTTTTCACATAACTGACAATCATATTACTGCTGCATGAACAAATACAAATGCCAGAATGTCAGGAGAAAGCAGGTTGAGACCACATATACTCAGGCAAATCTGAGGTTTTTATTTCCAGAGAACTGTACCTCTTCCTCTCCTAAAAACAGTCTACAAAGTTGTTTGGCTAATGCTCATAATGTCACAGCTGCCCTGCCAAGTCATCTGTCTCTCTTCTTCTATTGAAACTATAGAGACAGTCCTCGTTAGTGCCTTTTTGTCCTATGACCCAGTCCCACTGTGGCTCAGAATGAGAAAGTTAAAAGGGTAAAAACAATTTATGGGGCTAGCTGAGCAACTGATTCCCTGGGGATTCACCCTTGACCTTTGCAAAGGCAATATTTCCATAAATAAATTGGGGCTTTGTTTTCTTCCATGAAGACAGCTAATCCAAACTTTAAAGACATTTGAAGTCTGGAATCATTTTACTGTTCTTTTGCTGTAATGATTTAGATTGAATGTCATTGTGCACTCAAGCTTACCAGGTAATTGAGCAAATATGTGCTTTATTTGATGATGCAGTCATGGCTTTTTAAATATCAATGACTGTGGTTTTAGAGTATAAAATAATGGTTGTCAAATATATTGTCATTATGAATAAGATACATAAAACTAAAAAAATTGTTATTTTGAAAATAATGGATTTGAACTTAGAATAGATTATGCCTTTCAAAAATTATAATTACTTAATTATGACTCATATTTCCCTTAAAGAGCAAAGTACTATACTGAAAGTGTAGGTTTAATTTTTTTTCTTTTGCGGTGGTGAGAGGAGTAACTATTTTAAAAATAATTATTATTTTCAATGAAATTTTTATTTGGGGTTTTCTAGTAATCATGGCACATTCTCTCATAGTCTATTTATATTTTATTATTTTCCTGTATGTTCATCATCTATGTTAATAAAGAATGGGTTGTTCTCAGAAAAATACATATTTTTAATTTTTTTTTTGGTTGGAAACTTTCTAGTTGATTAATTCTCACCCTGTCATTTAGGTTTTCTGGTGGGTCCTCTATTCCTGTAATGGCTTGCCAGGTATGTGGTATAATCTTTCACTATGAACCAATGAGAAAAAGTAAGAAGGAAGCAAATTGATGTTGAATGGCTCCAGCTCTGTGGGAGGCAGTGGGATGGGAACTTCGACTACCCATCGCCACCACCACCAAGATGATTAAGCACTGATTATGTGCATCAAACCCAGTTCTTTAGATGCGTTACTTCATTTAATTCTTACAACTGCTGTTTGAAACAGGAATGAAAATTACTATTTTGGAGGTGAGGATCTTAAAGAGTGGACAGGTTATTAAGGAGCAGAACCACAATTTGAACAGAATCTGTATTTCCCACAATGTTTTTGCTGAGTAGAGTCAAATGAGATTAATACTGAAACAGCAATAAATATACACACGAAACATTTGTTGAATGAATGAATGAAATTATGAGAACCCACTTTTATTACAATTAAACTAATAGTTATGCACTGTTATTTTTTAGGACTATACTGATTGTTGTCATATATGATAACTCATTTAAACCTCATCGTACCCTGTGATATTGGTTAAATTATTCTCATTTCACCTATAAATTTACTGAGATACAGAAAAAGTTAAGCTAATTTATTCTCACTGTATCTTGAAATATTGGTTAAAAAATTGTTCTCCTTTCACCTGTAAAAACTGTGAGACACAGAAAAAGTCCGTGTCTTTTTTATCAAGATCAAATAGTAAGTAAATTAAGAAACAGCTATCTTCAGTGAATTTCTCAATCTACCACAGCTAATCATCCCCAGTGCACAAATATACATACTTTTCCTGAGAGGTTTGTCTTTGCATTTCTTAAAAAATGAATTAATTTTGTTGTACAAATTGGAGGTAGTTTTTTAGTGTATCTGATGTAACTTCTCATATATTAATTCATTTTTAGATTTGGATGTTGAAGGAATTTAGTCCCACAGATATTCACCAGTGCCTCCCTCATTTTAAAAATCCAATAGAAAATAATGTGTCACTTAATAATCAATTAAAACAAACTTTGTTTTTCAAAAATTGTAAATAGGAAACAAGCTACGTTGTCCTCTCCTTAGATTTCTTTCCTGAAGTTACTCCATTGTCTGATATATTTAAGCTGTCTAGGTTATTATATAATAAAAGAAAGATTTATTTTTATTTTTTATTTTTTTGACTTGTACTTGGCTGGTGCAAAATACTTAATTTAAAAGATTTTTTAATAGCCAATGCTGATGACAGTGTGAGAAAATGAGCACTGTTTATACTGTATATGGAGATGTCAGTTGGTGCTATCCTTTTGCAAGGTAATTTGAAAAGTAAGTGTCAAAATTTAATATAGTCATGCTATCCTACTTACCAACCTGGGCCTAGAATGAATCCTACTGAAATAATGGTGTGTATGTATAAGGATATTTATCACAGTGTTTTTTATAGTGGTGACTTTAGAACAACCTAAATATCTTTAAAAAACAGATATTTGTTTACGTATGTTATAGTACACATACACAGTATTTTATTTTGATGACATAATCTATATTTACAGTGAAAGAAGTTCATGATACAGCATTAAATGCAGTAAAAATAAATGACAAAAGAGTGCATGTTTATTCATCCTTTAGGCATATGTAACTGTAGGAACAACCAGTAAAACATGTTCATCAAAATGTTCACATTTGTCAGCTCTGAGTAGTGGCATAACACTTATCTTCATTTTAATTCTTATACTTTTTTGTATAATGTTTTCGTGATGAGAATATACAGGTCTACATTCCCCTTTTCAAAACCAATCTAACCAAATACGTTTTAGAATTGAGAAATTGTTAAATTTTAGGATGATTTTCTGATATGTACATTTTATGTTAGGTTACACCTTCAGTGGGGTCTGAGACAACCTTCTGTAAACAAGAGTATTGATATTTGCAGCAAAATGTGTTAATATACATAATAAGTGATGTTAATACAGCTTTGTGGTAACTCAGTTCAGGTCAGCTTTTTTCACAATAAGTTGGGGCAAAATCTTTATTTTCAAAGGTCGATTGATCGCTTTTTGGGATCTGAGATAAGAAAGTGTATGCCTGTATCGATTTTATAATCAGAGAAAAATGTACTGCAAAACATTTATTTAGAAAAAGAAGTGGGGCCAGGTGTGGTGGTTCACACCTGTAATCCCAGTACTTTGGGAGGCCGAGGCGGGCAGATCACCTGAGGTCAGCAGTTCAAGACCAGACTGGCCAAGGTGGTGAAACTCCATCTCTACTAAAAATACAAAGATTAGCTGGGCATGGTGGCGGGTGCCTGTAATCCCAGCTACTTAGGAAGCTGAGGCAGGAGAATCACTTAACTTTGGAAGCAGAGGTTGCAGTGAGCCGAGATCATGCCATTGCACTCCAGCCTGAGCAACAGGAGTGAAACTCCGTCTTTAAAAAAAAAAGAAAAGAAAAAGAAGTGGAATGTGTCATTCTAAGTCGGAACCATGGAAGTGCCTCCTATGCTAATGATGGCATGTCACTTGATAGGCAGGTGGTTATGTGAAAATCAATTACTCTGAGGAGACTCCTTTTTTCTTTTTGTGTATCTGCATGATGCAAAAGTGATATAAAAGCTTTTAGTTTCTAGTGAAATGCTAGAGCAAGTTAAATCAGTTCATGACAACTGTCTTATATTGTATAAAATGGAAGGACAAAGAGTGTTAATTAAGTATGGGCTATTAAAAAGAAGACCGTATGAGTGATTTTGGAAAACTATCTTCTGCAACTGACATGTCAACAACTTGTTCCCTGGGAAGACAGTAGTTTTGCAGACTCTTCTGTAGTCTAACGGCATGCTTAGCTAGGTGGGGGGTTAATAAGCAACATCTGATGGTGACAAAGAATTCTGCCACATATCCTACCACTCATTTCAAGATTGCTAAGCATCTGTTTCTAACTGGGATCATTCTGATTATCTACTTTCCAAAGCAGGCCCAGGTCTATAAAAAGAAATCACTTTTTCACACTTAGGGATATAGGTTAGAGAGAGTTTTGGAATGATTTTTCTCTCTCTATCCTCATGCTCCGTGATAAACCTGTAGTGATTACTTTAGCTAAAATGCCCAAATCCCATGGAACAAAGGTTGAATAAAATGTTTCTCTTTGTTTTGTTGTGTCACTACTTTATATTAAAACATTTCTCTTTTTTTTTGAGATGGAGTCTCGCTCTGTTGCCCAGGCTGGACTGCAGTGGCCCGATCTCCGCTTACTGCAAGCTCCGCCGCCTCCCAGGTTCACGCCATTCTCCTGCCTCAGCCTCCCGAGAAGCTGGGACTACAGGTGCCCTCCACCATGCCTGGCTAATTTTTTTGTATTTTTACTAGAGACGGGGTTTCACCATGTTAGCCAGGATGGCCTTGATCTCCTGACCTCGTGATCCGCCTGCCTCAGCCTCCCAAAACACATTTCTTTATACATAGTTTGATTTTTCTGGAATATGTGGAAAATATAGAAAAATATGAAAGAGTATGAAGATCACCCACAATCTTTCTGCTCTGAATTTATGTGTGTATCTGTGTGTCTTTTGGTGTTTGTTCCTGTGCATGTGTGCCCAACAGTTATATAAAGTGTACATAAACTACTGTAGCACATTGCATATATAAACATATTTAATCTCAACATCCCCATGAAGTCAATATTATTATTATACCTATTTTATAAATGATGAACATGTGAACTATTGAATCTGCTTTACTTAATTATGTATAGTATTGCACAATGTTTCTTTACATTTAGAACTATGATCTCTTCAATTTTCTATATTATTACTTCTGGGAAAATTATTTTTATAACTGCATGATATTTCATGGTATTGACATGCCTTAATTTAACAAGTCCACAGTCATTATATGATAAAATTATGCTCAAATTTTCACTTCTATAAATGATCTTGTATATAATAATTGTATACCAATATTTCTGTAAGTATTTATTTTCTTCTTAAAAATTCCTGGAACTGGAATTATTGGTCAACTTGTGATAAACATGTTTAAGGAGGTGGAACCTAGTGTTACAGCATATAGGTTCTAAAGATAGGCAGGCAGTACATATTTAAATCTCAGCGACTCCAGCAACTAATTCATTTTAATATACCAAGTTACTTCCAATTTTTCAACTAAAATGGGGGAATATAATGGGATTCTGAATAGAATTAAGAGAGATAATACATGAAAAACATTTAGCAACAGAACATACACTGGGGAAAAGACAACCTCTTCAATAAATGGTGCTGAGAAAACTGGGTATCTATATGCAGAAGAATAAAAACTAGACCCCTCTCTCTTCCATATACAAAAATAAAATAAAAATGGATTAAAATTTAAGGCCTTAATCTACAGAATTACTGAAAGAAAATATTGGGGAAACTCTTGAGGACATTGTTCAGGGCAAATGTTTCTTAAGTAATATCCTACAAGCATAGGCAGCCTAAGCAAAAATGGACAAATGGAATCACATCAACTTAAAAGGCTTCTGCATAACAAAGGATACAACCAACAAAGTTAAGAGCCAGCACACAGAATGGGAGAAAATTCACGCAAGGTATCCATCTGACAAGCGATTGGTAACCAGAATATATAATGAACTCAAACAACTTTATAGGAAAAAAAACCAAATAATTTGATTAAAAATGGGCGAAAGAACTGAATAGACATTTCTCTAAAGAACCCATACAAATAGCAAGCACCTGGTCCATGGGTAATTTTTCTCCTCTCACATTTTTAATTATGCATTTTTATGTAAAATATCTCTTTGCTAATTGCAGAGTAAACTTTAAGATTTTAACATGATCAGCATAATTGATCATCAGAGAAATGCAAATCAAAACTATAATGAGATATCATCTCACCCCAGTTAAAATGGCTTATACGCTGGAGAGGATGTGGAGAAAAGGGAACCGTCATACAATGTTGGTGGGAATGCAAAGTAGTACAACCACTATGGAGAACAGTTTGGATATTCCTCAAGAAACTAAAAATAGAACAGCAATATGATACAGCAATCCCACTGCCAGGTACATACTAAAAAGAAAGGAAATCAGTGTATCAAAGAGATATCTGCATGCTTATGTTAATTAAAGCACTATTCAGAATGGCCCAGATTTGGACGAACCTAAGTATTCATCAACAGACAAATGGATAAAGAAAATGTAGTATACACAATGGAGCACTATTCAGCCATAAAAAATGATGAGATCCTGTAATTTGCAACAACATGAATGGAGCTGAAGGTTATTATGTTAAGTGAAAAAAGCCAGGTACAGAAAGACAGACTTTGTATGTTCTTACTCTTCTGTGGGAATAAAAAATTAAAACAATTGCTCATAGAGATAGAAAGTAGAATGATGGTTAACAGAGGCTGGAAAGGGTAATGGTGGGAGGGAATGAGAATGGTTAATAGATACGAAACTATAGTTAAAGAGAATGAATAAGATCTAATGTTTGACAGCCCAAGAGGGTGACTGTGGTCAACTATAATTTATTGTACATTTTAAAACAGCTAAAAGAGTATAGCTGTATTGTGTGTAATACAAAGAAAGGATAAAGACTTGAGATGATGGATACCCCATGTATTCTGATGTGATTATTATGCATTGTATGCCTGCATCAAAATATCTCATGTATCCAATAAACACATACGCTTAATATGTACCCACAAAAATTAAAAATTAGAAATAAAGAAATTTAAAAACATTTACCAATAGATGAATGGATAACAAAGTATGGTATATATTCATAGAAGAGAATATTATTCAGCCATAAAAAGAATGATGTACTGATAGATACAACAACATGGTGAACCTTGAAAACATTTTGCTAACTGAAAGAAGCCAGTCACAAAAGACCACAAACTACATGATTCCATTCATATGAAAGTCCATAAGAGGGACAATCTATAGAGATAGAACATAGATTAGTGGTTGATTAAGGCTGAAGGGTGGGGATGGGAAAATCTGAGGGTGGTAGTTAAAGAGTATGGGATTTCTTTTAGAAGAGATTAAAATGTTCTAAAACTCGCCGTGGTGGTGGCTGCACATGTCTCTGAATATTTTAAAAACCATTTAACCATTTAAAATGTTATACACTTTAAATAAGTGAATTGTATGAAACATGAGTCATATCTCTATAGAACTATTAAAAATTAGCATTGCACCTGTTCATGGGTAATTTTTCTCTTCTCACATTTTTAATTCTATGCATTTTTATGTAAAATATCTCTTTGCTAATTGCAGAGTAAACTTTAAGACTTTAACATGATCAATTAGCTTAAGTGTTTTATAAGTGTATTGGCCATTTGTATATTCTTTGATTTTCTTCTTTATATGTTTTTCTATAACTTTAATTGACCTTTAAAACCTCAATAAATTTTCTATTCAATTTTTCAGTTGAATTAAATTTTCAATTCATTTTATGACATAGATTTAAAATAATTTTCTGCACATTCGTATTTGACTATTATTTGATAGAGTTTTAAAAATGTATAAGGTAAAAGAAGTTAGTGTAGTAACTTTTTTCTGTTGTTTAAAATAATTTTTGTTTGTTTTATTGCTTAGAGAGGTTTTTACCCACATTTAGATCAAGTGATACATATCCATTTTTTAATCTAGCTACTTCTTATTTAGAAACTATAACTCCACAGTCTGATCTGGAATGTCATTTTAATGATGACGTTGTGAGAAGAGGTTTTCATATTTACCAAGTATCACTTGACATCTTCCTCAGTAAAAATGTACTTGAAAATTGTATGGAAGGGGTAATAATTTGTACTTTGGAATTTTATCTTTGATTTTTACATGTCGACCATCAGCAATATTTTCTAAAACCTTCTCTCTATAATGAGAATGTTGATACTTATTAACAGAAGTGAATACAAGTATGAGGTCTCATTCATTGTTTTGAGTGGATCTATTTAATACCAATCTTGATTTTGAAATTAATTTTCATTAAGGTTCATTCTCTCTGACCACAGGTCTCCCTATTATAACTCAGTTGCCATTTGAAGTGATACTCAAAAGATTAAGCTGGGTTTAAATCTTTTTGAACTGCCAGTGAATTCCATCTAACTTTTGATCAATATTTATATGAATGTTGCAAGCCTTATATTTTCATATTAGTATCATATGATTAAGAGCATCTTTATTACTCTAGAAGAACTATCATACCTATGCTGTTGGTATGAAGAGAAAAGAAACTATTGTTTTCAAATACTGTTAGCATAATTGGAGTGGAGGCTTGACTCATTTCAGTGACCTTTAGAAAGGGCGTAATGTTGATTGTTTAGATTCATTTGGCATTGTTTTTCAGATGTGTGTAAGGTAATACTATTAATCCTATTTTTTCAATTGAGGAGTGGGATAAAGATTAAGTACTTTGTCCAAAATCAGATAGGTAAAAATTGGTATTCAAATCCCGTGGTTTTGACTTTTAGATCTCTTAGTGTGTTTTTAAATATAAAACTTACTATCTGTCAAAAAGCCCATTGATTTATTTTATTCAATACAACAGGAAATTTACGTATATATATTCTATTTTTATTTGGAGACAGAGTCTTACTCTGTCACGCATTCTGGGAGTGCAGTGGTGCCATCTCGGCTCACTGCAGCCTCCATCTCCCAGGTTCAAGAGATTTTCTTGCCTCAACCTCCTGAGTAGCTGGGATTACAAGTGCCCACCACGATGCCTGGGTAATTTTTTTTGAATTTTTAGTAGAGATGGGATTTCACCATGTTGACCAGCCTGGTCTCGAACTCCTGACCTCAAATGATCCGCCTGCCTCAGCCTCCCAAAGTGCTGGCATTACAGGCGTGAGCCACCGCACCTGACCTATTACGTTTGTTTTTACCGGTAGCTAACTTTCAACATCAGGCTGAAACAAGACACTTGTGCATTTAAAGTATTCAGGCACAACCTGCAAAATATTTGTTGTTTTCATGTATTTTTAACCCATGATCAAATATTTTCTGAAAGGACTTTGGTAATAATTCTTTTTGAAGAAATCCTAATGAATTATAATATTCCAATTTTCTAAAGTGAATTGGCAATTAGGTATAGCTATGTCAATCCTGGATGGAAACTTGGCTTTTTGATCATAAAGATCACTTGGACTTTGTATAGCAAGTGTGTATCCTTGGAGATGGCCTAAAGGTTATGATGAAACAAATCAACCAGGCATCTAAAAAGTAACTCTGTACTCCTTCCTATTGGTTTCCCTTTAAAGAACTTTGGGGGGAAAAAAATCTGCAAATCATCGTATAGCACATAAAAAAATGTCAGATTCTGATGTTATGCTAGAAGCAAAAATCCAGATTAAAATCTTCTCAAAACAGCCATGTTCATTCCCTAAGTAACAGAGATCCAATTTCTGGAATATGTGGGACTACCCATGAAATCTTTTAGTTTTCTTCTCCATTCTGTCCTCATCATGATAAACAACTTACTTTCTAGATCAATTTGAGTGGTTGGTAAAATTATTTTGACTTTTAATTCCACGTGATTTGGTATTAACTGTAGACCATTTCAAGAAAAGGTAACTTTTCAGTTTATAGTTTGATTTCACTGATGTAGTTAATCCTGAGTTTGTTGTTTGCCCAGTAAGTTAAAATATGTGGAAGAAATGGGCATTTGCTTTGCTAACATCAACTACTTTTTTCAAAAGAGCTTTATTGAGATATAAGTTATATACCATAGAATTCACCCATTCTAAATATACAATTCAGTGTTTTGTTTTGTTTTTGTACATTTACAAAATTACGCAGTCACCACAATCCATTGTAGGACATGTTTATCACCCTCAAAATAAACCTCACCCATTACTAGTCACTTCCCATTTCCCCTCAACCCTTCCACGACTAGGAGACTATTAACCTACTTTGTTTTTTTTTTTTTTTTTTTTTTATATAGGACCCGTGAGTCAGAAGACCAGGGTTCTAATCCTGGCTCTGCCTCTTGGTGACTGTGATTTTATTTTATTTTATTTTATTTTATTTTTTATTTATTTTATTATTATTATTATTATACTTTAAGTTCTAGGGTACATGTGCACAACTTGCAGGTTTGTTACATATGTATGCTTGTGCCCATGTTGCTGTCTGCACCCATCAACTTCGTCCAGCGCCCATCAACCGTCATTTACATCAGGTATAGCTCCCAGTACCGATCCCTCCCCTCCCCCCTCCACCCATGATAGGCCCGATTGTGTGATGTTTCCCCTTCCAGAGTCAAGTGATCTCATTGTTCAGTTCCCCGCCTATGGGGTGAGAACATCACGGTGTCTGGTTTTCTGTTCTTGTGATAGTTTTGCTAGAATGATGGTTTCCAGCTGCATCAATGTCCTACACGGGACCGACTCATGCAGTGGCTGCATGAGTGTTCCATGGTGTATGTACTTGCATTTTTTCTTAATCAGTCTGTCACTTTGATGGACATTTGGGTTGATTCAGAGTCTTTGCTATTGTGAATAGTGCATAATAAAAATCGTGTGCATGTGTCTTTAGAGGCAGCATGATTTATAATCCTTTTGGGTATATGCCAGTAATGGGATGGCTGGGTCATATGGGTGCATCTGGATTCTAGATCCTTGAGGAATCGCCATACACAATTTTCCATGAAATGGTTGAACTGGTTGCAATCCCACACCAACAGTGTAAAAGTGTTCCTATTTCTCACATCATACCGGCACCTGTTTTGACTTTTTAATGATAGGCATTCTAACTGGTGTGAGATGGGTATCTCATTGTGGTTTTGATTTGCATTTCTCTGATGGCCAGTGATGATAGGCATTTTTTCATGTATGTCTGTTGGCTGTATGAATGTCTTCTTTTGAAATGTCTGTTCATATCCTTTGCCCACTTTTTGATGGGGTTGTTTGTTTTTTCTTGTAATTTAGCAGGTTCTCTGTAGGTTCTGGATATTAGCCTTGTGTCAGATGAGTAGTTTGCAAAATGTTCTGCTCCCATTCATGTAGGTTGCCTGTTCACTCTGATGGTAGTTTCTTTGCTTTGTGCAGAGCTCTCTTTAGTTTAATGAGATCCCATGTGTCAATTTTGGCTTGCTTTTGCTGCCGTTGCTTTTGGTGTTTAGACATGAAGTCTTTGCCCATGCCTATGTCCTGAATGGGTACTACCCTGGGTTTTCCTCTAGGATTTTTTATGGTAATGGAATCTAACATTTTGCCTTCAAAGAGAATAAAATACCACAGAATCCAACTTACAAAGGGATGTAAAAGGACCTCTTCAAGGAGAACTACAAACCACTGCTCAGTGAAATAAAGAGGACACAAACAAAATGGAAGAACATACCATGCTCATAGATAGGAAGAATCAATATCATGAAAATGGCCATCCTGCCAAGGTTATTTATAAGATTCAATGCCATCCCCATCAGAGCTACCAATGAGTTTCTTCACAGAACTGGAAAAAACTGCTTTAAAGTTCATATGGAACCAAAAAGAGCCCGCATCTCAAGACAATCTAAGTCAAAAGAACAAAGCTGGAGGCATCCACGCTACCCTGACTTCAAGAGCTATACTACAAGGCTACAGTAGCCAAAACAGCATGGAGTACTGAGTTGCCAAAACAGAGATATAGACCAATGGAGACGAACAGAGTCCTCAGAAATAATACCACACATCTACAGCCATCTGATCTTTGACAAACCTGAGGAGAAACAAGAAATGGGAAAGATTCCTATTTAATAAATGGATGCTGGGAAAATTAGCTAGCCATAAGTAGAAAGCTGAAACTGGATCCTTTCCTTACTCCTTATACAAAAATTAATTCAAGATGGATGAGAGACTATTAATCTACTTTGTCTCTACACAGCTACCTATTCTGAACATTTCATGTAAATGGAATTATATCATATATGATCTTTTGTGACTTTTTTCGCTTAGCATAGTGTTTCAAAATTCAAAAGTTGTAGCATGTACCAGTACTTCATTTCTTTATGCCTGAATTAATATTCCATTGTATGAATATACAACATTAGGCAATAGATAGGTGAGTTTTATCCACTTATTTTTACTATTATAAATCCTAGTGCTATGAACATTTGTTGTTGTGTAGATATGTTTTTATTTCCCTTGAGTGTGTATATATATATGAAATTGTTTATTCTTCTGCTAATTTTATGCCTTCCACTTAAAGGAACTGATTCCAACAGTAGTCATGCCATTTTACATTTCCAGTATATAAGGGTTCAGATTTATCCATGGGCTTGTCAATACTTCTTATTATCTCTCATTTTGATGATAGTCATTATACAGGGTGTGATTACCAGCAATTTATTTTTTTACATTAAAGAAATTTCCAAATTTTCAAAAATAAGCCATTGTTTAAAATGAAATAAATACTGTTAGAAAAGTGGTATCTCGTTGTTTTGAACCAACTGCTTTTTAATAACTTTTTAAAATTCAAACGGTTTAGATGGCTTTGTTAATGTTGAAACCAAGTCAATAGTTCCATAGATAGTTTTATTGGATAGACATAGAAATGTTCACTTATGGCCTTAAAACGTGAAACATATTTGTTTTATCTGAGTTTCTTCCTCAGGAAATGACCTTCAGACTTCTCAAAAAAAGTATCAAAGAACTGAAATTCACCAGATTACCATATCCGACAATGATGTTGAACCCTTCATTCATGATGATTGCTTCCTTTCCCTTCCCTAGTTCCTGTTTTCTTACACATTGTTTCATTTCTTCTGTGCTATATAAGCCCCAAGTTTCAGTCCCCCAGGGAGATGGATTTGAGACTGGCTGCGGTTAACGCTTTCTTCCTTGGCAGTATTCATTGTTTTACTAACTGTCTCAGCCATTGGATTTCTGTGCAGTGAGCAGCAGGGCCTAGACTGAACCCCTTGGTGTTCTGGTAACAGTGTGAAGAAGTATGAAGAATTAATTGGGGTTTAGAATGTATAGTTTTTATTCTAGAATCATATCAGGGATTAGTTTCTTCATCTAAGAGGCATCTTTCCTCCCTGGTCTGGTGGTGAGTTTGAGAGAAAGATAGTAACATGTTTAGTTTCCCAGGAAAAAGTCACACTATCAGTACATAGGATGAGTTGACTACTAAATCTTTACAGGACACTTTTTTCTTTATTCCCTAACCTAGATGCTACATAAAATTATGTGCCTTCGTCCTGAGAGAGAGAAACTCTGTGGCTGACCTAAAGAGACTGATTGGTCCCATGGGTAAATATTTTTATTTACCTTTTAAATCTGTAGCGTACATATTCTTAATAGAGTTTAAAATTTGTTTTAATTTTTACATATTTAATCATCAATGTCTTTAGTTTTAAATTGATTAATACCCATGAACATGCAGGAATCTGGTGCCCTAGACTTGTACTATTGCTTGCCTTATAATTACATGTAGTTTCAAGGGTATTTTTCAGGCAGTAGTTCATGTAAACGAGGAGTAATTCATGGAAGAAATGTTGAAGTAATAATTAGATATTGGAACAAGAGAGCAAGCTTTAATTATTGTTTAATATATTTTTATTGGTTTTTAAAAATATTCTAAATATCCCTAAGAAGGGCAAATTCCACCTATTAAAACAGTTGCTTTAAGATATAATAAACTAATGATATAATTTAAAAATGCATTATATGATTTATATTATTTAGGTCTACATCATTTTCAAGTACAAGAAGAAGTGGGTATGAAAAGTTTCAAGTTGTTTTATTAGTCTTACTGGAAATGTCACGACAACATATTTCAGGTAAAATTATGAAATCTGCCAATTTTGATGTAAGAAGAATTTGCTACTACAGAATCCTTTTTCTTTCTGTTCTGTAACTCCCACATACCCTGAAGAAGAAACTACCTCAGTGACCTTGGCAACAGAAAGCTGTCCATGGCTATAGGTCAAGCTCAGCTTCAGCATCACGTTTCCGTGCAAAGTGAGTGTAGTGAAAGAGCAGAACTTTTATAAAAGGGTCAGAATGAAGACTGAAAGCATCATCAACATGCATCAGCTACAGACCCCCCTGTGGTAATGGCTTTTAAACCAAGTTCTCACAGCTTCAGAGTTACTCTAAGATGTTTTTGAAGCTCAGTGTGACAGGAGACAATGGGTGAAGGTCAAAGCTTCCTATTTCTGCTCAGATTAAAGCATTTCTTAAACCTGTGGAATATTTTGGGTTTCTGTGTAAGAAAAAGCTACATGGCTTAATATTATTTAAATATTCTTATGTAATATATTTCTGTTAAAAATAACTTTAAGCACATTACAATAGCCAGAATCTTCCTTTTACATTTAATATTCCCATAGAAAAGACAATCAAAACCATGCAAATAAGAAGAGAGATATTCACTTGAACATTAAGCTCTAATATATAAATGCTGGAGCTATATATCAAAAATATTGATTGTTTCTGAGAGATGAGATTATTGCTAACTAACTTTTAAAAATATATTTTTAAATCTCTAGTTTTAAAAAATAAGTATAATACTTTTTGTAATATGGGAGGAATATTAGAATAAGAAGACAGAGCTTCATATTAGCGATAAAGAATAAGAAGGATTGGGTATTAATTCTGGATCTGCTGCTAATAATCTGCCAGCATGATCAAACCATTAAATATCTATGATCTTCAGACTTCTCATATGAAAAAAAAAAAAGAAAACTAAGCTAACTAGTTCGAACAGTTTACAAGGTGCCTTCTAGGTCTAAAATTCTAAAATTAATATGTTAGGAAAGCATTTGGATCTGTTTTGATCTGTTTAGACTCAATTGCATCAAATATTTTGTTATTTACATTAGCAGCACTTGAAATGAGAGAAATACCAACCTTCTGTAAGGAAGATATGGTGTGATCCTTTAGTTCTAGATTTTTAAACCAAACATTAATGTACATGTATGTTAATATATAAATGTATGAAATAAGTACATGTATTTTAATAGACTTATGGGCTCCTGTATATTTGGAAGCACAAAAGAAATGTACCGTAATATGAATTTCCCTACAAATAATTCATAATAAATTTGCATAGAAGAACCATAAATAGAACAATATAGTTAAAAATAGTATTCGGTATTATGATATAGATGAGAAAACATGATAATGTATAAGGTTAATGCAATCAATAAGTGGAAAAGAAGATATAAACATTTCCTGGTCTACTCAAGAGCAGATGCCTGTGGGCCTTGGGGTGGATCTTGGGAAAAGCGGGTGCTTTTATGTTTATCTTTTTTTTTAAATTTTTATTTATTTTATTATTATTATGCTTTTGAAGTTCACAGGGTACATGTGCTGGCGATGCGGAGTTTATTACATGTATGCTTGTGCCCGTATTTGCTGTGCTGCACCGATCAACTCGTCAGCACCCATCAGCTTCGTCATTTACATCAGGTATAACTCCCGAATGCAATCCTCCCCCTCCCCTCCCCATGATAGGCCCGATTATTGTGATGTTCCCTTCGAGTCCAAGTGATCTCATTGTTCAGTTCCCACTATGGTGAGAACATGCGGTGTTTAGTTTTCTGTTCTTGGCTGATGGTTGCTGGAATGATGGTTTCCAGCTGCATCATGTCCTACCGGACACAAACTCATCCCTTTTATGGCTTGCATAGTATTCCATGGTGTATATGTGCCACATTTCTTAATCCAGTCTGTCACTGATGGACATTTGGGTTGATTCAAGTCTTTGCTGTGTGAATAGTGCACGTAAACATGCGTGTGCGTATGTGTCTTTTTAGAGGCAGCATGATTTATAATCCTTTGGTGTAATACCCAGTAATGGGATGGCTGGGTCATATGAGTACACATCTAGTTCTAGATCCTTGAGGAATGCAGCCATACTGTTTTTTCCATAATGGTTAGACGCTAGTTTACAATCCACCAACAGTGTAAGTGTTCCTATTTCTCCATCCTCCTCTCCAGCACCTGTTGTTTCCTGAGCTTTTTATTAGTCGGCATTCTAACTGGTGTGAGATGGTATCTCATTGTTTTTGATTTGCATTTCTCTGATGGCCAGTGGATAATATATCTCAATGAAACTCGTTCAGGAATACATATGGGATATGTGTTGACCAATTCTAATGTTAACAGGTAGTTGTTCTCCTTAAAAAAATTTTTTTCTGTAGAAATGATGTTTCATTGAGAATCTCCCCAAACATACCATGATTTTTTTTTTTTCCATGTTATCCAGAAGGAACAAAAGAGAAGCCTCCCATCACATTCTTTGGCACTTAGAGAACTGAAGATGATAGAGGCAGAGTTTGTGAGACTCTGCCAAAGATAATCTGCCTTCTAACAAGAAGGTTGAGAGAAGAGAATTCTTTCAGAGAAAAGAAAGCCTCGTGGAACTGGAAAAAAACAAACCCTCGATGTTCCTCTTTTCCTTAAATATTTATCTTTCTCCATTGTCTTCTTTTTTGGCTTCATTAATTTACCCTTACTTTCTTATAAACATGGCAAGTCTTTCATAGCTTTCCAGAATGACTTGGTTTAAGTTATCTCCTTAAGTAAAAATTATAATCCTTTTACATGTAGCATACCAATTTCTCCTTATTCATTGAGGATTTTTTTTTTTTTTTTTTTTGACGAAGTTTTGCTTTGTCCCCCAGTCTGGAGTGCAATGGCATGATCTCGGCTCACTACAACCTCCACCTCCTGGGTTCAAGATATTCTCCTGCCTCAGCCTCCTGAGTAGCTGGGATTACAGGGGCCTGCCAACATGCCTGGCTAATTTTTGTATTTTAAGTAGAGATGGGCTTTCACCATGTTGGCCAGGCTGGTCTCAAACTCCTGACCTCAGGTGATCCATTCGCCTCAGCCTCCCAAAGTGCTGGGATTATAGGCGTGAGCCACTGTGCACAGCTTCATTGAAGTTTTTTAGCCTTATCCTTGTATAAAACTTCATTTAAAAATGCACAAGCTGAAATTAGGGAAGGTCAAGAAAATTTCATGTATCATATGCATGCTGGTGTCCCACAGTTTTCATAATGGTGAAGGGTAAAATTCATAAAGGATGTACAATGGCAGTGTAGGAGTGTCCTTTTGAGTAGGGTGATAAACTGACTTTTGCTTCATTACATGACTGGCTTCATTATAGCAAAACTGTGCATACTGTTTCTGTCAGTTACATCCTCATTTACTTTCTCAGGCACTAATTAAGAAGTCCTTTCATTCAGGTAGGGATAAATAATAGGAATAATTACTGTCATATATAGACATATTTAATAACTTTGAGCAATCCACCTGTCTACTTTTGGTGACAGCCTTCTATTTCCAGCTTCGGAGTCAGAGGCTCCAGTTTCCCTGTGAGTAAAAGCCAGTGGCATCAAGTTAGGAGAGCTGCTGCTTCCTGCTGAGCTCTGCCTTAGGAAAGCAACATTGTCGGCCCCATTCGCTGTGTTTTGGAGAGAGATACTTATAAAATAAAGTCTCTTACATGCATTGGTATACGAGTTGGCAAAAATCACACCAGAAATGGAATAAATAATGTATAATTTGTCAAGATTTCCTCAGAAATATCTCAAGTAATTAGATGGGACTGTCGGTTGCTGGCATCTCCATTTTTTGAGTTGATTTGACCATACTGTTTATACCCCGTTCCCTCTGGTCCTTCAGAGTCTTCTTCAAGTGGACCTATATTTTCTTCATCAGGCTAGCCTAGATTTTTTTTCCCTGACTGCTCGATGATGAATTTGCTACTGGCTATCATCCAGACTTTCATAATATTCCTTTTTTTGTTTTTTTTTTTTGAGACGGAGTCTGGCTCTGTCGCCCAGGCTGGAGTGCAGTGGCCGGATCTCAACTCACTGCAAGCTCCGCCTCCCAGGTTTACGCCATTCTCCTGCCTCAGCCTCCCGAGTAGCTGGGACTACAGGTGCCCGCCACCTCGCCCCACTAGTTTTTTGCATTTTTTAGTAGAGACGAGGTTTCACCGTGTTAGCCAGGGTGGTCTCGATCTCCTGACCTCGTGCTGGGATTACAGGCTTGAGCCACCGCGCCCGGCCTCATAATATTCTTTCTTGCTGCTACAGTTCAATCGGTTGATAGTGAATAAATTGGGAACATTCATTGTGAATGAGGGCTGGGAACAGGCAGTATATAGTGAGAGTTCATGCCTCTGTGTAAGACTCTTTTCTATATTCCTGTGGCATTTCCCTTCATTATGGATCATTTTTGTCCTTGAAGTGTACCACTAAACTGGAAATAATGTTCCATCAAGAAGTAAAGCTGGGTAGAAAAATGTTCTGATTGCCAAGGAATCTGACCCAACTGGGACTTGGAATCTATAGGAAAAATTAAATAAATGGTTCACTAAGACTTGTTTTAAATGACTTAGCAGATTTTTGTTAAAAATAGCAATGTCATACACAAAAGTCTCCAACCATAAAGAATATCCTTATGATTTTTCTCATATTGACAAAAGGTGAGTGATAAGGGTCTTTAAGAATGGAAACTTATTACAAATATCTGAATGATAGCTTCAATGTAAGTATAGTGATAGCCTTGAGAAACTCTTAAAACATGGTCGTGAATATTTGATTATACACAGATGGTAAGAAAGGACGACATTCATTGAAAGGTATGCAAGGAAGATTGTTGCAATGTGAAAGAGTGGATATTCCTTCCATTTATGGACACACCAGATAGATGAAGGAATCTTAGCTTACCCTCCACCTTTTATTCTAATTTGATAGAGTTCTGTCTTGATAAACATCCCTCCTGGGAAAAAAACATAGTTGGCGAGATACGACTTTAAGTCCCAACTCTGCAATTTGCTAACTGTGGGAACTTCCTGAAAAATATATTCAATTTTTTTGAGTCTCAGTTCGCTCATCTATAAAATTGAGACAAATTTGGTACTTTATTGGTTGTAGTAAGGAATGTTAGATAACCCTTATGCATGTAGTATGTGCTGGATATTTTTCTAAGCATATAATATGTAATCCATTGAACTTTTACAATAGTTCTGTGAGGTAGGAGCTGGTATAATTCTGATTTTTTCAAGTGAGTAAAGCGAGGAACAGAGAGGTTAAGTAATTTATCTCAAATTACAGAATGTATGACATATATGAGATTTGAACCCAGGCCTTCTGTTTTTAGAGTCCCCCGGTAGCACCCTTGTGCTATGATACCGAGTTTTCAGTATAGTATCGAGGATATAGTAAATGGCCCATAAATGTGAGACTTAGATGCTATCACTGGTACATCTAAAGATTATTTAGGGGGTTCATAAATAATACCCCTGTTCTCCCACTGAGTTCAGAATCAATATAAAGTAAGTGTAAGGGTAAGGTACAGATCTAATTATTACTAATACACTGATTGGAAATGTGGTTTCAGAGCTGCAACTAAAGGGTAACATTTTATTCCTGAATTAACGTAATTCTCCACCCGGAACTATGCACAACAAATATCTCCTCCAGGGACAGTCTCCTACCATACAGCAGAGAGGAAACCAGAACATGTGTGTTCTGTCAATAGGCAGGCTCTGAAAAAGGAAATCCAGATGGCTCTTAGTCAACCTGCTCAGATCCGTTTTTCAAACTCTCCAATCAGATAAGACTATTATCTGTTTCTGAGGAGGACTAAGGGATAGTTGGGGAGAAAGGCCACAAGTATCAGATGATGTTCCTCCACTGGAAAAAGAATGCCAGATTCCTCTTCTCTTCTCTTAGTTTTCTTGGGCTGATATAACATATTACCATAGACTAAGTGATTTAAACCACAGACATTTGTTTCTCACAGTTCTAGAGGCTGGCAAGTCCAAGATCAAGGTGCCAGCCTATTCTGTCCCTGGTGAGGGCTCTCCTTCTGGATTGCATACAGCTGTCTTCTCTCTGTGTCCTCGCATGGCCTTTCCTCAGTGCATAAATGAGCTCTTCTTCTTGTAAAGCCATTCAGTAATCCCATCATAAGGACCTGGCCTTCATGACCTAATTTAACTCTAATTACCCCTCAAATACCCCATTATCAAATACCACTACATGGGGGATTAAGTGTTCAACATATGGATTTGAAGATGACACAATCAGTCCATGACACACCCAACCCCATAATAGCTGTTGTTTTCACTACTCCCATTGTTGTTATTGTTATTATTACTTTTCCAATAAATAGAGGAAGATTTAAGGGTGCCTCCTTGCTTCAAAGCCTGTGCAAAAAGCTGCAGGAAAGGAGATAACATTGGCCGTACCCTAAGCATATACCACCCTAGATTGGCCAAGATTCTGAGCCAGTTAAAGAAAAAAACTGGACTCCGCAGCATGTCTGCCCTTGCTTGCTAGGAGTGAAGTGGAAGCACTCCCTTTATAGGACTACAGAAGTCAGGGGAAGTGTTGCCCTACATGAGGGGAACATAGAAAGAGCAGGAGTGATCATTCTTTCTAGATGCCATCTGTTGAATTGTATCTGTTACTTGCAGCTCAGAATATCTAACTGAATGCATCATTAGGGGGCATATAACAGAGGAATTGCTCTGTTGGTCATGTTAGCACAGGTATCCTCTGAAGTGTCATAAGCATGAGATATCTTTTCCATAGAACTGATTTTTATCTATTTCATTGAAAGCATTTGCATGAGAGTCTAGAGATGAATATATTCATAACTGCCACATTTTCTAAAAGAAATGGCATTTTCCACAGAAACTCCTACAGTGACCAGAGAGAGATAAGCCCGGGAAATTACCCATGGTAGTGCTAGATGATGCCATTATAATGAGGGTATAAACCAAGAGGCCATCTGATCCCTGTATCTACGCTAGTGGAAATAATAAGCCACTTAGCATGAGAGCATTTCAGGGGTAGACTTGAACAGTATATGCACTTTCAAAGCCCAATTCTGGTAGTTTTACAAACCTTTAATTTAATGCTGCTCTAGCTATTGAAAGCCTTGCCCTATAGTTGTCAAAACAATTGGTTATCCTTTAAAATAATTATTGGCAGATACATTTAGTTAAAGGCATCTAATATGAAACTAATGGTGCATTAAACCCCATGAAGAAAATAATCACAATACTATTAATCTGTGGCTTCAAACTCATGAAAGCAGAGAAATTTAGGTTAGTGAGTCCTCAAGGAGAGAACTACTCATGGATTGTGGATTTTGTTAAAAGCCAGGGGCTAAAATCTTAGTCAATCCACTTCACCTCCCTACTCCTGTTCCTAGGACAAACCTCAAAGCAGTAAACTTGCTGGGCCAAGACACAAAATGGCCCCTAAAAGGATGCATTTACTTACCTGAGACAGTGAACTTTATTTATCAGGGTGTTAGGGCTTGAATATTCCATTTAGTTTAAGAGCACTAAATGGTTTCCTGGTAACTCATGGCATTAAATTAAGTGAAAGGAATAAAACAAAAGCACAGGAAACCTAGTTTTCTCTCAACTCTACTTTTTATGGGTCACAGAACAATTTTCATCTTCCCTCGTTTACTCTGGCAGCACTTGAGGGGGTCCCTCTGTCCTTCTGTGCTAGAGGAAGAATGTGAAGAATGGGGCTCAATACAATTCTTTTTTTCTGCTGCGATCACCCAGAGCACATGACCACTTCCAAGCCATATGATTCTTCATTGTTAAATATAGAGGTATTCATGTACATTGGGCCTACATCTTGAGAAAAAAAATAGTAATTATTTACCAAGTCATTTTTGTTCGTCCTTCTTCTCCCACCCTCAACCAGAAGGTGGTTTCTCCTTTTGGAATGCTCTCTCTTCTTATATATTAATATTCTGTCCATACTTCAAAGCCAAATAAGATCTGGAATTTTGCAAAGTTATTTATCTGCTCATCTTAAATTAATGTATCTTTCTTTTGCCCCAAATGTACCTCTGTTATGAAACTAATATTCTTCTGTCTTGATTTAGACTTTTCTTTCCCTCTAGTTTTTAATCTCCTTGTTTCAATATTTTAGCTTATACACTGCTCATTGTTGTCAGATTTTTTAAATCCATTTTGGTAAATAGCTGAGATTTACAGTCCTCAAAACTTAAGATATAACACAATTTTCCTAAACCTTTAAAAAAAGCTTCCCTTTACTTCATTACTTTACAAGATTTCTTACAAGCACGCTGAACAAATATCAAGTGTAGTGCAGTAGGCATTGCCACTTCAAAAGAAAGTTTTGATGTTCCTTTGTGATTATAAGTACAAAAATATTAGGATGTTGTATATGTTAGTTTTTTTCAATGGATGGATTTTATGGGCAATATTATGCATTCAGAGCTGAACTTATTTCCAAAAAATGGTATAACATTAAGATGTTAATTTACTTTAATGGAAATATTAAATTCCTTTTTTAAATGTTATATACTATTTTTTTTCCTAGTGTCACGTAACTCTGCATATTACTAAGGAAATAGACTCCAAGAATACAGGTAGTTTGTCCAAGACTACAGGCTATTCTGTGATAGATCTGGGAATAAAATCTGTAGGGCTGAGGCCCACTATGCCAGGAATCTACTTTGACCTAGCCACATTCAATTTCATGTCATCTGTAATGCCAATAAAATCATGATTGTGAAGCGGCATAAATGCTCTAAATATTTGTGAAATAAAGAGTTTATCAACTTGAGAAAGGTAGAATCTAGTTTTATAGAGATTAATGGAATTCCCTGACAATGACTGGTAGAGGAGGAATGAGAAAGAACAGTGGTTTTTTCCTACGTCAAATCCATACCAAACTGGTGGGGTTCCTAAGCCAAAAGAACATTGGCCTTTTGAATAAAAATGTCTCAGAAATCCTTGAAAATTTGAATTTCTGACACATGAAAATATTTCTTCTCCAGAAAAAAAGTCATGCTACTCAGATATGGTCTAAAGATTGTTTTTGGTTGCTTCCTGTACCATTTTTATTCATTTCCTATAGATTTGCATATAATCAAATATACAAATAATTTGGAAGTTTATAAATACAGTTCCTTTTTAAAGAGTATTCTTTGTATTAAAATATTTGCCAAAAATTGCGTATTTTTACATATCTGATTCCAAGTGTTAAATTGCAAATGAAGATTTGTGTCATTCTCTGAGATCTCTGATGTAGCAGAGATGGCCATAAAGCACATGGCTTCCTCAACAGTCTGGTCTCCACACACTTTCTGAAATTGCTCAGTTGAGCAATTGAGATCTTTCTCCCTCTTCCTCTCTCTCTTTCTTCCTTCTCCCTCTCCCTGCTCCTCTCTGTCATAGTAATGTCTCTCATTTGATTAGTATTCACCATGCGTGGACAACCAAGATGTATTTCACAGGACTGTTTGAGATGAGACAAAAGCCTCGGCTACACAGTAGAGAGGATCAAAATACCCAATTAAAAGACTGAAAATGGTAAAATTCCGGTACCTCTTCCTGATTATATTGTGCAAAAACAGAGCTGGACTCTGGGCAGAAGACAATAGAGAACTGTTAAAATGTGAATTGAAAACAGGCTGAGGAATCTCAGATAAAGTATGTAACACATAGTTAACTGAAACCAGGAAAATCTTCTGGAAGCTAAGAAAGAGGGAGCTGTACCTGAAGGAAGCACTAAATATGGAAAGGAAAAACTGGTACCAGTCACAGCAAAAACACACCAAAATATAAAGACAAATGATGCTAAGAAGAAACTGCATCAACTAATGTGCAAAATAACTAGCTAACATCATGATGACAGGATCAAATTCACACATAACAATGTCAACCTTAAATGTAAATAGGCTAAAGCTCCAATTAAAAGATACAGACTGGCAAATTGGATAAAGAGTCAAGACCCATTAGTGTGCTATATTCAGAAGACCCATCTCACATGCAAAGACACACATAAGTTCAAAATAAAGGGATTGAGGAACATTTACAAAGCAAATGGAAACAAAAAAAAAAAAACAGGGGTTGCAATCCTAGTCTCTGATAAAACAGACTTTAAAGCAACAACAAAGATAAAAAAAAGTGGGCAAAGGATATGAACAGACACTTCTCAAAAGAAGACATTTATGCAGCCAACAAACATATGAAAACAAGTCCATCATCCCTGGTCATTAGAGAAATGCAAAACCACAATGAGATACCATCTCATACCAGTTAGAATAGCGGTTATTAAAAAGTTAAGAAACATCAGATGCTGGCTAGGCTGTGGAGAAATAGGAATTCTTTTACACTGTTGGTGGGAGCGTAAATTAGTTCAACCATTGTAGAAGACAGTATGGCGATTCCTCAAGTATCTAGAACCAGAGATACCACTTGGCCCAGCAATCCCATTACTGGGTATATATGCAAAGGATTATAAATCATTCTACTATAGAGACATATGCACACGTATGTTTATTGCAACACTATTTACAATAGCAAACACTTGGAACCAACCAAATGCCCATCAACAATAGACTGGATAAAGAAAATGTGGCACATATACACCATGGAATACTATGCAGCCATAAAAAGGAATGAGTTCATATCCTTTGCAGGAACATGGATGAAGCTGGAAGCCATCATCTTCAGGAAACTAACACAGGAACAGAAAACCAAACACTCCATGTTCTCACTTCTAAGTGGGCATTCCACAATGAGAACACATAGACACAGGGAGGGGAACATCACACACTGGGGCTTGTCAGGAGTGGGGGAAAGGGGAGAGAGAGCATTAGGACAAATACATAATGCATGCAGGGCTTAAAACCTAGATGATGGGTTGATAGGTGTAGCAAACAACCATGGCACATGCATTCCTATGTAACAAACCTGCACATTCTGCACATGTATCCCAGAACTTAAAGTAAAATAAAAAAAAGGAAAATAGAGGCGCTATAGAGGGGGTTGAACTGACCACAGGATGAGATAGAGAAAGAGAGGAACACATTATCCAAGAATCTGTCAGTTTATCATTTGAAAATAGACTCAACCCATGGAACTGGAAAAGGCAGTGGTCCAGAAGTCCTCCCTATACATCACAAGGGGACAATTTTTAGAAACAGTCTCCATTATGACACTCAGCATTAGAATGAACCACTCTCTCCTGATTTAAGAAAACTAGTGTAAAATGAAGATGACATGGAGATTTTGGATAATGTCTGCTTTGGACACATTACTGTCTTCAACTACATTTTAATAATGCATTGATTTTTAGTAGTAAAAAATAGTACATTTTTTCCCAATGACTTCTGTAGCAGAATGGGGCCCATTTTTCAATGTATTCCATTTTCATAACATTCCTAATTTGCCTATGGGCTCGTTTAACATGTCGCCTCTCTCCACACAGTATTTCCAGCCAACTTATCTTCCTATTTTGCCTATGGGCTCTTCAACATGTCATCTCTCTCTACACGGTATTTGCAGCCAGCTTCTCCTGGAACATTTCTGCTGACAACACTCAAGTCATAGTGTACCTCTTCAATGGAGGCAAGTATCCTCTCCCTGTCTACGCTTAGCTTCTCTGAGAACTCCTTGTTTATACTTCCTTCTGGTTTTATGAGCTATTACACACCAGTTTGTTTGTAAGCATTTAGCATATTCCAACAATTTTGTAACATCGACTTTGAATCAAAGGCAGAGGTGTTTATTTCACAGTTCTCCTCTACATTTTATGTTATTATTATTTAGAGATGAGGTCTTATTCTTTTGCCCAGTGTGTGGTGCAGTGGTAAGATCATAGCACACTGCAGCCCCGAACTCGCTCAAGCAATCCTCCCACCTCAGCCTCCCAAGTGTCTGGGACTACAGGTGCACAACACCACACTCAGGTAAATTTTTTTATTTTTGTAGAGATCAAGTCGCACTGTGTTGCCCAACCTGGTCTTGAATTCCTGATATCAAGTGACCCTCCTGTCTCAGCCTCCCAAGTTGCTGGTATTGCAGGTGTGAGCCACTGCACACAGCTTATATTATTTATCTTGGTACGAGGCACACAAGCATTATTTTAGAAATACTGTTGCTTGGTTAAGAATATTTTCTGAAAAATGTCAAAGAGTTTACCAATGAGAAGCTAAATTACTTATTTTTTAAAAATCAGTACAGATTAAAGATGAATATACTCTAACCACCAAGAGCTTGCCCTCTAATTATTATAAATTATGGCCTTGAACATTTAGACCATTCTAAATTTCATTTTCCCCACAACTTGAAATCCAGTCAAGCATTTGCTTGCTGCTGTTTTCTACATCCACATCCAAGCACCCATTGTAACCTACATGCTAATTTTGATTATTTTAAATGATTTGTTTTTAATACAAAATTGCTTTAGTACAAGTTATATTTAATACAAAACTATAGATTAGTCTGGTATAGTCCATTATTTATCATTGCAACAGTTATTTTGCCACCAACTTCCAAAAATAATTCAACACCTTATTCTTGATAGGTAAATCAGAGAGCATTATCCTATTGCAGCCATCTAGGGAGATGGTTCTCCAGTTTCACCTTGTCCTGAATCCACCTGCCCTCTTCCCTAATAGGAAACACGAAACCCTTTGTGATGTTTTAAATTTCCTGCTCCCGACTGAAATGTGAACTTCATTCACCCCTTTCCTCATGGCTCTATTGTCTTGGCATTCAGCAGTAAAAGGAAACCCCTGCCAGGTGTCTTTGTGAAACTTGACTACAGGGTTAATTTTTTTTTTTTTTTAATTTTGTGTGGTATCTCATTTAATTCTGATGTTGTCTGGACCACCTATGTTAAATTTTCCCCCCAAACTAATAAATTTGTCAAGCTTTACCTCAAAATACATATTTTGGAGGGTTTTATCTTTTGAGTCCAGAATGAACTTTAAATTCCTTTGATACATTGTCTCTCTAGCTATTAATTTCTTATCTGAAAGCCTTTTTAGAGGGGTGAAATCATCTGCCAGTAACTCAGATGCTTTGCCTATGACCTCCATTTTTTCTCAGTTAACCTTAAATGGTGAAAAATATTACTTGCTCCTGGCTATCTCTTATTTCCCAGGTTGATCCACATTTTTATTACAACTCAGGATTTGAGAATTCTTTTTTCAACTATAATTATTTCAACATGATTGTTTCTCTATTCCCAGTGCAGGTCACTTTTATTTTTTCTGTACTGAAGTTATCAGAATAAAATATATTCTGCTATTTAGGCCTTTGAATGGAAACTTTTTCTCATCAATTTCAAAAGTAACATCAGAGTTAAGAAAAAAATGTAGGGTTACTCAATTTGGAAGTTAGATTTCTTTCAATTTTAAAATTCTGGACAGACAGAGCTGTGAACCAAGATGCTAGGCAAAAAGCCACACAAGATTTTAGAAAATCTAGTGGTTTCATTCTTAGAACATGCAATACCAATGATATCAAGTCACCAAGAAAGTTCTATTTCATCCAGCATCTTTGGTTTAAGAATGCAATAAAGTATTTAATATACCATTAAAATGTTTTCATTGTTAATGATGACAAAATCGTAATATTTGCTATATTCATGATAAAATCTACCATTCTTTAGCCCCTAGTACTGGTCACCTATTTAATATATATTGTCTCATTAAATACACCCACCAAAACAGATGATATTTTTCTGATTTCCCAAATGAGGAAATAATAGCTCTGAGAAGCATAAGTATTTGCCCCTGCTTGTCTGAAAAGACAGTTGAAATCTTTGTATACGTTTCCAAACCCCTTGGAAAAAGATTGCTTAAAGTCTGAATATGCTCTGATAGTTTTTCCCTTTAAACTTCTAGTATTACTAAATTACCCTTCATAATTCTTTAGCAATTAGACCATTTTATATAATTGTCTTCAGATGAAGAACTTTGCCCTTTGAATAGAAGTAAAAGGCCTCAGCCAGGCATGGTGGCTCACGCCTGTAATTCCAGCACTTTGGGATGCCAAGGCAGATGGATCACCTGAGGTCAGGAGTTTGAGACCAGCCTGACCAGCATGGTGAAACCTGATCTCTACTAAAAATACAAAAATTAGCCCGGTGTGGTGGCACACGCCTGTAGTCCCAGCTACTTGGGAGGCTGAGGAGGAGCATCGCTTGAACCCGCGAGGTGGAGGTTGCAGTAAGCCAAGATTGCCCCACTTCGCTCCAGCTTGGGTGACAGAGTGAAATTCCGTCTAAAAAAAAAAACAAAAAAAGAATAAAAAAGAAGTAAAAGGCCTCTGGCCAGCTGGTGCTACTAGCTCTTCATATCTTCTAAGAGCTCACTGGGCTAGTGAATGTGCAGTACAGGGTGGACCCACCAGCTGTATCTTAATATGATTCCTCTTTTGCAAACCTTCTAACCACATACTGGACTATTAAGCTCTACCTTATTCCTTGATAATATTGTGTAAATGATAATTTAGCCAAGTGCTCAAACTTTCTATAATCAAACCCCACTTCTTTAAATGTAGAAGCAATGTGTGTGTGTGAAATAAAGTGACTTACTTCTGCCTTTTATTACATACATTGCCTTTTAAAATCACTATCTTGACATTACAATATTTCTCCATAGGGTCTGATTTTCCAGAAATAATTCTGACATATGAGTTAACAAATTGGGAGAAATACATAGTTGTGATTGTCCTTAGGCATCCAGGCTCTTGAAATAGTGGCTATCTCTCTAGAGATAATTTCTCTACAATTTTAAACATAATGTATGGATTGTAATTTCTTACCAACAGAAACTATGGAATTTTTCAGTGTACTCTAAAATCAAATCAAAGTCAAGAAAAGAGGGTGGGATGATGGATAAGCCAAAGACAAGATGTTTGAATATCAATATTTTGGAATAAAAAGAGAACAAGCCAGAATAGCTAGGAAATCGACTGTTTGAATATCCTGTTTATATAAGGCTTAATTTTGAAAAATCTATGCTTGACCTGCCTTCTTCAGAGTATTTCAGTAGGACTCTAGCTTCTAAGTAACTTGGAGAAAAGTATTAAATGAGGTAGATTCCTCAAGATGTTTACATATCTGTTGTCTACTGTTTAAAAGGATTTTCTTTAAAAAGCAGCAGAAGGTTTGGCTCTGTGTCCCTACCCAAATCTCATTTCAAAATGTAATTCCCATGTGTGAAGGGAGGGACCTGGCGGTAGGTGACTGGATCATGGGGTGGTTCCCCCATGCTATTCTCCTGCTAGTGAGGGTGTTCTCACGAGATCTGATTGTTTAAAAGTGGCAGTTTCCCCTGCAGGCTGTCTCTCTCCTGCCAGCAGGTAAGACATGCCTTGCTTCCTCTTCACCCTCTGCCGTGATTGTAAGTTTCCTGATGCTTCCCCAGCCATGCAGAACTGTGAGTCAATTAAACCTCTTTTATTTATAAATTACCCAGTCTCATGTAGTATCTTTATAGCGATGTGAGAACAGAATAATACATAAAGAAATTCTCTTAGTTTTCAGTGACAAAGCAAGAAGTAGAAATGAGAGAAAAAGAAAACAAGAATGTTGGTGGATTGCTAAAACTGTTCTTCATCTTCTGTGATTTAATATTGGTTTGTCATAAGGAATAAGAATTATGAAGGATTATGTCATTGATAGAAGTCATATGTAGAGAAGTGGCATGCATGGCCTTAGGATTGATTGATTTTTATTTTTTTAAGTCAATGATATGGCTTGGTTCTGTGTTCCCACCCAAATCTCATCTTCTAGCTCCCATAATTCCCACATGTTTTGGGAGGGACTGGGTGGAAAATGATTGAATTATGGGGGTGGGTCTTTTCCATCCTGTTCTTGTAATAATGAATGAGTCTCATGAGATCTGAGAGTTTTAAAAATGGGAGTTTCCCTGCACAAGCCCTTTCATTGCCTGCTGCTACCGTGTAATCAGTGATCTTTGTTTACTGTGAGATGCTCTCTATTGCCTCAGGCAACGAGCTGTCCTATAGCGTGCACAGTGGTCTGTGCTCCCTGCTTGGTTCCAGAGAGAGAAAACAAGCTGGGTGGGGTTGAACTGGGTGAAAACAAGCTGGTTGGGGCTGGACTGGGCAAGTCCATCTATACATCCCTTAATAGCAGGCGTAAGTAAGGCATTTGAAGATCTGCCAAAAATGTAATAAAAAAAGAGCTGCTGGACTGACATTGTGTCTGTGACAATGCAGTAGAAAATGAACACCAGGGGTGAGTTCAAAGATGATCTTAGAATCTATATCTCTATAAATATCAATCAATTTTAGATTCAATCAAGGTGATTCTGTGATCATTCACCAATTTCCATTAAGTTATCAATGTTTAAATAATGAACACCTTAACTAATATTCTTTTGAGATAATTATACTTTGTATGATCTAAGAAAACAGTGAAGATATCCACAAGGGCAGTGCATATTATAACAGCAAGGAATGTTTATTTTTTTATTTTTATTTTTATTTTTTATTTTTGAGACTTGGTCTCGCTCTGTCACCCAGGCTGGAGTGCAGTGGCACGATCCGGGCTCACTGCAACCTCTGCCTCCTGGGTTCAAGCGATTGCCCTGCCTCAGCCTCCCAAGTAGCTGGGACTACAGGCACGCACCACCATGCCCAGCTAATTTTTGAGAGGTCTTTGCTCTTGTTGCCCAGGCTAGAGTGCAATGGCGCAACCTTGGCTCACTGCAACCTCTGCCTCTTAGGTTCAAGGGATTCTCCTGCCTCAGCTCCCTGAGTAGCTGAGATTACAGATGCCCTTCCTGGCCTTGGCTAATTTTTGTATTTTAGTGCAGACAGGGTTCCTGCCATGTTGGCCAGGCTGGTCGATTCTGACCTTTGTGATCACCTACCTGGAAGCCTCCCAAAGTGCTGGGATTGCAGGGGTGCTTGGCCTTGGCGCCCACCAGCGCTAATTTTTATATTTTTAGTTGAGACGGGGTTTCCCCATATTGGCCAGGCTGGTCTCGAACTCCTAACCTCAAGTGATCTGCCCGTCTCGGCCTCCCAAAGTGCTGGGATTATAGGTGTGACTCATTGTGCCCGGCCAGCAAGGACTCTTATACCATAACTTGACCAATCCTTTTTGTTTGTTTGTTTTTTGACATGGAGTCTCTCTCTGTCGCCCAGGCTGGAGTGCAGGGGCGCAATCCCGGCTCACTGCAAGCTCCACCTCCAGGGTTCACGTCATTCCTGTGTCTCAGCCTCCCAAGTAGGTGGGACTATAGGTGCCTGCCACCACACCTGGCTAATTTTTTTGTATTTTCAGTAGAGATGGGGTTTCACCATGTTAGCCAGGATGGTCTCGATCTCCTGACCTTGTGATCCACCCACATCAGCCTGCCAAAGTGCTGGGATTACAGGCGTCAGCCACCGTGCCTGGCAGACCAATCCTTTTTCATTAAAGCTCTTCTTGTTTTTTTTTTTTCTTTCCTAAGATGGTCGATTAGAGGCTTCTAGCATGCTTTAGTTGGAAATAGCAAAAAGCCATATAAAGAGCAACACTGTGAGCTTTTACTCAAGAAGGAATATAGAATTCACCCAAAAAGTGAAGGGCACTTCGGATACTGGGGAAGAGGTTTACAAGCAGCCTGTGTGACAGCATTTGACTGATAAAAGTGAGTGAAGCCTCAGTGCATAAAAGAGGCAGTCTTCATCTATGATTCACTTTTTAACTAGAAATTCATCCAAAGAGCACCTTGTTTCTCCCAAGCCCCAGAGCTAACATGGGGAGAGCCTGGGAGAGGGTATGAGGGAAAGATGCCAGGAAAAGCTGTGGACATTTTCCCAGACTTGGACTGAGAGGACACTGTTTTCAATCTAGTTTCATACAAAGTCAGTAATTTTTGGTGACCCAGCAGGGGCAGCTGCCACAGGGACTTTAGACTCTGGCTGGAGACTGGAGCACGTACTCCGGAGCAGAGGAAGGGTACCCACAATCAGAACTGAGTGATGAGTGTAGACTGCACCCCTGCAGTAGGCACTAGAATTGGGCTCTTTCCTGTCATCAGACTAGAGCAGAATTGCTGAAGCCACTGCTTCTCTGGGTGGCATGATTTGTGTGGCCAGGAACAGCTTTGCAGCCTAGGACTAGTGTCATTGCTGGGTAGTCTGCTCCTTTGGTCACTCAGGAGAGTGTGCCTCACAAGTTTAGAGAAGTGTGAGGGAGGCACACCCCACCCCTGAGATTACCTTCCCTTCCCCTGCAAAGACCTTGTTGCAGCAGCAGTTACTCTGCTTCGCAGAAATCAATCTGCTTCTTTCTGGGGGACATATTTCCAGCATTTGGCCTTCCAAGTGGCCTAGAATAGAGACCTGAGCCATGCCTCTCTGTGCAGAGACCGTGGTGCAGTATCACCCTCTCCACCTCAGGCCCAGGCATAATTACAAGCATTCAATACATCCACTCATGTGGATAGGAGCCTGAGTTCTTCCTTTCCTGCAGAGAGATCTTGGTGCAGTGGAGTCTTTGTTGCTTCATAACTGGGCATAATTCTGAACATTCAGCCCACCCCCTTGCCTGGATTAGGAATCTGAGTCATCCCTCCTTTCCTGTGAAGAAATTTTTACACGGTTGCACTGTCTCTACCCCATACCCAGGCATATTCTCAGACCTTTGTCACACTTACTCACCTGATATAGGAGCCTGACCTACCCCTTATTTCTCACGCAGAGATCCTTATTTCTCATGCAGCAGCAACCTCTACACTTCACACCAGGGCATATTTCCAGGCATTCAGTGCACCTGCTCAGCCTGAGCCACCCCTCCTTTTAGGTGCAAAGATTCTGGTGTGGCAGCGCCCCCTCTGCTCCATGGCTGAATGTACCTCCAGGCATTTGAAGCACCCATATCTTAGATTAGGAGTCTGGGCCGCCCATCCATTTCAAGGTGGAGAACTTGAGGAAGTGGAGATTTCTCTACTCCATGCCCAGGGACATCTCTTGCCACTTGGCTACTGCCTTCCAGACACCCCAACAAAGCTAGTGCTTATACCTGCCATTAGAGGATGTATAGATGGACTAGCCCAGTCTAGTTCCGCCCAGCTTGTTTCTCTGAAATAACAAAGATCAGAGCTGAACTAAATGAAATGGAGACCAAAAAACAAATAATCAATGAAATGAAAAATACGTTCTTTGAAAAGATAATCAAAATTGATAGACCACTAGCTAGATTAACCAAGAAATAGAGAAGATTCATATAAGCACAAACAGAAATGATAAAGATGACATTACAACTGATACAACAAAAACATAAAAGATCATCAGGGACTACTATGAGCATCTCTATGTACACAAACTAGAAAGTCGAGAGAAAATGGATAAATTCCTAGAAACATACAACCTCCCAAGATTGAATCGGGAAGACGTAGAAATCCTGAACAGACCAATAATAAGTAGTTAAAGTAAATTGGTAATAAAAAATATCTTAATAATAAAAAAAGCCTAGGACCAAGTAGTTTCAGAGACAAATTCTACCAGATACACAGTGAAGTACTAATACTAAACTTGCTAAAACTGTTCCCAAAAATTGAGGGAAGGAAATCTTCCCTAACTCATTTTATAAAGCCAGCATTGCCTTGATATTAATGCCAGGCAAAGACACTACAAAAAAAGGAAAACTACAGACCAATATCTTTGGTGAACATAGATGCGAAAATCCTCAACAAAATGATAGTAAACTGAAACCAACAACACATCAAAAAGATAATATAATGTTACTAAGTGGGTTAGTGGGTTTTTTTATAGGGATGAAAGTTTGGTTTTACATACGCATATTAATAAATATGATTCACCACATAAACAGAATTAAAAACAAAAGCATATGATTATATAAATACATACAGAAAAAGCATGTGATAAAATTCAGCAGCACTTCGTGATGAAAAACCTTTGCTATGCTAGGCACAGAAGGAACATAACTCAAAATAATAAAAGCCATGTATGACAAACCCATAGACAACATGATACTGGAATGGGAAAAGTTAAAAGCATTCCTATTAAGAAGCGGGAAAAGGACAAGGATGTCCGCTCTTATCACTCTTATTCAACATAGTACTTGAAGTCCTAGTCACAGTCACAGTAATCAGACAAAAGAAATAAATAAAAGACATCTAAATAGGCAAAGAGGAAGTCAAATTATCTCTGTTCACTGATGATATGATTTTATACCTGGAAACCCTAAAGACTCCTCCAAAAGCCTCCTAGATGTTATAAGTGACTTCAGTAAAGAATAAGGTTACAAAATCAGATTATAAAAATCAGTTGTTTCTATACACCAATAATCATCAAACTGGGAACCAAATCAAGAACTCAATCCCATTTACAATAGCTACACAAAACAAATAGGAAATGCCTAGGAATACGTTTAACCAGGGAGGTGAAAGATCTCTACAATGAGAACTATGAAACACTGATAAAAGAAATGATAGATGACACAAATGGAAAAACATTGATGCTCATGGATTGCAAGAATTGATATCATTAAAGTGACCGTACTGCCCTAAGCAATCAATAGATTCAATGCAATTTCTGTCAACTATCATTCTTTAATAGGAAAAAAAATTAAATTTACATGGAAATGAAAAAGGGTCCAAATAGCCATAGCTATCCTAAGCAAAAAGAATAAAGCTACAGGCATCACATTACCTGACATCAAATTATACTACAAAGCTATATTAACCAAACCACCATGATACTAGTATAAAAATAGACACACAGATAAATGGAAGAGTAGAGAACCCAGAAATAAAGCCACATATCTAAAACCAAATGATCTTTTACAAAGCCAGCAAAAATACACACTGGGGAAAAGAAACCTAATTCAATAAGTGGTGCTGGGATAACGGCTGAACCATATGCAGGTAAATAAAACTAGACCTCTATCTCTCACCATATTAAAAAATTAACTCCTATGGATTAAATGTTAGACTTGAAGTTATAAAAACCCAAGAGGATATTTTGCCCATTGTTCTAGGCAAATAATTTAGGACTGAATTTTCAAAAGAAAATGCAACAAAAACAAACATAGGCAAATGGAACTCAAACTAAAAATCTTCTGCACAGCAGAAGATTATAAAAGAAGTAATCAACTGAGTAAACTGACAACCTACAGAATGGGAGAAAATATTTGCCAACTATGCATCTGAGAAAGTACTAATTCCCAGAATCTACAAGGAACTCAACTCAACAAATGAGAAAACAACAACAATAACAACAACAACAACAACAACAAATCAAAAAGTAGGCAAAGGACATGAACAGATATTGTTCAAAGGATGACATAAAAGCAGTCAATACACGTATGAAAAATGCTCAACATTGCTAATCAGAAGAGAAATGGATATTAGAACCACAGTGAGATACCATCTTAACCAGAATGACCCTTACTAAAAAGTGAAGAAACAACAGATGCTGGCAAGGATGTGGAGAAAAGGGAAGGCTTATACACTGCTGATGGGAATGTAAATGAGTACCACCTCTTTGGAAAACCATATGGAGATTTCTCAAAGAAGTAAAAATAGAACTAATCTTTGATCCAGCAACCCTACTATTAGAATCTACCCAAAGGGAAATAAATCATCATGTAAAAAAGACACTTGCACTCATTTGTTCATAGCAGCACTATGTACAATAGAAAAATTATAGAATCAACTTGTGTCCATTAATGAGTAATTGAAAAAAATTTGGTAAAGTCTTAGCAAATATATGCCTCTGTGAAAGAATTCAGCTACAAATACAGGCCCTGCACAAAGCCTCAGCCCTCTGAAAACATCCAGAAAAGGAAGCAACTGATTGTACTCAAATTGCAATACAGTTAAAAGAACATTTGCTCACACGGATGAGAAAGAACCAGTGAAATAACTCTGGAAACTCAAAAAGACAGAGTATCTTTTATCCTCCAAATGACCACACTAGTTCCCCAGTAAGGATCTTAAGCAGGCTGAAATGACAGACATAGAATTCAGAATACTGATAAGGACAAAGATCATTGAGATTCAGAAGAAAGTCAAAATTTAATCCAAGGAATTGAGGATTACAGTAAAATAATAGAGGACCTGAAAGACAAAATTGCCATTGTAAGCAAAAGGCAAAGTGATCTGACAGAGCTGAAAAATACCCTCCAGTAATTTTATAATATAAGCACAAGTATTAACAGTAGAATAGGCCAGGCGCGGTGGCTCATGCCTGTAATCCCAGCACTTTGGGAGGCCGAGGCGGATGGATCATGAGGTCAAGGGATCCAGACCATCCAGGCGAACATGGTGAAACCCAGTCTCTACTAAAGATACAAAAATTAGCTGGGTCTGGTGGCATGTGCCTGTAATCCCAGCTGCTCCAGAGGCTGAGGTGGGAGAATTGCTTGAACCCGGGAGGCAGAGGTTGTGGTGAGCCGGCGTCATGCCACTGCACTCCAGTTTGGCGACAGAGCGAGACTCCGTCTCAAAAACAAAACAAAACAAACAGTAGAATAGATCAAGTTGAGGAAAGAATCTCAGAGATCAAAGACTAATTCTCTAGACTAACTCGGCAGACGAAAATAAAGGAAAAAAAAGAATGAACAAAAATTATCAGAAATATAGGATTGTGTAAAGAGACCAAATCTACAACTCTACAACATAAGCGTCCTTGAAAGAGAGGGAGAAAAAAGAAGCAACTTGGAAAACATATTTGAGGCTATTGTCTATGAAAAATTTTCCCAACCTCACTAGCGAGGCCAACTTTAAATTCAAAAAAAATGCAGAGAACTGCAAAATACTATACAAGATGACCATTCCCAAGGCACACGAAGATTAGATTTCCAAGAGAGACATGAGAGGGAAAAAAAAAAAAAAAAATTGAAGCCAGTTAGAGAGAAGGGGCAGGTCACCTACAAAGGGAAACCCATCAGGCTAATAGTGGAACTTTCAGCACAAGCCCTACAAGCCAGAAGAGAGAGGGGTGTAATTCAGCATTTTTATATATTATGTTTATTATATATATTTTATATATGTATATAATTTTGCCGTCAAAATATTGTTTATTTCACTTTGCGTCTGCCCCGCGCTCTGGCGCCTCCTCCCTGGGGTGGCGTGCGTCAGGTCAATCTCTACCTGACCACGGGCTGGGGGTGGCAGATGGGTTGGGGGACCGGGCACCGAGGAAGGCAGTGAGGGCTGGACAGTCAGAAAATGCACCGTGGCCCACAGCCCTGGCGGACCCATGCGCGCCCCTCCTCTAAGCCTGCTCGCCGTGCCGGGAGCTGATACTTCCCGCATCTTACAGTGGACAACTCAGGCCCTGGAGCTGCGGGCTAGGGAGCACGTGCAGGGAGGGTCTGCGGGGGCGGGGGGCTCAGAGCCTCGGATCCCAGCCCAGCCCAGCCCGGGCCGGCAAGTGGGTGGACGCTCGGCTCGCGGCCTAGCAATTGGGCTTCGCAGGAGGTGGACAACCGGGGGCGAGCTGGGGGCGCTTGGCGGCATTGCAAGCTCAGAATCACAAGCTCAGCTGTTGGTGAGGGACTGAGCGCTGCTGTCCCCGGGCTGGGGAGGCGCCATCGGGATGGTTGAGTGGCAGGGTGCCGGCGCGCCCGCTCACAGGCGCTCCATCCGGAAGGTGTTCTGTGTGGCTGAGTCGGCCAGAACCACGTCGGGGTCATTGAGCATGTGCAGGCCGTCCAGGGTCAGGGGGTCGATCTTGAGTTCATCCAGGGGAAACTGGCTGTCGGAGTCGAAGCTGACGTCGCCGACCCCAACCAGAGAGCTGGTCAGTTCTTTAAAGAGGCTGGGGGAGCGGGGGAGACTCTCCTGCCGCTGTGAGGATGATGTTGGGGATGCCACGGTGGCTGAGGTAGCCCAGCTGCTGTGAGTTCGGCAGGCGCCCGTGGCTGCCGATGAGGCCTATCATGGCCACCTGCGAGTAGTTGAGCGTGGATCCCGGGCTGTTCAGGGAGCTGCTGGCGTTCTGCATCATGTTGAACTACTCCAGCTGGTGGGACAGAGCATTGGCCTGCCTGGCCGCCATCTGCTGCTCATAGTGTGCGTTCCCAAACACGCTGCCCAGGGTGGAAGTGTGTTGCGGGGAGCTCCCTGGAGAGAAGCCTTGATTGGAGACTGGCGAAGTGGGAGACTGGTTGGCGAGGAGACGGGGCTAGTGCCGCTACTGCTGCAGAGCCGGCATCGAGGCGATGTGGATCTCCATCGACGGCTGGCCGGGATTCTCCGGGGGAACTGGAAGAGAGAGGATGGTACCGTGACGGCTAGCGGCGGCGCCTGTGGCCCAGGACTCAGGTTGGTGCTGGGCAACAGGGGGCCTTCGGGGGGCAGGCAGATGGGCGCCTGTCGGGGCGGCGGGGGTGGCGGCTGCTGAAACGCAGGCAGAGGGGGCGGCGGAGGCTGGGGCTGCGGCAGCGGCTCCTGGGAGTCGGTCTGGGTGAAGAAGGCGTAGGGCAGCTGCTGCTCCAGAGACAGGGGATTCAAGGCCACGGCCTGAGTGATGGATGACAGTGGGGACAGGGTGGGCAGTGCCTGCTGATGGCTCACCTCTGTGCTCAGGGACAGGGACCTGACGCTGGCTGGACGATGCTGCGGAGGGGTGCCAGGTGTGCTCATCCCCTGGCCGGCGACGCTGATGCCCAGGTGCATCAGGTTGGCCTAGAGGTTGCCGGTGCTGCTGGAGCTACTCAGTGTGGGGGAGGTGGGCTCCTCTGGGTCGAGCTGGGAGGAGAAGTGGATGTTGGTCAGGCCGGGCAGGGAACCCAGAATTGTGGGTGGCGGAGATCAGGGCTGTAGTGTTTTCCTGGTCCGCGGACGGGAAGATGTTGATTCCGCGCAGAACTTGGTCGTGGATCCTGTCTTCTTGGTTTCCCACGCTTGCTTGGAAAGGTTTTTGTCTGCCTCTGATGTGGTCTCTTCCATTCCCGGGACTGTTAACAGTAAGACTCTTTTCTGGTGCAGGTCCTGGGACCCACTAGTAAAGGATTGTGGCAGCATGGGCGTCATTGTGCTCTGGTGCAGGGCGGAGTCAGAATTGGTCCTTCTCCAGCTGGTGTCCGCGGGTGGCGAGAGGTACACTGTGCCCTAGAGGTAGCTGTTGGCCTGCCGTCCGTGTTTGTCCCTTGACAGGTGCAGACGGTGCGGGGAGCCTAGCCAGCTGCGCTCCCAGTATACCCTGTTCAGCAGCCCATGGTGCCTGGTGGTCAGGTTGGTGTCCAGGCCCAAGGATTGGAAGGGGGTCTGGAAGGGCAGGTCCATGGTGCCACTCCCGATCTGGTTCACATTGGGCAGGGAACCGCCGTAGTACTGGCCGCGCTTGGGCCCAGTTGCAGGTACTGGGATTTCTGGAGCTGGAGCCCTGCGGCCCCATCAGGCTCAGTCCCTTCATGACCTCCTCGAAGGCAGCCGTCTCCTCTGCCTGTTTCTTATGGTGCAGTGTGACCTTCTTGCTGAATATACAAGATGAAAAGAAAAATGCCAGGGTTGCTATTCTAATTTCAGACAAGATACACTTTAGTCCAAAGATGATTTTAAAAAGACAAAAAGGGCATTACATAATAGTAGAGGGATCCATTCAACAAGAAGACCTATCTTAAATATTTGTGTGCCCAACACAGGAGCATCCAGATTTGTAGAGCAGGTTTTTAGAGATCTCTGAAGAGACTTAGATAACCACACAGTAATAGTGGGAGACTTCAACACTCCACTGTCAGTACTATACATATTATTGAGGCAGAAAATTAACAGAGATAAATAGGACTTGAACTTGACGCTTGACTAAACGGGCCTAACAGGTATCTACTGAATTCTCTATCCCAAAACAGCATAGTATGCATTTGTCTCATCTGTACATAATACATGCTCTAAAATTGACCAGATAATCAGACATAAAACCATCCTCGGCCGGGCACAGTGGCTCAAGCCTGTAATCCCAGCACTTTGGGAGGCCGAGACGGGCGAATCACAAGGTCAGGAGATTGAGACCATCCTGGCTAACCCAGTGAAACCCCGTCTCTACTAAAAAATACAAAAAACTAGCCGGGTGAGGTGGCGGGCGCCTGTAGTCCCAGCTACTCCGGAGGCTGAGGCAGGAGAATGGCGTAAATCCGGGAGGCGGAGCTTGTAGTGAGCTGAGATCTGGCCACTGCACTCCAGCCTGGGCGACAGAGCGAGACTCTGTCTCAAAAAAAAAAAAAAAAAAAAAAAAAATCCTCAGCATATTGGAAAAAAATAAGATACCAAACACACTGTCAGATCACAGCACAATAAAAACAGAAATCTGTACTAAGAAAACACTCAAAACTGTACAATCACATGGAAATTAAATGACATGCTCCTGAATGACTATTGGGTAAACAGTGAAATTAAAGCAGAAATTAAAATTTTTTTGAAATGAATGAAGACGAAGATACAACATAGAAGAACCTCTGGGACACAGTTAAAGCAGTGTTAAGAAAGTTTATAGCATTAAATACCACATTAAAAATGAAAAAGATCTCAACAATCTAAAATGACACTTAGAAGAATTAGAAAACAAAGAGAAAACCAACCCCCAAGATAGAGGAATAAATAACCAAAATCAGAGCTGAACTGAAGAAAATTGAAATGCAAAAAACCACACAAAAGTCCAAAGTATCCAGGAGTTGGTTATTTGAAAGAATAAATAAGATTGGTAGACTATTAGCTAGACTAATAAAGGAATAAATAGAGAAGGTCCAAATGAATACAATCAAAAATGACTATGGGAAATACAAATACTCTCAGAGACTACCACAAACACCACTATGCACACAAACTAGAAAAGCTACAAGAAATAGATAAATTCCTGGAAACATAATAACCTTCAAGGTTGAACCAGGAAGAAATTGAATTCCTGAACAGACAAATAATTAATTCCAGAGTTAAATCAGTCACAAAATGCCTACCAAGCAGAAAAATCCAAGGAGCAGATGGATTCATGACCAAATTCTACCAGAATTATAAAGAAGATCTGGTACCATTCCTACTGAAAGTATTTCAAAACATTGAGGAGGGACTCCTCCCTAACTCATTCTATGAGGCCAGCATTATCCTGATACCAAAAGCTGGAAGAGGCACAATGAAAAAAGAAAACTTCAAGCAAATATCCTTGATGATTATTGATGAAAAAATCCTCAACAAAATACTAGAAAACCAAATCCAGCAGCATTTCAAAAAGCTAAAACACCACAATCAAGTTGACTTTAATCCTGAGATGCAAGAATGGTTCAACATATGCAAATCAATAAATGTGATTCACCACATAAACTGAACTAAAGCCAAAAACTGCATGTTCATATTAGTAGATGCAGAAGAACCTTCTGATCAAATTCAACATTCTTTTATGTTAAAAACCTTCAACAAACTAGGCGTTGAGGTAACATAACTCAAAATAATGAGACATCTGTGACAAATCCACAGCCAACATCATACTGAATAGGTGGAAGCTGGAAGCATTCCTCTTGAAAATAAGAACAAGACAAGGATTCCTTTTTTCGACACTTCATTCAACATAGTTTTGGAAGTCCTCGCCAGAGAAATCAGACAAGAGAAAGAAAGAAAAGGCATTCAAATAGAGAGGAAGTCAAGCTATTTCTCTTCACAGACAATATGATTTTCAACCTGGGAAAACCCTAGTCTCTCCCCAAAGATTCCTAGATGTGATAAACATGCCGGGCAAAGTTTCAGATTACAAAATCAATGTCCAAAATGAGTAGCATTTCTATACACCAACATTGTCCAAGCTGAATGCTAACTCAATAATACAATCCCATTCACAATAGCCACAGAAAAAAATGAAATACCTAAGAATACAGATAACTAAGGAGGTGAATTATCTCTTCTGTGAGAATTACAAAACACTGTTCAAAGAAATCAGGATACAGAAAAATGATAAAACACTCCATGTTCATGGATAGGAATAATCAATATTAGAATGATCATACTGCCCAAAGCCATTTGCAGACTTAATGCTATTCCTATGAAGCTACTAATGACATTCTTCACCACATTAGAAAAAACTGTTTTAAAATTCATAAGGAACCAAAAAAAGAGTCTGAATAGCCAAGGCAATCCCAAGCAAAAAGAACAAAGCTGGAGGTATCACATTACCCTACTTCAAACTATACTACAAGTCTACAGTAAATAAAACAGCATGCTATTGGTACAAAAACAGTGACATAGATCAATGGACCAAAGTAGAGACCCCAGAAATAAAGCTGCACAACTACAGCCATCTAATTTTTGACAAAGTTGATGACAACAGGCAATAGAAAAAGGACTCCTTAGTCAGCAGTGCTGAGATGACTGGCTAGCCACATGTAAAATATTGAAGCTTGACCCCTTCGTTACACCACACAAACCAACTCAAGATGAATTAAAGCCTTAAGGGCTGCGCACAGTGGCTCACGCCTGTAATCCCAGCACTTTGGGAGGCTGAGGCAGGTGGATCACGAAGTCAGGAGATCGAGACCATCCTGGCTAACACGGTGAAACCCAGTCTCTACTAAAAATACAAAAAAATTAGCCAGGTGAGGTGGCAGGCATCTGCAGTCCCAGCTACTCAGGAGGCTGAGGCAGGAGAATGGCGGGAACCCGGGAGGCGGAGCTTGCAGTGAACTGAGATGGCGCCACTGCACTCCAGCCCGGGTGACACAGGGAGACTCAATGCACCCCCCCCCCCCACAAAAAAAACCTTAAACAAAAACTCAGAACTATAAAACCCTGGAAGACAACCTCGGTACCATTCTTGACATAGGAACAGGCGAAGATTTTATGATGATAATTCCAAAAGCAATTGCAATGGAAGGAAAAATTGACAAATGGGATCTAATTAGACTAAAGAGCTTCTGCACAGCTGACTAGCAATAAAGTAAACAGGCAACCTACAAAATCAGAAAATTTTTGCACTATACAACTCTGAAAGGTCTAATATCTAGCATCTATAAGGAACTTAAACATTAATTTACAAGAAAAAAACAACCTAATTAAAAAGTGGGCAAAGGACATGAACAGACACTTTTCAAAAGAAGACAAATATGTGGCCAACAAGCATATGAAAAAAACTCAATATCAGTGATCATTAGAGAAATGTAAATTAAAACCACAGTGAGATACCATCTCATACCAGTCACAATGGCTATTATTAAAAACTAAAAAAAAAACCAGATGTTGGTGAGGTTGTGGAGAAAAGGGAACACTTATATACTGTTGTTGGAACTGTAAATCAGTTCAACCATTGTAGAAATCAGTGTAGCAATTTCTCAAAGAACAAAAAACAGAACTACCATTCAACCCAGAAATCTCATTATTGGGGATATACCCAAAGGAATATGAATCATTCTGTCATAAAGACACATATACATGTATGTTCACTGCAGCACTATTCACAATAGCAAGGACATGAAATCAACTGAAATGTCCATCAATGGTAAACTGAATAAAGAAAACATGGTACCTATAAACCACGGAATTCTATGCAGCTATAAAAAATAATAAGATCATGTCCTTTGCAGCAACATGGATGAAGCTGGAGGCCACTATCCTAAGTAAACTAACACAGGAACAGAAAGCCAAATACTGTTTGTTCTCACTTATAAGTGGAAGCTAAACATCGAGAACACATGGACACAAAGAAGGGAGCAACAGACCCTGAAGCCTATTTATGGATACAGGGTGAAGGTTTGGAGGAGGGAAAGGATCATAAAACTACCTATCATGTACTATGCTTATTGCCCAGGTGATGAAATAATCTGTATGCCAAAGCTCCACGACACACAATATCTCTATGTAACAAACCTGCACTTATACCCCTGAACCAAAAAGTTAAATAAATAGAATTTGGTATATGTATATCATGACATGCTACTTAGGCATGAAAAAGCATGAATTCATGTCTTTTGCAGCAATATGGATGGAACTAGAGGCTATTATTCTTAGTGAAATGACTCAGGAACAGAAAATTTAAAACTACATATTCTCATTTTATAAATAGATGCTAAACAATGGGTACACACAGATACAAAGTGATATAAAAGACACTGGAGATTACAACTGGTAAGAAGAAAGGAGTCAGAAGAGGGATGAAATACTATCTTTTGGGTACAATGTACACAATTTGTGTGAAAGGTACACTAAAAGCCCAGATTACACCACTATGCAGTGTATCTTAGTGACATCACTGCACCAGTACCCCTATATTCATAAAAATAAGCAATTATTTTTTTAAAAAAAGCTCTTCCTAATTTTAATGAAACTTTTTACATATTGAGAACATAGTGGAATCGATCTTGGTTGTACGAATCACTTACTGGTACCTCATTACTAGATTCACTTGATTCACTAGATAAAACTTGGAAGAACACATTTATAATTTGATTTTTGTCTTCATATGTTGAAATCGCTTTAGTTTTGGCAAGTTATATCCAGGTAATTGGTGTGGATCAACTAAGTTTGATCCTTAATACTATAGAAAGGAGGAAATGTCACATTATTTTGTATGTCTGTCAAGGTATATTATTTACAGCAAATATTTTAAATATTTGCTTTCATCGAAACAAACACAGTTACTCTAAGGACAATCACTGTTAAGGACAATAACTGTTTGTCTCTTCATATTTATATATACTTTGTTAACAAAATACAGATTTTCCCAGTTGTATGGTCATGCAGACAAAGCTTCTGGCTAGACTTTTTTTATACTATGAAAATTTAGTTCTGCATGCTAAAAATGAGTATAATTTACCACTCAACGTAATAAAATAGCTTCTCCTCTGTCCCCTCTCTCTGGCTTCTGAAAAACTTCAAAGTCTGCAGGCTGAGAGACCATTTCAGGAATTAGATAAAAATGTATAAGATATTCACTATTTCTCTGAATAACATTTTGTAACTATTATGTCCATAAATTAAAGCATCTGATTTTATAATAGTGTTTGAAAATCTTATAAAATATCAAGAATAACAGTGATGGCTTTTTTAACTGCTGACACATTGAGAACTGAGCATTTTGCTAATGGTTATACATAATGACCTTTGTAGTAGGTGCTACTGCAATAGGAGCCGAGTTAGAACTTTCTCATCCAGTAAGAAATGAAATCAAAGTAGCAGTATGACTCCAGAGCTCAAACTCTGAATCTTTATGATACAGTAATTTTAGCTAAGATTTGTAGCGTTATTGTTATGTGCTGGTTCTATTCTAAGTGGCTTACATGTATTTACTCCTTCGTTCCTTACAATAACTTTATGAAGGCTCTAGGTAGTGTTGTAACTATTTTATAGATGAGGAAACTAAGGTAAATGAAGTTTAAGCAAGTTGCTCAAAGTCATCATTTAGTAAATTGTGGTTTCAGAATTTAAATCCAGGCAATCTGGCTCTAGAGCCCTCCAAATTAACTTAGCTGTGCTGCCTAGACTCTTCTAAATCATCTGCAGCTCAATTTAACCAGTTTTATGTTCCAGCAATAATGTATGTTGTTAATTGACTATCTTCCTGAATATTCTTAAAGACCAGCAGGGCTGGGTCTCGTCAAACCCACCTACTAGAATGCATAAGTATGAAAGAACAAAACTGAGGTAATTCAAGGAGTCTTATGTTTTCAAAACTTCAGAGCAATGCGCAGTTCATGGGGGCCACTGGCATTGGTCCCATGAAACTCCACCAGTGAAATGATTTCTTTGAACCTCAGTTAGCACTTGAAGGCCTCTTTCTCAGTTCTCAGCCCAGTTGATATCAGGAGCAATTATTGCCTAACATTAGGTGAAAACTGTTTTGACATGTTGGCTTAGCCATGGGAGTAACCCTAGTATTGTCATATATTGACATTTTTATGATCATAAGCATAGCCTACATAGATTCTCTTAAATCTTCCAAATACATATTGAATTTTTCTTTGCTTTGACATACAACATTTAAAAATACATATATCTCTTCCTTGGTGTACTCAACTCTTTATTCAAGTGTCCCCTCTAGGGAGCTGTCTAACTCTCAGGACTTGCCCTTTACTACTTCATAATTGTTCAGCAGTTTTGTTATTTGTGTGATTTCACCATGTTCTTTTTCTAAGGACTCATACGCACTTTTGTATTCCTGAAGGCTAGTACAAATCCTAAAAGATAAAACACACATAAAAAACAAGATATTTGATCAAGAAACTTGCCTTTCCTGAATGTTTTTAAATCAGATCTTCTGTTTTCGTTTTAGTTTTCAAACAAATGATTTTATTTCCTGCATATCTTGGAGGGTAGCAATTCCCTTTACTATTCAAGGCATTTTTGAGGCATTTCTGTATAATTCATACTAAATGTAGTGCACAGAAGCTGGCATTAGGGTATGCATATTAATTATTTATATGCAATTTAAGGATCATGGGACCTAGCACCGCTGGAACATGTAACTCTTGCTGTCGTTTCTAAAGTAGTACTTCATTGCATCCTGTGTTACTATTTTGTTAGATCACATTTTCCTGTTCACCCAAACAAATGTCTGATAATACTAAAATCTTCACTTTTGCATTAGCTAAAGCAATTATGAATGTGAGAAGATGGAAGTTGCTAATATAAAACGATTACACTTTATGGCTCATCTTTTTCACTCCCTAGGAGCGGAAATATATGCCTTTTGGATGCTTTTTCTTCATGAGCCGTATATTTTAAAGACTTCACCTTGAAGTCTGTTTTTCTCATACTTGAGCATTTTCTGTTTATACCCATTGATTTTGCCTTGAAGCAATATTTAAAGAAATGTAATTTCAAACTAAAGATGAAATAAGGTTCACTTGCTTCTGACCTCCAACCCAACAATTCTCATTGGCACAGTGTGACTCTTTCACTGATGAAGATAAAGGGAATTAAGATAAAGGCAGAGGGTTAATCATTAATTAAAAGCAGTGATCTCAAGATATATTATATTCCAACTATCAAAAGAATTATCTAAAATAGATTTAGAGGTGAAGCTCTACTTGAACTTTGGAATTGACACAATGTCTCATTCTTAACGGGTCACCTATGACCACTAATCCCTGAGACAGTGGGGATATTATCCGGAAGTACTTAAGCCCAGTAGCTCCTGAAATGCTTACCTGGCTATTATCAAATTGAAGTCAAGAGTGACAAGAAAGAAAAAAAAATGATTAAAATATTAGTTGTGAATTTTCTGTTTCAAGACATGTCCTTATAAAAGTGCTACCAATCATTCTAGGCTAATGTCTGGGTTTGTAATTTACCTCTGAATGAACCTATATGGGATTGCAAATTGAAGAAAGTTGGTCTTTGGCAGAAATATTGCTGTCATTCTACTTAATGTAGTGTTTTTCCCTTCTTTAGGTGCATTTTCCAACTCCCAAGCCCCCAAACACTTTTGTTTTCTTTCATGATCATTCTCCTGTCAAAACTTGCACTCTGAAAAGACCTACCCTTAGACATGTCCAGTAAAAGTCAGACTGAAATGTACTTCATCTCCCAGACCATCTTCACTGAAACAAAAGGTAATGCCTTAAAACTGGGAAAATATCTGAGCTTCTAGAATTTCAAGAAGTAGCAAGCATATGAGACATATGCTATAGTCAGCACCTACCTGGCTTCTTCCTGTGGGCTAGATAATCACTCGTTTATAAGGCACTGTAAAGGAAAAAAAATTACTCTCATGAATAAGATATGAAGATTAAGATCTGTATCTCTGGATTCCTAATATCCTAAATTTGATAAAATTTCACATTAAATGTATACCATTTAATTTGGAAATTAAAAATATTAGATTAAAAAAAGCACAAAAAGAAAGTAAATTTTTTAAAAAATAGAATTTAAGCACAAGAGATTATCCCATCTTGTCTCTTAACTAGTACTTCCTCTAACACTGAGAAACCATCTCCTCTTTTCATTTAGAATTAGTACCTAGTAATTTATCGCTTGAAAGTTATATTCCTTTAACCATCCTTAAACTTACCTCATTGAGCACATCCTGTAGAAAGAACCTCATCACAACTTCAGCAAGCACCTTGAGCATATGACCCCTTAACAACAACAGCAACAGCAACAACAACAACAAAACAAGTTGAAAAAAGCAACTGAAAATGAGAGATAAGCTGAACACTATCTAGAAGATTTTCCCTCTCATTCCTGCTCTTGATTGTCCCATCAGTATTGTCTTTTTGGGATTAAGAATCTATAATGTGGAATTTCTGGGCTGATTCTGGTTTCCAGTTACTATCCCCCCATCATAGCCATTATTTAGGAGCCTTGCTGTAAATTGTCTAATTTCAGTGTCATACTTGACTGATTAGAAGCTCCCTGTCTCCTTTTTTATGATGCCTCTGTTTTCAAACTATTCATATTCATATTCTTAGCAGATTCACATTTCTCCGCAATTCTCCAAAAGTGGCCTATTGTTACTTTAGTCAGACCAATCTCCCTATAAAGTCCCAGAGTTTTTCTAGGTTTTCAAATATTTTGTTTTCACTTACATTTTCCCTTTTTTCTTCTATTTCCTTTAGATTCTTATCCATTCTTCAAAAAGGATTATACCCATACAATTTTCACTGTTTATCTGTGCCCTCACAGAACCCACAGTCTAACTCTTTATTTTATACTGCCTTGAATTATAAATTGTTCCATGTGTTTAAGTCTTATTTCCCCAATTACGCTGTCAGTTAAAACCAGTTTTAAAACTACACTAATTATGTGGCTTTCTCAACTCCAAAGAGTGCCATGCATAAGTTACGTTAATTTCATTAGCTTAATTTTATTTATTAGTAAAATCTTAATTACCTAGAAATATATTTAACCAAGGAGGTAAAAGATCTCTACAAGGAGAACTACACAACACTGCTGAAAGAAATCATAGATGAAACAAACAAATGGAAATACCTTCCATGCTCATGGATTGGAAAAACCAATATTGTGAAAATGACCATACTGTCAAAAGTAATCTATAGATTAAGTGCGGTTCCCATCAAAATACTAACATCATTTTTTAGCAGAATTAGAAAAAAAATCCTAAAATTCATAAGGAACCAAAAAAGAGCATGAATAGCCCAAGCAATTCTAAGCAAAAAGAACAAATCTGGAGGTATCACATTACCTGACTTCAAATTATATGACAAGGTTATAGTTACCAAAAGAGCATGGCACTGGTATAAAATTAGGCACATAGACCAGTGCAACAGAATAAAGAACGCAGAAATAAAGCCAAATATATATAACCAATTGATCTTCAACAAAGCATACAAAACGTATAGTGGAATTGGATAGCCTATTTAATGGTGCTGGGAAAACTGGCAAGCCACATATAGAAGGATGAAACAGAATCCCTATTTCTCACTGTATACAAAAATCAGCTCAAGATGGATCAAAGATTTAAATATAAGACCTAAAACTATAAAAATTCTAAAAGACAATATTGGAAAAACTCTTCTAGGCATTGACCTAGGCAAAGAATTTATGACTAAGACCCCCAAAGCAAATGCAACAAAAACAAAAATAAATAAGTGGGACCTAATTAAGCTTAAATGCTCTGTACAGCAAAAGAAATAATCAGCATAGTAAACAGACCATCCACAGAATGGGAGAAAATATTTGCAAACTATGCATTTGACAAAGGACTAGTGTCCAGAATATACAAGGTATTCAAACAAATCAGCAAGAAAAAAATCCCATGAAAAACTGGACAAAGGATATAAATAGTTCTTAAAAGTTGATAAACAAATGGCAAACATATGAAAAAATGCTCAATATCAGTAAATCATCAGGGAAATGCAAATTAAAACCACAATGAAATAATATTCCTACAAGAATGGTCATTATTGAGTCAAAAAATGATAGATGTTGGCATGGATGTGGGGAAAAGGTAATGGTTGTACACTGCTTGTGGGAATGTAAATTAATGTAAATTAGTACAGACTCTATGGTAAACGGTATGGCAATTCCTTAAAAAGCTAAATCATTTGATCCATCAATCCCACTACTGGGTATCTACCCAAACAAAAATATGTCATTATGTGAAAAAGACATTCTCACACATATGTTTATAGTAGTACAATTCACAGTGAAAAGATGTGGAACCAACTTAAGTGCCCATTGACTAATGAGTGAATAATAAAAATGTGATACACATACACAGACACACACATAGTGGAATATTACCCAGCCATTAAAAGGAATGAAATAATGTCTTTTGCAGAAATTTGGATGGAGCTGGAGGCCATTATTCTAAGTGAAGTAACACAGGAGTGGAAAACCCAAAATCAAATATTCTCACTTACAAGTGGGAGCTAAGCTATGAGTATGCAAAGGCATACAGGTGATATAATGGACCTTAGTGACCCATAAGGGGGAATGTAGGAGAAGGGATATGAAGAAAAAAACTACACATTAGGTACAATGTATGCTACCTGGGTGATGGGTTCACTAAAATCTAAGAATTCACCACTATATAATTCATCTATGCAACAAAAACCACTTGTATCCCAAAAACTATTGAAAAAAATATTTAAATGCACACAGAGACAGAGAGAAAGAAAGAGAGAGATAAATGGATACAAGATTCTCAGTTCTAATACTGGATAAAAGTGTTTAAACTTTTAGCTCCTAGAAAGAAGTAAAAAGACATAAAAATGAAGGAGCAGAAGAAATATAGCATCTTCTCATGAAGTGTTAGAGTTCAATTTGTTTTAATTCAACAAATATGCATTTAAATAACTACTATAGACATTATGCTATTCAGACTATATGGAAGTGACTGAGATGAGTAAGTCTTAACTTTTAAGTAGAATAAAATCTGGGGGAAAAGGAAGCCTAAATCGAGGCAGAATAATACTGATTTTATAACAAACAAAATTGGAGAGGATACAAATACAGGAGAAAGAGAAAATAATTCAAGATGGGCAGATAAATGAGTTTCACTAAGTGTTAGATATGATTTTGCTTTGAAGTGTGAACAGAATAATAATGCATGTGAAGAAATACCATTCTAAAGGGGAAAAGGCCTTCAGGTGAAGGCGAAATAAATAAAATAAGTAAAAATTAAGAGATGGGAAGTGGCTTGGATTTAGTGAGTTTGGCAAAGTGACTGAAGAATGACACTAATGGGTAGGAGATAAAAGCTAAGGAATAGAAGGGAATGTGGTAATTTCTAGTTAACTTGGAAAGTTGAACATGTGTCTTTACCTAAATTGTTTCTTAAAATCCACTACATTTAAATGAGATAAATTTTAAAAAGTCTAAACTCACGAAAACAAAATAAATGGAGGAAGACAGAGCAATTGAGAACTTTTGAAAAATGCAGAATGGATGGATAAAATCAGAATTGGCAGAGTGATAAAAATACAATCAGAGTGCAAGCCTTAGGAAAAAAACAAACAAGCTAACTAATGCTATAAAGAGAATTGGAGGCACTAAGCACCTTGATGAGAGCAACTTAACACTAGAGTACTGGATTAAATTTTATAAGGAACAGTAAGACACCCCAGATGTCCTCTCTTTCCTGAGGTAGAGGGGACCCTGGAGATTTTACCTTCTAGAACAATCCAAGCAAGGATGCTCCACCCTCATGAATGCCAGACAATAGAGTAGAATGGGAGCAAGCACACAGTTAATAAGGGGATTGTCTAAATAGCCAAATTAAACTGAGACTAACCTAATTTGAACATTTGTCGTCTGTACATCTCCTGTTGAAAGTTGAGCTGCAGTAATGAAGGTGGGGCCTGATGAAAGGTATTTGGTCATGGGGCCGTATCCCTCATGCATGGCTTGGTGCCATTTTGGTGGCAATGAGCCTTTTCAGTCTACTAGTTCCTGTAAGATCTGATTGTTAAAAAGAGTCTGGCACTGCCCTCTACCCTCTCTTGTTTCTCTTTTACCATGTTATCTGTACACACTGGCTCCCTTTCCCCTTCTGCTATGCATGGAAGCTTCCTGAGCCCTCAAAAGAGGCAGATGCTGCCTCTATGCTTCTTGTACAGCCTGCAGAACCATGAGCCAAATACACTCCTTTCATTTATAAATTACCAAGTCTCAGGTACTTTGTTATAGCAATGCAAATGGCCTAACACAGTGACCTTCCCCAGTTTAGCTCCCAGATTACTGGCATTCTCCCACTCAGTATCTGGAAGAGAAGTAAAAGATTCCTCCTTGATTTAACTTACCATCCAAGATAAAAGAACAATGACATCTAGAGATTCTCCAATGAAATAGTAATTTATTTGCCCAGTGATTCTCAGCGAAATTATCTGCAAAGAAAGCTTCCAGTAATTTCCTCAGTATAAATCATGCTGCTATAAAGACACATGCACACGTATGTTTATTGTGGCACTATTCACAATAGCAAAGACTTGGAATCAACCCAAATGTCCATCAGTGACAGACTGGATTAAGAAAATGTGGCACATATACACCATGGAATACTATGCAGCCATCAAAAAGGATGAGTTTGTGTCCTTTGTAGGGACATGGATGCAGCTGGAAACCATCATTCTTAGCAAACTATCACAAGAACAGAAAACCAAACACCGCATGTTCTCACTCATAGGTGGGAACTGAACAATGAGATCACCTGGACTCGGGAAGGGGGACATCACACACCGGGGCCTATCATGGGGAGGGGGGAGGGGGGAGGGATTGCATTGGGACTTATACCTGATGTAAATGACGAGTAGTTGGGTGCTGACGCGTTGATGGGTGCAGCACAGCAACATGGCACAAGTGTACATATGTAACAAACCTGCACGTTATGCACTAGTACCCTAGAACTTAAAGTATAATAATAATAAAAATAAATAAAAAAATAAAAAAAATTAAAAAAAAGAATAAATTAAAAGGCAAAGATAACTTGACATTGTAATGGAAGTCTCTAGCATGAAAGTCAGATACCAGTAAACAAATTGGTAAAACAAAGAAATAATTGCTTCAGTAGCAATACAGAAAGCAGAGTAAAACATCAAAGTAAGTTATTCCTATACATACTCATTTGTATATAGATTATTATATTTAAAACGAATTAAGAAATAGGGTAATTTTTTGGTCTTGTCTAGCCATAATTGTCTGAACTGCAACAACAGCAATGCTCAAATAATATCTTTGTTAGCTTATCAAGTAAATTAGAGGTAAATTACTTCTCTTTTATTTTGGTTAAATTAGGCCTGCTATGTACTTTCTTGTATAACTAGACATCAAGCAGTTGTTAAGGGTCTCCTTTAATTCTGCTAAGAGCTTTCTTCTAAAGCAAAACTCTAGTGTTCTTGTAAACAATATCGTGAGTCCTTTGAAGGAGCTTCTCTTCTGTTCTCTTTTTCTTGTTAAGCAGCCTTATTTCCTAGAAGTCCTCTGTGTTTTTGACAGTGTCATCTTTACCTCAGACTTCTTTATTTTATTTTATTATTATTTATTTATTTTTCTTTTTTATTTTTATGTATTTATTTATTTATTTATTTTTGAGACGGAGTCTCTGTCGCCCAGGCTGGAGTGCAGTGGCCGGATCTCAGTTCACTGCAAGCTTCGCCTTCTGGGTTTACGCCATTCTCCTGCCTCAGCCTCCCCAGTAGCTGGGACTACAGGCACCCGCCACTTCACCCGGCTAGTTTTTTTTTATTTTTTAATTTTTTTTTAATTTTTTTTATTTTTTAGTAGAGACGAGGTTTCACCGTGTTCGCCAAGATATTTTATTATTTTTGAGACAGAGCCTCTCTCTGTTGCCCAGGCTGGAGTGCAGTGGTGAGATCTCGGCTCACTGCAAGCTCCACCTGCCGGGTTCACACCATTCTCCTTCCTCAGCCTCCTGAGTAGCTGGGACTACAGGCACCTGCCACAATGCCCGGCTAATTTTTTGTATTTTCAGTAGAGACGGAGTTTCACAGCGTTAACCAGGATAATCTCCATCTGCTGACCTCGTGATCCGCCCGCCTCAGCCTCCCGAAGTGTTGGGATTACCACGCCCGGCCTACCTCAGACCTCTTTAACTTCATTTTCTCAATTTTCTGTTTAATAATTCTTCACAACCTGATGTTTGATGGAATATTTTAGAACAAATAATAGTTTAAATACTGTTAAGTTGTATATGTGTTCACAGTGACACAAAGCTTGTCTGTTAGAAACTTCATGAGTGACATACATAATACAGATCTCATTCTCTGATCCTTTCACGAGGTTTCTGGATAATGTAGAAACAAACCTGAGTTAACCAATGATTCTCAGTGATTCTGCTGATTTAAACTACATAAGCCTCAGCTATTATAATTTTATAACTAAATTTTATCACATCTAGCTCATTGACAATGAATTCATCTTAATAGGCACTTGGTTGAATTATCTTTGATCAATCTGTATTTATTTTTGTGATTTCATGTAATCAAACAGTAAAAGAATAATTTGATGTTTAGCTTTCTTCCATGGTAAATGGTTATGCTGTTCAAATATTAAGTTGCTGGCCAGCTGTCACGGCTGTTGGGTGTTCATAGAAGTACATGTCATCTGTCTGAAGAGTCTGGGCTTTATGTTCTGCTATGTTTTATAGCACTCAATCACCCTAGGGCTTAGTAATCAGAATTTGGTGTTTATGGCCAAAACTTGAACAACTACCTTATCAGAAAGAATGAAAGTACTTCACCTTGAATCTAACATGCAGTCATTAATTGCAAAGCAGATCTATTTTTAAAAACAATGAAAGAGTTAAGGAAAACTATTTTTATTATATTTAAAGCCTGGAGTTATTGTCTATTTCTCGTCAGAGTATCAGTTTTTACACAGTTTCTCCTCTGAGGTTTTGGATTTTATGGTCAATTAAAATTAACAGTTGAAAAGTACATCCAAAATATCCAAAGCTTGAGTTGCTCTACAATAATTTATGTTGTCTGTAGTTTCCATTTTGCTATCTTGCCTTTCCCTTGACATTTTGTAGATTTTGCATTATTTTTAACTTTTTTTCCACGAAGCAACACTAAAGAAAAATACTGCTGGTGTCAAAATTCCAGCTGAGTTTTATTCACTTTGATTTACCCCATAACTAGACTCAGTGTCTACAAGCAATGTGAACCAGTGAATTGAACAATTAGCTACTGAACATTGTCCCTGAAGCTGCTTTTCTCCCTGTTGTTTCTTAGTGTCGTGATTATCAGAACAATTACTTCTTCTTTTATAGTGTATATGTAGCCATATCTCAATCCCTGTGGCACAAATATTTAATACAATGATCTTGGGGTGGTAGAATTTTATTGCTGAAAAAGTATAGCTTCTGATCATGTTCCTAAAATAAAGGCATAAGTTGTATATATAATATCTTGCCTGAAAGCTACAACAGAGGAAGCTTACATTTTCTGACAGGACTTTTCAGGTTTTCTTTTGGAATATATTTTTAGTAGATGAGAAAAAATTTTTGAATTTGTGTTGTGAATACCGTGTAGAAACAGGATAGACTCTCTGCCATCCAAAATTTTGTTCAGATTTCAATACTGGTGGTGCCATACATGCACCAAGAAGATATGAGAAGGTTTAGTACTCAGAAAATGAACTTTTTTCAGAGAATAGAGTGGTTTTTAAATGGATACAGAATGGCTTGAAAGAGCAGGTAAAGGAGACTGGCTTGGGGTTTTTATGATGGTAAAGGTAGGTGTACTGGGGCAAGGTTTGTCTTAGCGGGATTTATGTGGTCTAAATTTCTTACCAGTGCCAACAGAAGGAGCATTGGGCTTTCGTATCAATTTGTCCAAGTTTAAGTCAATAAGGGAAGAGGGATGGTAATAGCTTAAAAGCTTCAGCAGTCAAATTGGAGGCAGACTCTTTATTTTAATTCGCTTATATTATTCTCTTCTTTATGAATATTTGGTCTTAGTGATGAGACTTGGCAAAGTTTCTAGAACTCTTATTAGTTGTTGACTAGAAGTGACTTTTTTGTAAGGTAGGGTGTTATTAACATGGCTTATGAACTAGAAATAAATGATGTGCAAGTTGTTATCTATAATGATGCTTATTTGCCTATTTTATTTTCTTTTTATACTTTAGGGTGTTTATTGCCTGTGTTGATATAGAGCAGTGTTTTTCAAACTTTAGGCATGACTAAAAATCACATGGAAATCTTGTTAAAACACAGAATGCTACATCCCATTCCCAGAATTTCTCATAGTAGGTCTGAGGTAGGTCCCCGGAATTTGAATTTTAAACAAGCTCCCTTGATGATGCTCATGTTACTGGTCCAGGGACTACATATTGGGGATGTCTAATTTACAGTTTTTGAATTTTAATAATTTTTCTCAGTATATTATCTCTTTGAAGGTACTCAGCTACATGGATATGATTGAATAATGAGTTTTGGTGTTTATATTAAAAGAGAAAAATATTTTAGTAAGAGTTCCAACTGCAGAGTTATTTTATTATTTTCTAGTATAGATGTAGCCTGCACTAGTATAGACTACTAATTATTGCTATTTTATTTTAATTTATTGCCACTAAATTAATTACACCTTGATAAATTTGTGACATTGGGTAAATCGTCATAAAAAATGTAATGTGACCTGTGACGTTTTCTCTGGAGGGCATGCAGAAGACTGAGTAGTTAAGTTGAAGTAGTAGCTCTTAAAAACTTAAGTGGCACTGGATAAATTCCATTTGTAACTGTAATTGTTGTCTTCCTTCTTATCACTTTTGAACTTGGTCTTTAATTTTACCACTAGAATATTGGACACAGTGAGGCAATATGGTAGAATAGAAAGAGTATATCACTAAGTAAAAATAGATTTTAGACAAATTTTGCCACTAATTTAAAGTGTGATTGTGAGCAAATTATACATGCTATCTAAATTAGTTGGCAAACATTCCTGAAGAGGTCAGAGAGTAAACAAATATTTTAGGCTTTGTGGATTATATGCGCTTTATTGAAACTACTTAACATTACCACTGTAGCACAAGAGTCTTAGAAAATGTGCAAATAATTAGACAAGGCTGTGTTTTAAAAAAGTGTTATTTATAAAACATAGGTGGCTAGATTCAGCCCATGGCCTATAGTTTTATAAACTCTGATTTAAGTATAGGTTTTTTCATTTGTGAAAGGAATAATTTGAACTAAATAGTGCTTAGTTCCTCTCTAGAAGCATACATCTTGTGATTCTGTGACTTGATAAAACTTGCCCATTGCTTATTTCATTTCATTTAAAAATTTTTAAAATTTTATTAAATTTTGCGGGTACATACTAGGTATATGTATTTATGGGGTAAATGAGATGTTTTGATACACTCATGCAATGCGTAATAATCACATCATAGAAGATCATATATCCAGTCCCTCAAGCAGTTATTCTTTGTTTTACAAATAATCTAATTGTACTCTTTTGGTTATTTTATGACATACAATTAAATTATGATTGACTATAGTCACCCTGTTGTGCTATAAATTAGTAGGTCTTTTTATTCTTTTTTTGGTATACAAGAACAATCCTCACCTCTTCTCCACTCCCCCATTACCCTTCCTAGCCTCTGGGAACTATCCTTCTACTCTCTATGTTTATGAGTGCAATTGTTGTGATTTCTAGATCCCACAAATAAGTGAGAACATGTAATTTTTGTCTTTCTGTATCTGGCTTATTTCACTTAATATAATGATCTCTAGTTCCACCCATGTTGTTGCAAATGACAGGATTTCATTCTTTTTCGTGGCCGAATAGTATTCCATTGCATATATGTACTACATTTTCTTTATTCATTCATCTGTTGATGGACACTTAGGTTGCTTCCAAATCTTAAATATTGTGAACAGTGCAACAATAACATGAGAGTGCAGATATTGCTTCAATACTGATTTCGTTTTTTCTAGGTATACACCCAGCAGTGGGATTGCTGGGTTATATGGTAGCTCAATGTTTAGTATTTTGAGAAACCTACAAACCATTCTCCGTAGTGGTTGTACTAATTTACATTCCCACCAACAGTGTACAAGCATTTGCTTTTCTCCACATTTTCACCAGCATTTGTTATTGGCTGTCTTTTGGATATAAGCCATTTTAACTGGGGTGAGATGGTATCTCATTGCAGTTTTGATTTAAATTTCTCTAATTATCATTCATGTTGAGCACTTTTCATATGCATGTTGCCATTTGTATATCTTCTTTTGAGGAATATCTCTTCACATGTTTTACCCATTTCTTGATTGTATTTTTAGATTTTCTTCCCATAGATTTGTTTGAACTCTTTACATATTATGGTTATTAATCTCTTGTTAGAAGGGTAGTTTGCAAATATGTCTCCCATTCTGTGACTGTCTTCACTTTTTTAATTGTTTCCTTCTCTATGCAGAAGCATTTTAACAGTCACGATCTAATTTGTTCATTTTTGCTTTTGCTGCCTGTGCTTGTGGGGTATTGCTCAATAAATTTTTGCACAGATGAATGCCTAGATATTTTCCTCAATGTTTTTGTAGTAGTTTTATCTTTGAGTAGTTTGTGATCTTAGGTTTAAGTCTTCAATCCATTCAAATTTGATTTTTTTTTGTATGGTGAGAGATAGGTGTCCAGGTTCATTCTTCTGCGTATGGATATGCAGTTTTCCCAAAACCATTTATGGAGTCCTTTTATTACAGCTTCAATCTTGTTACTTGTTATTTGTCTGTTCAGATTTTGGATGTTTTTGTGGTTTGGTTTTGGTAGGTTATATAGGTGTATAGAAATTTGTCCATTTTTTTCAAAACTTTCCAATTTGTTGACTTATAGTTGCTCATAGTAGCTATAATAATTCTTTGAATTTCTGCTATATCAATTGTAATGTCCCCTTTTGAATTTCTGATTTTTTTTTTAAATTTGGGTCTTCTCTCTCTTTTGCTTTAGTTTGGCTAAAGCTTTGTCAATTTTTGTTTAACATTTCAAAAGAACATCATTTTGTTTTACTGATCTTTTATATTCTTCATTTCAATTACATTTATTTCTTCTCTGATATTTATTATTTCTTTTCTTCTAGTTTTGGGTTTGGTTTGCTTTTGCTTTTCTAATTCTTTAAGATGCACTGTGAGATTTTTTATTTGAAGTTTTTTCTCCTTTTTTATGTAGGCACTTACAGCTAAAACTTCCCGCTTAATACTGCTTTTGCTGTGTCTCATAGGGTTAATATATTTTGTTTACATTGTCAATTGTTTCACAAGATGTTTTTATTTCCTTATTAATTGCTTTGTTGACTCTGTGATCATTCAGGATTATGTAGTTTAATTCCATGTATTTGTATAGTTTCCAAAATTCATTTTATTATTAATTTCTAGTTCTATTTAATTGTGGTCAGAGAAGATGCTTCATAATATTTCAATATTTTTGGATGTTTAAGACTTGTTTTATAGCCTAACATGATTTAATCTTGAGAATAATCCATGTGCTGAAGAAAATAATGTGTATTCTGCAACCATTAGATGGTATGTTCTGTAAATATCTATTAGGTCCATTTGGACTATAGTGGAGATTAAATCTGATGTTTCTCTGTTGATTTTCCGTCTAGAAGATCTGTGCATTTATGAAAGTGGACTGTTGAAGTCTCCAGCTATTACTGTATTGGAATCTGTTTCTATTTTTGGCTGTTCACTGTTTGGTGCATATATACTTAAAATTATTATATCTCCTGGCTGAATTGACTCTTTTATCACTATATAATGTCCTTCTTTGTCCTTTATTATAGTTTTTGTCCTGAAATCTATTTTTTTTTCTGATACAAGTATAGTGACTCCTGCTCTTTTTTGGTTTCCATTGGCATGGAATATCTTTTTCCATCCCTTTATTTTCAGTCTATGTGTGTCTTTAGAGGTTAAGTGTGTTTCTTACAGGCAATAGATAAATGGGTTTGAATTTTCATTCATTTAGCCAGTCTATGTCATTTGATTAGAGAATTTAGTCCTTTTACACTCAGTGTTATTATTGATAAGTAAGGACTTACTCCTGCCATTTTTTTGTTTGTTTTCTGGTTATTTTCTGGTCAACTCTTCATTCTTTTTTTCCTTCCTCTCTTCTTTTTTTGTGTAGGCAATTCTCTCTGGTGAAATGATTTAGTTTCTTGTTTTTTATTTTTTTGTAACTGTTGTATTTATTTATTTTTTGGTTTGTTACTGTGAGGCTTGCACATACTGTCTCATAAGTCATTATTTTAAGCTGATAACAACTTAGCACTGTTTGCATAATCAAAAATAAGACAAATAAAAACTACACCTTAATTCATTCTCCATCTTGTAAACTTTTTGTTGTTTCTATTTATATCATATGGTACTGTCTATGTATTGATAAGTTGTGGCAGTTATTATTTTTTATTGGTTCATCATTTAGTCTTTCTATTTAGTATAAGAGTAGTATACACACCACAGTAACAGTGCCATAATATTCTGTGCTTTTCTATATAGTTAACTATAACCAATGAGTTTTGTACCTTCGGATGATTACTTATTGCTCATTAATGTCCTTTTCTTCAATTGAAATACTCTTTTTATTATTTTTTCTAATACAGGTCTGGCGTTCATGAAACCCCTCAGCTTTTGCTTGTCCAGGAAAATCTTGATTTCTTTTCGTGTTTGAAGGATATTTTCACCAGCTATACTATTCTATGGTAAAAGTTGTTGTTGTTGTTGTTGTTTCCTTTAGCATTTTAAATATGTCATACTACTCGCTCCTTTTCTGTAAGGTTTCTGCTGAAAAGTCTGCTGCCAGATGCACTGGAGCTCCATTGTTCGTTACTTGTTTCTTTACTCTTGCTGTTTTTTTGGATTCTTTTTTATCCTTGACCTTTGGGAGTGTGATTATTAAATACCTTGAGTTAGTCTTCTTTGTGTTAAATTTGCTTGATGTTCTTTAACCTCCTTGTAATTGGATATTGATATCTTTCTGTAGGTTTGGGAAGTTATCTGTTAATATCCCTTTAAATAAACTTTCTACCCCTACCTCTTTCTCTTCCACCTCTTTAAGGCTAATAACTCTTAGATTTTCCCTTTCAAGGTTATTTTCTAGATCCTATAGGTGTGGTTCACTTTTTTTAATTCTTTTTTTTCTTTTGCCTCCTCTGACTGCATTTTCAAATAGCTTGTCTTTAAACTCACTAATTCTTTCTTCTGCTTGACCAATTCTGTTATAGACTCTGATGCATTCCTCATTATGCCTAATGCATTTTTCAGCTCTAGAATTCCTGCTTGATTCTTTTTAATTATGCCAATTTTTTGGTTGAATTTATCTGATAGAATTCTAAATCCATTTTCTGAGTTATCTTGAATTTCTTTGAGTTTTCTCAAAATAGCTATTTTGAATTATCTGCCTGAAAGGTCACATATCTCTGTTTCTCCAGAATTGGTCCCTGGTGCCTTACTTAGTTCTTTTGGTGAGGTAATGATTTCCTGGATTGTCTTGATACTCTATGTGATACAGCAAAAGCATCCCTCTTAATTTATAAGAGTGCATGTGTGCATGAGGGTAATTTATAAGTGTTTACCTCAGTAAGGGGAATAAACTTCAAATAATCTAATGCATCTTAAAGAATTAGAAAAGCAAGAACAAATCAACCCCAAATTTAGTAGAATAAAAGAAATAATAAAGATTGGAGGAGAAATAAATGAAATTGAAATGAACATCACACAGAAAAAATAAACAAAAGCATGGTTTTTGAAATAAACAAAAACTGACAAAGCTTTAGCCAGACAAACTAAGAAAAAAAGAGAGAAGATCCAAATAAATAAAATCTGAAATGCAAAAAGAGACATTACTATGATACTGCAGAAATTCAAAGGATCATTAATGAGCAACTATATGCCAATTAATTGGAAAATCCAAAAGAAATGAAACAAATTTATAGATACGTACAATCTACCAAGATTGAACTAAGAAGGAAGCTAAATCTGGACAGACCAATAATAAGTAATGAGATCGAAGCCATAATAATAAAAAAAAAATCTCCCAGTAAAGAAAAACTCAGAACCTGATGGCTTCACTGCTGAATTCTACCAAACATTTAAAGAACTAATACCAATCCTATTAAACTGTTCAGAAAAATAGAGAAGGAGGGAGTACTTCAAAACTCATTCCACAAGGCCATTATTACCCTGATACCAAGACCAAAGACATATCAAATAAAAAACTACAAGCCAGTATCTCTGATGTGATACAAAAGTCCTCAACAGAACACTAGCATATTAAATTCAACAATACATTAGAAAGATCATTCATTGTGACCTAGTTGGATTTATCTTTGGGATACAAGGATGGTTCAAAATATGAAAATCAATCAATGTGGGCTGGGCGCGGTGGCTCATGCTTGTAATCCCTGCACTTTGGGAGGCCGAGGTGGGCAGATCACAAGGTTAGGAGATCAAGACCATCCTGGCTAACATGGTGAAACCCCGTCTCTACTAAAAATACAAAAAAATTAGCCAGGCGTGGTGGCGGGCACCTGTAGTCCTAGCTACTCTGGAGGCTGAGGCAGGAGAATGGCATGAACCCGGGAGGCAGAGCTTGCAGTGAGCCGAGATCATGCCACTGCATTCCAGCCTGGGTGACAGGGTGAGACTCTGTCTCAGAAGAAAAAAAAAGAAAATCAATGCGATACATCATATCAACAGAATGAAGGATAAAAACCGTGTGATCATTTCAACTGATACTTAAAAAGCATTTGATTAAATTCAACATCTCTTTATAAGAAAACCTCTCAAAAAACTGGGTGTAGAAGGAATATACATGAATATAATAAAAGCTATGCATGACAGACCCACAGCTAGTATCATAGTGACGAGGGAGCAACTGAAAGTCTTTCTTCTGATATCTGGAATATGACACAGATGCCCACTGTCACCACTGATATTCACCATGGTACTGCAAGTCCTAGCTAGAGCAATCAGACAAGAGAAAGATATAAAAGGCATCCAAATTGAAAAGAAGTAAGTTAAATTATTCTTGTTTGCAGATGACACTGAAGTAGAATATTTCCCTGACGTCTTTGCAGGACTTGTAACAGAAGTGCCTTGTTTACTCAGCCTGCCACTCTCAACTGCTTCTCAGAGGGAGCACAGGAGTGGGCAAGACTGGAATTGGAGTGCATGAGTGCTGGAATCACCCTGCTGCTTCCGTGCCAATGGGATCAAACTCCACTCACTTGGACCCATTGCGTTTCACCCTTCACAGGAGGGAGCATGCAGCTGAGTGGGTGCAGGAGCCAGAGCAAGTACTTTTGGATGTCAGCAGGAGCAAACTCTATGCAGGCCCTGTGGCAGCATCTAGGCAGAGTGCCTGTGACTCCCAAAGCCCCAGGAGCCATGTTACAGTGCGCCTTTACCTCTGCTATCTGCAGACAGCTTAAGTGTTTACAGCTCGAAGGGTCCTCTGCCCTTTTGCTGAGGCAACTGCCCTCTGCCAGTGAGGGCAAAGGGCTAGTGTGACAGCATTTTGTATCTGCATTTATGGCTCCGAAGCTCTTGTCCAGCATCCAGGAGAAATGAGGTTGCACAAACAAATTGAAAGATTGTAAATGTGGGGGATTTTATTGCCAATGAAAGTGGCTGTCAGTGGGACGAGGAGCTGAAAAGGGGATGGGGGAGGGGTTAGGCAATCTTTTCCTGAAGACTTCCCATCTCCGGTCAGATTTTTCTCTGAAGTTATGCCATCAAGCTGTCCCTCTGAAGTCAAGTTGCTTCTCTCTGATGTCCAGCCATAGTCCCTGACGTCCACCTGCTTCTTCCTTCTGCTGGCTGAGTCTGGGATATTTATAGACACAGGATGGGGTGGGGCAGGGCCATGGATGGTTTAGGAAAAGGCAACATTTGAGCTGGAAAACAGGGAAAGAAATTCTCACTTTGGGCTGTGGGTTTTAGGCTTTTTGGCTTGAAGGTCAGGCTTCACCATGGACCTGCCCTTTTCTGCCTAGAATTTCCCTATCCCTGCTGGTTATTCAGAGCTCAAACGTTCTTCAGAAAGCTGGAGATGACTGCTTCCAGGACTGGGCCCATCCTTTCAAGGCAGTAGGTTCCCTTCTGGCCCAGGGTATGTTTAGAAATGTTCAGGAGCTAGAGTCTGGAACAGGGGCCTCAGGTCTCTGATTGATACCCTGTCCTGCCATGGTTGAGCTGGTAGCCAATATGCAAGACAAAGTCCTCCCTGCTTTTCCCTTTTGTCTCCTCAAGCAAAAGGAAGGGGTATCTTTCAGAGCTGCAAACCGTGCAGCCTAGAGTTCGGGAAGTGGCAATGCCAGCGCTCTCTTAGCGGCTCCAGCTGGTGCCTCAGTTGGTCGTGTGCCCCCGAGTCCACTCGCTCTGGACCCAGTTTGGCACTAGGACTCACCTAAGTCTTGCAGTCCTTGTGGCCTAGACTGCCTTTCATGTTTATTTAGAGCCCTACCGCACCTTAGCCCACAGTGGCGAAGCTTGTGGGAACTCAATTTCAGGCCACCGGGATCCGCGATTCTCCTCTGAGTAGGACTGGTTTTTAATTGCTCCTTCCGTGGGTGGGCGTCAGCTGAGATTTTTCTGAATTTCTTTTCTGCTATACTACCACAGCACTGAATTTGATGCCTCACAATTACTGTGCTGTCTCTCCCGCAGCATGTGAAATGCTCTCTGCACCCCGTTGCTGCTGCTGTGGGTGGGCAAGGGTGGCATTGGCTATCCAAGACTGGTTTTCCACATTTTCAGTGCCTCTTCCAGTGATACAAAGTTACAACCAGGTACTGTGAGTGCTCACCTGATTTTTGGTTCTGATGAAGATGCATTTCTTGTGTAGATAGTTGTTAGACTGGTGTTCGTGGGGTGGGAGTGACAGGAGGAGGCAATTGTTGGAGCCTTCTGTTCTGCCATCTTGCTCTCACTACATAGTGACCCTGTTCTCACTTAGGAGAGATAAGCACTGACATGAAACTCCCTCTCTGCGTAAATTGCATCACCCAATGGAAGGGGAGATTTAAACATTTTTCTGGTAGAGATAAAACCTTATATTCTAACTACATCTAGCCTGTTAGACAGTAGTAAAGGCTAAAAGAATAATTACTAGAAATTATATTAAGCAGATAATATATATATCATCAGAAAATAATATTTTATTGTTTATACATTTTTAGCAGAAATATTAAGTTAATTTTATTATACTATTATAACAATATGGTATGAAAGGGTTGGTTCAAATAGAAATAAAGATTAGAATTTGGAGTATAGGCTCCTTTTTATGAATAAGATAGATTTTGGATAAACAGCAGTGTTTAAAGCCTGGGAACGAAAAACACAATTGGCATTTGAGCAAGGAGAAGAAATTGGAGGAATTGAAATCCAAGCTTCAGGGCTGATCCCAGTGTCTAGATGTGTGGATTTATTAAGAGGTGGCATACATGTGTGGAATTTTACCTAGAGAATAGACTCACAGACAAGGGAATTTAGAAAGAACTGAAACAACTTCTCAAGTAAATTATTATAGGGGAGTGGAGTGGAATGAAGGCCTGGGATACAACTGTTGGATCTAATATAGGAGTTGCTGCCTTTCTCCCTACATTGGTTTTGAGCATCATTTTTCAAATGGCACATAAGGATTCATAAATGCTGGAAAGAATAAGGAAATGACCAACACAGAGGAGATCTTATGAGCTCTGAATAGCAGGCAGAGAGTTAGGTGTTCTGAGTGTTATCACGATTTTAATACCGCCGTGTTTATTCCCTACCAGACTTCTCTACTCGTGGCAAAGTAGGCTTTGTATTGTCTATCCACCCTTTCTTCAACATCTGTCTCTCCTCTGAATTTTTAAAAGTATTTACAATTTAGATTCTTACAACTGTAAATGTAATGAAGGCAGAGATACTCCTTAAAAGTTGTTTTTTGTTTTGTTTTTGTTTTTATTTTTTGAGACAGAGCCTGTTGCCAGGTTAGAGTGCAGTGACGTGATTTTGGCTCACTGCAACCTCCTACTCCCTGGTTCAAGTGATTCTCTTGCCTCAGCCTCCCGAGTAGCTGGGATTATAGGTACGTGCCACCATGCCCAGCTAATTTTTGTATTTTTAGTAGGGATAGGGTTTCACCATTTGGCCAGGATGGTCTCGATCTCCTGACCTCATGATTTGCCCACCCTGGCCTCCCAAAGTGCTGGGGTTACAGGCATGAGCCACCACGCCCAGCCAAAAAGTTTTTTTTTTTTTTTAATTCTTTGTATATGTCCCCTGTATTTAACACAAAATTTAGTGCTTAGTAAATGATGAATGCTTTGAACAAAAAGTTTTAAATTATCTCAAAAATGAGTAAGTTAAGAGATGCAATTTGCCCTATCTAACATTTCCTGGATTTTCACCTTGGCTTTGACCTGAACCTCAGGTTATTATTATTATCTACAATGAAAAACATAAGACCATCAGTCCAACTTGTTATTCTTTAGGGAATCTTCCTCTACACACAAAATGTAAATATCTGTTGTAGTAATTTTAAGTAAAACATATAGTGTAAAAGGCGGCTTTTAATCTAATGTTCCAGTTAGCTTTAAAATGGGAACATGTTGTGGAGTAAAAGTTGCAGTTTTTTTTCTCAAAGTGGAGCAAACTGTGATCAGATTTATGTTAGATGATAAAACTCTTGAGTTTGCTATGTAAATTTACTTTAAAGTGTGAGATTATTACACATATAATTTATTTTTCAATATATAAGAATCTCAAATTCTAATTCCAGAACTTGGCACAATCTACAATAAGAGCATAAGAATTGTTCTGGTCCCATCAAAGCAGGTTTATAGCTAAGAATGTTTGGTGTTTCTGTAAAGGTAATCTGTGTAAATAACAATATCAAATGAATCAAAGTGTCAGTTTATTGTATATTTTTTAAGATCATGGGTTAAAAGAAGAATTGTTCCCTTTTTGCTTCTCGCCTTACTTCCCCAGGCTCAACAACGTTTCGCCAGAAAATTCTTTCACACGTAAAAACATAATCCTTTTTTTTCCTGACCAACATTTTTCTGTATTTACACATTGCCAAAAACATATTTCATCCAACTAATTTTTATATTACACAATGCTCTTCACAGTATAGGTTCTACCTCTGTGTTTATTCTGTCTCCTGGTACTTTATAACTGAAGAATGTTAAACTGCTTCTCTTCACCAAATAACACGCGCTTTCCAAATTCCTTTCCAATGTGCATACTATTTCTTCCTCTTGAAATGCTTTCCATATCAATGGCATTTCTTAGACATTCTTTTCATTTCAGCCCATTTCATTTCAATATTAAAATTTTGACCTCTTTGGAATATTCTCTTGACTCCCACAAACAGATTAGGTATTTCTTCTTTGCTTCCACAACCTTAGTGCAAATAAATATCCCAGGTAAACATCCTGTACTGTGATTCTTTTAATATAATATACCAAAACTGAAGATCTGTCTTTTAGTAGTTTATGTTGTGAGATAATTCTTTATGGTTATATCATATTCCTACATGGTCCAGGCCTTCTGAGCAAAGGGTGCTGTTAAGAATTTTGCATACCAGAAAGCTTTGGAATCTAGAAATTATGTCCTCCTAAAGATAAAATCTCTTTCTATAGAGATGCCGTTTCTCTTTCCCCCATTAAATGTATTTAATGAGTAATCTCTCTCTTTGGAGAGGAAGATGGTCATGTGTGTCAGCAGTCTATAAAAACTAAAAGGCTCTAAATTTTAGGGTCCCTCCCCTGTGGTGCAAACCTACTACTACATCCACAGATTAACATCTGCCTTCATCCCATTGCCCTATGGGGATAGCAGCATTCGCAACTAAGACATTGTTCTTGCTGCTGATTTTTACTGTAAACAGACTGTGTTTTGGCCGGGCGCGGTGGCTCACACCTATAATCCCAGCACTTTGGGAGGTCAAGGCGGGCAGGTCACGAGATCAGGAGATCGAGATCATCCTGGATAACACAGTGAAACCCCATCTCTACTAAAGATACAAAAAATTAGTGGGGCGTGGTGGCGGGCACCTGTAGTCCCAGCTACTCGGGAGGCTGAGGCAGGAGAATGGCTGAATCTGGGAGGTGGAGCTTGCATTGAGCCGAGATGGAGCCACTGCCCTTCATCCTGGATGATAGACTGAGACTCCACCTCAACAAAAACAAAAACAAACAAACAAAAACTGTGTTTCTGACTGAGGCTTTATTTGGTAGTATACATATATAAAACTGTGGAAAGCTAACTAGTTACCTTGCCAACAGGATAAAACTCAGAATCCTCACAGTATTTAACTTTGTAAGCTCAGGGTTGGGATAGTGCCTGACATGTAGTAAAAGCTTATTAAATATATTTTATTTATAAAATAAAATGAATAAATAGTTGGGCTAGTCACTGAAAGGTAGAGGAAGATTTTCATTGATGTACCCAGTATTAGTATATATTGTGAATGATATTGAAACTGAGCCTAAAGATTACTGATGTCCTATCTAACACACCCTTCTTGTATATCTGCACTTTTCATTGTCTTTAAAGATATTTTATTATTCTATGCTGAAAACCAATTGTAATGCAAATGATTTCTTATCCATAGAAAAACAAATAAAATTTGTCCTGTGGATTTTGATCAGTTTAACATTTATTTGTAAATTCATGTCAACATTGTTGATTGCCTAAATTGATTACAGCATATATTGCCTACACATATATATATATGTTTTTTTGGATTTTCCTTTAAATTGGTTTTAGCGTCTTATCGGTTTTCTCACTAATTAATATGTTAGATAAAATCTTAGACATGTATTCCTTCACTTAATAGTTGTATTAAGGTCATAATTTTATCTTGTTTTATAATCTATTCATACCAGTAATGTATTCTTAACATCATGAAGTGTACAATGTGTGTACGTGTGTGTGTATGTGTCTCCGTGTGTGAAAGAGCTATTCTATTTTGTTGTTTTGAACTTTTCCTCATTTTCCTTTCTTTGGGATTTTCCAAATCACTGAATTTCTATAATCATTGCAATATTTTGATTACTCTGTAATGTATTTTAGTGTGGGCTACAGATTTTGCAGCATTTAAATGATGCTAGAGAAATAGTATATAGTGAAGGAAACCACAACATGCCACCCCAAAATATGCTGATTTGGCATACTGATCATTTTGAACTTAAGGCACTGGAGAAACAGCAGTTGCAGAAGGAGCTGTCTTAACTGCCCTTTCCTACATGTAGCAAGCCATAAAAATTCTTGTGGGAAAGATGGCTCCCTTGTACTAAGATGAGAAGATAACTCTTATCAGCTCAGAGATGGTACTAGAGGAATCTGCAAACATTACTCCATTAATTTCTTCCCATATGTTTATCTTCCCACAGCTTCACACCTCTGTGAGCCTAAAAACTGTTTTTCTTTGTCTTGCCACTTCTCTAAAATTACTTTTCTTTGTTGAAGATGCTATATAAGCCAAAGTTCTAAAACCACTGGTTTGGGTTACTTTTCATTGCCGTTTCTCCCATGAGATGTGCGCTGCAAACATTAATAAACTTGCTTGTCTTTCTCTTGTTAATCTGTTTTCTGTTGTAGAGGTCTGTTCCAACTTAAGAGGGCTGAGGAGAAATTCTACATCCTCCCAGCAATCATAAGCTTGACAAAAGAACCTCCAACCCTGACCAACCTTTTGCATTATAATACAGAGTAATACAGGTTTGTAAAATAAATAAATGAATATTTACTTTATAAAGGGGAATCATGTATAGCCAGTATGAGGAGTGTCTTGGTAGAATTAGTCATACTCATGCTGTGACATGACTGAGCATGCAGAAGGTGTGAACACTTGAACGGCTGCTGAGAATGTTCACACTGCTGGCTGCAAGTCTTGCCTGCAGACATTATGAAGTTATTTATCTCTAGTTCCCTTCAATAAAAGACCAGAAAAAATATTTTTCACAAATAATTTTGCTCAGGACATGAAATTAGTGAGAAAATCCTTAATTACTATTATTATACAGATTTATTCTCCCATTCATGAGAAATCCAAACTACTAAAATTCAAAATTTACATATACAGAGTAATTATTATGTTACAAAACAATAATAGCATAACAATAATCATCTTAAAACAATAATAACCAAAAAAGTGAAGTTATAGGCTTTACTCAAATTTTATCAGCTTTTTTTTTTAAACTGATATTTCTTACCTATTGCAGGATCCAATTTAGGATCTTGCATTGTGTCTAGATGTGGTGGCTCCTTAGTCTCCTCCAGTCTATGACAGTTCCTCAGTCTTTCCTTGTCTTTTATAACCTTGATACTTTTGAAGAGTACTGGCCTAGTATTGTAGAATGTCCCTCAGTTTGGGATTGGTTAATATTTTCTCATGACTAACTCTATACCTATGCACAGTATCTCCTTATTGGGAAGAATATCACAGAAGTGATATGACTTCAGAAGTTCATTATATGAGAACATGCATGATGATTTTCTTATTGGTGATATTAACCTTGATCGTTTGTCTACAGTGGTATTTGCCAAGTTTCTTCACTGTAGGGTAAGTATTGCTCTCTATAATTAGAAAGATAAATATTTTAAGAGAGCTACTTGGAGTCTATGCAAATATCCTGTTTCTCATTCAATTTTAACCCACTATTTTTGGCATTCATTGGTAGATTGTACCTGCAGCCATCATCGCTGAGGATTTCTAATGGTGATTTTCTATTTCCCTAATTCATTCTACATGTGTTCATTATAATTTTCCTCGAAGGACTGCCCTTTCTCACATATTTATTCATTCAGTTATTTATGAATATTTTAGTTAAAATCCAATACTATCAACATTTATTTTATTATTCAAGTGGTTCCAACTTTGGTCATTGGTTACTTTTTCAGGTTGGCTCCTGTGTCTTTCAACATATTCAATTTTTTAGTTTTTGACCTTTCTTTACTTTCTAGCACTGCAGTATACTCCAGGATTTTCCTTGTCCCAGCCCTGGAATGAGCCACTTCTCTAGAGAGCCTTGGTCCTTTTGTTTTGGAGTATGACGGCTGTACTTTTAAAAAAACTTGCAAATGTGATAAATTATTCTCTTCAATATTTCATGCAGGAAGTTTCTAGTATTTCATAACTGAATGATTTTCTTGAGAAATTTTTGTATGTTCCCATGAAATTAGAAAAAAGCTATAAATAGAATAATATAAATGGGAAGGTAATTGATTTCATGTGTTAGTCTTCTGTGAGGCAATGTGATTCTCAGGAACAAAGGCAATAAGAAAAGAGAGAGAGGTTCTGAGTCTCCAGAAAGGCAGTCAATATTTATTGAATTCTAACTTATAAGGAGTACTATGAGAAGTGCTGCAATAAGTAAAATATGTGGCCCCTGTCCTAAAGAAGCTGTGGTGTCACAATGAGACAAGGATAAACATTTAACAAAGGAACAAGTATTAAAGTATGAGGGATCATATGGGTCACATGTTACATTTTATTCCAGTGTTTCAACATTATATTTCTCATTCAGTCATTCTTATTAGATCTTCTCTTCTGCAAAAGAAAGCTCACTCTTTTTAAGGACCAACTAAAATTCAGTTCTTCCATTATTTTTTCCTTTGTGTTGCTTTTTAATTCTTTAGCTATGTATTGAACACCTACTGTGTGCAAAGAAAAGTGAAAGCAAGATAATGTCACAAGACAATATTACAGCAAATTTGGTTATAAAGCGAAGTGACTCTTATTCAAAATTCATGCTTGAAGCAGCATCCATTCAAAAGAATAAGATGAAAGTGTTCCCTGCTCAATAGCAGAAGAGTGCATTTTATAAGTTAGACACTAAGAAACAGAACAATAGGAAAAAAAATGGATTGGATAGCATCAGGTTACTTTTTTCTGAAAGCTAAAGCAGAAGTGACAAACTGATCTGTTTTGAGATATATTTGCTTCCTTAAAATTTCCGTTTGATTATGTGGCATTTAGCATGAGTTACGCCATTTTGATTTGATCTGGTCTGTTGGGGCTTAGTACAGGACCTCAGACTAAAACAATGACTTCCCATAATTTTGGTGTAATAATAGTAAGGTAATTAAAATGTCTTTCTTAGATTTTTAGGAATTTTCAGCTCATAGAGATCAATCCTCTCTGTCCTCCCAAATCCACAGTTTTGTTTCATTTTCTAAATTCTGAAAACACCTGTGCACAGTAGTAAACCTCTGAGAATGGGTGTAGAATTTTCTGTCTGCATTGTTTTCTATGTAGGTTTACTTCATTACATTCTCTTAGAGGTTTGATTTGCTTTAGTGAAAACTCTGTTTCATCAACTCCTTTATCCTCACAGTATTGGCCAGTGGTATTTAGATAATAGATGGATATTAAATGTGTATTATCATTGTCAACATCAAATGCATTTAGTAAGTAGAATACAAGTCTCCTGGATTCAAAGAACTGCCTTACTCTTCTAACTGCTTAAATGTTGATAATACTTCATAGCCTTGCTGTGAGGATGAAATGAGCTCCTACATGCAGCATTTAGAAGAAACTTGGGACATAGTAAACACTTAATGTTACTAATTTTTAACATGTGTTTATAAGTAACATTAATATAATATGTGATAAAAGCATGGTTTTATTTACTATGCAATGGTTAGCAATGAAAAAGGAGAGTAATATATTCAGATTTGGATAACTGAATTTTAATTAAGGACCAAATGCCAATGTCACTCTTCTTGACGGTCTTCCTATTTCTGTTCAATATTCCTACACAAATTTATTTTTTCCTACTGCAATATTTAGAGAAATAATTGTTTAAATATAATTGTTTTAAACTGTTAGCCATCTCTGAGCTCTATCCAGTTAGTGAGATTTCAGTGCTGTTAGAGTCAACAAGTGGCCAAGAAATGCCTTCATCCCACATGCTTCCTCCTTCCACAAGGGTTCGGTGAGTCCTTTGTGCATTGCAAGTGTTCGTAGATGCACAGAGTTGCCTTCAAGCTGAAATGTTTTTAAATTGTTATGTAATGTTAAGAATATACCAAGAAATACTTATAAAACGTACAAAAAGTATGAAGAACACCTGTTTATGACCTAATTTAAATAAAAATAAATTACCATTAGTTTGAAATTGTTTGTGTATCCCTTCTCCATCAACAATAACCACTTTCCTGAATAAATTCTACTTCTTAGTCCTGATAAAGAACAAAGTTGAAGTACTATAATACCTAATGTCAAGATCTATGAAAGTTGCTGCAATTAGCACATTGTAGTATTAGAGAAGTAACGCATACACAGACCAATGAAACAAAATAGACAGCTCAAAAATAGAACCACTCTAAATATTAAACTGATATTTGGTAGGCAATTCAATAGAGAAATAATAGTCTTTGAACAATTTTTGCTAGAGCAGCTGGAGATGCATATACACAAAGGAGGGGCCTAGACAGAAATCTTCACCTGAAAAAGGTCAAGAAGCGATAGTCACAAATCTTATACCTTACACACACACACACACACACACACAGACAATGGTTCAAAGCACCAAAGTATAAAACTTAAAAACTAGCCGGGCGCGGTGGCTCACGCCTGTAATCCCAGCACTTTGGGAGGCAGAGGCGGGCGGATCACAAGGTCAGGAGATCGAGACCACAGTGAAACCCCGTCTCTATTAAAAATACAAAAAAATTAGCCGGGCACGGTGGCGGGTGTCTGTAGTCCCAGCTACTCAGGAGGCTGAGCCAGGAGAATGGCGTGAACCCGAGAAGCGGAGCTTGCAGCGAGCCGAGATCGTGCCACTGCACTCCAGCCTGGGCGACAGAGCGAGACTCCGTCTCAAAAAAAAAAAAAAAAAAACTTAAAAACTAGAACATCTAGGTAACATGGGTTTGATGACGAATTTTTAGATATAACATCAAAAGCATGATAGGTGAAAAAATCGCTAAGTTGAATGTTATTAAACTTAAAAACCTCTCCACAAAAGTTGCTGTTAAGGAAATGAAGACAGCCACAGACTTTTGTCTTTTGCAATTTGTCACTGGGAAAATGAAAATTAAGAAAACAATGGGACCATGAGCGGTGGCTCGTGCCTCTAATCCCAGCACTTTGGGAGGCTGAGGAGGGCGGATAATTTGAGGTCAGGAGTTTGAGACCAGCCTGGCCAACATGGTGAGACACATCTCTACTAAAAATATAAAAATTATCTGGGTGTAATGGTGTATGCCTGTATTCCCAGCTACTCAGGAGGCTGAGGCAGGAGAATTGCTTGAATCTGGAAGACAGAGGCTGCAGTGAGCCGAGATCGTACCACTGCACTCCAGCCTGGGCAATCTCAGCACTTTGGGAGGCCTAGGTGGCAGATCGCTTGAGTTGGAGACCAGCCTAGGCAACACAGCAAAACCCCCTCTCCACAAATAATATATAAATGCAAACATACATACATACATAAGAAAGAAAAAAGAAAAAAAATAAAACTATCCAGGCATGGTAAAGTGTGCCAGTAGTGCCAGCTACTCAGGAGGCAGAGGTGGGAGGATCACCTGAGCCAGGGAGGTCGAGACTGCAGTGGGCCCTGATTGTGCCACTGCACTCCAACCTGGGCAACAGAATGAGACCCCGTCTGGAAAAAAAAAAAAAAAAAGGAAAAAATGAGAAAATAATATGTACTAATTAGAAAAGCAAAACATTTTAAAAACATAATATGAACTGCTGATGAAGAAGTGGAGCAATAGAAACACTTGTTTATGCTGGTGGAGTGCAAAATGGTACAGCCACTTTGTAAGACAGTTCAGCAATTTCTTTTTTTAATTTCCAGCTTTTATTTTAAGCTCTGGGGTACATGTGGAGTATGTGCAGGTTTGCCCCATAGATAAATGTGTGCCGTGATTGTTTGCTGCACAGATCATCCCATCACCTAGGTATTAAGCCCAACATCCATTAGCTGTTCTTCCTGATGTTCTCCCTCCTCCCAACCCTCGCCCTACAAAAGGCCTCTGTGTGTGTTGTTCTCTTCCATGTGTTCTCATCACTCAACTTCCACTTTATAAAGTGAGAGCGTGAGGGGTTTGGCTTTCTGTTCCTGCATTAGTTTGATGAGGACAATGGCTTCCAGCTCCATGCATGTCCCTGAAAAGGACATGATCTCATTTCTTTTTATGGCTGCATAGTATTCCATGGTATATATGTACCACATTATCTAGTCTATCATTTATGAACATTTAGGTTAATTCCATGCCTTCGCTATTGTGAATACTGCCTAACTGAACAAACGTAGACATATATCTTTATAATAGGATGATTTATATTCCTTTGGATATAGATCCGGTAATGGGGTTGCTGGGTCAAATCATATTTCTGCCTCTAGGTCTTTGAGGAATCACCACACTGTCTTCCACAGTGGTCGAACTGAATTACACTCCCACCAACAATGTAAAAGTGTTCCTTTTCTCTACAACCTCACCAGCATCTGTGGCTTTTTGCCTTTTTAGTAGTAGCCATTCTGACTGGTGCGAGATGGTATCTCATTGTGGTTTTGATTTGTATTTCTGTAATGATCAGTGACATTGAGCTTTTTTTCATATGTATAATGTTCATGTGTATATATAGAGAGACATGATGAATTGAAAGATTTAGCATTAGTTGAGTTATGGCCCCTAGTTGCTTCCCTTCTGGATCCACCCTCTTATTTGAAGAAGTCACACTTCTCCAGGGCTCCTCTCAGCCAAAGAGAGAATATGGTTGGGGTGCTACTGCTAGCCTATTTTTGTTAGACAGAGATATAGGTAATGGGAGACTTGAATCAGGGACTCCTCTTTGGCCTGGCAAAACCTTTTTTTTTTTTTTTTTTTTTTTTTTTTTAATAACTACACTTAAATGTAAGACTTTTCCTATGCAATTTTCTTTCTTTTCCTTGTTCCTTCAATTGTATCAGCAATCATCATGACTCATTTCACCTTTTCTTGCTGTCTCTTCTTTATCTTTCACGGACATTTTCTCCCCAATCTCTTTGCACCTCTCTAATCCCATTTTGGCATCTGTTTCTTAGAGGACTAATATGTTTTATTTTCTGTCTTCTTACATTTCTGTTTCTCTCCTTTTTGTTTTCCTCAACTTATTTTTCTTATTACATCCTTTCCCCACTCAACTTCACTGGAAGTTACACACTCTGTTTCCATATTTTTAGAAATGACACTTAAAAATTTACCATACATAATTATAAAAATCTAAATCATTTTAAAACTCAGTGAGACATTGTTTGTGTTGTTCTTATTACTTTGTACACAAATATTTGTTCAGAGTTATCCACATATTCATTCAATTGGTAATTTATAATTTCACTATATCTAACTGTGGATTTTTATTTATTTATTTATTTATTTGTTTTTATTTACATTTTCATTAGTTTCCTGAATTTGTGGTTGGTGGCATTCAACAGTTTCAAAACATTCATATCAAGTATTACTTTCAGTCAATTTTCTTTCTTTCATCTTTCTGTAATTGTTTATATTTTATTTATTCTCTATTTTCCGTATCTCTTAACTTCTTCATATTTCCCATCTTTTTATCTTTTTGGGCTGCGCGATGCATGGTTACTGCAGATTTATCTTCCAGATTATCAATTATTTAGCTTATTTTGTTCACTCAATGTTCTATTAAACTTTAAATATAAATTACTGTAATTTTTCTTTTTAGAAGTTCTATTTAGTTTTCTTTTTAGTCAGCTTGGTCATTTAAAAATGATTTCTTGTAATTCGTTTATATTTTCCATGTTGTCATATTTTGTTAAGCATATTAAACATAAATTTTATGGTATTTAGTAATTTCAACATGGATAGTCTTTCATTATGGGTAGTGTTTATAGGACTGAAAATGCTGTTTGTAGTTTCTTTCAGTCATGGTGCCTTATTTCCTTGTGTTTTGTGACTTTTGTCATAATTTCATGTTTGTTTAATCTTGTGGAAATTACCTGAGGTCTTCATTTGTGGTAGGCATGTCAAGTTCTGCCTTGGTTACCACTAGATGAAGATCACCTCACACTTAATTATCTGTCTGAAGCCCCCTCAGGCCATCTAGATAATATTTAAAAGGACTATAATATCTTTGAAGGTGAGATTTTAGTTACAATTTTTCAAATGAAATTCCTTTTTTCTAACCATTGAGTACCAAGGCAGGGATTTCCTCATTTGGGGAAGGTCATTGGTTTCTTTTATGTTCATACTTTAGATCTCATTTACTGAGAGACCTATTTTGGAACATTCTGCGCTTTGGCTAGTTTTTTGTTTGTTTGTTTGTTTTTGTTTGCTGCTGCCCAAAAGGAAATGAAAACCACAGCTCCAGTTTTCTACCATAAAGATCAGTTTTTGCTCTGGATTTCTCCTCGGACTTTTAGCCTCTGAATAGATCTTACTAAGTTGCCCGCACACGTCAGGGCATCTACGCATGCATGTGTGCGTGTAAAACATCCAAACCAACACTTTCAGTTGTTTTCACTGGACAAGTCATCTAGGCTCTCAGCACATGATAGTGTGTAATATGGAAGTTTCTAATTTTTTTTGTGTGTAAAGTGGATCCATTTTCAATTCAAAGGGAAATCATCTCAGCTGCCCCAAAGCACTGATCCATTTTCCAATGAGCGAAGAAAAACAATAACAACAACAACAATAACTGAAATGAGGCTGTTGTTACCAATTAGGTATCAATTTGGCATTTACAGCAACCAAGTTTCTAAAATATTAGGACCAAGATAATAGATTGCAGACTAACCAGGTTCTCTTGCTGCTATCTACTCCCATATACTGTTTACTTAGAATTGAAGGCAATGCCATGTAATGTTGACTTTGAGAATCAGTTGTGTTATGAAATACATGTTTTTCTTTGCTCTGGACATCTTTGTGCAGGAATGGCTTCATTCCACTTCATTTCTGCAATATTTTGGTAAAAAACCAGATTTGAGAGGTAACCATTGTGGGTAGGTCTTTTGTCTTTGCCTAAATCAAGGGAAACTTGCTGAAATGATCCCATGCAATAAATGAATATTAAATTTCCAAATACTTTCCAAATTTTCTTGAAATAATAGAAGAGAAAAAGTCAATATGGATGAATACTATTTGTTAAAGACCCCAAGTTCTTTCTCCTAAATGTCTTATAGGCATAAGATAAATATGTATAATGACTTAACTTCAGTGAGAAGCCAGGGGATCCTCTGAGTTGTCATGGCAAAAATATGTGACTCTATCTATAATAGAATATGCATTTTAGTAGGTATTATTTCAAATGAGTATTAAAAAACACTTCATTACGTTTTCATTTGGTTATGATTTCTTTTGTAAAGGGCTATGTTCAGGCTTTAAGACTGTCATTATGAAATTTTAGTGTAGCAAAGGACTTTGTAGGCCAGTGTTCTCCATATCTGCCTGCCTAATTTTTAGAATTAACTAGAGAGACTTCAGAGTATTCAGATTCCTGCCCACCCTCACCCCTAAATTATTGAAACAATGGAGAAGGGGCCTAGGAATCTGTAATTTTAAACAATTTCCCAGTAAATCTTGGTGAAGGAATTATATATCAAATCTAGTCACCTAACTTTATTAATCCTATTACTTTTTATGACATGGATGAACCTAGAGGACATTATGTTAAGTGAAATAAGCCAGGAATAGAGCATATTTGTCTGTGAGACAAATATTGTATGATCTTACTTATATGTAGAATTTAAAAAGTCAAACTTATAAAAGAAGTGAGTACAATGGTAGTTGCCAGAGGTAGGTGGGGATGGAGGTGAGGGTTGGGGGAAAGTGAGCAAGGAAAGAGGATTGGTCAACAGTTACAGTTAGATTAGAGGATTAAGTTTTGGTGTTCTATTGCACAGCAAGTTGACTATCATTAAGAATAATGTGTTGTCTATTTCAAAATAGCTGAAAGAGAGGATTTTATTTTATTGAGACAAGGTTTCACTCTCTCACCCAGGCTGGAGTACAGTGGCATTATCATGGCTTTCTGGAGCCTCAACCTCTGAAATGATCCTTCTATCTTAGCCTCTTAAGTAGCCGGGACCACAGGTGTGTGCCACCATGTCTGGCTCATTTTTTAATTTTTTTAGAGATGGAGTCTCCCTACGTCAAGAGAGGCTAAAGAGGATATTAAATGTTCTTACCACAAAGAAATGTTAAATATTTGAGGTGATGGCTATACGAATTACCCTGATTTGATCATTTCACAGCATGTATGTGTATCAAAACATCACATTGTACACCATTAAATATTTAGGACTATTATTTGTCAGTTAAAAAATAAAATTAATCTAAAAAGAAAAAAGCTGAAGACTTGAGTTATCTGCAGAAGCCATGTACTGCTCTTTCTATTGCACTAAAATGATACTCGTTCATTGCTATGTGGCTATAATGTTGTTTCTGGTACGTTATTGATGCAGGATATTTTCTTGACCCCTTTGTGAGAATCATGACAGGAGTGCCTCATTTACTCAGTCCACCTGCTCAACCCCTTACAGAAGAGAGTTTGTGAGCAAATGGTGCAGGAATAGGAGCAAGCAAGTGCAGGAACCAGCTGCTTTGGTGCCAGCAGGAGCAGACTCCATGTGGGCCCTGCAGAGGGGGTGACTGTGACCCTAAGACTTCAGAGGGTCTGTTACAGTACTCTTTTAGCTCTGCCATCTGCAGACAGCAGTGTGTTATCAGTTCAGTGGGCCCTTTGTCTCATCATGTGGGGTGGCTGCCGTCTGCCAGTGAGGGCAAAGGACCAGTGTTACAGCCTTTTTGTGTACTGCCACCTGGTGCATCCCAAATTCTTGTCCAGTAGCCAAGAGGAATGAGGCCACGTGGACAAACTGAAGGATGATGAATGTGGAGAATTTTACTGAGTGATGAAAACAGCTCTCAGCAGGGAGGGGAGCTGGAAAGGGGACGGGAAGGGAAAGTCACTCTCCCCTGAAGTTAAAGTGCCTCTCTTTGATGTCCAGTTGCCTCTCTTCAATGTCCAGGTGATTCTTCCTGACATCCAGCTGCTTCTATCCTCTGCTGGCTGGGGTCTTTATATGCATAGGATGGGGGCAAAGTGGGCTGCTAGTAGTTTTGGAAAATACAACGTTCAATTGGTAAAAAGGCACTTTTCAGAAAGGACCAATTGGGAGAGAGCGGGCACATAGGGATGCAAGTTCTCACTTACGGCCACGGGTTTCATGCTTTTCAGCTTGAAGGTGAGGTTTTGTCAGGGACCCTCCCCTGTCTGCCTAGAATTTCTCTGTCTCCTTTTGCTATCATTACTAAAACAGGCATATACAGTAAGTGATTTTGGAGAAATGGAATTTACTATATCAGCAACAGTTGAATTTAAGAAGCTTTTATTATTACAATATTAAGCCTAATTTATCCCATATTAATTCTTCTGAATATTAAAAAGCAAAGGATATTAATCACAGTGTTCAGAGTTCCCCTTAACTACTGAACTCTGACTAGGAGATTTATTATTTTCAAATATTGTAAGAACTGGTAATTATACGAATTGTAAGAAGGTAAGAAGGTAAGACTCCTGGGAATTTAAATATCTGCTTATTATCATCTTAGGCTTTACTGTCCATAGTTTGTATGTAGAAAGAACTATTAAAATGCTTCGGTTTAAATTACATGGAATAAATGTAAGTTATAATTTAAATGGCCTTAAGCTTTGAGTTTAAATTATCAATATTTTAACTTATTAATATCAATATTTAAATTTAATTTACTAGCGTTTTGTTCATGGATACAGTCAATTTTGTATAAAAATGAAAAAATACTTTTTATTCTTTGATAAATTCTTAATTTCTCTAATTAAACACATTAACATTTAAAAACAAGTATGATTTACTGGATTTAATATGTTTGAATTTTGTAAAAGCATTTCAAATGACTGACAGGCAGACATAATAACCTCAAGTGCAAGTTCTCCCTAGGTCTTAAGCAACCCTTGTGAATCTAATAACTGAATCTGATAATGATCAGTTCCTCTTACTTTGTTAAGTACAGTTAACCCACATAATCAAATTCTTTTACACCTGCAAAATTAAACTTGAAAGTCTAAAATCATTTTAAGAACAATATTAATATTTCAAAAATAAGTAGATAAGTAAATGACACTGATCAATTATCCAGAAATGTGAATGCTATTGGTTTTATTTACTTCATTGTCTCTATACTGTATGCAACCGTTTTTGATTTTTAGTCACTCATTCCTTAAAAAGGAGTAATTTTGCTAAATTGAGCAGGCTGAAGTTACAGGGTGACAAATTGGGACAGCTGCAATGTTATCTAGAAGTCAAAAGGATTTCTTTGAGGACTTCGGTCTGGATATTGCATACTGGATTCTCCTTTAGCATATGCGAATACAGTCAGTTCCTTTCATAACAGAATTCTGACTACTATGTCAAGTAGGAATTCCAAACCAAGACTTTATATGGAATTAGTTTCGCATCCACCCAGTTTCTCTTACCCATTTTTAATGGACTAAATTATTATCTTTGTAACCTGAGTGGATCTTGCATTTCTTTCCTGTTTTTTCTATCAATCGCTATTCTGTACTCTTTAATTCTAACTTAGCAGTGGTTTAAAAACTTGTGCCTTCATATGGTTGTCAGATAAAATACTGAACAGCCAGTTAAATTTAAATTCCAGATTAACAACAAATAACTTTTAGTACAACTATGCCTCATGAAATATATAAAAAGATGTTTCATTATCTCTCTGAAATTCAAATTTCAGTGTTCTGTACTTTTATTTGCAAAATCTGGCAACCCTAATCCTTGACATAGATATTCCAGAAACTATTGTCTAAGTTTTATTCCCTCACCTTTTCTGTAGACCCATTGAGGTTAAAGGCATGTCATTTTTTTCCCCCATCTCCTTCAGGCAAAGCTCATAGACTTGATTGGATGCTCAATGAATTTTTGTTTTAGAGAATCTTCCTCTGAGAATCTGAATGTATCATCCTCCAAATCAGTTTGGAAAGGTACAATTGTTGTGCTGTCTGATATGAAGCTCTAGAAAAAACCCAAACAAAACATATAAGACAAGCATTCCCTGGAAAGTATAACTTGACTACAGATCTTCTCATTTAGCAACATCATGTTACGTAGAGGATAAGCACCATCCTTTATTTCAGCAAATGCACCTAATTGAAGAAGGATGATGTTTTTCTTTCAAACGATGAGCTTTGCATATTCACATGTTACATTTGGCTTATACAATATTTTCACTGAGAGAGAATTTAAGACCTAATTTGAGCAAGGGGTTAAAAGCCATGTTTCATTGATAGGCTAACCCTTCCAGGGCTCTCCCCTCTGCTTTGCCCTCCCCACTGTAAATGCATGCAGACTATCTAGTGACTCTGATTCCTGAGTGGAGTTTATGTGCTTGAATTGGAAGAGTAATGTCAAGGAGAGTGATCTTTAGAATACATTACAGACAAAATGCAGGACAGTCAAGGAAACAGTCCCCAGAGCTCCCCAGTGCCTATTCTTAGAATCAGAATAACTTTAGAATTAGAATTTCAGCTTTGAGGAGCTTACTGATTTTACCCTTGTGCGATTTGAAAACTCTTCAGTGCTTCTAGAATTAGTTCTCTTGAGACTTTAGATAAGAATTGGAAGAATGGCCTGGTAATAAATATTCTTCGTAAGAAATAACCCCAAATCATTATGACTGCAATGCGGGTATATGGAGTGATCACTCACAATGTGGGGATAAAGGGGGCTGGGATGTTACCAAAACATAAAAGATCCCCACCGTTATGGAACTTATAGTATAGTTAGAAAGATCAAAAGTATGTATTAGGAAGAGTACCTAACTATAACAATGCTTTTTTTCTCATTGGAAAATGCAATCATTGTAAAATATTTAAAATTTAGGAAAAAATTTTAGATTAGTCAAACTTCATGAAGATACAACCACTGTTAACAAGTTTGGTGCAATTATTTTGCAGTTTTACATGTATATGATCATCTAACACATACCATCATGCAATTTACATTTGTGCATCAAATTCAATTCTATATAAGTAAATATACTTATTTTTATATGAACTATTGCATACTATCCATTTTTTTTATCTTCCATAACTTATTTAATCCCATGTTGTAGGATATTAAAATTGTTTCTTTTTTAAAAATTTATAATTAACCTGGCAATTAATATCCTCTAAATGTGTTCCATGCATTTTCTTTATATAAATTCCTGGTGTATGCAGTTACATTTTTTCAGGTGTATTTCAAATTGCGTTGCTGAAAAGTTTGCCCTGGGTAATGCTGGTACCACCAGAGTATAAATGACCCTTTCTCCGCAAAGAAAGATCATATGTCAGAGAAGGGAGAAAATCCTGTGTCTGTGAGTGGAATGGAAAGTTTTGTAAAGAATATGGAAGTTAATTTGAGATTGAAAATAAGTATTTCACAGGAAAAGAGGAAACACTGTTGGTAGTATTTCAATATTCTTTTAAATCACATATGAATTGAAAGAACTCTAATGTATAAACTAGAAAGAGGTCTCATGCTTGCTTATTGCTGCAGGATCACGTTCTCCTCAATCATTCTCCTGGGACATCCATCTATCCTGCATTTTCAAACTCCTGCACACAGTTTCTGAGAAGGAAAAATGTCCTTTCCCCTCGTATTTCTATTTCTTCCATGTCATCTATTAACCAAATCAATTTAAATGACAAAAAGTGTCATCTTAAGATGAATAAAATAATGTTATCAACTCAAATATGGCTTCCCTCCACACTCTCTTAGAGTAGAATTTTATATCCACATTGTGCACCTTGCCCCTGCGGTTTCTCCCCCCTTGCCTGTCAGCTGTGCAGACTTCCCTGATTTCCTTTTCCTAAGGAAAAGGGAAAGGATCACAGTAGTGAATAAGGTTTCCTCCTCCCATTTATAAGGTTCTGTTCCCACTACAGGTTCTCTCCTGTTGAGAGCCAAATATTTGTGCCAAGTGGTATTTGATTGGGAGGAAGAACATGAATAATTTTTAAGCCTAAATAAATTTGCCTCTGCAGAGTTCACTTTTATACTAAAAATGTGATTACTGGTGAGCTGGTAAATAGCCTATGCTTTCTACTTGTAGTATATTCAGAGTAAGCAGAGAAACAGACAGCCTTTGCTGCTCTTTTGCTATTTTAACAAATTGCCTTTTGTATGCGTCTAGGCAAATGCAAAACTCCTCCTTTTGCCATGATCAAAACCTAACAACAAAGGCCTTTTGATTGACTAAGTTTTTCAATTTCTAATTAGCAAATTATGTTCTTACTTTTGTAGACACCATAAACAAACACTTTTACTTGGAAGTTAAATAGCAAAGATCCTTTGAATCTCCAAGTTATGACACATTCTTAACAAAGCCAGGCTAGATTTTGATGTTTTCTGTGATTTAAACTTATGCTGTAAACAAGAAAAAAATAACGCCATCAGTTCTGTAAACGGACTACTATTATCTTCGTCAGGTTCAGCAAATAGAAATAAAGAACAAAGGAAGGAAGGAAACTTCTGTTTATTAAAGGACCATCTTCCGGCTCTCTCGCCGACTATCAATAGATAAAGAGACAGATCGGAACTAATCGAGATCGATAATCGTCGATTTCGAGAACCTCAATAGTTCACTGTTAATCATCCTCGACAGATCAAAGTCTCCGCATAAAGAAACAGTAATCCAACAAAGTAAATGTTTGAATCCAGTTGTATTTCACTTTAACACCTTGTCCTTCCTACTATCTACACTTGTATTATAGAATAAAAGAGTATAAGACAGAGACTTTAACTTTCAAATAGAAGTAAATGAATTTGATTTCCTTTTAGGAAGTAATTTTTCTTTTTTTGAGACAGAGTCACCGGCTTAGTGCAGCCCAGGCTGGAGTGCAGTGGCACCATCTCAGCTCACCTGGCTCCAGCCACCCTCAGTTCACGCCATTCTCCTGCCTCAGCCTCCGAGTGGCTGGGACTACAGAGCCACGCCTTCGCCCGGCTAATTTTTGCATTTTAGTAGAGGGCGGGGTTTCATGGTAGCCAGGATGAACCAATTGGTCACCGATCTCCTGACCTCAGGATCCGCGCTGGGCCTCCCAAAGTGCTGGGATTACGAGGCGTGAGCCACCGCGCCCGGCCATGAGTAATTTTCAAGTATAGTAAGTAAATGTTAGTGGAAGATGTTAAGATACGGTTTAACTTTTATGTGTTAAAAAGGAAAGCATTCTGGAGCTTGGAGTTTGCCTATGTATTAGTCCATTCTCATGCTGCTAGTAAAGACATACCCGAGACTGGACAGTTTATAAAGGAAAGAGGGCTAATTAACTCACAGTTCACCATGGCTGGGGAGGCCTCAGGAAACTTACAATTCATGGAGGAAGAGGAAGCAAACATGTCCTTCTTCAGATTGTGGCAGCAAGGAGAAATGCCCAGCAAAAGGGGGAAAAGCCCTTTATAAAATCATCAGATCTTTTGAGATCTCACTCACTATCAGGAGAACAGCAGCATGGGGGTAACTGCCAGATGATTCAGTACCTGCCACTGGGTCCCTCCCACGAGATCTGGGTGGGGCATAGCCAAACCATGTCACCTTATCAATGATATAGAACAATTATATACTCTTGACAAAAAGATTTTTGTAAAATTTGTATTTTAAAGTGTTGACACATCCTATAAAAAATTTGTCCCAAAAAGTAGTGAGGATGTTCTAGATAAAGTCTTGGTAACAAGAAGCAACTGGAGAATTTAAGAGATACTTCTCAGGAAAACATGAGATTTGATGATAGATCACTTGTGGGAAGTAAACAGGATGATATAATTAAATATGAGTTTTTTATCTTGAAAATCTAAAAGAACATGAGAGCCACTATTATGACTCAAGAATTGAAAATTTAGAGAATGTACATCTCCACTGAAGGGAGTTCTTGACAGGGAAAAACTTGGTGCTTAATTCCTTGGGGCAGTAGGGAAATATTATTTGGCATCTAATTACTTAAAATTTGAAAAGAGGCTGAGATTACTGTCAAGTTTATTCATTCTAGAATAAAAAGTGAAAATTTTAGTGTTCTTCATAAATATTCTGGCTTTAAGGATTAAATCTGTAAGAACTGGAAACATGAAATTTTCTTAGATGAAACAGTTACTTTCTAATTGAAAATCCAAGTTTACACATTCTATTGTACTTTCATGAGGTGAGAACTTTTAATCCAATCAGTGAGAGAAACCAACCTGTATTAGTCAGTGTCTTAGCCTTTACTTCTCAATTAGCAATTGTAGCTTGCCTTCATTTACTTAGATAAACATCCAAGTCAAACACTTAACATAGGTTTGGTTCAGGAAGGCACAAATCCACCTATGGTTTGTTTGCCTCTTTAATCCACATTGTTGAGAAGATGACTCTAATGTTATGGTTTCAATCATCTTTGAATCACATTAGGTGAAATAAAAAGAAAAAAAAAATCTGATGACCAGATCACATTTCATATTCATTAAATCAGAAGCTTGGCTGATGATGTTAGGACATTGGAAATTTTTAAATGTTTCCCAGAGGTTACTGATGTAGTTATGACCTGTATAAAGACTCTGTGGTCAATACAGATTGCATATATGGTGGTGGTCCCATTAGATTATAATGGAGCTGAAAAAGTCCTATTGCCTAGTGACATTGTAGTATATATCATAAAGTTGTAGAATTATGCATTATTTACATGTTAATGGTAATGCTGGTGTAAACAAACCTGTGCTGCCAGTCATATAAAAGTATAGCATATGCAATTATATATAGTACATATTTGATAATGATAATCAACAACTATGTTACTAGTTTATGCATTTACTATAACATATGTTTTATTTTAGAGTGTACTCCTTCTACTTATGCATTTTTAAAAGTTACCTGTAAAACAGCCTCAGGTAGGTCCTTCAGGAGGTATTCCAGAAGGCATTCTCATCATAGGAAATGACAGCTCCATGCTTGTTATTAAGATATTCCAGTGGGATAAGTTATGGAGGTGGACAATGGTGATATTGATGATTCTGACCTGTGTAGGCCTAGGCTAACGTGTGTGTTCGTGCCTTAGTTTTTAACAAAAGTGTTTAAAAAGTAAAAGAAAAAAACTAAAAATGGCAACAAACTTTTGAATAAGGGTACAAAAAATAAAATATTTTTGTACAGCTGTACAATGTGCATTTTTAGCTAAGTGTTATTTTAAGAGTCAAAAAATTTTTAAATGTAAAAATGCTTTAAGGTAAGGTTACAGTAAGCTAAAGTTAATGTATTACTGAAAGAATTTTAAATAAATTTAGGAAAGGCTAAGTTTGCAGTGTTTATAAGGTCTACAGTAGTGTAGAATAATGTTCTACGGCTTCATATTCACTGATCACACACTTACTCACCCAAAGCAACTTTCAGTCCTTCATGCTCCATTAATGGTAGCTATCCTACCAAATGGTGTGCCATTTTTTATCTTTTATACTGTTTTTTATTGTATCTCATCTATGTTTAGATACATTTATTTACACAAATACCATTGTGCTCCAGTTGCCTACAGTATTCACTGCAGTCACACACTGAACAGGTTTTAGCCTAGGAGCAATAAGTTGTACCATATAGCCCTAGGTGTGGAGTAAGCTATACCATCTAGATTTGTGCGAGTATACTCTATGATGTTTGTGCAATGAAGAAACTGCCTAATGATGCATTTCTCAGAATATATCCTTGTTAAGCAACAAATGATTGAATAAGCAAAGTTGAAAACCACAGGTTTAAGGAACTGCCATTTTGGAAAAATATATACTCCTTTCCTGCTTTTATTATTTTTAAAGAGAATTTATTTATTTGACCACTTTATTGAAGTGTAATTGCCATATAAAAATCTGTACATATTTAATGTATGCAGCATGAGCTTGGGTAGCAGCTTACACCTGTGAAACCACCACCATTATAGAGGACATAAACATATTCATCACCTCCCAAAGCTTCCTCCCGCCCCCTTTATTATAAACAATCGGTGGTCTTGGGGGACTTTTTGGTAAGAACACTTAACATAAGATCTATCCTGTTAGCAAATTTTCAGTATAAAATATAGCAGTACAGTATTGTTAGTTACAGGCATTGTGCTGTATAGCGGATCTCTAAAACTTGCTTATCTTGTATAACAGAAACTTCATCTTTAAAATCACCTCCTCATTTTCTCCTCACCCAAGCCCTTGGCAACCACCATGCTACTTTGCTTCCCTAAGTCTGACTATTTTAGATTATACGTTTCTGTGGTCTAAACATTTGTGCCCACTCCCTCAATTCATATGTTGAATCCTGACCCCACAGGTGATGGTTTTAGGAGGTGGGGCCTTTGAGAGGTAATTAGATTATAAGAGCAAGGTCCTCATTATTGGGATTAGTGCTCTTTTAAGAGATCCTAGAAGCTAGCTAGTCCCTTCTACCAAGTGATGACACAATGAGAATGTGCCTCTATAAATAGAAAGTAGGCCCTTACAAGACATGGAAACTGCCTATGTCTTGATCTTGGACTTTGCAGCCTCCAAAACTATGGGAAATATAAATCTGTATTGTTTATAAGATACCTAGTCTATGGTATTTTAGTATAGCAGCCTGAACAGACTAAAACTCTCAAGTAAGAGTGAAATACTCTCTGTGCCTGGCTTACTTCACTTAACATAATACCCTGTAAGCATTATGTTGTTGTAAATGATATAATTTCTTTTTTCAAAAGGCTGAATAATATTCGATTGTAAGAATATATGACACTTTCTTAATCTGTTCATCTATCAATGAACATTTAAGGTTGCATTATCATGGATATGGTAAATAATTTTGCAATGAACATGGGAAGGCAGATATTTCAAGATTCTTATTTCAATTCCTTTGAATATATACACAACACTGTGATTGCTGGGTCATACAGTTTTTCTAGTTTTAACTCTTTAATAAACCCTATATATTTCCTCAACATATTCCGTTATGTTTTCCATAATGGGTTTACCAGTTTACATTCCCACCAACAATGTGTAATAACTCTCTTTTGACCACATTCTCACCAACATTTGTTCTCTCTCTCTGTTTTTTTTTTTTTTTTTGTAAAATAACAGCCCATGCTAACAGTTGTGAGATGATAAATCATTGTAGTTTGATTTGGATTTTCTTGATGATTAGCAATGTTGAGCACTTTTTAATATATCTGTTATATACTTGTAAGTCTTTTTTAGACAAATTACTCAGGTCTTTGCCCATTTTTGTTAAGATTATTTGGTTTTTGTTTGGTTCTGTTTTGCTATTCAGTTTTATGAGTTTCTTATGTATTTTGTATAGTAACCCTTATCAGATAGATAGGTGGTTTGCAAATGTTTACTTCCATAAGTGGCCTTTTCATTTTGTTGAATATTTTGTTTCCTGGGCAGAAGCTTTTTATTTTGATATGATCCTACTTGTTTATTTTGGTTATATTGCCTGTGTTTCTATAAAAAACATATAAAAAATGTCATATAAAAAATTGCCAAAACCGATGTCAAGGAACTTTTCTTTTATGTTGTGTTCTAGTAGTTTTATGGTTGCAGGTTTTATGTCTACATATTTAATCTACTTTTAGTTGATTTCTGTATATGATGTAAGATAACAGTCCAATTTTAATGTTTTTGCGTGTAGATATTCAGTTTTCTCAACACCACTTACCAAAAAACTATCCTTTCTCCATTGTGTGTTCTTGGTATCTTTGTCAAAAATTAGTTGACCATATAAATGCAAGTTTATTTCTGGGTTTTTTATTGTTACATTGGTCTGTATGTCTGTTTTTGTGTCAAGACTATACTGTTTGTTTATTAATATAATTTGAAATCAGGAAGTGTGATGCTTCCACCTTGGTTCTTCTTGCTCAATATCACTTTGACTATTTGGGACTTTTGTAATTCCATATGAATTTTAGAATTACTTTTACTTCTTCAATAAAAAATGTCATTGGAATTTGTATAGGGATCACATTTGTTTGGGAGAAGAGATTTCTTTCCTCATCCATTACTAGGTTCATGACTGAGATCCTTGTAACAAAAGATAGATTAACAAGAGAAAAGCATAACAAATATATTTAATAAAAGTTTTATGGGACACAGGTGGCTTTGGAAAGGAACATCCAGGGTAACAGGGAGAACGATGTATTTTTACAACAGTCATGCAGAAGTATAATTAGAGAGCAAAAGAATCTGATCTAATGTTAACAAACTGAAGGGAACCCAGAAAGGCCTTTCTGTTAACATTCTTCTTGGTGTTTCTATGCCTTCATTCCTTTTCTCCAGGTATAGGGAGGACCCCTCTGAAAAGACAGTCTTATGACCTACTTTAGAAAAGGGTTAAAGAATTCTTATGTGGCCGACTTCAGGGGGGAAACAGTGCAGCAAGATCAGAGAGATTTTTCTTCTTCTTCTGTTTTATCAAATGCCAAGGTGCCATATATTGGGGTAGTGTGTCCTAAACCATATTGCATTGGATCTCAAGGTTGCTTTGGGCAGTATGGACATTTCAACAATACTAATTCTCCCAACCCATGGACATAGATATGTTTCCATTTATTTGTGTCTACTTTAATTTTTTTTCATCAGTGTTTTATAGCTTTCCATGCACAAGTCTTTTATCAATTTAAATTTATGCCTAAGTATTTTATTCTTTTTGATACTATTATAAAAGAGATTATTTTCTTATTTTTTTTCAGATGGTTCATTGTTAGGGTATAAAACGTAACTGATTTTTGTATATTGATATTGTATTCTGAAACTTTATGGGATTTATCTATTCTAACAGTTTTTTGGTAGAGTCTTTTGGATTTCCTATATATATGATTATGCCATCAGAAAACATATTTTCATTTCTTCATTTCCAATCTGGATGCCTTTCATTTATTTTTCTTGCCTAATTTCTCTGGCCGAGCTTCCAGTACATGATAAATAAAAGTGGTAAGAGTAAGCATCCTTTCTGTTACTCCTGATCTTAGAGAAAAACCTTTCAGCTTTTCATCATTAATTACTATGTTAGCTGTGGGCTTGCCACTTAGGCACTTTATTATGTTGAGGTACAGCCCTTCTATACCTAATTTCTTGAGTTTTTATCATAAAAGAATGATGAATTTTATCATATGTTTTTTCTGCATCTATTAAAATAATCATATGGTTTTGTCTTTCATTCCATTAATGTGATGTAGCACACTTATTGTTTTGCATATGTCAAACCATCCTTGTATTCCCAGAATAAATTGTGCTTGATCATGGTGTATAATCTTTCAAAGGTGATTTTGAGTTTTGTTTGCTGTATTTTGTCAAAACATTTTGCATCTACTTTCATCAAGAATATTGGCCTGTAATTTTCTTTTCTTTTAGTGTTCTTTGGTAGCCTCAGAATGAATTTGGAAGTGTTCCCTCCTCCTCATTTTTTTCGGGAAAAGTTTTCGAAAGATTGACATTTATTCTTCTTTAAATGTTTGGTAGAATTCGCCAGTGAAAACATCTGTCATAAGCTTTACTTCGGGGAAAATTTTCGATTACTGGTACAGTCCTCTTTATATTGTACTGTTTAGATTTTCTATTTCTTCATTGTTTAGTTTTTGTAGGTTGTATATTTCTAGAAATTTTTCCACTTCTAGATTGTACAATGTGTTGGCACATAATTGTTCATATTAGTCTTATGATCTTTTTTTTTCCTGTGGTATCAGTTGTAATGTCATTTATAATTATGTTCATTTGAGTTCTCTATCTTTTTTTCTTAGTCTAGCTAGGGGTTTGTCAGTTTTATCTTTTCTTAGTAGTCTAGCCTTTTGGAGGAGCCCATGAGCTGGTTAGCAGGAATAACAGCAGGTTATTGAGAACAAGGGACTGGCTGCTGTGCACTCCTTCCCTGTCACCTTGCTCCTAGATTTCCTAATGATTCAGCAGTGCAAATCCCCTCAGTGTTCTGGGTGGAGAGAGACAAAAGTAGGTCTCCTGGGCAATATCCTGCAAGTCTGGGGAAGCAGAATTATTGCATTTCTCTCACTTTCTCCTGTAGAAGTAAAGGTGAGCCAAGTGGGCCTCTCTTGACACAGAGTTGTGCTGCCTTCAGGAGGGAATGATGTAAATAAAGTGAAGCCGATTCCTACCTTTTTAGTGTGTCCACTCTTGGATTTTTTTTTGCTGGTACCTCAGGTAGACTTGAGGACTCTCACAGAGGTATTCTTGCCCATAGGTGGTTATAAAAATCAGTATTCTTGCATGTGACTGGGAGCTAGGATCTCCCATTCCATCATCTTGCTGATGTCACTCTCTGTTTCTGTTTTTAATCTTTTCTCCTAGTCAGCCACCAGTGTTCTTAGTATGTTAAGGATCATAAACTAAGACACTATAATAATGCAGTGTATATTCCTGAGCCTAGTGGGTAATGCACATTTTCTCCATATGCTCTCCTTTTCCTCAAATAAAAATTTCACCCTTCTTTTTAAACACTCATATCTGTATAGTTAATTCATTTTTATTTACATTTCAATATTCAGGTACTATGTTTTGTTTTAGAAAACATTTATTATGGAGTTTTATGTTTTGCAGAATTGAATCAGCAATGTGGATTCATCAGCAGGTAGCCCCCAACTCCTGGGGTTTGATTGGCAGAAACATGTTTTCCTGTGGAGTTCTGCCAATAGCATTTGTGTACAACAAAGAAGGCCAAGTCTCAGGAAGGGTCTGGGTTGGATGACATGACAGACACTTTGGCAGAGCTTTCATTATTTAGCACACTGTTGTGAATTATTAATAAAACTCCATCGTCGGGATCTAGAAAAGTTAAAATGGTACTGATGTGTCTTGCAAATGCTCAGGTTTAAGATATTATTAATTAGATTGTAAAAGAATATAATATGCAAAGTGGGAAATAGTCAACCAAGGCTAACTTTGGCAAACTTTACTTGATAATTTGCATATTGTAATAACAGATGTGGAAAGTAATAGATCAGGAGTGGTTGGCCTTGTTACATAACAGAGAATTTCAGAAACACAAATTCTAAGAAAGCAACAGGTATCAGTCTGACCTTCAGAATGATTTAATAAGGGGCTCTTTTTAGAAGATGTTATAGCAGACTGATATGCCAACGTGGACTTCTTATTTACTAACTATATTTTCTGATTTCTGTAATTTCTTCCTTTTAAGACAAGACATAGAGTACCATTATATAAATTTTATATATATATATATATATATATATATATGTGTGTGTGTGTGTGTGTGTGTGTATATATATGTATATATATCTCCAGCTAAGACCTGCCGTCATCCCAGGTCCACATCCTTAAAATTATGCTCAATTTAAACTCATACCATTTCCCCTAAAATCATTTCGTAGCCTCCTATCTTAATAAATGGATCCCTATGCATTCACTTTTGTGAATCTATGCTTTTAATTCTATGAAAATTTACTTATATGAATTAGTCATCTCTGCTATCTCTGTTTCTTTTAAACTCTATATTTAATTCATTATAAGTTTCTTTATAACACTCTGAATCTCTAAATTTTATCCACTTCTCTTTATTTTTACTGCTTGAACCTTTGTCCAAGGTATTGTCCTCTCTCATCGGTACTGCTAAAATGCTTTCCAAAATTTTCTCCTATGTCTACTCTGCCATCCTGTTACTGAGTCTCCATACTGCAGCAAAACTGATCTTACCAAAATGTGTCTCTGTTGATTTCATTTTCCTATTGGTTTAAGCCATTTTCCTGGTTTCACATTGTGCTAAAGATAAAGTTTCAAGAGAATCTAAGAGGCCTGTATAATCTGATCAATTTCTGTCTCCTTGGTGTCAACTGGCACCAGCTATGTCTTCCTTCACTGCCATGACCCCAGGTTTCATTCAGATCATGTCTTTCTTCAGGAAGAACATTGATCCACAAGCTTCAGTACTGATTTTAATAATTCTTTACTCAGGAAAATTTTCCCTTTATTTCATTTTCCTTTCAATATTCCCTAAAATTCAATGTTTTCACTGTTTCGTAACTATAAATTCACCAGTGGTTATTTGATTAATGTTAGTCACCCCTAGTGGATCCAACCTGTTCACTGTTGTCCACTCAGGGCTCAGTAGAACGTGACTCATGTTCTTGTTTCCTTTGCAACAGTTTTTGACCCATGTGCTTGCAAGGGCCTATACATTAAAATACTGACACATGAAATTCAACACTTATTTATAGTATGTCACTTAGTGGAATGCAATATTAGGCAAGAAACTTTCTAGATGTTAATATGCTGATAGGAGAGAATGGCCAGTTGTCTAAACAGAAAGATTTTTCAGATTGGCTGGTACTTTATTGTATTAACATGTTGTAGATCTAGAACCATCCAATAGAACTTTCTGCAACGATACAATTATTCTAGTCTTTGTTGTGTAAAAACAAGCATGAGTCAAACACTTGGAATGGGTTTGATATGACTAGGGAGCTGCATTTAAAAATTGTTTGATTTAAATTAATTTAAACTTAACCACATATAATAGCCAGAGTCCATATCTAGTCATTAATCTTGCAGCATCAAAAAATGAATTTTTGTAGATTTACCAACATTGTTTATGAAGCTAGCCTGACTGCTGTCTGGTAATTTGGCAGTATTCAAGCATCAATAGTTAGCAAGCGCTGAAAAAGAGACATGACCAGGAAGTTTACTCACTTCATGGCCATGTAATCAAGGCTGAAGGTCTGTGGAGGCTGGGAAAGCCTACCTGACTCTAGCCCTTAAATAAATCAGTTAAATAAGAAAGCTTACCCCAAATCAGTGTAAGTAAAGGAGTGTGTTGAAGAACCAAGCATATCATGGTATAACATGGAAAGTGAGCCTACATGCAAAGTGACCCTTGGCAAGACAATGTAACATATAATTGTGTTGTTAGAAAATATAGGGAAAAATTCAGCTCCCCGGGTCCACTACAAGCAAAAGAACTTTTATGAGACAAAGCCAGGATATCATCGAGAAAGGGAATGGGCTGGGACCAAGATTGTTAAGTAGGTATAATAATTTGCTGATTTGCAAATGTTGAATAAGGTCTAATATCAGCATAACTCCATACCTTCATTTATTTTCTAAGGAACTAAAAATATACTTAGTAAGGCAAATTATTAATAACCAATACTACCTTGTGGTTTTTGGTGAATTTATTTTATTCTTTTCAGAGTTCAAGCCATAATAACACTAAGCATTTTTTAAACTTTAGTATATTCAAAACTCTTACCAGTTCCTTAAATTTTATCTTAATTCATTTCAAAATAATACTAGATATACTTATTATTTGAACTTTACAGAGAAAGCAATAGAAACAAAAAGACAGTGACTTCCAAAGCCAAACCTTAAGGAAGAGTTACAGGCAACATTTCATTCTAGGTTGTTTGCTTCCAGAGCTGCAGGTCTTAACTACTATTAGATTCCTCCTACATTATGATATAATTTTTATTTAATGTTTGCACTTCTAGGACAGTGTCTGCTACAGAGTAAGTATACAATAAATGGTTCTTAAACCTGTCAAAGTCTTAAAAGAATATGTTAAATCACTAAATGACATTTTAGAGATAGAATCCTACCAATTATACAAAATGGAAGTATTAAATAGGTTCTCCCCCCACGCTTTTTTTGAAGAGCTGGGGTATCACTCTGTTGCCCAGGCTGGAGTACAGTGGCAAGATCATAGCTCACTGCAACCTTGAACTCCTGGGCTCAAATAATCCTTCTGCCTCAGCCTCCCTAGTCACCGGGGTTTCACATGTGAGTCACTCCACTTTGCACTCATCTCCATTTTTTAAGAACAAAATTTTTGGCTTCAACAACATGAGCATTGCCTATACAAGATGATAAGAATATCAGCCAATATATTCTACTGAGTAAAACCTATGTACCAGACCTAAGGCCCCTCATACATTTTTAAGCCAACAGCTGATTCTATAAGGTGTTATTATTCCCAGTTTTTCTGTTGAAGAAATTGAATCAGATGAAAATTAAAGTGCTTTGCCCAAATCAAAAAGCTAGTTAGTGAAAAGAGTCTTGATTCAGCTGCTATGAATTGGAGTCCAGAGCTTGTTCTTGGACTAACCTGCCATATTTTTACAACTATGCAAATAAATGTGAAAACATTTGGACATATCTATTCCAAATACTCATTTTTGGCCGAATGTTTAATTATTTAGGATATCTTTGCATGTAGTCCTTTTTTATCATCTTCAAAATCCCTCTTTCCTACTACTCCATGCTTTCTAAAATACCTCTCCATGGAAGCCCTTCACAGTTAACCTATGCTATCTTCACTATAAATTCCCCCTCCTCTCACTTGCCATGAACATTATGCATTTATATATTTGATCCTCTGAGATCTCAAATACCATGTATTGGAAATCACATCTGATAAGAAGATGAAGGCCAAAGTTCGTTGTTTTGCCTGAGATCAAACAGCTATTTAAGAATAAAAGTTAGATTAAAATATATTCCTATAATTCCCATACTTGGATTGTTTCTCACATAATATTTTACCTAAATATATCTTGTTCTTTTTTTTGGTCAGCACATATTTTCTAATTAACAAATAAATTATAATTACCTTTAGATTATCTTTTCTGTTTCCTTCATATTTCTGGTCTTTGCTTTTAAATTCTTCCCCCCAAAATATATACTCAATGCATAAAACTCAGGATTCCGTATAGTGTTGTAAGGTCATATAGATTGCTTAGCATATAAAAGGACAGGAATTTTGACATAATTTTTAGTGTAGAATTTCACCATGGAGATCGAAGACTTGGACCTGTGACATTTTTGCAACTTAGATTTTTTTAAATAAATTATAAGATATTTCACTGTTTTTTAAATCAAAAATAGTTTTCTTCTAGATAGAAAATCCAAAAAAATTTTTTTTTTTCCTGATTTCTCCCCCAGCTCACGTTTAAAATCTATGGGAACATTTCTGTCATGTTATACTAGTGGACTAAATCTGAATATATACCCCAAATAATTTCAGGGAATAAATTATATCCCTAAGGCAGCAGTATGCAACACAGGCCTGTCAACTATTTCTTGACTGATTTTATCTCCCACTGATGGTTGAAATTTCAATGGAAACAACTGAAGGTCAATGCATCTGGTATATAGTGGCCAGTGGTAGCTATAATTTCTATGAGATTTGAATCTGCCACAGGATAGTTACCTACGTCACACCAACATACTTCCTTCATAGAAACAATACTTTCCTGGGTTAGTAAGTGATGTCTATGGATCAAATAAACTCAATTTGAATAACTTAGACTGTTAGTGACTACAAGGGAGAATTTGCATAGGTTTTTCTCTTTAAAATTTTAATAGACTTTAGAGCTGTTCTAGATTCATAGATAAATTTTATAAACTTTTCTAGAGGAATATAGTTTTTATCATAAATAAGACGAAAAGCTGATTGCTTTTCTCCATCTCACTGTTTATTCCTTAACTGTCATAAGCCAAAATTCCAAATTAGAGATTATCAAAAGTATATATTTCAACACATGCCAATAGCTAATTATTGAAATGATCTCATGATCTTATATATAGTGAAAATTATATTCTTCTAGTATAAATTTTTTTTTTTTTTTTTTTGAGACGGAGTCTCGCTCTGTCGCCCGGGCTGGAGTGCAGTGGCCGGATCTCAGCTCACTGCAAGCTCCACCTCCCGGGTTCCCGCCATTCTCCTGCCTCAGCCTCCTGAGTAGCTGGGACTACAGGCGCCGCCACCTCGCCCGGCTAATTTTTTTGTATTTTTAGTAGAGACGGGGTTTCACTGTGTTAGCCAGGATGGTCTCGATCTCCTGACCTCGTGATCCGCCCGCCTCGGCCTCCCAAAGTGCTGGGATTACAGGCGTGAGCCACCGCGCCCGGCTAAATTTTTAACTAAATGAAAAAAATTAGAAAAAGCAGAAAATTAGACTTTATTTTCTTAAATTCCCCCCCGCCGACTCAACAGAGACAATGCCATATTGCCAAACGCAACTATGCTCTGCATTTAGACTCAGATTCATTTCTGTTACAAGAAAGTATCTTATTTCATCACAAAATTCATAACAAAACACTTTCAAACAAGTTAAAATATATTCACTGGATTTTTGATAGTTATCTAAAAAGTCAGAATTATTTTCATCTTTATCTCTGCTTCTTTCTGTATGTTGACCTCATTATTTCTGCTTGGTATCTTAAGGTACCTGGAAGTATGCCTACTAACAGCTCAGTTCTTAAAAGCTTCATCACCGGAAAGAAAACATTTCTCTATCAACAGCTCAAATAAGACAATATTGAGAACAAACACCGACTGCAAATAGTGGTATGTGTGCTTCACAAAGGTGGACTAAACAATGGCCAGAAGAAGAGTTCTGTGACTGACTGGCTGTAGTCATTAATAGATAGAATTTATTCATTGAGTTATGAATAGATAGAATGTATTCATTGAGTCCAAGGTGACAGCCAGGGAGGTGGGCTCATGTAAAAAGATGGCCATTCCCATTTGAATATTTGATAGCGGAAAGGAAAGGAAATTGTAGTAAAACACAGCCATCTCAGGGACAATCAGAGAAACAGAACACTAATTCAACTTATATCCATAGTACTTTGTAAGAATGTAAAGTAAGTGTCTTCTCCTTCCTGGCAATTTGTTCTATTATACCTATGAATATGTCACACATGGAGAGGATGTATTGCTTTTACTGAAGTTTGCTTATACTTCTCACTACACAACAAACTGATGTGAGTTTTAACTAAATCTGTATATTAGGTTGCCCAGTTGTGTACTTTTGAACATCCAGCATATATTGTTTTTCCCTATCTCACTGTTTAGTCTTTAAAATTCCCTACCTCCAGCCTGTTTTATGTGTATTTTTAGAATGCCCCATGGATGTTCTTAACCAACTGCCATAGTATTCTACATACAGAGAGCATAATTTAGCTTTCTTTCCTCCAGTGATCTGTTAATGGATTATTTTTACTCAAATCCATATAAAGTACCATTTTTCTTCTGCACAGTGGAAGAAAAGAGTAAGCAGAAAATCAAAATAAATTCATGATTTTGATTGTATTCTTTGCACCATTCCCATAGAAATCTAAGTAGCCCCAGGAAGGATATATTGAGCAAGGAAATGAATGAGCAGTAAGTGTTCAAAAGAACCCTTAGATTTAGAGATACTCTAATCTTCATTTTTTTGGACTAAAGCATGTCAACCAAAACTTATTTAGTGTTACATAAAGCAAACGTTCTTTTCTCTGGTCCTATATCCACCATAGGCTCCAGTGTTCTACCTTTCCATGTGGCGTATGAATGGACAAAAGTTAGTCAAATGGTCTTCACTTAATTTCACAGTTAGGTTATTGGAAATTGCAATTTTTTTTCCTCATCAACGTCATAACTAAGTGACATTGAACAAAAGGATGTTATTCCATCTTTTCATGTAACGTCTCAAGTTTTCATGAACCTATTAACAATGTAAAGTGAGAACTTTCTGTACTTTTAAAGCTGGAAGAATGAATTTTAAAATCTCACTACATTTGAAGAAAAATTCCATTGTCCACTTAAGTAATCCCTAGTGAAGTTCTCTATTTTGTCTCCAGCTGGCTTGTTCTGACAAGGAAGGACTACCCTTTAGGGTGTAGGTGATGTTAGATCCCTCAATTGAGTTAAATTCTTTCATCTTGCTTTGGAACTGCTTCAGATGAAAGGTTGCATATGGAATGCAAAGAAAAAATGCAACTACACTGGTACATTTTGATAACTTAGGAGGAAATTAAAAGTCCCTGAAATGAAGACAAATGTGGTCATTTTGACCAAATCTACACAGGCTGAGTGACATAAAGAATTGTAACAATTCTTTGGATCATTTAAGTAAAAATGTTTTTCTTTTGTAGCTTTTAAATTCTATTTTGAAAGACGATTTAATGACATGGGAAATACTGTATTTTTTGAAATGAAAAGAGTAATGTTAGAAGTCTATTAGTTTGATTCCAGTTTTCAGAGATACACACAAGCACAAATAAAGATGAGAAGAAAAATCCACCAACATGTCACTGTTATTGTTAGGTGACAAATTTAAGAATGATTTTAATTTTATTTCTGTAATTGCCTGTATCTTCCTAAATATCCTGTAGTATAATGGCTAAAAACTTGGGCATAAAGTCTCAATTATCCAGGATGTAAGATCTATAAGTTCTAGGCATCTGCTGTACAGCATTATCCCTATAGTTAACAAAACTGTATTGTATATATAAAATTTTGTTCAGAGGGTAGTTATCCTGTTACGTGTGCTTACCACAATAAAATAAAATTTATTTAAAAAAAACCTAGACTATAGAGTTAGAAGGACTGTGTTTGAATTCTAATTCAGCCTCTTACTAGTTACACGATATTGAAGTTGCATTTTCTTCATTTTTAGAATGGCAGTATTACTAGAAACATTCCAATATCAGGGCTGTGAGAAAATGAAATAGTGTAAATAAAGCACTTAATGTTACATAGTAAGGTCAGTAAATGTTAGCTATTTGGGTTGTAATTGTGGATAAAAAACAGTTATTTTTCAAGTTTTGTTTTTTGCTTAGTAATAAACATACATATTGTCAAATCTAAAATCATGATGACTTTAATCTCTGGGAAATTATGGTATTCAATGTTTATTAAGCTCCAAAAATTCTGCTAAAAGCTCCACTGAATGCAAGACTTCTTTTCCTGTGTGAAAGAAACATGTAGCTGGGGCCTTAGATTGAACTGGTGATAGTAAGATTTTTTTTTTAATCAATCACTATAAAAAGAATATTGGATTCAAAGCCATTGAACAAGGAGCAAAATGCCCTATGAAGATGATGTACGCAGTTCTCATTTGTTTCAGAAAGGAGAAAAACATGCCACTCACATTTCCAAAAGGACATGAGGTAGCTTGACAATCTTTTATATAATTAATTCCAGATTTGCAAGGCACGATGTCCTAAAGATGGAAATGTGAAAAGTTAGAGATAACCTGTGTTTTGGAACTGTAAATGGTTCATACTAACACACATCTAACCTGGCCAAGGCCTGGATGACTTATAATATTGTGAGTCTGAAAATGGCTGGGGAGAAAATACTAATTCTTTTTGGTAGTTCATATTCCAAAGTATCACTTTTGCTATGTTCGGATTTCAATTTCTGATACTTAAATAGGATTATGGCAAAGAGTTGTACTTAGTAACATTTTTCAAATCTTAAATTTTTTTTCTGTGAAAAATAAACATGTTCCTAATATGCTGAATTCCTTGTGGAAACATGACAAGATAATTGGTACTTTTAAATATCTTTGATTAAAGATTTTAAGTAGATGATATTGCTCTCTGATTTTTCCCTCATTATACACTGCAATTATATAATATTGACTAAAGACAAATATTTATCTGACATTGGGTCAAATATCATGAACAAGTGAAAATGACTTGGTAATTCACTGTCTTGGTTAATTCCCTGTTGCATTGCTGGTTAAATAGTTGATATTTTTTATGATGCAATAAATACAAATTGACCAGATGTGTTGTTTTACTTTACCCTCACATTGCTGGATTATTAGATACATGTTATGAGCTGTAAAACTGTGCCTGAAAAAAGGCTGTGTCCACCTATTTTGGTCAAAGTAATCTATTCATTCCTTCTTTTGATATTCATTGTAATTTTTGTGGAAAGCTGGGCATGATGTACTGGATAAAAGGAACTTCAGCAAACGGGACTTTAGTGGTGTAGCAGTAAAAGGGAAAGTGTTCTCTAGACCTAACATTAGGTCTCAGTCTGTGCCTTTGGGCTGGAAAACTCCACAAAGTTCTTCTGAGATTTTCCCCTTCTTAGGTGGGACAGGATGATTAGAGTGGGCCAGAGTTGGGTATCCCTGTCTCAGCTTACAGTGGGTTAGACTCTGATAATACTCCAATAGGCTATGCTCTGGTAGAAGAGTTTCTTTTGAGGGCAGGCCTTATTAAGAAGAGCAAAAAGTTCTGGAATGTTTAAACACAGCTACCTCTGCCCTTTTCCTGCCAGAAACAGGAGGAGATTTTTCTCCCATCTTCAACTATTAGAACCTGGTAGAGCTCATGAAGGTAAAGCTCACAAAAGTGTGGGTGTGCCCTGCCCACTAGGACTGGCCCTCCCTGGGGTTTTAACTCCCAGACTTGTCCACACTGAGCTTCTAGAAATTTGTCAGTTATAGGTTAGGTTTTTCTTTCCCAGTACTGGGTTCCCACAGAGGTTTCTGCTCAAGGCTTTCCACTCCGGTCATTTGTGATTCTTGTACTTGCCTTACTGTTTCTCCAATTTGGGGCACAGCAACTTGCCCTATGACCTCACTTCTCTCACAGATCTAAGAAGAGTTGTTTTTTTCAGTTGTTCGGTTCTTTCTTTGTTGCTTGGATGGAATGATGACCTCTAAGCTCCTCACATGCTGCACTGGAAACCAGAATTATTTTTAAAAATTGAAAAAATACATATACATGTTAAAAGAGTCAAATGAGACTATAAGGCTTGTAAAAACCAGCAGTTCTGTCTTCCTTCCTCCTGCCTCTGAACTCACTAGATTTTCAATTCCCTGGGAAAACAATTTTTTGCTCTTTAAAATGTTTCTTCTTGACTTTAACTCCATTCTTCTGAATTATTCACTTAGAATGATATTTTTAGTTTTAAAATTTAGATTATATCTATTAAATTTGTAATATTTAAGACACTATCTATTGGCTCTGGGGAAAGTACAGATTTAACTCTCAGAGCTTCAACACCACCACATTTTAAACTCCCACTCTGCACACCTTAGGACTCAATATAGTATAATCTAATTTGATTCAATGAATTATGTTTAGCCTGTTGTAATTTTGTGTACATATATATCTGAGCAGGGCATATAGGGAGCTATAATTGTATTTTATTATTTTGACAAATTTTTTCTCTTCCAGAGTTAGAGAGTTGCTTTATTTTTACTTATTTATTTACTTTCTAAGTTTCTGTTCAAATATTTGTTTTTCAAACTCTGTGACAGAATTGTGCATGTGATCTCAACATGAACAAACATGGCAATTTTATTATTTTATTATAAACAACGTGTGTAGGCCCCTCTTTTTTACTGCAGCAAGGCAAGCTGATTTACCCTATTTCTGGCTAACACAACTGACATCATCTCGAATATTCTCTTGATCCATGCCATCCTCTTCTATTTACAAGTGTTCTTGGGTCTATGTGTGCAGTTGTTGCTCATTCCTCTGAATCATGGTGATCTTTGAATGTTCATTCACATTTAAAATGAAGCATACAGAGATGACTAGAAGTTCTATTAATATGTGAGAGTTTGACTTTTGAATGTCAGACTTTATAGTAATAAGACTGAGATGCTTTTTGGCTGACTACTAAATTTTAATCTCTATGTTTGTTTTCCCCCCTTTGGCCCACTTTCTCTGGCAGCTGGCATTTTGAGAGACAAGTAGTAGAAGATACATGGGAGTCTCACTATTTACCATTTCTACATTAATGTAAACACTGTTTCCAGTAAAGTGAATTCATTGCCTTTTTCACCTTTGTCTTTCCCATGTCTGATGTCTTGGCATTTCTTCTAGTGAGTGGTTTACCTGACTTTATTTTTTCACCTCCCATTGATTTTAAATTATCCAAATAACTTGATTTTTTTCTTTATTCTTCCTTCTTTTCTTTCTCTTTATTTCTAAGTGTATTTCTTTCTTTTTTTGGTCATCAAACAGTTAAAAATCCAAGACAAATTGAAGTCATTAGTTGGCTTGAAAATATCTCAGAATAAAAGTAATTTAGGCTGGTATGTTATTCACAAGTAACAGTATCAGTAAAAGATCTAAGAATTCTCCTTTGAAAAATAATGTAACCTCTATTAATGCAGCAATTCAATTTTAGCTTCCTAATTAACTTTAATTCTAAAAGTGGTGAAGTGCCTAAAGCTTCAAGGATTAAAAATGCTATAATTGTATATATTTTTAAAAAATACAGTAATTAACTTTCAATTTATTAATGCATTTTTATGACAGAGCCACTTTATTTAACATCCAGAATATATTTAGAATCTTTTCAAACAAAAAACAATATTTCATTATAAATAAATGACAGATGTTGTATTTGAAGTTTTAGTTGATGCTCAGTTTATAACACTTAAATAATATTCTCACTGAATGATTTAAGAGGTTAACTTTGTATTTTAATTTACTTGGAATTTGAAATATTTGATTACTTCTTTTTTAAAGAATAACAACCACCTTTTATCATCATTATTTGGAGGCTTATAAAAGCCTGAATTTCAATGAAGATGCTATTATTATTAAAGAAGTGATCCACTTCTTTAGTAAAATTTCAGTGGTTCTCAGACTCAGTCTTGTCATTGGAAACTAAGACAATATTTCTCAGGAGAAAGTGCCATTAAAGTAAAAGTTTCTCATGGCAGTTTTCTTTCCTTAGTAAAATATCAGGAAAGAAACATTTTTTTTGGCACTCATAATCTCCTAGGATTGTGGGTTTCTGTCCACTCTTCCTTAGACCCCATTCCTTTATGTGCCCATTAGGTCTTTAATTTCAAAATATCTGGTTTCCACACCCTGGTAACTATCAGCTGTTGCCAGTTCCTCCTTAGAAGCGTTCCTTGTTTAATCCCTTCTCTGTTCCTCTCTTCTTGCCTTATTTCCATTGCTCATCATGAGACTCCTCATTTTGCTTGCTGATTCTATTCTTGTCCTCTCCAAATCAATTCTACATTTGCTTGCTATGGAATCTTCTTAATAAAATCTTATTAAATTACTCTCTTAAGAAAAAAAAAATTTCTTATTTCATACCCAATACATTCCATATTAAGCATAAATTCCCCAGCACTACTTGAGATATCCTTCTTCCGTTATAGCTATATTGATGTTCCCATGATCTTTCCATACCTTACCCAAGTGTCAACTCCCAGATAATTTCTATTTCTTGCATAGGTTTTTTTTGTTGTTTACAGTTTCATCTATAATCAATGTTTTCACTCTGAGCTATCAATAGAAAAATTTTCAGGTAATATCTTGAAAACATACCCTTTATTTATTCCCTGTCTGCTTCCCTCCCTCCGTACCTTCCTTCATTCTCCCTTCTTTATATTTCTACTTTCTGTCTCTCCATCCTTATTCCAACTATGCTCATACCACACAATATTAGAATTGTTATGTATTGACAATATTATTATATCCCATTTTCTGTTGATAGTAATTTTCTGTCTTTGTCTTTTAGCGATTAAACTTCCTGAGTTTGGGCTGAACACATGATGTATTAATTTGTTCTTGCATTGCTATAAAGGACTACCTGAGACTGGGTAATTTATAAAGAAAAGAGGTTTAATTGGCTCACAGCTCTGAAGGCTGTGCTGGAAGCATGCCTGGGAAGGCCTCAGGAAACTCACAGTCAAGATGGAAAGTAAAGGGGAAGTAGGCACATCTAACATGGCTAGAATAGGAGGAAGCGAGAGCACAGGGAGGTGCTACACACTTTAAAACAACCAGATCTTGTGAGAACTCACTATCACTAGAACAGCAAGGGGGAAGTCCACCCTCATGGTCCATTCACCTTGTACCAGGCCTTTTCTCCAACAATGATAATTTGGGGATGATAATTTGAAATGAAATTTGGGCAAGGACACAAATCCAAACCGTATTGTTCTACCCCTGGCCCCTCCCAAAACTCATGCCCTTCTCATATTGTAGAATACAATAATCCTTTCTCAACAGTCCCCCAAGCGTTAACTCATTTCATCATTAACTCAAAAGTCCACAGTCCAAAGTCTCATCAGTGACAAGGCAAATGCCTTCCACCTGTGAGACTATAAAATTAAAAAAAACAAGTTAGTTACTTCCAAGATACAATGGAGGTACAGCCATTGGCTAAATACTCCTGTTCCAAAAAGGAGAAGTTGGCCAAAACAAAAGGGCTCCAGGTCCAGTGCAAGTTCAAAACCCAGCAGGGCAGTCATTAAATCTTAAAGCTCCGAAATACTCTACTTTGACTCCATGTCTCACATCCAGGTAACACTGATGCAAGAGGTGGGCTCTGAAGGCATTGGGAAGCTGTGCCCCTCTGCATATTCCATGGTACAACCCTTGCAACTGCTTTCACAGGCTGCCATTGTGTGTCTGTGGCTCTTCTAAGGCCATGGTACAAGCTGTTGATGGATCTACCATTCTGGTGTTGGGAGGATGGTGGCCTTCTTCACATAGCTCCAGACAATTCCCTGGTAGGGACTTTGTGTAGGGGCTCCATCCCCACATTTTCCCTCCGCACTGTCCTAGTAGAGGTTCTCCATGAGACCATCACCTCTGCAGCAGACTTCTGCCTGGACACCAGTCATTTCCACACATCCTATGAAATATAGGTGGAGCCTTCCAAGCCTCAACTCTTGCCTTCTGTGCACCTGCAGGATTAACACCATGTGGAAGCTGCCAAGGCTTTCCATTTGCACCCTCTGGGCCAGGATCTTGAGATGCGTCTGGGTCCTTTTTTAACCATAGCTAGCGCTGGAGTGGCTGGGACACAGGAAACAGTGTCCCAAGGTTGTCTAGGGCAGAGGGGTCCTAGACCTAGCCCACAAAATTATTCTTCAATTCTAGACGTCCAAGGCTGTGATGGGAAGGGCTGCAGTGAAAGTCTCTGAAAGGCCTTCATAGATTTTCCCCATTGTGTTGGCTGTTAATGTTCAGCTCCTTTTTGTTAATACTTAGGCAAATTGAATAAGCAGGCTTGAATAACTCCCCTGAAAATGGGTTTTTTCTTTACTACCACATGGCCAGGCTGCAAATTTTCTAACTGTTATGCTCTGCTTCCCTTTTAAATATAAGTTCCAGTCTCAGGCTATTTCTTTGCTCACTAATATGAGCATAGGCTGCTAGAAGCGGCCAGGCCTTATCATGAACACTTTGCTGCCTAGAAATTTTTTTCACCGGATACTCTAACTCATCACTCTCAAGTTAAAAGTTCTGCAGATCCCTAGGCCAGGGGCACAATGCCTCCAACCTCTTTGCTAACACATAATGAAAGTGACCTTTCCTCTAGTTCCCAATAAGATGGGAGGTCTCATCTCCATCTGAGACCTCTTTAGTCTGGACTTTATTGTCCATATCACCATCAGCATTTTGGTTACAACAATTTAACAAGTCTCTGGGAAATTCCAAACTTTCCCGCATCTTTCTGTCTTCTTCAGAGCTCACCACACTTTTCCAACCTCTACCTGTTACCCAGTTCCAAAGTTGCTTCCACGTTTTCAGGTATCTTTATAGCAATGCCCCATTCCCAGTACCAATTTTCTACATTGTTTGTTCTTACATTGCTATAAAGAACTCGCTGTGAGTGTGTAATTTATAAATAAAAGAGATATAATTTCCTCATGGTTGTGCAGACAGCACAGGAAGCGTGGCTGGGGAGGTCTCTGGAAACACAAACATAGCCAAAGGGGAAGGGGAAGCAGGCATGTCTTACATGGCTGGAACAGAAGGAAGAGAGAGGAGGGGGAGGTGATACATACTTTTAAACAACTTGGTCTCATGAGAACTCATTGACTCTCATGAGACTAGAAAGGAAGAGGTACACCCTCATGATTCAAGCAACTTCCACCATGCTCCTTCGTCAACAGTGGGGGTTACAATTCATGAGAATTGGGCGGGCACAAAAATCCAAACCTTCATGTGGGCATGTGACTAAGTTCCAACCACTTTGATATGTGAAAAAGTAATATGTAAGATTTTAGTTCACATCTTTGCACTCCACTTTTTTGCTTCCCTCCTGTGGGCCAAAGTGTATAGACTTGATGCCTGTGATCCCAAAAATACCCATTTCAAACAGAAGAAACTCATAGAAGTGGTGCAATTCAAATTTTAGCTTGAAGGATAATTTGTTTAAAATTTTTCTTGAGTATAATTTTCCTCTCTCTATATTCTTATGTTCACAGAGCATATCCATTTTAGTGTTTATAACAGTGTGTATTATTTTTCCAAGTTCTTGTTCACATAAAAATTCATAATGTAATAACTTACATTGTTAGTTATGTTTATGGTAGAAATAGTATTTGTCAGAAATTAAAGCTTTAATTCAAAGTAGATTTTCATGATGGATTTTCAAGACATATTGATCAGTAGTAAAGATTTATCAGGATAAATAAAATCATCAAATAAGCACTTGGTACATACTTGCCACAGTTAAAATATCATGTATTAAATTCTCAAAGCTACTTGTGATATTGTTACTATGTTTTTTTCAATTTTATATAAGAGGATAGTGGCCCAGAAAGAACAGGTAATTTTTCTTTTTTTTTTTTTTTTTGAGACGGAGTCTCGCTCTGTCACCCAGGCTGGAGTGCAGTGGCCGGATCTCAGCTCACTGCAAGCTCCACCTCCCGGGTTCACGCCATTCTCCTGCCTCAGCCTCCCGAGTAGCTGGGACTACAGGCGCCTGCCACCTTGCCCGGCTAAGTTTTTGTATTTTTAGTAGAGACGGGGTTTCACTGTGTTAGCCAGGATGATCTCGATCTCCTGACCTTGTGATTCGCCCGTCTCGGCCTCCCAAAGTGCTGGGATTACAGGCTTGAGCCACCGCGCCCGGCCAGAACAGGTAATTTTTCTAAGCTCATACAGTAAGAGGAAGCAATGAGATTTGAACCTGTCAAAACTAGATTCAAAACGCAAACTCTTAACTACTTTAACTGCTTTACCTCCTCTGACACATAGAATACATAGAATACTTGTTTTTCTGCTCTGTCTTTGAACTCTCTTCAGCTCTTCCTTATTCAAGAGTTTTTCAAAGTTTCATTATAGGCACTCTTTACTTCTTACTGTATTCTCTCTTTGTTTAAAAGTACAATTATGCAAGTGTGTTACAATCTATATAATAATTAATTTTCAGCCAAGGTTCTTTCTTTGAGCCAATGTCTAACTGTCTGAGGAAAATCTCTTTTAGGATGTTTTCAATGAATGTTATGACTAATATATTAGGAACACATTGTTCCTTCCATTTCAAACTGATTCTGTTCCTTGTCTTCTCTATCTCAAGTTATGTTATTGAAATTCATCAGCTGTGCAAACCTCACCTGTTCTAGGGGGTGGCCCTGGCCCTTTGACCTAGCATGGCACCACTACATGGCTCTCAGAGAGGGTGACCCCACCCTGATGAACTGGGCAGCGCCACCTGGGCCACCAAAACTACAGAGGTACACATGCCCTTTGAGACTGACTCTGCCCCTGTGCCTCCAATGGGAGTGGCAGTTTTGATGATCTTTGAATTACCTGCAGTGTCATCATCTCCTTTTCTTAAAGAATAACATGTGTTTGCAGCCAAATAACTTTGTCATCCTGTGCTGTAGAATCTAAGAAGTCTGACAGCATCCCTTGATTTTTGTTTTATCTCCACCTTTTTTAGTTCAAATTGGCAATGTTTCTGCTGGGGTGGCTTATTATATCCATGGGTAATACCCATATTTATCTCCTTATCAAATGGTTGTTTAGTTTCTGAGTTCTCTGCAATATAGATAGACTGAGAATTTTTCAAATCCTTAAGTTCTGACTCTTTTTTCTTAGCAATTCCTCCTTCAATTCATTGTTCTCTCATTGCATTTTACTACACACAGTAGCAACCAAGCTGTTCCTTCAACACTTTACTTAGTAATTTCCTTAGCTAAATATCCACTTTCATCACTTGCAAGTTTTACCTACCATAAAACATTAGAACATGAATACAGAACAGCCAAGTTCTTTGTCACATTATAATAAAGATAACCTTCCTCCAGGTTCCATTACCATGTTTCTTATATCTGTCTGAGACCTCACCAGATTCACTTTTAATGCCTATATTTCTAGAATGCCTTTTAAAGCTCTTGAGGTTCTTTCCATTACTCAGTTCCAAAGCTGCTTCCACACATTCAGATAGCTTTCACAGCATCCCACAAAATGATTATTAATCAGAGTTCTCCGGAGAAACAGACTGTATTATAAGGGATTAGCTTGTATTATTATACAGACTCTGACATCCCACACAATGCAGGCAACAAGCTAGAGACCTAGGGGAATCGGTGGTATAGTTATAATCAGAGTTATAAGGCCTGCAGATCATGAAAGCTGATGGTATAAGTTCTAGTTCAAGTCCAAAGGCCTGAGAACTGGGAAGGCTGGTGGTGTAAGATTCAGTCTGTGGGCAGGAGATGACTGATGTCTAGCTCAAGCAGTCAGTCAGGCAGAGAGAGAATGAATTCTTCTTTTCTCTGCCTTTTTGTTCTATTCAGACCTTCAGTGGATTGGATGAATCTCCTCCACACTAGGCAGAGCAGTCTGCTTTGCTCAGTCTAACAATTCAAATACTCATCTAATCCAGAAACACTCTCACAGTCACACTCAGTTAGAAACAATATTTAACAAATATCTACCCCTCTGTCACCCAGTAAGTTTACACATAAAATTAAATGTCAGAGCATGGTAGATTCTTTTGTATGTTCTTGTATGTGTGTCTGCAAGAGCATCTACAGAAACATTTAGGACAGCAAATATTTACTGCAACAACAACAACAACAACAACAACAAAAAAAAAACAGAAAAAAAAAAACCCCAAAAAATGAGGAAAAAGCTGAAATCTTGCTTTGAAACACATAATTGTTTTAAATGGGGACATTTTGTTTAGTTTACACAATTATGAATGGAATTTAAAGGTTTAAGTCATTAAATAATAATTAAAATGCTCACTATCTGCTCTGAGGGCCATGTTGTGGCAATGGGTTATTAATTTGGCACAGGTAATAGATAGGTTGCTAACAAGATAGTGACCCACAGTGATGGAGGTGGAACAAAAAGAAAAACAAGACTTTTCCTGAAGTTCGTGATTTCAGGACTTTACTAAATTAATTTGTATTCCAGGAAAGTTCTGATGTTTTATTGGATTAAAGATTGCTTAAATGAAGCAACCCATAAATTGTTGCTTTAATGAAGTCATAATAGAAACACAGCCCATTTCTAAATGAATCTAGTACTCTGTGATAACTATGAAGTATTTTAAAAATCAGTATCTGTTACTAAATTCAAGACATGTAAAATAGCAAGAAAATTCTGGTTCTTGATGCCTTTCTTGAACAAATGTGCCCCTTCTTTGTAAATAAACCATCAAGACGGAGGTTATATGAAAGGGGTTCTTGCTACAAAAGGTGGATAAAAAGGTAATAACATTTGCATGTGGACACTAATTCCTTTAGGTCCTTTTGGATCCCAGGAATAGAGAGGCTTCTACTCGTGAAAATAGATATTTAAAACTGCCCTAACGCCAGTTGGCTTATTATGCAGCTTAGAAATTTTAATGTACAGAGTAGACGTCTTCCTTTAATACTTTCAAAAAAGTAGAGATTGTGTCCTGGGAGAAGTATATCTATATGGCTATTCAATCTTTTTTGTAATCTGCAAGTATGTTGAAAATATATTCCCTATCCTTTTTTAAAAATAATCATTTCTATCTACTCTAACATTTTGTGGTGAATTCCAGTGAAGTTAGTGGCCTAAGAATGATATATATTGAATATCAAAGAATGTCACACAGTTTATTTGAGCTGGAGAATCCCACAGTTTGGAATAAATATATCCTACTTTGTATCTTTTCATTAACGGTCACCTGAGAATATTTATAAAACACTGTATTTGTAAATAATGTCCATTGTTTCTAAATGTAATGTGATTTTTATTCTAAGCCACTTGGTTATAATGCTGTGAACATTCCCTTGGAATAGATTACAGTCTCACAAGATTGGAATACAGGGAATGGTCAATTCTGTGTCTCAATTTTCTAAGAAATTTTACTGAGGATGCTATTTTCTTCTCTTTAACCAAGAGTGTTGTTGAAATGAGAGATTTAGGAGACGCAGGAAAGGAGTCAAGCTAAAAGTACTTAAATAATGAGACAAAGTCCAGAAGGAGACAAAATAATTGTAGATTTTTATTCATCCAGTAATAGTATCTTTAAAGGCTGTCATAAAAGAAGTTAATTAAAAAGAATAATATATCAATGCAGAAAGAGCACAAAAGGAATTTAGAAATGTTATTTTAAAAGAATAGTAGTGCAGTGTGAACTGGCAGGTGAAAATGTTATTTGTGTTGCCTAGTGGCGATTGCTGACCATACCTGGGGAATAACACTCATTTTTACTTCATGGCCTACCTGTATTAAGCATCCATGTTGGGACAAAGCCCAAGTTTTAATTTACTGATTATCATCAGAGAGATGAGACAAGTTAAAACAAAGTATGACTGAATCAAAGACAAAAAATCACTATCGCACTTTACAAGACTTTGACCCCTGGGTTCTAACTCCAACTTTGCTTAGAATGTGTCCTTAAGTAAGTAACTTCAGCTCTCTCTGTACTAATGCTTAACTTTAAAGTAAATTACTGGTTTCAATGAAATCCTGAATAATTTCCAGCTTCAATTGTTTAACATTGAATGTGTCTTGGCACAGGTTTTTCTATAATGTTTCAACAGCAACTATGGTGATGACAGCTTCTGGAACATCCTTTCATTATTTCAAAAGAAAACCACTTTAGCTCTGTCTCATTACATCAAAATTCCTTAGTGACTGTTTGGCATTTGTATTTAGTTGGGATTTGTATGTACTCTGACTCAGATTATAGTTTAAATAATGTTAGGAATTAAAACAATCCCATCAATAAAAAATATTCCTTCATACCAATAGAAGAGAGAGCAAAAACACAACATATTACTGTGTAAACATTAACAGATTTACATTATAAGGGAGTAGAACAGTGATTATGAATTTAGGACAAAATCTCACATATTTTATATAGCAAAGAAGAAGAAAGAGAACAGAATTCTCATATCCCCCAAGAAACCAAAAGGTGCACCTCCTGTCCCCTGTATCTCATGGGGAACTCCGAAGCTGCTTTAAAAGGTAAATTCTTTTTTATTTTATTTTATTTTATTTTATTTTATTTTATTTTATTTATTTATTTATTTATTTATTTATTTATTTATTTATTTATTTATTTTTAACAGAGTCTCACTCTGTCACCAGGCTGGAGTGCAATTGTGCGATCTCAGCTGACTGTACCCTCCAACTCCCTGGTTCAAGCGATTCTCCTGCCTCAGCCTTCCCAGTAACTGGGATTACAGGCACGCACCACCACACCCAGCTAATTTTTGTATTTTTAGTAGTGACCGGGTTTCACCATGTTGGCCAGAATGGTCTTGATCTCCTGATCTCATGATCTGCCCACCTTGGCCTCCCAAAGTGCTGGGATTACAGGCGTGAGCCACCATGCCCAGCCAGGGTAAATTCTTATGTATATCTGTACAGTATTTTGCCCACGACTTTAGAGGTATCCCAACACTATAAAAACCAAAGATTAGGCTTAATCCCTGAAAAATTTACTTCAAATATACTGTTTCTAAGGAAATCCTCTGGAAAAAGAATGAGATAAATTGCTCTATTAGCCCTTTATAACAGAGAAGCTTATTTTTATTTTTACAGTAAATAATCTAATATGGTTTAATTACTTGGGCCTCAACAACAACAAAAAAGAAGAACGTAGGTTCCTGCCTTTTTTGTTTGTTGAGACTGAAACTTTTGGGGAAACTCTATGTATAGTCACATAGAATACCATGCAAATAAAGTAATAATTTGACCCCAAACAGAAACTTAAATATTGGAATCAGTTATAGTTACTGCATAATGGTGCCACTGGTTACAATTGTCTTTGTTTTGCCCTCCTGATTTTATTTTAATTACATTTGCTCAAGACCTCCCAGATATTGACATTATACACAAATTGAAAGAAATTGCACTTTCTCCATTGTTTTAATTTAGGCTGTCTAATGGAAATAAAATATAAGCTACATTTTGATTTTTAAATTTTCTAGCAGCTACAATATAGAAGAAAAAAGAAACAGGTAAACTTAATTTCAATAATAGATTTTATGTAATCTAACATATCTAAAATATTGCCATTTCAGCATGTAATCAATATAAAAATTGTTGAGCTATTTTACTTTTTATTAACCAAGTTTTTATAATCTGGTGTATGTTACATTGTCAGTATATCTCAATTTGTAGCATTCATGTTTGAAATACTCAGTAGCCACTTGTGGCTAGAGGTTACTACATAGAACAATGCAGTTCCATCCAAATTGATTTAAAAAAATATATATATGATAGCTGTTCTTTGCAATGGTGGTACACGTATGATTTTATTCTGTGATTTTTAAGTTATGTGCCTATGGGATTACTTTTTTGCAATTTCTGTTGTGGTTTGTGGGTAATAATTACAAACAACCCTTCTTAGCCCCCTGTGTTCCACATCAATTGAGAAAATGACACAAATTTTATATACTGTAGATCAAAATATCAGCTTCAACTGAAAAAGATAAAAAGCCACATTGAATGATGTGGTTTAAATCTGTGTCGAAACTATATTTCTTAATGGTGTTCCTTAGCTTTAATTTTGGGACTGCTGTCTGCATTGGGATGTGTAGAGAATAATGTGTGCCTACCCAAGCATGTTTCCATTAGAGAAGGGGCTGGGTAAACTGAGTGCTGCAGGGAAGCAGAACCAGAAAGAGCCTTTTCGTATCTTCAACAATCAAATCACTTTTTCTCTCCTTTTGGAGGAAGGGATTTTGGAAAATAATTTTCCAGTATTATTTCACCTTGGAGAACAAAATGGACAAGGAAGTAGTAAAGTAGTCCGAAAATTTCAAAGGGAATTAGATTTTAATTATACTGAAGAATATTAAGTAGCATGTAGTAGAAGGAGGTACACTAAAAAGCTTTTAATTAGAATTATGGGTGATTTTATTTGCAGAACTAAGCAGAGCATGCAGATTTATGTTGGCAAGAGGTATGGTAAAAAGCATTTAACTAAAATTATGGGTAAGTTTATTTGATGTTTTGCCATACCATGTCAATTAAAAGAAACAAACAAACAAACAAGCATGCACATAGCCTATCTTTCTTACCTGAGTTTCTGTGTTACCCATAGCACTCAGGAAATCCATCAGAATTTGACTCTGAAAATAAATGTCCATGGCTAGATATATGCAGCTGGTGTGACTTGCATATTGTTGACTACAGCTCAGTGAAAAATGACTGGCATTTAATGCCCAAGAGCAGAAAAGTGGCCAAATCTAAGCTTATTTATTTTTTGTTTGTTTATGCTGAACAATCATTGACAAGTTGGGATGACTTAACAAAAATTCTCCGATTTTGCCTCCTTATATAGTTTTCTATGTTTTGAAAAGGGCCTTCCAAATATGTCTGACTTTCCTCCTACATCACAGTAAATAATTTTCAAAGCCAATCACTAATAAATCTGAAGTGGAAGGAAATAACATGGATTTGTTTGCTATTTACTCTTTTCTCTTAGTTTCTAAACTTTTCTGTTTTTAAAATAATTAAAATAAAAATTTTTATTGTGCCAAAAAAAAAAAAAAAAAAATAGGACCTGATGTCACTGAAGTCCAAAGTTGTCTTTTTTGAAAGATCATGAACAATTCGAGGATTGGAAAACTATAGTCTCCAATATTTCACTATCTTTGGAACACACTATTAGAGCCCTGCAAACCTGAAGCAATGAGTTCTAAGAGAGGAAGGTGGTCCCAGAGACCATGGAAGTATGCTTTGTGATGACAAAATTCTTGTAATGGTTGACTTTGTCAAAATCGTGTATTACTTATTTGATTATGCAGTACCCTTAATTTATATTTTTGTGCTATCTCTACTGATTATTTCACACTTAATCAAAATCATTTGTTAGCATTTTCCCTGAAATCTAAATAAAAATACAGGATGAGATATATGGCTAAGTCTGAAATAAAACTGAAAAAAATACATAGTGACAGTTGGCCAAGATGGCTGATTAGAAGCAACTGCAGTCCACAATCTGCCATCTTTACTATTTCACAGGCTTCACTGGTGATACCTCCAGGTATGGGAAGGACCAAGGCAACTAGAATCTGGAGCAGACCTCCAACAAACTGCAGCAGTGCTATGGAAGAGTGTCCTGACTGTTAAAAGAAAAACAAAAAAAAAGCAACAATAACAACACTGGCAAAAAAGACCCCACAAAAACCTCACTCAACAGTCAGCTACCACAGAGATTGAAAGTAGATAAGCCCACAAAGACGAGAAAAAATTCAATGCAAAATCACTAAAACTGAAAAAGCCAGGGTGTCTCTTCTCCTTCAAACAGCCACAACACCTCTCCAGCAAGGGTACAGAACTGTGCTGAGGCTGAGATGGCTGAATTGACAAAAGTGGGCTTCAGAAAGTTTGTAATAATAAACTTGCCTGAGCGAAAGGAGCATGTTCTAACCCAATACAAAGAAGCTAACAATCATAATAAAACAATACAGGAACTGATAACCAGAATAGCCAATTTAGAGAAAAGCATAACTGACTGGATGGAGCTGAAAAACACAACACAAGAACTTCATAATGCAATCACAAATATCAATTGCAGAATAGACCAAGCAGAGGAAAAAATCTCACAGCTTGAAGACTATCTTTCTGAAATAAAACAGGCAGACAAGAATAAAAAGGAAGAAACAAAACCTCTGAAAAATACGGGATAATGTAAAAAGACCACACCTACAACTGACTGGGGTAAATGAAAGAGACGGGGAGAACAAAACCACTTCAGGAAACATACCTCAGGATATCATCCAGGAGAACTTCCCCAACCTAGAAAGAGAGGCCCACATTCAAATTCAGGAAATTCAGAGAACCCCAGTAAGATAGTCCATCAACCACAAGGCACATACTCCTCAGATTCTCCAAGGTTGAAATGAAGAAAAAATGTTAGGGGCAGCCAAGAGAGAAAGGCCAGGTCACTGACAAATGGAAGCCTATCAGGCTAACAGCAGCCTTTTCAGCAGAAACTCTGCAAGCCAGAAGAGAGTGGGGGCTGATGTTCAACATTATTAAAGAAAAGAATTTCCAACTCAGAATTTCATATCCAACCCAACTAAGTTTCAAAAGTGAAGGAGAAATAAGATCCTTTTCAGACAAGCAAATGCTGAAGAAATGTGTCACCACCAGGCCTGCCTTACAAGAGTTACTGAAGGAAGCACTAAATATGGAAAGTAAAAGCCATTACCAGCCACTACAAAAACACATGGAAGCACACAGACCAGTGACACTATGAAGCAACCACATAAACAAGTCTGCAAAATAACCAGCTAGCATCATGATGGCAGAACTAAATTTACACATAACAATATTAACCTTAAATGTAAATGGGCTAAATGTCCCAATTAAAAGACACGGAATGGCAAGCTGGATAGAGTCAAGACCCATTGGTATGCTGTCTTCAAGAGACCCATCTCACGTGCAAAGACACATATAGGCTCAAAATAAAGGGACAGAGGTAAATTTACCAAGCAAGTGGAAAGCAGAAAAAAGCAGGGTTTGCAATCTTAGTTTCTGACAAAACAAACTTTAAACCAACAAAGATTTAAAAAAGGACAAAGAAGGGCATTACATAATGGTAAAGGATTCAATTCAACAAGAAGAGCTAACTATTTTAAATATATATTCAAACAACACAGGAGCACCCAGATTCATAAAGCAAGATCTTAGAGACCTACAAAGATACTTTGACTCCTATACAATAATAATGGGAGACTTTACCACCCCACTGACAATATTAGATCATTGAGACAGAAAATTAACAAAGATATTCAGTAAACTCAGCTCTGGATCAAGCAGACCTGGTAGACATTTAGAGAAATCTCCACCCAAAACAAAGGAATATACGTTCTTCTCAGTGCCACATGGGACTGACACCAAAATTGATTACATAATCAGAAGTAAAACACTAGTCAGCAAATGCAAAAGAGCTGAAATTATAACAGTCTCTCAGACAGTAGAACAATCAAATTAGAACTCAAGATTAAGAAATTCACTTAAAACCACACAACTGCATGAAAATTGAACAACCTGCTTCTGAATGACTCCTGAGTAAATAATGAAATTAAAGCCAAAATCAAGATGTTCTTTGAAACTAATGAGAATGAAGAGAAAGCATACCAGAATCTCTGGGACGCAGCTAAAGCAGTGTTAAGAGGGAAATTTGTAGCACTAAATGCCTGCATCAAAAAGTTAGAAAGATCTGAAATCAATAACCTAACATCACAACTAAAAGAACTAGAGAACCAAGAGCAAACAAATCCCAAAACTAGCAGAAGACAAGAAATAACCAAGATCATAGTGGAACTGAAGGATATAGAAACACAAACACCCCTTGGAAAAAATCAGTGAATCCTGGAGCTGGTTTTTTGGGGGAAAAAAAAAATGATAGACTGCTAGCTATACTAATAAAGAAGTAAAGAGAGAAGAATCAAATAGACACAATAAGAAATGATGAAGGGAATATTACCACTGACCCCACAGAAATACAAACAACATCAAAGAATACTATAAACACCTCTATGCACATAAACTAGAAAATCTAAAGAAGTGTATAAATTTCTGGAAGCATACACTCTCCCAAGGCTGAACCTACAAAGAAATTGAATCCTCGAATAGACCAATTATGAGTTCTGAAATTCAGGCAGTAATAAATAGCCTACCAACCAAAATAAAACCCAGGAACAGATGGATTCACAGTTAAATTCTACCAGAGGTATAAAGAAGAGCTGGTACCATGTGTACTTAAACAATTCCAAACAATCAAAAAGGGGAGACTCCTCTCTAATCATTTTAGGAAGCCAGCATCATCCTGATATCAAAACCTGGCAGAAACAAAACAAAAAAGAAAACTTCAGGCCAATGTCCCTGATGAACATCGATGAAAAATCCTTAAGATACTGGGAAACTGAATCCAGCAACACATCAAAAAGCTTATCCACCATAATCAAGTTGGCTTCATCCCCAGGATGCAAAGCTGGTTTAATATACACAAATCAGGAAGCATAATCCATCACATAAAAAGAACTAAAGACAAAATCAGTATGACTATCTCAGTAGATGTAGAAAAGGCCTTCAATGAAATTCAGCATCTTTCATGCTAAAAACTCTCAATAAACTAGGTACTGAAACAAACCTCGAAATAATAAGACCCGTGTATGACAAATCGACAGCCAATATCATACTGAATGGGCAAAGTTGGAAGCATTCCCCTTGAAAACTGGCATAAGAATTGATGCCCTCTCTCACCACTCCTATTCAAGATGGTAATGGAAGTTCTGGCCAGGGAAATGAGGCAAGAGAAAGAAATAAAGTGTATGCAAATAGGAAGAGAAGGAGTCAGATTATCTTAATTTGTAGATGACATGATACTGTATCTAGAAAACCCCATCATGTCACCCTTAAGTGGATAAGCAACTTCAGCAAAGTGTCAGGATACAAAATCAATGTGCAAAAATTGCTAGCATTCCTATATTACCAACAACAGACAAGTAGAGAGGCAAATCATAAATGAATTCCCATTCACAACTGCTACAAAGAGAATAGAATACCTAGGAATACAGCTAACCAGGGATGTGAAGGACCTCTTTAAAGAGAACTACAAACCAATACTCAAGGAAATCAGAGTGGATACAAACAAATGGAAAAATATTTCATGCTCACAGATAGAATAAATATTGTGAAAATGCCCATACTGCCCAAAGTGACTTATAGATTCGAGGCTATTCCTATTAAACTACCATTGACATTCTTCTCAGAATTAGAAAAAAATATTTCAAAATTGATATGGAAACAAAAAAAAGACCAGATAACCAAGACAATCCTAAGCAAAAAGAACAAAGCTGGGGGCATCACACTGCCTGATTTCAAACTTTACTATAAGGCTGCAGTGGCCAAAATATCTTGGTACTGGTACAAAAACAAATACATAAACCAATGGAACAGAATAGAGAACTTGGAAATAAGACTACACACCTACAACCATCTGAACTTTAAGAAGCCTGACAAAAGCAAGTAATGAAGAAAAGTCTCCCTATTTAATAAGGATTCCTTATTAATAAATAGGATAGCAATATGCAGAAAATTAAAACTGGACCCTTTCCTTACACTTTATAGAAAAAGTAAGATAGATGAAAGACTTAAATATAAAACCCAAAACTGTAAAAGTCATAAAAGAAAATCTAGGCAATACCATTCAGGACATAGGCAGGGGCAAAGGTTTCATGGCAAAAATGCTAAAAGGAATTGCAACAAAAGCAAAAATTGACAAATGCGATCTAATTAAACTGAAGACCTGCACAGCAAAAAATACAAAACCACACAATTACATGAAGATTGAACTATCATGAGAATGAACAGACGACCTACAGAAAGGGAGAAAATTTTTGTAATCTATCCATCTGAAAAAAGTTTAATATCCAGCATCTACAAGGAACTTAAGCAAAATACACAAGAAAAAAAAAAATCCCATTAAGAAGTGGACAAAGGACATGAACAGACACTTCTCAAAAGAAGACATTCTTGTGGACAACAAACATAAGCTCAGCATCACTTACCATTAGAGAAATCCAAACCGAAACCACAATGAGATACCATCTCACACCAGTCAGAATGACAATTATTCAAATGTCGAGAAACAACAGATGCTGGTGATGTTGCAGAGAAAAAGGTATGCTTTTACACTGTTGGTGGGAGTGTAAATTGATTTAACTATCACGGAAGACAGTGTGGTGATTCCTCATATATCTAGAAATACCATTTGACCCAGAAATCCCATTATAGGGTATATACCCAAAGGAATATAAGTTATTCCATAATGCCTTGTGTATGTTCACTGCAGCACTATTCACAATAGCAAAGACATGGAATCAATCCAAATGATTATCAATGACAGACTGAATAAATAAAATGTGGTACACATATGCCATGGAATACTACACAGCTGTAAAAGTGAATGAGATCTTGTCCTTTGCAGGGACATGGATGGAGCTGGAAGCCATTATTGTCAGCAAACTAACGCAGGAACAGAAAACTAAACACTGCATGTTTTCACTGGTAAGTGGACACTGAACGATGAGAACACAGAGATACATGGCGAGGAAGAACATATACTGGGGCCTGTCAGGAAGTGAAGGAAGAGCATCAAGAATAGTTTAATAGATAATAGGCATAATGCCGATGTGATGAGATGATCTGTGCAGCAAACCCTGGCACACATTTACTGATGCAACAAGCCTGCACACCCTGCCCACGTACCCCAGAACTTAAAAGCTGGACAAAAAAGGCAAAAAACAAACAAACAAAAAACCAAAACCGAGAGGGGAACTATTTGGGTCCCAGTCAAAGAACTGACAAGAAACCAGTCTTCTCTCACCAGTCAATACTGATTTGCCTGTGTGAGCACTGCATTGATTTTGTCTTTCCAGTAATGGAGATCACTATGAAACTTATAAAATATTTGGATAGAGTTCATAAAGATACCAGTTTATTTTAACAGCCATTTTTTCCATTCCTTCTATGTGACATGTGCTTCCAGAGTCGCTGGTGATATCAATATAAAATATTTCATTCTGACTCCAAGGGCCTTAAGTTATGTCCTATAGACTATAATAAATATGTGAGCAAAATATTATGTCAATACAATGAGGGAGGATATTCCTTTCACAAAATATCTCCAGAAACAGTCTTTGGAAACTTGCAATATGAAAAAAAAAAAAAAAAATTGCTACTTTTAGTGGGGCACGGATAGACTGCTGTCCAGAGCAAATCTCTAGAAAGAAAAATAGCCATAGAGGTTTTCAGACAATCTCTCACATAATTTGCCCAAATAGCTAATTAATGTAGTCAAAAACATCTATTGCCATATATTCTTTGAAATGATATAGACAAAGTTTAATACCTCATAAGCTCAGAGTCCTAGAAAATTACCTAATACCTGACAAATCAATAAAAAATATATTTTAATATTTGACATTATGTACAAAAAGTACCTCTGATTTTTAGACTGGTTGATTGAGCCAGGGGAAGGGTACTAGGGAGGGGAGTAGAGAGTTGAGGGCAGAGTGAAACAGAATCCTGTTGTTTAATGGTCTCATCTGACTGTGGGCCAGGCTGCCAATACAACACTCTTAAGTACATGAATAAGGATGATAGAATTATTAAGGATGATGGAATTAACATGTATTGAAAGGATACTATAAGACAGAATTTACATTACACCTCTTCAGAATTACGGTACAGGTATTAAGTGGCAAAATAGTGAGTCCTTTGCTGTTTCTATTGTGATACAGTTACTGAAGAACACTTTACACCAGAAATTCATTTACAAGGAACTAACTACGATAAAAGAAAAGCTAAATGTGCTGAGTAATTTTTTTAGACAGTTTTAGCTCACTGCGACCTCCATCTCCTGGGTTCAAGCATTTCTCCTGCCTCAGCCTCTCAAGTAGCTGAGATTACAGGTACCTCCATCACCACGCCTAGATAGTTTTTGTATTTTTTAGTAGAGAGGGAGTTTCACCATGTTGGCCAGGCTGGTCTCGAACTCCTGACTTCAGGTGATTCACCCACCTCAGTCTCCCAAAGTGCTGGGATTACAAGTGTGAGATATCATACCCTGCCCTGAGTAATTTTTTTATACTTTTCCTCTACTTTTAATTATTTTCATGGTATCCCTGCCTATATTACAGTAGAATGAAACTCTTCAAGCAGAACTTAATATAGGTATACTGGATTACACATCCAAAAATGTGTTTTTAGCCAAAATTGGTTGCAGATACTGAATGTTAGTTCTTCATGTTCATTTGAGAACAAATTACTTACAAAAGCATTAACTCATTTTTGCAAGAATTACTGTACTTTAATTCTTACCAATATATGACTCCAGAAATATCTTTAGTGTCACAGTCTATTTACTTTTTGCCTCCTTGCTCTTTTCTTACACACAAATACACCTACATATAAAATGAGACCCTCACAGAAGTAGACAGCTCACATTAAATGTGCATTATCATGAACAGTGCTTATTGCTCACCTCATATAGGAAAAAATATCTTAACTGCTGGATTGTGGGTCATTTTTAAACAGTTGCAACTTACTTAAACAAGATCATTTTCATTGCTCCCTTAATTTTTCTGAGTGGAAGGGAATCAAGCCATACATAAACTAATTTCTGTTACACATAGTTTAAGACTTCGTAGACTTAGGTTAAAGGGTATCTGAACTTCTTCTCCAGAGAAGTTCACAGCCTTAGTGGCATGGCTGGGGAGGTCTTAGGGGCTTGAAAAACTAGAGAAACCAAGATAAATTATTGAAAATTTTATAATTCCATTAGTTTGGCCAAAACCTTTGAAGTCTTAAATCCTAGTGTGATTTCACTCAATCCCCCTATCCAATCTCTGTTGACATCTCTACAAGTCCCATTATTACTGCCTGATTTGATACTGAATTTTCCTGACTTCCTACAGTCTCTCTTTTCTCACAGCATGCTCATATTCTAATATAATATAATTGACTTATTTTTTAATCAACCATTGTTTCCCCTTCGCTGCTAACAGGTAAACTTTGTCAAGACAGGAACATTTTTGTTTTGTTTTCTGTTTTATTTGAAGTTCCTAGAACCATACTCAATTCGTAGTAGTGCTCCATAAATATTTATTGATAGACAAAATGAAGCTGACAGTTGAGCAAGGATATAAATGTAGTAGGAGAATAAATCATGAGGATATCTACGGAGAACATGTTCCAGAAGGAGGGAATGGAAAGTGCAAAAAGCGAAGCCAGGAGTCATAACCAGCAAAGATGCCAGTGTAGCTAGAAAGAATGTGTAATGTGAAAATAATAGAAAAGCAAATCAACAATGGAGCCTAAATTTGAAGCCAAACAGTGTGGCTTAGAGCATGTGCGCTTAACTCTTAAATTTAGATCAATATCCAACTCTCTCATTTACTATCTATATTATTTGGAGCAAGGTTCATGAATACACTCAAGCTCAGTACTCTCAGTAGGATAGAGGTAACTACCTCATAGAAACATTATAAGAGGTGAAGTGTTTTAGTGTAAAGCACCTTGCCAATGGACTCCTTTTCACCCATGTCTGTCCCATTATTTGTTGGGTGCAAGCAGTGGTTTGGATCAGAGAAGAACTCCAAAAAATACTACAAAAAATATATCTGCTACTAGTCCCCAGATCTAAACCTGAGAACTGTTAGCATATGTAATCTACCAAGCTTATGTCAAATAATACTCTGAAAGATTATGAGGAAAGAATAAATTCTCAATCTCATGTCAAAAACAACTGGCACTCAACCAATTGTCTAATCAGGGGATTACCCAGGGATAGACAACAAATTTTGAGTAATGACAGCCTGCTCTAGTCCTCCAGATAGTTGAGTTTCCTGTTTAAGAAGAGTCTGTGGTGAGAGCTAAGGACCCAGGGCAAAGATAATCCTAATTACAGTCCTAGACAGGCGACCTCCACTTTATACTGGAAGGTCAGTGCCAGTTGTATTCTTTGTGCCTCTCTTCAACTCATGTGGAAGAAGTCAGTAAATATTTGCTTACGGCATTGGAGATTAACCTTTGTAGGTAGAGTACGGAGACTCAACATCAAGTAAAATTTAAAGGATTAGAGGCCTTTGATATGAAATTTATAACTTCCAATAACCCAGCATATTTTCAGATTAATCCATATTGTGGTCAGCATGAAAGGTATTTAGAGAATCACATTTCTATATTTTTTTACAAATTCAGTGATTCACCACTGTCTTGATTGTATGACTGTGCATAAGTCTTAATCTCCAATTAGAAAGCAAACTCATTAAACACAGTGATTTTCCTGCCAAAGACACTCATCCTACCCACCCCTAACACACTGACATCACCAATCACACTTCTAGATATGTTAAAGAAACTTACTATTTGATTGAGTCTCTGCAAGGAAAAATAATTTCCTGGTTTAGATGAACATCCTAAAGAAGAGGAATGCAGTCAGGGAATAACAATCAGGACTGACATCCATCAGGCTTAGGAGGTGCTATTTTGCAAGCCCACAATATACTTAGGGGTCTTTGAAAGTGTTTCAATTTCTTTTTAGTTTTTTCAGAAAAACTGAAAGTTTATATTGAAGAAAATCCTTTAAAATATTTTCATATATGCTATATATTAATGTGATTATCAATACAGGAAGGAGTACATGAAGGCAAATATGCCACTATATGTCACAGTGTGACTCTGAACTCAATATATGTTCTGTGTTTAGAATAAAAACATTGCCAAGTTTTGTAGTATAGCTCTGCCATGGCCATCTTTTTAAAATATTTAAAATATAAAATAAAACTGTTGACATTTTTCTAGCCAAAATTTGTCACCTGATCTATTGTTTTCTGGGGCTGGATAGTATATCATTCTTATATCTAGGGTAGGGTTGTCAGAGTTAGCCAACAAATATGCAGATCATCAAGCTGAATTTGAATTTCATATAAACAATATTTCACCTGTACTAAAAATTGTCCGTTTTATCTGAAATTTCAATTTAACTGGACATCTTGTTTTTTACCTGACAACCCTTGCATGAAAGAAAGGGGCCTTAATGAGCCTTAGTAATGGTTATTTCAATTCTGTAATCAAATGCTTTCAGACATTTTCTTTTGTCTGGGGAATTTTTTTTTTTTTTTTTTTTTTTTGCCCCAAGGGATTTCTCCTGGCAACCCTCAAATTCACCACCTTGGCCCTGTCTTGGGTCATTGAAAAAGCCATTTACTAGCTTTGTTTCCTAAATTCTGTTGTTTTCTAGTAGCACTTTTATATAAAAAAGTATGGCTTGCAAACTGGAATTACAGCTACCTATAAGGTGGTAGAAAAAAATTTAGCTGCTAAAGTGTGTCCTGAGGAGTTTGTAGGTACCTGTTGACTTTTGTTGAAGGGCAGAGTTTGACTCTGGGAAATAGTACAACTTGCCCCTGAGGCTATATTCTATGAACAGAGCAAAGTTTAGAATGGATGAGCAGCTTTAAAGACACACCAGAACAGAAGCAGTAGTTCAGGGAATTGAACTTTTAGAAACTAGCTTAAAAAGTTGGTCCAAAGAGATACGCGTGAATGTGAATTTTAGGAGAAATGATTTAAGGATGGGGGAAGAAATGTCTGGGGAGAAGGAGGTGAGAGGACAGGTCAGGTATTCAAGAAAGTGCATACCAAGACCATTTTTGTGGTTTGGGGGAGGATTAGTTCCTAAACTTCTATAATTAGAAGAGAGACAAAATGAATATAAAAACAAAGGTATAAGTGCTTAATAATTATTAGCCCTTAATTACTTGTATTGATTCCAAGATAGATTTTTCCCCCACACTCAAACTGTTCCTAAATTCAGGTGTATCTTAAAATCTGTGAAGTCTTAAAATTGTCTGCTGCCAGGTGGTAGTTGTGACTGAGTGGTCTATAAACTTTCCTTTGACACTTTTTGTAATATCAAGTAATTGCACCAACATGTCTATTATAAGAAAAACATTGATAAACCAAACATTACTAAATAGCTTGCAAGAAATATGGTAGTGCAGAGGGAGCAAGTAAAAAATAAAATTCTTACATGTTAGTTCTAGCAATGACCGCAAGCATATTTACATAATCATCTCCTCATATCCCCATCTCAAAATTCCCACTCATCTGGGGAGAGTGCAAGTGAGCAGTGCAATGGGTTTGGAGCCAAGAATACCTGAAAGATCTTGAATAACTGAGCACAGTAGACTTAATGTTTTTGTCCCCTTAATATTCATATGTTGAAACCTAATCCCCAATGTGATGGTATTTGAAGGTGCAGCCTTTGGAAGGTCAGTAGGTCAAGAGGGTTACTGAAGGGATTAGTGCCTTTATGAAAGAGACCACAGAGAGCACCTTCGTTTCTTCTGCCAAGTGAGGACACCATAAGACTGCTGTATTAGTCTGTTCTCATGCTGCTATGAAGAAATATCCAAGACTGAGTAATTTATAAAGAAAAGATGTTTAATTGACTCATAGGTCTGCATGGCTCAGAAACCTCAGGGAACTTACAATCATGGTAGAAGGTGAAGGGGAAAAAAGGTACCTTCTTCACAGGGCAGCAGAAAGGAGAAGTGCTGAGCAAGGGGTGAAAAGTCCATGATAAAAACATCAGATCTCATGAGAACTCATTCACTATCACGAGAACAGCATGGGGGTAATATCCTCATGATTCAATTACCTCCCACCCGGTCACTTCCGTGACACTTGGGGATTATGGGAACTAAAATTCAAGATGAGATTTGGGTGGGGACACAGGTATACCATATCATCTGCCATCTATAAACCAGGGAGAGGATCCTCACCAAAACCTGACTATGCTGGCTCCCTGATCTCAGACTTCCAGCCTCCAGAACTGTGGAAAATAAATGGCTGTCATTTATAAGCCTGCTAGTTGATGGTATTTTGTTATAGCAGCCCAAATGAACTAAGACTGAGAGTTGAATCTGTTTTGTTTTGTGCTTCAGTCACTATTTGCCTATTTCAATTCAGCCAAAGTACATAGTTTACTTATTGTAATAGCAATAGTTGTGGCAGCAAACATTTTTGAGGAAATTAGGAAAAGGGTTATCATGCAATATAAATGGAGTAATACATGTAAAGTGCCAAGAAAGTGGTCTGTCACAACATTAATAAATGTTGTTATTACTTGATTTATTTATTGCATCACCATCATTTTAATATAATGGCTTTCCTAATTAAGGTCATAGAATCAACAAAAATAGTTACTTTATTTCTTTTTCTCCCAACTCTACCAATCTGCTCAAGCCCCTAGACAAATTCTTCTAGTCAGTACTATTGATTATTCTTCTTGCACATCTTCCTCTTTTTCCTTTTGTTGAGCACAATTTGATTCTCCTTACTTAACTGGGTTCTAATTACAATTTGAGTGGATTCCACATTTCACAATTTCTGGGTATCCATCTTGAGGGTTCCCCAGAGATCTCTGCCTCCTCACACTCTTTTGACACATCGTCTAGACAGCTTTAAATTCTAGCTCCATGTATACCTAACTGAAGAACTTCATTTCTCTCATCCATGAAATGGCAATAATAATTATAGTTATTTCAAAAAGTTATAAAGATTAAATGGTAAGAATGTTTGATACCTAAATGGTACTAAATAAATAATAATTCTTGCCATAATTCTCAGTGCCAGATATTGTCAACTCTTGGCAAATTTATGTACCTTCTACCCAATTGTATTTTTAATTCCTTAAAAACAGCAAATACAGTCTATATGGGTCCCAGCACCATGCTTTTATTTAATGTGTTAAGCTAACACTTAGATATGCTAATCTAGTGATTTAAAATGCATGGCATGGTAATACTATGCAGACTTTATAAAGGATGGGTTCATGTCCTTTGCAGGGACATGGATGAAACTGGAAACCATCATTCTCAGCAAACTATCACAAGGACAGAAAACCAGACACCACATGTTCTCACTCATAGGTGGGAATTGAACAATGAGAACACTTGGACACAGGGTGGGGAACATCACACACCGGGGCCTGTCGAGGACTGGGGAGCTGGGGGAGGGATAGCATTAGGAGAAATACCTAATGTAAATGACGAGGCGATGGGTACAGCAAACCGACATGGCACATGTATACCTAGGTAACAAACCTGCACGTTGTGCACATATACCCTAGAACTTAAAGTATAATAATAAAATAAAAAACAAAATGCATGGCATGATCCGAGGTCCTTGTGGTAATGGAACTCTTCTGTATCTTACCAGCATCAATGTCAATATCTTGGTTATGATATTGTACTATAATTTTATAAAATGTTGTCATTGGGTAAACTGGTAAGAGATACACAAGATTTCTCCAGATTATTTCTTGCAACTGCATTTAAATCTACAATTATCTTGAAACAAATTTTAAATTAAAACTATATTGCATGTTAACCATAGTCGTTTGGTGTTCTGTGATGGTGCCTTTGTTTTTATTTTATACAAATTGAGGGGTTACAAATAAAATTACCATTAGTAAAATAAACTAAAAATAATAAAGCAAAATTATTTAGGTACTGATCCATGTAAGTACATTTGCCTCTTTTTGTAAACTCCTGAAACCATTTAACTCATCTAAAATTGTTGGGCACTTGGGAGTTGTATATACTCAGTGGTTCCTGTTAGAGTTTGTGAGTTTAAATTTTCACTTCCTTTGCCAATTTAATGCCTTATTTGCTATCGCCGGCTCCTCTCCTCAGGAGTTGTTTCACCTTCCCAAGCATTTTATCACCTCGCACACAACCCATCTGTGTTGTTCTAGGCCAGTTGTAGCAGAAGAGAGCTGTGCCAAGCCCTCCGTGGATTCAGGCACCTTACCCTGCCCTTGAGCACCTGGGCCTTCTGGAAATGTCTTTATCTTTTGTTTTTTCTAAGTGAAATACAAAATAGCTTTAATCATGCAGTGCCAATGAACAAAAGAAACCAAAGTGATTAGAAGCTGCATTTTACCAGGATCTCAACTGTCACTTCAGATAGCCTGTGTGGAGGACCCTAACTGAAGCTTGAACGTGAGCGATGCATCTCTGGGGCTGCTGTTTCCATGAGATGAAGGCTGGTGTTACAATCTAACTCAAATCTTAGGTCATTTCTGGTATTCTCCTATTTTATTATTTGAAGTGTGCATCTACAACATTCAGGATAAATTTGATCACTAGCTAATGCTTTATGTATTTGGACATATAGGCATGCACTGGGGGTTTTATAATGTAACTTTGAGTTGAACTATTTTACCAAAAGTTGTTGTACTCACAATAGATTTGGACAGGATTGCTAGCTGTCACCTGTGGAGAATAGTATTCTATTTATTATAATGATAGTAATAATACCAAGTATCAAGAGGGACAGAAAACACTGCCATCTACCATCTATTTTGGAAGCATTTTTTATCCATAGAATGTTTCAAATTGATGTAGTAGCCTGGCTTTCTGAAGTTGTTCACTACCAGAGTTGTATAAAAATAGAGAAAAGAAACTGAAAAAAAAAAAAAAAAAAAGAGGAGGAAAGATTTCAGCCTCTCTCATTTCTACCTCGACCACTCTCACCATTGGAAAGATAAAGTGTAACACTCTTTCCACACTCTTCATATTGTAAACTACAGGGTATCTCTCTGTACCTTATTTTCTTTCTCAGTGAACTGTGTGTTACGTTTCACTTAAATAAACTTAGATAAAATAAGACACGTGGCTGGGTGCAAACTTTGAATTGCCCAAGGCTGTTCTTTCTTTAGGTGACCTGAATAATGGAAAGAATATTGGCATGGACATATATGTGCATATATAATACACAGAAAGAGGTCTGAGAGGATGCATTTAACAAGATAACATACATTGGAAGTGATGAAGTCAAGCTGGTTAGGAAGGTTAAGAAGTATTTTAGTTTCCTTTGTAAGAAAAAAGTAATGATGTAATATAGGAAAAATAAAGTGAAAGATGTTTGAAAGGCAGTCTTGCTCTGATGTATTATGCTTGTTCCCAGTCTGTGGGTAGACAATACCAGAATGTGCTTCTATAGAAATGTGCACTTGGAAAATACTGATGATACAGCTAATGGATCACCTTCCCTACTTCCCCCTCAAATCACAGACCCTATTGATGACTTCAGCTCTGCTTGCAGATATTTAGACAAATTAGTTGATAAAGGCAATTGATAAGAGCCATTTAATTTTCTCTTTGGAGAAAATTAAAGTGTTTTGTGATGACCTCTGTCTTTCCATTTGGTTAATTCTGCTGTGGTTTCAAAACTGAATAGATTGCATCTATCAATATGTGAGTACACACCACGGTAACTTAACTACCCCTATGATAGTCAGCACTTCTACTATTACATCATAGCAAAATGACTAGAAAGTTGTCCAAGAGTCAAGAACAGCTGTTGTTGTTATTACACAATTACCTGTAAACACGTTATTTTAACAGTTTCCAAATCCTTCCTGAAATAACATTAAGTGACTGGGGACAGAGAGAGAAAGCATAAATTCAGAAATTTAAGCTCATCATTTACCTTTTAAAATGTGGAAAATAGCAGATATATATATACATATATATAGGTATATATATGTATTTCATAATTTTCTGACTCATATTTTCTTATGTTTTGCAAATGTTTTAGCCATTTTAATTTGCCTGTGATACAAGACCATCCCAAATACTCTGATGAAAGTGTTAAATAAGATAATTTTAAAAGTTACCTTGATTGTTCAGGTGTTTAGGCCATTTGTTTAAATAAAACTATGATAATTAGAATGGAGGCATGCCAAGAAAAATATTATGCTTTTTAAAACTATTTATATTTTGTTGCTGTTATTTCCTTCTCAAATACCTGAAATGAGTCTCAAATAAAGGCCAAGTGGTTAAAGCTCATATACCCTATTCATAGAGAAGAGGGAGTTGGGGGGAATATAGACAAATTTGAGGTGTTATAAATAATTTTTAGGAGAACTGAATGGGTCCAAAGAGCAGGCAATAGTTTGTAAATGATTGTCTTTGGAAGCTGAATGAGACCAACAAGTTATAGAAAGGTGAGGGGTGAAACTGCACTGTGAACAAAGGTTGTCTTATTATTCAGATAAAGTCTCTTCAGAAATGATTTGGAGCTGTCCTCAGAAGAATAGATAAAAAGTATCTCTGGGTGTGGTGACAACTTTTAGTTTCTTCTCTTCTCAGGAGTTTATCCTTCCTGATTATTATTATTTTTAAAATTTTATCTTTCCATAACTTATTGGGGTACAGATGGTATTTGGTTACCTGAATAAGTTCTTTAGTGGAGTTTTGTGAGAGCCTGGTGCTCTCTGGTGCTCCCATCACTGAAGCAGTATACACTGCACCATATTTGTTGTCTTTTATCCCTCACCCTCATCCAACTCTTCCCTCGAGGTTCCTAAATTCTATTGTGTTATTCTTATGGCTTTGCATCCTCACAGCTTAGCTCCCACATATCAGTGAGATGAGATTCCTAGAGAGGAGATTAAAACAATTGCATTTCTTTTGTAAGTGCCATCAGAGAAAGGAATTTCCAGAGCAAGCTTCTCCCTGCTCTTGTAGAGGATGAAGAGGGAGAAACATGACAAGATTAGAAAGTCCTTGCTTCTAGAGTCCACTAACCCTGAGTTGGTGGTGTGGTGGTCACTGGGGTGGTGTCACTGGCCACTGCACAGTGCTCTCTGTTCACTCCTCACAGCCCTGCTCTTGACTCCCATGCAGGCTGTGAGGGTGTCTCAGGCCAGGATGAGGAGAGCTTTCTATACTTCACCTACAGCAGCAACCTCAGTGGCATTCTTCTTCATGGCCTACCTGCAGGATTTTAAGCTTGACTTTGGCAATTACCAAGGCCAAACTAGTCAAAGTTGGCATGCAGGCAAGGAAAAGTTAATAGTGAAACAGCTTTTGTAATAGAAAAAGTTTCAACTCAACAAAGAAGAAAAATAACCTGTCAAAATTAGCTGATGAGAAAGTATGAGAGTGCACTTCCATCACTATAGTATAAAAAGGTAATTTGGGTACAAAAGAAGAGTTTGCCACTGGAATATCAAAAGTAGTTAAAAGCAATAGAACCAAATGACCATATTGATATAATAGAACCATATTGATATAAAAGAAAGGTCTCAGAACAAATTAAAGACGTTATCAGAAAGGGGAAATACAAACTCATTAGAACGTAACAGAATATATTTAACGATGTTCTATTTGCTAATATAAAATATTTTTAACACTTGAGACCAAGGATCTGGGATATCTCTATGTTTGATCCATTTTCAACAATGCTTTGAAGGAATATCTCACTTGGGTAATTCCTCATTTATAGACTATAAAAAGAAACTGGGTTAGGAGTTGGAGCATTTAAAAGGGGGTTATGAAGCTCTGGAATGTGTGAGTACCCCTTGTGTAAACACTTAGAGCTATGTTGTTGAGTAGATCTTAAGTGTCTTCTTGCTCTAGCAAAGGATAGATTTATAGCTTGCTGGACAATGGTGCTGATGAATTGGTCTGCTCAGGCTGAGATTTCTAAAAATCAGGTTAGGAAGAGTAAGAAATCTCCAAAGGCAATTGATAAAAATATTTTAAAATTGAAGAGATGGCATACTCTTTGTAGAGGAATAAATATGTTTGTGGTTTACAAAAACAAAGTTTTTGGTTCTTACTATTTCTAGGGTTTTCTAATTTATTTTAATACAAAAATATTCAACATGCTACAGCACTGCACTTTGGGGTATTGTTCTCTACATCCTAACACACCTTATGGTATTAAATTAGAATTGGAGATATCAATAGCAACTTGTGGTTTTAGTATACAAAGATAGATATAGAAGATACAGATACATACATATATCTACATTCACACACAGATACTACTACCTAGCCCTGCTATTAAGAGTGCCTAGACAAAATAAAACTAAAAATAATTACCAAAAGCCCTGATCTTATTCCCAAAATATTTATCATAAAAGAAGTCTGATTGCCTTGGAAAAATTGCTGATTCTAGAGCTGGGATTGGAAAGTATAAGATAAGGCAGAAACATCTTTCATATTCAGAATGAAAAGAAATGCTCAAATAATGTGAGAACATGTTAAAAAGTAACAGAAGCCAGCCTGAAGAGACTCACATTGACCAAATTTCAGACAATCTAGGCATCAAAATTAATGCTGAGTGTTATTAATAAAAAATCATTTAATAAAATAATATATATGCCCATATTCATATAAATATATAAATAAAACAAGGATTAACCACATGGAGAAGAATGAAAAGCTCTTCCAGTAAAGGTAGAAGAAATGACATAGATTACAAAAGAACAATTTTGCAGTTATCAGAATAATTATTTATCTCAGCAAGAATCGTAAATGGATGCTAATACTAATAGGAGAAAGTTGGATGAGGAACAAGAAAGTTTCAAACTATTTGCCCACAAATTACTTCTTGCTAAATATAGGAGAGTGAAGGATCCTGGTAGACAACAACTTGCCTTAGTGATCAAAGTTAACATAATCAGTAATGAAATCTACTGACATCAGGTACCTCTTGATACTGTGCACTAAAAATGGAATAGCATCACTTCTCTGGTATTCTATGCAAAATTGCATAACATTTAATTACAGGAAAACTGCAGAAAACAAATTGTATGACATTCTACAAAATAACTAGTCTTTGCTCTTTAAAAATATCAATGTCATAAACAAAAAATGAAGAGAGGCTGAGGTACTGAAGAAAGAACGATTTAAAATACTATAATGGGCATTATTGGGATATTGGATAAAATCTGAATACAGATTGTGAATTGATAATAGCATTGTATAATTCGTAAAGAATCTGATTTTAATAGTTATACTGTAGTTATAAAAAATCAGATGCCTAGGATACATACATTAAGCTTTTTGAAATAATGTATCACAATGTATGCAACTTACTCTTAAAATGTTTGGAAGTAATTATATATTACATAAGTATTTTCTAAACTATCATGATATCTATAACTATGCAAATATATAAATATATATTCCATATAATTGCTTCCTTATATATTAATGTGTATATATCTATAGTTATATATACACACACACACAGAAAGAATCATAATTATTGGGGAAAAGTATACAATTGACAAATTTTGGTAAAACATATGATGGTGCTGTGTGCTGTTCTTGCAAATTACCACTGTATTAGGCTATTCCCATGCTGCTGTGAAGCAATACCCAAGACTGGGCAATTTATAAAGAAATGAGGTTTAATTGACTCACAGTTTTGCATAGCTAGGGAGGCCTCAGCAAACTTGCAATCATGGCAGAAGGCATGTCATCACAGGGCAGCAGGAAAGAGAATGAGTACAAGCAAGGAAAATGCCAGATGCTTATAAAACCATCAGGGCTCATGAGACTCACTCGTGATCATGAGAACAGCCCTGGAAAAACTGCCCCCGTATGATCCAATTATCTACCTGGTGCTGCCCTTGACACGTGGGAATTATTACAATTCAAGGTGAGACTTGGGTGAGGACACAGAGCCAAACCATATCATTTCACCCCTGGACTCTCCCAAATCGTATGTCCTCACATTTCGTGCCCTTCCAGCAGTCTTCTAGTCTTTACTCATTCCAGTATTAACTCAAAATTCCAAGTTCAGAGTCTCATCTGAGATAAGGCAAGTCCCTTCTGCCAATGAACCTATAAAATTAAAAGCAAGTTAGTTACTTCTTTGATACAATGAAGGTACAGGCACTAAGTAAATACACCTGTTCCAAATGAAATAAATTAGCCAAATCTAAGGGGCTACAGGCCCCATGCAAGTCCGAAATTAAATAGGGTAGTCACTAAACATTAAAGTTGCAAAATGATCTCTATTGACTTCATGTCTCACATCCAGGTGATGTTGATTCAAAGGGTGGGCTCCCACAGTCTTGAGAAGCTCCACCCTTGTAGCTTTGCAGGGTATAGCTCCCCTCCTGGCTGCTTTCATGGCAGGCATTGTGTCTGTGGCTTTTCCAGGTGCACAGGACAAGCTGTCAGTGGAACTACCATTCAGGAGTCGGGAGGATGGTGGCCCTCTTCTCACAGCTCCACTAGGCAGTGTTCCCGTGGGGACTCTGTGTCGGGGCTCCATCCCCACATTTCCCTTCTGCGCTGCCACAGCAGAGGTGCTCCATGAGGGCTCCACCCCTGCAGGAAACTTCTGTCTGGACATCCAGGTGTTTCTATACATTTTCTGAAATCTAGGCAGAGGTTACCCAATTACAATTCTTGACATCTGTTCACTCTCAGGCTCAAGACCACATGGAAGCTACCAAAGGCTTGGGGCTTGCACCCTCTGAAGCCACAGTGTGAGCTGTACCTCGACCCCTTTTAGCCATGGCTGGAGTGACTGGGATGCAGAGCACCAAGTCCTTAGGCTGCACACAGCAGGGTGGGCCTGGGCACAGCCCACAAAGCCATCTATTTCCCTCCTAGGCCTCTGGGCCTGTGATAAGACGAGCTGCCGCAAAGGTCTCAGACATGGCCGGGAGACATTTTCCCCATTGTCTTGGTAATTAACACTTGGCTCCTTGTTGCTTATGCAAATTTCTGCAGCAGGCTTGAATTTCTCCCCAGAAAATGGATTTTTCTTTTCTGGTGCATCTTCAGGCTGCAATTTTTTTCAACTTTTATTTTTTCAAACTTCCTCTTGAATGCTTCGCCACTTAGAAATTTCTTCTGCCAGATACCTTAAATCATCTCTCTCAAATTCAGAGTTCCACAGATCTCTAGGGAAGGGGCAAAATGCTGCCAGTCTGTTTGCTAAAGCATAACAAGGGTGACTTTTACTCCCATTCCCAAGAAATTCCTCATCTCCATCTGAGACCACCTCAGCTTGGACATCATTGTTCATATCATTATCGGCATTTTGTTCAAAACCATTCAACAAGTCTTTAGCAAATTCCAAGCTTCCCTACATTTTCCAGTCTTATTCTGAGCTCTCCACACTGTTCCAGCTTCATCCTGTTACTGAGTCCCAGAATCACTTCCACATTTTTGGATATCATTATAGCAGCATCCCACTCTCTGTAGTACCAATTTACTGTATTAGTCTGCTCTTATGCTGCTATGAATAAATGCCTGAGACAGGGTGATTTATACAGAAAAGAGGTTTAATTGACTCACAGTTTCGTATGGCTGCGGAGGCCTCTAGAAACATAGTCATGATGGAAGGCACCTCTTCACAGCATGTCAGGAGAGAGAATGAGTGCAAACGGGAGAAATACCAGACGCTTATAAGACCCTCAGGTTTCATGAAACTCATTTATTATCACAAGAACAGCATGAGGGAAACTGCCCCCATGATCCAATTACTTCTACCTGGTCTGGCCTTTGACACAAGGGACTATTACAATTCAAGGTGAGATTTGTGTGGGGACATAGAACCAAACCATATCAACCTGTGAGTTTGAAATTATATCAAAATAAATTCCAATAAATGTATTTTCATAAATGGGATGTGGTTAATGTTCCCTAGCCTGTTTTCTAGCTTTTAAATTTTTTTTAGCAGCAAATGAAGTGACACTGTGGCAGTTGTCTCTCCCTGAGAGCCATTCAGAATAGTAAAATAATAACTAACATTCAATGAGGGCTTACCACATAGCTTTCACAATGCTCTCTTTATTTGCATTATGTAATTCCCACAACAACTTTTTGATACAGGTATTATTTCGTTTTATGAGAAGAGGTCCAAAAGAAGTGAAATAATTTTCTATAAGTCACTGAACTAGAATGATAGAAAGAAGAATTGAATTCTAAAGTTCCAGCTCATAATTACAATGCTTCACCCTTTGCTTTCTCTTAGAATCAGTTCATTTTTTTCCACTATGATAAAATCCTTTCTTAAGACCTCAAAAATAATTTATACATCCAAAAGACAAAAGTGGTTGGGTTAGCTGAAATACATTATTGTAGGTTTATCTCAAAATTCGGCTGAGGAAATTTGGAAAACCAAAGGATCTAGAAGCATGGATGGTCGCAAACTGATAGTTATATTCTGAATTGCATTTATTTTTTGTCAAAGAAGGAAAGCAATAATATGTACACCTGAGATATCCAAATTGCTAAGTTTTAGGTAGTATACATGCAAATGGTGCCTTCAATGCCTCAAGGTACATAGAAAACTACCTTTAAATGGCACACTATTTGAGGTGTTAAAGTCTGTTCTTTCTGTTTTTCTTGCTGAATCTCCTAGCATCTGTGTAGGGATAAGGTAGTGATTAATTCCACAACTGGACATCAATTCGTTATTTATATCTGAAGAGAAAAAATGTTGTAATAGTTAAAAACATAACTATCATATAAAACTAAAGGTGCATATTGATATAAAGATCCATTTAATCAGAAATAAGAGAAGGTTAGAGGAAGAAAGACAACCACTTATGAGAGTTATAGATATTACTAGATAGATAAAACAAGACCAAGAATTGATGGTTGTTGTCAGGGAGGGAAATACAAACATTCACACATGTCGTTAACAATTATAATTGCTTCATACTATATTTTGGATTTTTTTTAGATTACAATGTGAAGGAATCATTCTGTAATTAAAATGAATTACAGGTCTCTCTGACATTCCCCTGCACACCTGTCATTAAAGTCTCTTCTTCGTGCAAAGGAGAGGGGCTTCTCTGAGGTTTCCCTCATCTGACTAAAGAAACTTCTCCAGAAGGAATGTGATTGCCGTCAACACTCTCTCTGGAATCTACATTAACCGGAGAACATTAACTTGCATTGCAGGAGAGGAAACTAAAGCCTCCATGCCCAGAACACCATGACCAAACAGACTTTTTACCTATTCTTCTAAGAGACTTTATCTGCATTTAATAAGGCAACTTTGTTTTGCAGTGTAGTTCCTCGCCTCACCCTCCCATACCTTGTCACCACTACCCTGCAGGACCCTTCAAGCCTCTATTTCTTTCTGTAGCTGAAAGTGCTATTTAAGCTTCAACCATCTGGTCCTTCTTTGAGTCTTACATTTTGTGGGACTCCCGTGAATACACACAAAATAAATTTGTGTGCCTTTTCTCCTGTTAATCTGTCTACGATCAAGTTTATTTCCAAGACTATTAAACCTTCAGAGAGCATAAGAATAGTTCATTTGGCTCCTATACCTCTTTCTCTCCTTTGCATTTTACTCTATTGAATTCTATCAAATATACTTAACAAAAGCAAACTTTCAGAATCGTTCTACCTGTATCTTTGTATTTTTCCAAGCCTGTCAAATGCTTTTGCCTGCTTTTTTCCCCCTCTATATTAAACTCAGGCTCAATTAAAATTGCCTGATAGTGCTAAATGACCAAACACAAAAACCAGGAGCCCAGAGGACCTCGCAGTCTAGTTGAGAGTATTCATATGTAAGTATGTATTACAACATTGTGTAAATGGGTTTGCTTTGATTCAGAAGTGCAGTGTTATAGAGTGTAGAGGAGAGGAGAAATAATAACTCTGCCGTTGGCTGGTGTGTTGGAGTCTGGCTTAATGCTGAGTAGACACTGAAGAGATGGAGTAGGATGATGGCAGCAGAAGGGACTCTTAACCTGAGGGATGCAGTGAGTCTCTAAACAGGGTATTCCGACTCAGAAAGCAGGAAAGGAGCTTAGTGGGTCAGGGTCTCAACAACAGTCACATTCAGATACAAAATGGGAAGTTAACTGGGACAACAAGCTGGATGCCATCTGGAAAAATAAGAAAGAATATCTAACTCACAAGACAGAGATGACCAAGTAGACGTTTCCAGTTGCTAGAGGCCAAAGAAGATAGAGAAATCTAAATGCTGATTATGCTGTCCCTGAAAGGCCTTTGAGTGAAAAGGGCTTTGCTGCTTCCCAGGCATTTCAGCCAAGTTTGAAACTGCACCGGTTTGTTTCCAAGCTCCAGTTGTTAATGACTGAGGGTCAGTTAAGTGACAGATTTAGTTTTAGATTTTACAATGTGCTCAACCCTGTGCTAAGATGTCAGCACGGATTAAAAAGAAAGGCCAAAAATTCATTCTATATCCTTTGTGTTCAAATGCATGCACTAGCGGCAAATTTTGGCCAATTTGCAAAAATGCTTCTGAAAATATTAAGGAAGGATAATTACATAAAATGTAAGGCTTGGAGATCAGCAGTGTGTTTGCTACACTACAGTAAGTTTGCTGTACTACAAAAGATACCACATTTTTAAAAATCATAACAAAACAATTTACAATCACTTTTTTATTCATTTATGTTTTAGTAACTTAGAATCTTGAAGCAACAAATCTTTCACAAATGTAAAATTTTTGAACAGGGAAAATTGAAAGCAAACTTTCTGCAACCTAGTATGGCATACTGTAATTTTCATTATGGAGATAAATGTTTTTAATTCAATCATTTTAAATTAGTTATGCTTCATTTTCATCTATAACTCTTGAAATATCTTTCAGTCAGGGCCCTGGAGAATCCAGTATAAAATGGCTCAAATGACAAATGATCCAAAGCAAAATATTTTACTGATATGAGAAACCATTAAGACAGCAAAATTAACTTTTTAAATATATCTTTTTTGTTTTGAGCCTTCAATTCCTAAAATGTTTCTACATATCATGTTGCAATAATGATATAATTATAATAAGTCTGCTAGTACTTATAGTGACAAATTTATTCCTAGTTAGTTCATTTGTTTTTATGTAGGAACTTCCATAAGATTGCACTTTAATTCAGTATTAACCAGGCTATTATTTGAAAGTGTTTCCAACTTGGCAATAAATGGTGGTGATTTAGTTATAATTAAATAGAAATGAGTATATGAAAGCCTAATGAAGTTCAGAGAAGTATTCATTATGTTTCAACATTTATATTATCTAGTCTACCAATAAATTGTTATACCTCTATTGTAATTAACTGGGAATTAACTCATTTAATTTTTTAAAAACAATTTCTGGTCTCAGACTTCTTATTTTGTTATATATCCATTGAAAACCTAATTGAGAGTGTAGAAAACATATTTTTAAATGAATCAAAACAAAAAAAAAATTAGTGTAGCGTCACAAGTGAATTACAATTGACTGAAGCAGTTTACTGAATCAAGATGGATCTAGTAGCACCCAACATTTTTCTGCATTTTGTATCTCTGATACTTATCATCAATTCTCTCCCTGAATCTTTCCATATTTTAGAGTTCAATGCTTTATCAAATACTGTGCATCCTATTTCTTTCCTGTCTCTTATTATCTGTCATAAAGGCATATCACATTAGCTCTTGTCATGAGTCATTTTTAATTTCTAAAGCATGAGGTCTTTTACTTGTTTTCATCGCTGTGTTTTAATGGATTTGCTTAGCTGGGCAGGATGTATTTTTGTTTTCCCATCCCACCCCCATCTTGCCAAATATTTGGAAAATGTTAGGAATTAACCAAGTAGTTAAGGTTTTTCTTTTGTTCTTAAAAACTTTATTGAGATATAATTTGTACACACTACAATTCATTTAGAGTACACAGTTCAGTGTTTTTTACTATATTGATGGGTGTGCTACCATCACCACAGTCAAGTTTGGCTAATTTTCATCACCTCAAAAAACAAAACAAACAAAATTCCAGGCATACCCAGTGGCTCATGTCTGTAATCCCAGCCCTTTGGGAGGCAGAAACAGAAGGCTTACTTGAGCCCAGGAGTTTGAGACCAGCCTGGGCAACATAGGGAGACCCCTGTGTCTATACACACATACCCAAAAATAGCCAGGAATAATGGAAAAGTTTTTAGTAGTTCTAGCTGCTTGGCAGGCTGAGGCAAGAGGACCGCTTGATCCCAGGAGGTCAAGGCTGCAGTGAGCCGTAATTGTGCCACTGCACTCCAGCCTGGGCAAGACCCGTCTTAAATAAATAAATAAATAAATAAATAAATAAATAAATAAATAAATAAATAAATAAATAAATGAAACTCCATGTCCTTTAGCTCTCACTCTCCTATTTCTCCTAGAAGTAGAACTGCGGGGTCATATGCTAACTCTCTATTTGACATTTTGAAGAAATGCCATACTAGTTTCCAAAGCGGCTCTACCATTTTACATTCCCACTATCAGTGTATGTGTGTTCTGATTTATACATATCCTCCTTAATAGTCATTACTATGTAATTTTTTATTATAGTTTTGTGGTGAGCATAAAGTGGTATCTCATTGTGGTTCTGATTTGCATTTCTCTGGTTAATGAAGCTGAGCATTCTTTCTATATGCTTATTGGCCATTTAGGTATCTTTCTTGGAGAAATGCCTTTGTCCACATTTTAAATTGGATTATTTGCCTTTTACTGTTGAGCTGTTAGAGTTTTTATATATTTGAAATACAAGTTCCTTTTCAGATATATGGTTTGCAAAAAAAAAAAAAAAAAATTGGCTGCAGATTTTTCTTATGCATTAACAAGATTAGTTGTGATTAGTGTCACTAGTGACACATCAGTGAATATTCTGAACCCAGTTACTGGGTGAGTTCAGTCTCCTTTTGGTATTTATTTCTTGTGTTTGAAATGAACAGTAGTAAGTGAATGTTAGAATAAAGTTGGGAACAACAGCTATCCTTTCTTTGCAATATAATTACTCCTCCATGTAAGACTCGTAAAAAGCCCTAACTCTAACATTAAGTCCCTGACACTTTGCATAACCACAAAATCTCTTATGGAGACTAGAGCACTGGAGAATTACAGTCCCCAGAAATGAATTTTCCTCTTCTTCTGTCTCTTGAAGGGCCTGTCACTAAACTTCATTAAGGTGTGAAAGTTGTCAGAATCAAAATGTTGTTACTAATGTTAAGAAAAACAAGAACAGCAAAAATAGACAGATAGAGCTGGAGAAGGCCATGAAAGCAGGGTTCTCATGCATATGTGCCCTGGTAACAAAAACTTTCAAAAAAGGCTGAAAAAAGCCACAACCTTACACACAGGTCATTGCAACCTTAAACAAAAAATATTTCTACAAGGACATCTGCCCAGCAACTGCCTGTCCAAACTTGAACTCGTAGCACCCTTGTTATTGATTTTTGTAGCCAAGGACAATTATTTCAAAACAATTATGTAATCTTCCTCATTACTTTCCTTTAGAAATACTTGTCTTCCTTTACCTCTCTGCATACACACGTAATTTACTATAGCATGCATATTCCCATTGCAATGCTCTATACCCAAATACGTATCTTCTCCTTTAGAGAGCCTCTCTCTGTTATTTAGGCTGATAAAGGCAAAGACTATAAAGATGGCAAGGGAAATAAATATTCTATATCTCATTCCAATCTAAAAGGCCTTTATTTGTCACATCTAATAATTTATATCTATGTATTCTACTTCTGTATGTTCATCATAAATATACATCCTGTTTAAAATCTCTCGTTTTTAAGAAAGGCTCACATTTGGTCCTGGAGATGACTCTAAAGCAGGCTAATGAGTTTATGTCAACCCATTCACATCTATCTGCTTTTTAGTTTCTCCTTTTTATGTAATTTAGTAGCCAGTAATGGAACCCTTAACTCTAGGGAATAGCAATACAGACTGGATATCACTAGTCTTTCTCCCATTGCTCTTCTGGCATCAACAGATCGAACTAGTTAAGTTCTTGCTTATTGTTTAGTTATGTTTTGTTTTCATACTGATCGACTGGTTCCTTCTAATAGCTCATCCTGTGCTAATGGTTATTCTGAAGGTGTCATTCAGCCATTACAGTTGGGAAAATTTGAGTTCATTTATCTCATTCTTTAGAAGGCTTTATTTTCCCAGCATTACTTAGACTGCATAATGCTTTCCCTGATATTTTTCTATAGGTAGCTATTGCTTTTGCATGTGGTCTTCAAATGAGTCTTCGTATTAATCAGAAAATACTACTACTCAGTTCAAATGGAATTCCCACTTATCCCTACATTCTGTACCCTTTCCCTTGTTGGATACTCCCAATGTTTCATCCATCTACATTCATGGATGTGGAAAATAATTTTTTTGCTGTGGTTTCTCTAGTGAAAGAAAACCTCTCTTCACTATTGCCCTTTTATCTTTAGCTTTGCATTTTTAATTGTATCATGTCAATTTCAGCTTTAAATTAAACAAATAGGTATAATGTGCTAGTCAGTGTGACACAACCATCCTCTCACAAAATGAAGCTCCACAGATGGAAACTCACTATACTAATAGTCATATTAGGTGTATATGTTGTTACATAAAAGGAAATATTATTAAAACTAAGTCAAAGAAAGGCCCAAGTCTTTCTCTCTTAGGATGTTGTAATGAGACAACACAGAAAACAAGCACTGACATTTAAAATAATTCCAAAAATTTTAGTGAGTTTGTTTACTTTATAACTTGTCACTGCTGCTACAGCACCCTCTGAACATAAAGAGGTTTCAAAGGTCCTCTGTTGACTAAATAACCTTATTTCTGCCATATTATTGATTTTACAGTGCTGCATTTTAGCTTCCTTCAGGCCATTTCCTCCAGGCTACTCTTTACTTCCTAAGGCAATAACCATTTTTAATCTTGCCAACCAAGCAAGAGATGGCTTGCTGACAAGAAGCCAGCTGCCAAGCCCCTAGCACTCCCTCAGTTCTCATCCTGCACTCAAAGAATAATGTGACATATCAGCAGCAAAATTCTTCTTTTATTTTCAGATTGACCTGAGATTCTTATTTCAGGGCAAAAGAAATATGCTCATATTTGAAAAGATGGAAGATGCAAACTTTGAGTTAGATAGTTTAGGTTGCTTCTGCAGGAGTCGAGTATTTATAACTACTCATTTCTCTCCCACAACATATATGCCGTTAAAACATTTTTCTCCTTCAGCTCTTACCTCTGACACTTCTTCGTGTTACATGTAACCACAGTGGTTAAAAGATCCTTTGAACTATAATCACTTCCCGTTTGAAATGAGAAAATGAAGGTCACAACTTGAGACTTTTTAAAAGAGTAAAAATTCACAGAGATAACCATATTTATAGATATGAAAGCATGAGTTTAAAAATTAGAAGAAAACATTATTCCATTACATCAGAATACTTTGATTTTTATATCATTCCTCATATAGCATGGGGCAGTATTTTTTGGAAGGATTAATTGAGATACTGTAGGTATCTGACAGATAATAGGGCCTAATAAAGATGTTCTATTAGGATTCAGTGAAGACAATAAAGCAATTCAAAGTTGATTGAACCTTTACCGTGAAAAGGTGATTCTGTGTAGCTTACAGTACAATTAGCTTTTTTTTTAATTTTTAAATTTGAATGAATTTTTCAATCAAATGTACAGGGTAGTCCCTTGCACCCTTTTCCCACCTTCTCCCTATGTGAACACCTTGTGTAACTATAGTATAATTATCAGAACCCAGTGATTGACATGGGCAGTATTCACAGAGCTTGCTCAGATTTTACCATTTATAAATGCATTCATTTGTGATGCAATTCTATAAAATTTTATCACAATTTTATCACCAATGGCCTGGAGGAAATAGCCTGGAGGAAATGGTGCAAAGGAAGCTGTAACTACCATCATAAGCTCCTTGGTAGCCACACCCCCAGGCTCTCCCACTCTAAATGCTGACAACCGTTAATCTTGCTTTCCATCTCTTTAACTGTGTTATTTAAGAGCACCATATAAGTCAGATCATAGTCTTAGTATTAAACTTTTGATGTTGGCTTTTTTCATTCAGTATAATTTATTAGAGGTTTATACAAGTTTTTGTGTGTATCCATAGTTCATTCCTTTTTATTGCTGAGTACTATTTCGTGGTATGGATGTGTATCACAGTTGCTTGAAACATTCCCACCTCAAGAGGTGGTATGTAGGTAGTTTCTAATGTTTTTGCTATGATTGCAATGTTGCTATAAACTTTTATGGACACCTTTCTGTGTGAACATAGTTTTTGTTTTGCTGGGAAAAATACCCAAGGGCACAATTGCCAAGTTGTATGGTAAGCCTATTTTTAATTTTAAAAGAAACTGTTCTATCTTGCAGATAAAAATATAATGTAATGTCTTCAATAATATAATTTCTATATTTCCCACTAGTATGTCTTTTGCCCATTTTTCTGATTGAATTATCTTTTTTTTAATGTCAACCTTTGTGAGTACTTGTAAATTACAGACAATAGTCCTTTTATGCATAAGTGGTTAGCAAATATTTTCTCCCAGTCTGTGACTCTTGTATTCATCCTCTTAACATAGGTTTTCACAATATACAAGTTTCTAATTTTATTAAGGTCCAATTAATAATTTTCATTTAATAATTAGAACATTAAATTAAAAATTAGAATTTTTCCTCTAATAAAGTCCAAATTTATAATTTTTTAAATGAATTGTGCTTTTAGTATCAAATATAAAATCTCTTTGCCTGACTCTGAGTCCCAAAGAGTTTTAGTTATTTTTTTCAAACACCTTGCATTTACATTTTACATTTAAGCCTGAGATCCATTTCCAGTTAAGTTTTCTAGAAGGTGTAAGATTTAGGTCAAGGATTTTTTTGTTTGCTTGTTTATTTTTTTTCTTTTTTTGACTAAGAATATCTAATTGTTCCAATATCATTTGTTAGAATGGTATCCCTCCTTCATTGAGTTTCTTTTGCACCTTTGTCAATAATCTATTGTGCGTATTTGTGTGAGTCTATTTTTGGGTTCTCTCTTCTGTCCCAGTGATTTATGTGACTCTTTCTTTAGTAGTACTACATTGTCTGTTTTACTATAGGTATGTGGCAAGTTTTAACTTAGTAGGAGTTATTCCTCTCACATTATTCTTTTTTTTTTTCAAAATCATTTCAGCTGTTCTAAGGCTAATCCCTGTCCATATAAATTCTAGAATAAGCTTTTCTATACCCAAAAAAATAATTGCTGTATTTTTGATAGGAATACATTAAACCTCTACATCTTTGGGGAGAATTGAGAACTTTATTATGCTGTCTTTTAATACATAAACATGGTAAGTGTCTCCAGTTATTTCTGTCTTCTGTGAGTTCTTTAATCAACATTTTATAACTTAAAGCACATAGAGGTCTACATGTGTTTTTAGATTTATACCTAAGTATTTATCTTATATGAGGCAAATGTAAATGCTATTGCATTTTATTTTGTATTTCACTATCTTGCTGAATCCATTTATTGATTCAGTAATTTTTTGATAGATGTTTTGGGATTTTCTATATAGGCAAACATGTAATCTACAAATACAGACAGTTTTATTTCTTCCTTTCCAATCAGTGTACTTTTTGTTTCCTTTTCTTGCCTTATTGTGATGGCTGAAGCTTCCAGTCTTAAATTCAACAAGAGTAGTGATAGCAGAAAGTCATGCCTTGTTCTCAGTAGAAGCTCATTAGGTATGATGTTTTGTTGTAGGTGTTTTTGTAGATGATCTTTATCAAGTTGAGCAAGTTTTCTTTTATCCCTAGTTTGCTGAGAATTTTTACAATAAATGGGTATTGGATTTTTTCAAACCTTTTTGTGTTAATTGATATGATCATATGATTTTTCTTCCTTAGTCTGTTATGTTGAATTGCATTGAGTGATTTTCAAATATGCAGTCACTCTCACATACTTGAAACCAATCCCATTTGGTCATGATAGTTATACTTCATAAATTTAATTTGTAATATTTTGTTGAGAGGTTTGACATCTAAGTTCATGACAGATATTAGTCTGTAGTATTTTTTCCTACCGATTTTTATATGGTTTGGTTAACAGGTAATATTGTCCTCAAAATGAGTCAGAAGCATTCCTTTCTTTTCTATATACTGAAAGAGTGAGCAAATCTGTTAATTCTTTATATTTGCTGGTGAAAACATCTAAACCTAGAGATTTCTGGGGAAGAGGAGCATTAGAATTGCAAATTAGGTTTGTTTAGGTTGAGTAAACTATTGATCTTTCCTCAAGTTAACTGATTTTATCCTGTGTCATCGTTACTTTTGAGAACATCTAGTCAGGTTTTTATTTGGCTATTAAAATATATTTTTCAGTTCTAACATTTTCATTCATTTATTTTTTATAACTATTTTTTTCTAAGATTTCTAAGATTTTAGTTTTTCTTCATGTGTTTCAAAAGAATTTGAAACTGCTTCCTGAAGCAATTTAGTGATGGCTGCTTTGAAATCCTGGTTATATCATTCCAACATGTGAATAATCTCAGAGTTGATTTTGATTGATTTTTTTTTTTCCTCTGTCAAGTTATGCTTTTCTTAGTTCTTAGTACTACAAGATATTTTTCAGTTCTATCCTTTACATTTTGCACATTTTCATGGGGTACTCATGATCCTATTTAAAACTTCTATTTTATCAGGGAGTCACATTATTAGGCTTACATGTAAGTCCTATATTTTGTAAGTTTTAGTTTCAATGACAGTTTAGTTCTCAGAACCTTGGCAGTGATATTCTGCTGTGCTTTACCTCTCTGTGCTGCCTGCAGGTAAGTTAGGTTTCCCAGTGGGAACTAGCTAGGAATGGATCCTGCCAGACTCTTCTGATACTGCAACTCTGGGTAGTTGGCCCACTCACTGTTGCAGGTAGAGACCTTGCTCATGCTGACCGTGCTCATGCTGACACTGCAGCAGAATAGGACTGTGATTCTAGGCATGTAATCTGTAGATTAGGAGATGAGTCCTGTCCTAGGATTTACTTTGCTGTTGTGAGCAGAATATCAGAATATGCGCTGTGGGGAATGGACTGGCCTACCTGGTTCGCTGGTTGTGACCACTGTAGACAGATCAAGTTTTATTTTATTATTTATTTTTATTTTTACTTCTTTTTTGAGATGGAGTCTTGCTCTGTCGCCCAGTCTGGAGTGTAATGGCATGATCTCAGCTCACTGCAACTTCTACCTCCTGGTTCAAGCAATTCTCCTGCCTCAGCCTCCTGAGTAGCTGGGATTACAGGTGTGTGACACCACGCCCAGCCAATTTTTGTATTTTTAGTAGAGACGGGGTTTCACCATGTTGGTTAGGCTGGTCTCAAACTCCTGACCTTTTGATCTGCCCGCCTCGGCCTCCCAAAGTGCTGGGATTACAGGCAGATCAACTTTTAATCAGCATTTTATAATTTAAATTGTATAGATGTCTACATGTATTTTTAGATTTATACCTAAGTATTTGTCTTATATGAGGTAATTATAAATGGTATTGCATTTTATTTTATATCCCATTATATTGCTGAACTCATTTACTGGTTCAATAATTTTTTTGATAGCTATTTTGGGATTTTCTATATAGGCAAACATGTAATCTGCAAATCAAGATAGCCTTATTTCTTCTTTATGACCTCTCCAGGAGTGCTACCCTCCAAGTATTTCAATGTGCTTACCAATCTAGAATTTCATCCAATATTGTTGTTGGAGAGTTTTTGTAGAACTTTATTTCTTTTTTTTTTTGAGACGGAGTCTCGCTCTGCCGCCCAGGCTGGAGTGCAGTGGCCGGATCTCAGCTCACTGCAAGCTCCGCCTCCCGGGTTCACGCCATTCTCCTGCCTCAGCCTCCCGAGTAGCTGGGACTACAGGCGCCCGCCATCTCGCCCGGCTAGTTTTTTGTATTTTTTAGTAGAGACGGGGTTTCACCGTGTTCGCCAGGATGGTCTCGATCTCCTGACCTCGTGATCCACCCGTCTCGGCCTCCCAAAGTGCTGGGATTACAGGCTTGAGCCACCGCGCCCGGCCTGTAGAACTTTATTTCCAGTCTCCCTAGCCCCACTTCCTCGAGGTTCCTGGGTAGAGCTGAAAGTTCCAACCCTTTAATCATTTGGCCTTTCTGAAGAATGGTCCTATCCTGAGGTTATCTAAGTGTCCCATCCTAAGTAAATCTCATTAGCATAAACTCTGATGTGATCACAAGGGGCTCCTTATGAATAACAAAAGACACTCCTACCACTTAGGGAAATTCTAAGGATTTTAGGAGCTCTGGGCTGGGAAGCAAGGACAAAAACCAGATACATTTCTCATTATGTCATAACCCAATGGGTTCTTCTTACTTGCTTTCCATGAAAAAAAACCAATGCACTAAGAACAGCAGGTGTTGCAAGAAAGACAGAGTTTAATTATCACAGGGCCAGCCAGGCAAGGAGAATAGGAGAAATTTGTCAAATCCACTTTCATGAGAATTCAGAGGCTGGGGATTTCAAGGATCCTTTGACCTGCAGAGGGCTGGGGAACTGAAACGATTGACTGGAGATGAAATCACAGGGATGTCTCAACTGAGTCAGCTCCTGAGTTGGTGTGGGTCTCAGGACTACGTAGTGTGTCTTGGTTTGCCAAAATGCTTAATCTGAAAAATATCTCAAAGACCACTTCTTTAGGTTACACAATAGTAATATTATCTATAGGAGTAGTTGGGGAGGTAATAAATCTTGTGACCTCTAGTTACGTGAGTCTGGAGCAGAAGGCAACTTGTAGAAAAGCAAGCTAAATAAGCAATGAATAGTTACTGTTTAACCACGCCCATTCTTGAGGAAAGTTCAGCTCCTGCCATAATTCTAACCTTGTGACCTTTTGTTAACCTTTCAAATACAGTTTCAATTTTTCAACAAGGAAGGGATCAGCAAAAGACTATTATGGCTTTCATACAGGAATGAGCAAAAGTAGTCTAGACTGGTAGAAGCAAGATGGAGTCAGTTAAGTTGGGTTTTCCTTACTACTTATAATATTTGCAAAGGCAGTTTTAATTATACCACAGTATCTCTATCCAATTTAGTATCAAATGTATCTCAGATGGTTCTTGTTTAATTATTTATTTGACTTGTCAAGCTTATATTTGTTATTAATAATTCAGGGAAAATGCTCTCCCAAGCTGTATATAAAATGACAGACATAAACTATTAATCAGCTTATTTTTCTCCTAAAAGTAGTAGAAAATTTATAATCACCCTGTTTCATAACACAGTTTTTCAAATCTCTTGATTATTCCAGGAATTAAAAGGAAAAAGACCGAGGTGGGACACCTTGGGGAGTCAATACTAATTTACGGTTTTGTTTTAATTATTTAAAATCTATAAGAAGATGTATTTCAGGGGAAGGATGATATTGAATAACCTAAAATGAAATTGATATTTTAGTTTATAAATGTCAAGTCTGAAAATTACTGATTTTTTTTTTTTTTTTAAAAACGGCTAAAAAGAAAAAATAAAAGGAATTAAAAGGCAAAGCAGATCCTCTTTGTTAGCCGTGTTTAACTCTGCTATTGCCTTTTCTTGGGCAACTAATTACATGATATTACTTTAGTATTTCCCCCCACTTTTTGCACCTGCTTTTGCAACTGTACATGCCTCTGAAATGGCCTTATCAGACCCAGCTAAATTACCGCACACAGAGGGGGACGTCTCTGTTCACCCCAGTGTAGAGCAGTTACTTCTTATCCTTCTCTGAATTATTTATTATCTGCTTCTCTTTTATTTGGCCGTTTGTTGAAGCTTCACCTATTTTATTGTGACTATTTCTGGCTTATTTGTGTAAAATGGATAATATCTTAATTTCATTTTGTCATCTATTTTAAATGTGTATGTGTATATATGTATGTGTGCATATTTGTGAGTTGATGTGTGAGCTGGCATATACTAATTCCTTCCTCTACATCCCACACTCCTTACTAGTTAGTCAGCATTGAGGTGTTGTGGTACTCTGGGTAAAACTGGAAATTAATGATGATTTTATGGACTTATATCAAGGATTGCAAGGGAATGTATATAGATCATAACATAGGCACATACTATGTATTAACAGAAATATATGTTTGAATAATGAAAAATTTTGAGCCCTAATTCTGAGGCATAATATTGCAGGTCAGTTTTGGCATGTTTAGAATATTACCCAATAACTAGAACTGTAGGTAAGCACTGGTTGACCTTTGAAAATGTTATTGCACTCCTCCTTTTTGCTGGCATGGTTATAAAATTACAGTGTGGGTTAACAATTAAGAACATGGATTTAAACAAGAGACTATCTTTAAAAAGATTGCCAAATGACCTTTGTAATTTTTTAACATTCACAAGATTTTAGTTTTCTTATTTTAAAAGAACATGTTTATGATACAAACTCACTGGGATGTTATGAAAATTAAAGAAGGTGTGCAAAGTGTCTAGCATTGTTAGTGCTCATTATATACACCTGTTGTTATTAAATATTAACATTTGGGTTGTTAATATGATGGTTGGACATCCTCTGATTTATACTGAATTTTTGTTGGTTTAAAATAGATAAGGATAAAGAACATATTCATTATTGCTTTCACAAAGGAAACTTTTAGAAGGGTTAAAAAGATAATGTGATTTTCCTCACTTTTTGCTCTAAGATTCATTGATCACAAGTATTATCATCTAAGTGTGAACAAGCTTTCTATGTGACTTATAATATCCCTAACTGATTATAACTAATAAAAAATTAAGAGACTATAAAATTAAAATATTTATTTGTAGAACATAAAGAATAGTTATGTTTAAAACCAAACAAAAAGGATAATATAAGAGTTAGAAAAGGAAAAGAAGTAGCACTATTGCAGAAACATATTATATATAATGTCATTTATTTATTTATTTCAGACAGAGTCTCACTCTGTCTTTTGTATTTTTACAAAATACAAAACATGGGGTTTCACCATGTTGCCCAGGTTGGTCCTGAACTCCTGAGCTCAAGTGATCCACCCACCTTGGCCTCCCAAAGTGCTGGGATTACAAGTGTGAGCCACTGCATGTGGCCAATGTATGCAAGTTAAACCTGCCTTGAAAACCAGTTCCTGGGACTGATCTTCATGTAATGGTAACATGTTCTCTCAAATGGAAAGATAATTAATTATAGAATTTCAGATCACTGGTGAATTACAACTAGGAGTATCTGATTCAATCACTGTGGCCATTGGATATGTCATGAACCCTTAAATAAAATTTCCTCTAAAACAATTTGATCAGTTGATCCCCTGCAGTAGGTTTAGGAGAAACTAAGTTTGTCAGGAGAAAATTATTCTCACGTTTTAAACTCCCATTTCCAGCTTACTACTTATTTTAGATTAGTTAGAAGAAGAATTTGAAAGGTGTGATACATGTCATTCATTCAACAAATGTGTAGAGAACTGAGGATTAAAAACTATTACAGGCCCAGTAAATACGTAGGTGACTGTGAAAAACACAATCTCTGCTCTAACAGAACTTAGATTTCAGAAAATGTAGAGGGAAAATTAATAATACTTTAAAAGTTTAAAAGACAATTTAGGTAGTGATAATTAAAAAACAGAAAAGAAAGACCTGATGTGATTGAGTGTAATTGGGGCAGTCAAGGAAGGCCTCATTGAGGAAGGCGAGGTCTGAATTAAAAGAGTAGCGAGGATCCTCCTAGTAGCTGAGCCTCCTACAGAGGAAGTAGTGAATATAAAAGTCCTAATGGGGGCACAAACTTGGTGCGGATGCCCAATAAAAAGGTAATTGGTGGTAGACGAGGTTGGAGAGATAGGAAGCCCAGGTTAGGCGTGGCATTTTAGGCTGCTGTAAAAGTCTGGACTTTACACTAAGTGTAATGGAACACAAACGGGTGTATTAATTCTTTAATTTGTTAAATGTTTGTAAACATCTATGAGAGACTTGGTTAAGAAATTAAGACATAGATGTCATGTAGAAATCCTATATGGGGTACCATACGTACAGTAACTCTTCACATGAGAAAAAAAAAAAAGAGCAGAACACTGTAAGAATTTAGAAGAGTGTATACTTAACTGAATACTTTTGGTGCACATTTATTAAAGAGGTAATATTTGAGTTGAGGTTTTAAGTATTAGTAGGGCTTTATTTCGTGGAACAAAGGCAACACAAAGCAGAAAATGAAGAGTAGTCTTAGAGAGAGGTAGAGGATAGTTTTATTGAAACAGGATGCATTTAGAAATGTGACAAGTCTGCAAAGGTAGTAGAGTTAGATCATTATGACTCTTGAATGCCAAGTTTAAAAGATAAGATTATATTTATCTGTACGGAGGAACAACATCAGTACTTTCACGTATGAGAATAGTACGATCAACATTGGCTATAGGGAGGTTTCGTTTCCGTGACTGGAGGAATGAAGAGAGCAGCAGTTTGAAAGAGGACTGGCAAGGCAGGTGAGGAAGAAAGGTGAGTGAGGGACTGTGAGGGGCGAAGGAGATTTACAGGCGCACTGAGTCTGCTCTGTTTTGTTCTTTCCATTTCCACTGCCACTGCCTGGTGTCAGTGCTTCACAATGGTGACATTGGTTCCACCTGTCTCTTTACCTCCTTTCTCTCACTACAGTGCTGCCGTAATGACTTTCAAAAACAAAGGTACTTCCGCCCCATGCAACAAGTAAAAAATAGCAAATAAACTTCCTGGGACTAACAGAATAAAATCTAACTCTAAAATAGTTTTCAAAATCCTCTAAAATCTCACTTCTTGCAATTTCATCTACTCTCCTCACCCATTGTTTACTGGATTGCATCCAGTTTCATAAACTTAGCATTGGCTTCACTTCCTCTTGGACTTTGTTTCTAGTGTTTCTATGACTTGTAATATGCTTTGCCATTTTCTTAACCTACTGCTAATCTGCTCATGTTTCAAAGAGAAAACTTATTTCACATCTCTTCTGGTATTTTCTCAAACCTGTCAATCAAATTCATTTGCTTCTTGCTCTTGTTACCATAATACTTTGCACATAAAGCTAGTATACACCAGTCCATGTTGCTCTTCACTAAAAGTTACTTCCAGCTGAGACTCAGTATCCACAGAGTTTCTGATAGGGTGGTGAAAAGGTTCTAGAAATAGACAATGGTGATGCTTGCACAACATGGCGAATATACTCAATGCCATTGAACTGTTTTTTTTAAAATGGTTAAAATAGTAAATATCATATATGTTTTTAACCACAAGAAAATATATTAAAAACTTATATTAAACAAAATATAAAATTAATGGTGAAACATTACTAGAATTTTGATTAGAAGCTAGAGAAAAATACTTCTGTTATCAGTATTTGTTGATACTGTACTGCTGGTTTAGCAACAGTAGGAAACCAAGAAAAAATACACAAAGGGCATATGGGTTAAAGAAAAGCATCATTTTCAGAAAAAAATAGATGTCTATATATTTTTAAAATCCAAATACTTCACTGACAAATCAAAAATATTTTATGTTATAATTTAAAAAAAATCTAAGGCCAAAGTTAAAGAGATAAAATTGCCAAATATTAATGAACACAAAATATCTATTTTGCATGGTCAGAAAATAAGTGTTATAATATTTATCTTACTCTGTGTGTATGTGTATATATTTAACTTTTACAATAAAAGGGTGGAGGGTGAAGGATGAAATGGTTTCATGATAAATTTTTCAAACATTTAAGAAGAAAATATAGACATGCACTCTTTAAACCATTACTTCACAAATGGAAAGAAAACTATCAATAAAACATACTTAAAGTACTTAAATAAAATTTTAAGAAGCTAAATAAAATAAATTTCAGTAGAAGTATAACAAAGTGATATTATTCTAGGAATAAAAAGAGCAAATTTAAGACAATCTAATGTAATTCAACAGATTAATAAAGAACAACAACAAAAAATACATATATATAACTACTTTGACAGGTACCCATTAAAACCATTTCCTGAAAACTAAAATTATTTATAACTAAAAATTAAGCTGGAAGCAAAATAGAAACACGAGAACACTTAATGAACATAATACCTACATTCTTGATTTGTGGTGAAATATAAAATTGTTCCAAAGTAAATTAGGAAGAAGACAAGGGAATTTCTACCACTATGATTAACATTTCCTTCAGGAAGTTTTAGACAGTGTATGAAGATATCAAATCAAAATGAAAGAATTAGGTATTCTCAAAGAGGGAAAATATGTATCTATTTGTGATATTAACATCACTGCATACCTAGAAAATCCAATCAAAACAACAGACAACCTATTGCAAATCATAAGAACATTCAATAAGATGACTGTTAACATAACTAAAATATAGAATTAAAAACATTTTATATGACCATAAGCAATTATAAATAATGATAGAAAGATTACATTTATAATATTCAAAGAAAAATAAAATATCAAAAACTAGACCTAACAAGAAAATTTCCAGACTTATTTTTTTAAAGTTCTGGCAATTTGAAAATTTAAAAACATTTAGAAATAACTAAATAACATTTAAAATTGTTTTGTATCACAGTTTATGAAAATTCATTTTAAAAAGTTCAGACACATTGATCAATTGCTCAGAATATTACTTATTACAATATGTTTTTATAATTTTAGAGAAGGAAATCTGCAAATGATAATTTATTTCTGCAGGAAAACAGTAATAAAAAGCATAACATCATAAAATGTTAAAATCTTAAAGATCTTTTCTTCAATTGAAAATCCACAGCATATAATGAAATTCATTGTATTTTATGTTTCTCTGTAAGTATCTGCTGTTCATCAAATTTCAAAAGACAACTTTTTTGTGTAGCCTATAAAAAGATGTTGACTTAAAAATAACAGCTGGTTAACATGTTTTTGTTATATCAATTCTATTCCCGTTAGAGGTGAATTTATAATAATGTCATTGCTAAGATGGTAGGGGCAATAGCAATCCAAAAAGCTTAATTTTCCAATGGTTTTGTATATGTAACTGAGAAGAGGAGAAACATATGTGACCTTAGAAATGATAGGCTGCTAATGTCTTTACATGTAGGTAGTGTTTGTACACATTTTTTTATAGTATAAGAACAAAATGCTTGAAAATTCAATTTTTAAAATTCTGATAAAGGGCATTTGCATTTTATTTTTAGAAATGAAATTACAGTGAGGCTATGTATTTTTGAAATTCAAGTAAATCAAAGTTTAGTATCCAAGACAAGGTAAATATTCATGATATCAAATTATAATTAATACATCACTCTAATTTTAATGCAAGATGTAATCAATTAATTCGACCCAGAGGAAATCTTTTATTATTGTGCATAGAATATTCTAAGTACTGTAATAAATAAAAAATTATAATCACTATCATTACTAGATATTTATTTAATGTAATTTATTTATTTATGTTTGTCTTTTAAGACACACTCTATGACAGTGAGGAAAGTACTGGCCAGGCATGGTGGCTCATGCCTGTCATCCCAGCACTTTCGGAGGCCAAGGAGGGCAGATCACTTGAGCCAGGAGTTTGACACCAGCCTGGTCATCATTGTGAAACCCTGTGTCTACTAAAAATACAAAAAGTGGCCGGGTGCGGTGGCTCACATCTGTAATCCCAACACTTTGGGAAGCCTAGGTGGGTGGATCACGAGGTCAGGTGATCAAGACCCTCCTGGCTAACACGTTGAAACCCTGTCTCTACTAAAAATACAAAAAAAATTAGTTGGGCGTGTTGGCGGGCGTCTATAGTCCCAGCTACTCAGGAGGTTGAAGCAGTAGAATGGCATGAACCCAAGAGGTGGAACTTGTAGTGAGCTGAGATTGTGCCACTGTCCTCCAGCCTGGGGGACAGAGCAAGACTCCATCGCAAAAAAAAAAAAAATTAGCTGAGTGTGGTAACTCATGCCTGTAATCCCAGCTACTCGAGAGGCTAAGACATGAGAATTGCTTGAACCTGGGAGGTGGAAGTTGCAGTGCGCCTAGATTGTGCCGCTGTACTTCAGCCTGGGTGATAGAGTGAGACTTTGTCTCAAAAAAAGAAGACAACGAGGGAAGTACTGAATAAAGTATGACAACAATAAATATCTTATTGTTAACTATGCATAATGAAATGTATGTAAAATCTTGTATAAAATGGGTTTTTGAATAGTGACATTCTGAATCATGCATTACTTTGATTCAACTCTTAGGGATTTATATATACTCTGTTGGAAGTTTTGGTTAGCAAACTCTTGGCCTAAACAAGTAATTGTAGTATGACAATAATCGTCTACTCAACAGGGTTAGGCAGAACATAACCCAACTAACTTTAGAATGGCTAAAAAAAGGTCATATTGGAGTCACTACATGAAAAAGAAGTTAAAAGAGAAATGATGAATAAAATATACATGAGATATGTAGAAAACCAAAACTTCAATGGCAGACAAAATCAAATACATCAATAAGAACATTAAATGTGCATAATATGGTTTGGCTCTTCTCCCACTCAAATCTCATCTTGAATTGTAGCTCCCGTAATTCCCACATGTCATGAGAGGGATGTGGTCGGAGGTAATTGAATCATGGGGATAGGTTTTCCCTTGCTATTCTCATGATAATGAATAAGTCTCATGAGATGTGATGGTTTTATAAAGGAGAGTTCCCCTGCACATGCTCTCTGGCCAGCCACCATGTGAGACATAACTTTGCTTCTCTGTGCTTTCCCCATGATTGTCATGCCTCCCCAGCCATGTGGAACTGTGAGTCAGTTAAACCTCTTTTCTTTATAAATTTTCCATTCTCAGGTATGTCTTTATAAGTAGTATGAGAACAAATTAACACAGTGAACATATTAAAGAATTTAATCAAAAGTTAGAGATTGGAAAACTAAATTAAAAAAAAGATTCCAAATATATGGAGATACACTTTAGATTTAAAGATATAAATAGGCTAAAAGCAAAAGGATAGAAAATTATATATCATACAAAAAGCAAACATAAGGAAGCAAGAACAGCTGTACAAACATGAGACAAAATGGAGTTTAAGATAAAAATTTTCCTACAAAAAAGTAACACTTTATAATGATACACTTATCAGTAAATCTAGAAATAAAGTAATTCCATATTCACCTAAAAAGGACTCCAAAATTCATGGAGTCTGCTCTGACATAATTAGAGGGAAAGATAGACAATTCAACAAAAATAGAGACTTGAATAACACACTTTCAAACATAGAAAGGGCCACTAAGTTTAAGATCAACAAAGAAATAATCATCTGAACAACAGTCTAAACCAACCAGACTTGGAAGACTTCTGCAGAACATTCTACCAACAAGAGTAGTATACACTTTCTCATCAAGTGCATATGAAACATTCTCTAGGATACACCATAAGTTAACCCGTACAGCAAGCCCCAATAAATTAAAAGGAATCACAATCATCCATAGTATGTTCTGCAATTACTTCTATTGTTCTAATTTCTTTTGAATTATAAATCAACAACAGAAGGACATTTGGGAAGTAGGCAAATATGTGGAAATTTAACAACATAATCTGTATAATTAATGAGTGAACAACAAAATCCCAAGAAAAAATAGAATATGATTTGAGTAGTATGAAAATAAAATGAAATGTGTCACTTTTAAGAGATGCAACTAAAACAGTGTTTAGAAGAAATTTGTAGAATTAATGCCTATAATTAAAAAAAATCAAATCAATAAGTTAACTGTGTACATCAATATACTGGGAAAAAGAACAAACTAAGCCTGGAGCAAACAGAAAAAAAGAAAAGCATAAAGCAGAAGTTAATGATATATGGTATAGAAAAGCAATGCAAGAGAAAACAAAATCAAATTTGCTTTCTTGAAAAGATCAACAGGGTTTACACACCTTTAGCTAGGTAGAACAAAAGAAAGACTCATTATTGTCGTCAGGAATGAGATTGGAAACATCGTTATTAATAACACAGTCATGATCAGGATTATAAGGCAGTATTCTGAACAATTATATGCCAGTGCATTAACTTAGATACATTTCCAAATCCTGAGGAAGACACAAATGCCAAAACTGACTGAAAAAGACAACAAAAATCTAAAAATGGCTACAGCATGTAAGAAATTGAATTAGTAATTTTAAAACGTTTCTACAGAGAAAATCTCAGAACCAAGTAGCTTCAGTGATAAATTCTAACAAATACTGTAAAAATAATTAATAACAATTCTGAACAAACTCTTCCAAAAAATAAGAAAAGGAAATATGTCATAATTCATTCTATGAGGCCAGTACCACTCTGATACCACAACCCAACAAAGACATTACAAGAACAGTATAGACCTTATATTTACATATGCAAAAATCCTCAACAAAATATTAGCATACTGAGTCCAATAACATAGAAAAATGATAATGTTATCACCAATTGGAATTTATCTCAGGAATACAAGGGTGGTTTATCATTCAAAAATTCATTAATATTAATATACCAGGTGTATAGAATAAAGAAGAAAAAAACTCAATAGACACAGTAAAAACTTTTCAAAGAAACCCAACATTCTTTCATTAAAGTATAAATAAGTAAAGCTAGAATAAAAGGAAAACTTCTCAACCTGATAAATGAAATGTATAAAAAAACACAGCAAGCATAGCACTTAATACTGAAAGGCTGAAAGCTTTCCCCTTGAGGTGAGGAATAAGACAGGAATGTCTGCTCTAGCTATTTCTGTCCAACATTGTACTTGAGGTTCTAGGTAGTACAATTCGGTAAGCAAAAGAAGTAAAAGGCATCCATATTGAAAAGCAAGAAATAAAGCTATTTATGTTTGCAGAATTCTAAGGAATTCACTAGATACTACTAGACCTAATATGAATTCAGCAATATTGCAGAGTACAAGATCAAAGTACAAAAATCCATCATGTTTTTTTCACACTGGGAATCAACTATGCATGAATGGACTTGGGAAAACAATTCCACTTAAAGTAACATAAAATTTTAAAAAGCTTAAAAATAAATTTAACCAAAAAAGTGCAAAACTTGCGCTCTGAATCCTATTAAACATAGTTGAAAGAAATCCTAAATTGAAAGATACCTTCTGTTTGTGGATGGTAGGACTTAACATTGTTAACGTGGCAATATTCCTCAAAATAATCCACAGATTCAATACATCACTCTAAAAGGCTCATCTGTGAGCTTGAAGAAATTGACAAATTTATCTTAAAAATGTAAATGAAAACTGTTAGTCTAAATCTTTTAAAAGAGTTAAATGATTGTAACTTTCTGATTTCAAACTTCAAACATAAAGTTGTCAAGACAGTATGTCACTGCAATAGGGACAGAAATATAGATTCATGAAGTACAATTGAATGTGTAGAAGCAAACCCCCACATTTATTGGTTAATTGATTTTGACAAGTGTGTTAAGACAATTCAATGGAGAGGAATATATTTTCAGCCACTAGTACAGAATGGCTCTTTACCTTCATGGAAAAGAATACATTCGTGCCTGTTACTGCAGAAGAAAAAATGCTGGAAATGGATAATAGACCTAAATGTAAGAGCTAAACCTACATGGCTGGTTCAAGAAAAATAGCAGTAAATCCTCATGATCTTTAGTTAGAAATTTTATTAGATATGACACCAAAAGCAGAAGCAACAATATAAATAGATATATTAAATGCCATCAAATTAAAAACTTTTATGCTTAAAAGGACATCATGCAGAAAATGAAAAGGGAACAGAAAGAATGAGAGAAAGTACTTACAAATCATATACCTGAAAAGAGACCAGTATCTAGAATTTATAAAACAGCTTTAATGTATAAAAACTCAACAATAAAAAAGATATATAAACCATTTTCAAAATGGATACAGGATCTGAGGAGACATTTCTCCAAAGAAAATTAACAAATGTTCAGTAAGCACATGAAAAGATGCTCAAACTTATTAGTCATTAGGGAAATACATTGAGAACCACAATGGGAAACACTTCACACTCACGAACATGGCTATCATCTAGAATATGCTTAATAACCAGTGTTGGTGAGGATACGAAGAAATGTTAATCCTCATACATAGCTGCTGGAAATATAAAATGCTAGAGACACTTTGGAAAACAGATTTTCATGTCCTCAATTGGTTAAACATAGAGTGGGAACGCTGAGGCAGGAGGATCGCTTAAGCCCAGGAAGTGGAGGTTGCAGTGAGCTGAGATCAGACGAATGCACTCCAGCCCGTGCAACAGAATGAGAGTCTGCCTCAAAAGAAAAAATAAAAAATCAGATTCAATGAAGTGCTGATACATGCCCCACCATTGGCAACTTGAAAATTTTTTGCTTAAGTGTAAAAAGCTAGACACAAAAGGCCACGTAGTGTATGATTCCATTTAAATAAAATATACAGATGTGCAAATATATAGAGATAGAAGTAGATTTAGGTTGTGAGACCCAACAGGGAAATGAACTGGAGGTAAATGGGAAGTGACTACTAATGGGTATGAAGTTTCCTTCAGGAGTGAAGGAAATGTTCTACAACCAATTATAGTGATGGCTACACAACTGTAAATGTACTAAAAACCATTGATTTCTACATTTAAAATGAGTGAATTGTATATCATGTGAATTTTATCTCAATGCAGCCATTATACACAGAAAAACATTACAATGGTCAAGCAAAATTCTTTTGAATCTATCCCCATCTAAACTGTCAAGCCTCATTTCTCAAGACTCTTGGTCATATACAATTTACTGCTGCCAAACTTTTGTTCTCTTATGGTGATATTTTCCACCTGGAAAACCATTGCCTTAATTTCTACAGTCAAATCCTACCTAAGCTTACTCTCTTCTTGCAGCATTTCTCAGATCTTCAAATCCAGGCTTCTCATTTCTGAATTCCAATATCATTTTTTTTCCCCTGCTATCTCCTAATCTTCATGTTTTCATTCTGTACAAATATAATCTACTTGGAATTTCTGTAAATTCCTAAAGCACCGAATTAAAGTGAGTTTCATTTGATTAATTTCTTCACTCTTAGCATAGCGCCTGGCATCTTGTAACGTTTCAACAAATACATGCTTAATAAATGATTTAATATTCATATTAAGCGACCAATGATTGTAAACAATAATAGATGTGACACAGGGGTTCCTATGATAGACACAATCCTAGGGTGCTCTGCCAAACAGAGAACTTACACTCTCAGATAAGTGTCTAATTTGTTCTGCTAGCCAAAAATGATACAGGACTCCCCAAATGAGCAGACTTGCCTCATCTGGCCACTATATTAGCCATTGAATAGTCCACAGACAGTTGTCTTAGGTTGAGACACTCACTCCATTTAGCAGTTTTTAGTGAGGTAGGTTAGGGTTTCATATTATCCAGGAGGTCATGGATTTTGTCCATTAGACTCGTCTTTCTCATCTTTATATCCTTAGTGTCTGGTATTATGTTTCATACATAGCAGAATCCTAGCAATTACTTGTTGAATGAATAAACATAGTATAGAAAGCAAATTGTGTAGAAGGTAATGGCCTATGGCTGCCTTTATCTGAACAGGTGCTCAGAAAGGATTGTTTATTATAACAGCTCATGCACCGTGGTAGGTCATCTTTTGTGAGCCCATCTTGGTAGCATATATGTGAACTGAATATGTAGATAATTTAGATGTTCCATTTTATTTTGGAGATTAGAGAAGGTTTCTGACTCATCTTAACAAAAATCAATGAAGAGGATGCTAGAATCAGACAATAAATGAAATGTCCAGCTTCTCTGGAGAAACATCAGTAAGAGTTTTGTTTGTTTTTAGTACGTTTTTATTTTAATTTTAATTTGATTTTTTTTATAATGGAGAGAAAATCTCACTATGTTTTCCAGGCTGGTCTCGAACTACTGTGCTCAAGTGATCTTGCTGCCTTGGCCTCCCAAAATGCTGAGATTACAGGTGTGAGTCACTGCACCTGACATTTGTTTTGGTCTTTAAAATATAGTTTTGCTATTTCCTACTTAACCTTACCTTAAGCGATTTCTCTCACTGATTCCGTCACCTTTTTGAGAATGAAGTTCAAGAAGATATGAGCCTTATGAAGAAAAATAGAAAAAAGAAGAGAGATTTGTAATAGTCAAGTTTTGTAGAAATACCCTGATTACTACTTTAATTTCTTGAGACAACATATTCATTTTTATATAATAAAAATAAATATGATTTTTTCTTTTTATTTAAGGTACCTACGAAGTGTTCATCTTCAGTTCTCCTAAAATATTTAATTAATAATATTTTAATTCTTATGAACCAATGCAACATACAAAGACTAAAGTCTTTCATATTCTTGTTTTCTTTTGTTAGAAATGATCTAAGTTTTCTTATGGAAATGGGATCATGAAAACTTAATATAAATGTTTTCCCAGAGAGAGTTTACCCAGTCCTTGTACTCATAGCTAAAGAACTTGCATGTGGCAACAAATACCCCTGCTTTGCTTCTGTAGAAAGAATCAAGGTTCCCCTCACATATTCCACTCTCATTCTGTTTTACCATTTTTTAGAAGATGAGCAAAATATTATTTAAGATCCAGTAAACCATTATATTTGGCAATGGCAAGAGACAAAGTGAAAATAAATTTTGGGTTGAACCATAAGTTCTGTTTGTATGTGTATATATCTGTTAGGTGTCAGTAACTGTGATGGCTACTAAATAACTATATTCTATGTAATGATGATAAGTACATCATAGACATATAAAAAGAGAATAGATCAATGGATCGAGACATAGATGACAATAGACAGATTTTTTAAATGAAGTTTTCGCTTAATTTATCAGCACTAGAAGATTGAAGCACAGTGTTATTCAATTACTGTCGTCCCTCTTTTTACTGAGAAAAACACTAAACTGAAACCCTAAACTTAATATCTTCTAGTTTTACAAAGCTAAATAAACAGTCAAAAGTTAAATACCTGTTAAAAATTGTGTGTATAATTTGGAAAGATTATTTATGCTTTGAACAAGCAAAAGATAATGTGGGTACTGAGCAGGTCTCTTTAACCCCAGTGGGTTCCTCAACAACTTCAAAGCAATCTACATAGTCTCAGAGTTTGCAGTTTTCCTACAGACATGAGAAAGGTTTGTTCTCCTCCCACTCTGTTCCCTGTCACCTATAGGACCATTAGTTACACCAGCAGTAGCAAGACCCTAATTGTCGCTATGTACTTATTATGTCCTATCTTGCTTATAGATTGGAACAGTAAAGCTTAAATGAGTCTCTTTATGCACTCGGGCCATCATCACCTTCATTGTGGGACTTTCGAAGACATAATCTGAATTCCCATCAATCAGAAAACCAACAGTGTGTTAAGCAAGTCACACATTTTGGATGATGCATACTCACCAACCCTCTGCCTACAGCATCACCTGTTTTATTTTCTATCTCAATTTCATACTTTTTTGGGCAAAACCACCAGGGAAATATATTTCAATGATAATATATGATAATGCTGCTCTCTGCACTCCATTTCATCACCCAAGCCTTGTCTTTCTAAATTGGAAAATGGATTTATGTCTTAGTGTTATTTGTACCACACACCAGTTCAGTGAAACAGCATTTGGATGGCTGCAAGTAAATTTAATTTTCTTTGGCTGCTTCGTGGATTTTAGTTACTTTTAAGCAAATGATGTCACTTTCAAAGTTTGTTTTTTGGGGGATGTGAACTAAAGCCCCATGACTGTGTTAAAACTATGGAGCAGGTGTCACCTTCTCAAATAACCAAAGATCTTAACAGTCATTTTGCTTTGTGTTTCCCCATTTGAGAAATTTAAAGCCTTCGAGAAATTCTTTAATATATTTTCTTTCCTTTAATTAGGATTGTATGTAAATGAATCTAGGAAGGAGTTATTTATATTGTCAAAGAAAATATGCACTAGATGGAGTCAAACAAGCATGGGAGACTTTATTCAAGACTATTGAAATAGGTCGTTATTGCAATAGGGAAAAGAATTTAAACTGAACTCTCCTGAAACAAAAGGCTGGAGAGTGTTAAGCACTGGGATGAGCTAGTGGACATGTGCTGGAGGACTTTAAGGAAGGAAAGTTGGTCAATGCTATTGTACCATCTGTGTTTGCTAATTGGTACTTATCAAAGATAGAATTCTATCGTTTCATAAAGACATGGACGTCTTATCTTTCTTGGGTGACTACATTTCAAAGGAATGGCTCACTGATCTTTGAAGACATTCCTAGGTATGACAGTTGGCAAGAATTTGGGAGAAGATTTACACCTCAAAGGGGCAGACAAAGGATCTACAATTGCAAGTTTTCTAAAGTAAATACTCTAGGACAAGGGAGGTGAGTAGCCTATAGTGCTGTGGAAGGCTGTCTATAGTTTAGTAAAGCTGAAGAGAATGTTAAGTCCATCTTGATCACTATATTTCATGAAGTACAATACAATTCTTTGCATAATAATTTAACTTATCACTTCTAGGACCAGATTTTTTTTTTCCTAATCTCTATATTGATTCTTCTCCATAAAAGTTTGGAATAAAATAAATGTACCAAATGGTTAATAATGTGAACAATTGACAGATCTTAGCATTTTTATTTAGACATTTTAAAATGCTATGTTCTAAAGAAATCATAGTAGGAATTCTTTATGAGAATAAAGTTTATAAAATGACAATATTTTTAGGAAGCTACAGAAGTAAAAAATATGTCAAAAATCAATATTGTTGTGGAATATATGTTTTTTTCAACCCTTTGGTAATAATATTATGCTGAATGAAGTTTTTAAATATTGACCAGGAATTTAAATCCTTTCATTAAAAAAAAATAGAACATATAATATGACATAAAACTACTCAATCTAGCCTTTAGTGTTACATGTTCCCTCCCTCCTTTTTTCCATTCTCTTGTGTAAGAAAAAAGATGAAAGCCAGCATATAAGAATTTTTAAGACATTATATTATTTCAGGCTTTATGTCCACTGTTACAGCCCAATAAAATGTATTCAAATATTTCATTTGTTACATACTGCATATCAGATTTATATTGAATATTTTGAGGACTAGAAATTTTCATTTAACTGATTCTTAGTAAGAAACCAGGTGGAAAATAAAATTTATTGATATACATGGTACTCTGTATAAAATATTTTGGAGTTTCACTTATGTTATTTCAACTTTTTAGCAACCTGTTAGGTAGATCTTATTATTTACTTATATTTATATACTGGAAAAATTATGTCTTCGTATATTTGATCAACTGATTTTTTCTGTTCAACTCCAGCAATCTGATCACAATATAAAAACTGATCTCAAACTGCTTACCCATTTGTGACTTTGAGAAATGATGACTTTTGGCAAGGTTGACACCCATGATATTTAAAGAATATACCTTGAGTATGTGTTCTAAATTATTGCTCCCAACTTCTTTGTTGTCAAAAAGATTATACACTTCCACCTTTCACCTTGTGACTTGCAGCATCTTCGGTGACGTGGTCGATATCTCCATGATGTTGTTGCACTTTTCCAACTGGTTAGTTTTAGCCAGTGAAGTATGAATAAGACATGTGCCACATCTGAGCAGGAGCTTTAAAAGATATTATGTTTTTTACCAATACACTGGCTCACCTTTCCATGCTATTTTGTTCCAAAATATTCCTATAGCGAAAAGACATTACAAATGTCTGCCTTAGATTCTGGAATTAAAAGACTTGGAGCAGCTGAATTATAGGCACCAACATGTAATTAATAAAAACAGAAATCTGATTTTGTAATCCCCTGAGATTTTGGAGTTGCTTAGTATATTGGGTTGGTGTAAAAGTTACTTCTAATGCCATTACTTCTAATGGCAAAAACTGCAATTATGTTTGTACCAACCTAATAGTAGAAAATTGATTAATACTGTATATGTCTTTAAATAAGTAGAGTACTATTGATCCATCTATCCATGAATAGCAAAAGTTCAAATAATATAGTGGGAATTTCTAGTACTAGTAGAATTTTATTACACAGAATAAATTTTTTTAAATTAGTTAGAAAAATCTTTTGTATGTACAGCTATAAGTTCCAACCTAAGGGTCCCTGTTTCAGTAAAAATTGGCCCATTTTAGTCCTTGTTATTATAGCAGGACAAGCCACAGACAAAACCCATCAGACACTGGGTTAAAGAAGGAAGAGGCTTTATTCGACTGGGAGCATCAGCAGACTGCGTCTCAAGAACCGAGGTTCCCGAAGCAAGAGTTCCTGGCCCTTTTAAGGGCTTACAACTCTAAGGGGTCCACCTGAAAGGGTTGTGATAGATTGAGAGCACATGTGGTTAGAGTGGGGGGATTAATCTTTACCCTTAGGCCTGGTCAGTGGTACAAATTGTTCTTGCCACTGACTTCATTTCTGTTGATTTTTAGCTTTTACTTCCTCCTTCTCTTCAGAGATAGGAGATGATAAGAGAAATGGCCTCCTTCCTCATTCCTCCCTTTGAGAACCTCACTCACTAGTGGGAGTTCTCACTCTCATCTTCATTATGCAGTCCTAATTCATGACAAACATACTTATTTTCTACTCTATAGCCCCTTTCCCAATCTAGAGAGCCACATCTTATTCTATTTCCATATGGGTTACTGTTGATTGCCGCACAATAGTCAAATTTTAAGATAATTTGTTTGAAGACTCCTTTTTCTTCTGTTCTAATTATTACTTTAATCGTATCAGCTTTGCCCCAGTTGCCAGTCCTCAATCTTATTTCAAAAACTGTAGTCAGAGGGGTCTCAGATGGGTTATAGCACACATCAGGCTGGTTACTTCCTGGGCTGCATACTTTGTACTGGGTGGTATTACACAAACAAGTCTCTTTTAGAGTTCCAGTACATTCATGATAACTATACAACAGAAAGACTGTTTTAACTTTTTGCCCTACCTCAGTAACTTGATGTATGCATTTGCCACCTTTTGGGGCTTCCACACTGCCTCTAATAATTGCAGGACCTCTCGCTGATACTTTATGCCTTTTCCCCTAGTGTTCAACAGGCCTTTTTCTTTATATTATGCCCCATGCACTTGGAGGGTTAAGAAGGCATACAAAGAGTCAGAATAAATGTTTACTGTGTTAACTTCACTTAGCCCTAAGGCCTGAATTAAAGCAACGAGTTCGGCTTTCTGGGCTGAAGTACTCTGGGCCAATGATTTGGCTTCAATGACAGGTCCAGGGTTACCACTGCATATCCCACACACCTCTCTCTTTGTGGGTTGATGAAGCTGCTCCCGTCCACATACAGCTCCCGGTCTACTGATGTCCAAGGATGGTCTCAGAGGTCGGGCCTACTAGAATAAACTGAGTCTAACACCTCTACACAGTTATGTTCAACTGGCATCTCTGATACCAGGAGTAAGGTGGTGGAGTTCAAGGTGCTGCAAACTTCAGTGGTTATGCGGGGATTTTCACAGAGAGCAAGCTTTGATACCTAGTTATTCTAGCATTTGTTAGCCAGTGATGTCCTTTGGTATTCGTTAAAGTCACTACAGCATGGGGGACCTTTATTTTCAGGTTTTGCCCAAGAGTCAGCATATCCACTTCTTGTGCTAGCAGGGCAGTTGCTGCCAAGGCCCTCAAACACGGGGGCCAATCTTTAGAAACTCTGTCTAGTTGTTTAGAGAGGTAGGCCTCCGGCCTCCACCAGGGCCCCACAGTCTGGTTCAAAACTCCAACTACCATCTTTTCTCTTTCTGACACATACATTGTAATTGGCTTTGTCAGGTCAGGCAGCCTCAGGGCTGGGGCCGACATGAGTTTCTCTTTTAACTCATGAAAAGCTTGTTGCTGTTGGGACCCCTCTTCAGAGGTTCCTTGTTACCCCCCTTTGTGACTCTGTACAGGAGATTGGCCAGTACTACAAAGTTTGGGATCAACCTGCAGAACCCCACGGCTCCTAATAATTTTCTCACCTGCCTTCTGGTCTTAGGCTCTGGTAGGTTGCAAATGACCTGCTTTCTTTCTGATCCCAGGCTGCACTCCCCCTGCCAGATAGTAAGTCCCAGGTAAGGTACCTGTTGTGTGCAGATCTGAGCTTTCTTCTTGGATACCTTATACCCACAGTCCTCCAGGTGCTGGATCAGGGTGTCCATTTTCTTGGCACACCCGACTGCCATGGGGTATCCCAGCAGGAGGTTGTAGACCTACTGGAGCAGCCTAGGTCTCTGGCCAATGCTTCCCTGAAGATAGTGGGGGAGTTCTTGAACCGTTGGGGGAGCTGGGTCCAAGTGTACTGAGTGGTGACACCTGACCCTGGATCCTCCCACTGAAAGACAAACAGTTTCTGGCTCTCAGGAGCTAGTCTGATGCTAAAACACAGTGTCCTTCAGGTCCAGGTCGGTGAACCAGCTGTCCTCAGCTGGCAGCAACCCCAACAATGTGTACCAGTTAGGTACTGTTGGGTGCAAAGTCACTGTAGCTTGGTTGACCAAGCACAAATCCTGTACCAGCCTGTAGTCCTTGGTCTCTGGCTTGGGAACAGGCAGGAGGGCAGTATTCTATGGAGACTGACAAGGGACTATAATTCCAAAGGCCCTCATGCACTTGAGATGGACCTGGATACCTTGAAGAGCTTCTCTGGGGACCAGGTACTGTTTTTGCCTGACCAGCTGGGCCCCAGGCTTAACTTACATGAGTATGGGGGCCTGGTTGATTGCCAACCCTGGAGGGTTGTCTTCTACCCACACCTTTGGTCACCGCTTAGCCAGAGTTGGTCCTATCTCTTGGCCTGGCTTAGTTAAGAAGAGTCTCCATTCCTCCTCCTGAGGAACCGTAAGGGCCATGATGATTCCCATTCCAGGTAACTTTAGCTGTAAAGAGCCGTGCTTTGTAAAAGCGATGGTGGCTCTCAGCTTGCTAAGTAGGTCCCTTCCCAGCAAAGGCAAGGGGCTCATATGCAGAAACTGGTGAATCACTTCACGCCCCCCACACAGTGCAGGTCCAGGGCAAATAGAAAGCTTTCTTTGCCGAAATCCCTGTAGCTCTGATTATATCAATAGTCTTTTTGGATAAGGGGGCAACCGGAGTGGTTACTACTGAATGTTCAGCACCAGTATCAACAGGAAACTCAATATCCTTGCCCCTGACTGTCATCCTGACCATGGGCTCTTTGGGGACAAATGAGCCCAGTCCTCTTCAGTCCAGTAACCCTTCTCCAGATTGAACAAGGCCACTTTGTCCTTGTCTAAGGCCTCCTGCTCAGAGTCACCTTGTGGATACATATGATAGGCCTCACATAGTCTCTCATAGAATTGTGCTGGGCTCTCATCTTTTCCTTGAATGACCTCAGAGACTTTGTTAACATTTGTGGCCTTCTGAGCTCCCTTCTTTAACCCTTCCAGAAGGGCTTCCCTGTAGCGGTTTAGCCTTTGCATACCCTGTCTTACATTTGGGTCCCACCTAGGGTCTGTTCCTGGTAATTGGATCCTCACATACTCTTGGGGGTTTTGGTAATCAGCTGGAACTATTCTTCCAGCCACTTAGTTGCTGCTTGGAGCACTCTCCTCTCTTTGTCTGTGTTAAAGAGGTACATGAGAAAATGGTGGCAATCAGCCCAGGTGGGGTTGTGGTTCTGGATAATAGTTTGGAGCAAATCAATTATAGCTTGAGGCTTTTCAGTATAGGATGGAGTATTGTTTTTCCAATTGAGGAGATCAGCAGAGGTGAAGGGTTGGTACACAAAGGCATGCCTTTGTACCATACGCCCATCCTCGTTTACTCCAGTATACTTTTGCTCTCCCAGGGCCATTGTATCCCAGTTCTAGGCCTCAAACGGGATGCCAAGGGAGGGTTTCTCCTAAGGTCTCGCATCCTTTCTTTTCTACTGTGGGTGGCCTGAGGGTATGTAGGCCTTGTGGAAGCGCATTGGGCTCAGGAGTAGGAGGCCTTCCTTCTCGGTGAAAGGCGGCGGCCACTGGTGCCGTTCCTTGCCATGAATCTTCTGATGTTGGGTCAGACAGGACTTTAGCAGTAGACTCCCTTCGACGGATGGAGCAGGATTCTTCCTTGGCTGTCTGTCCCTTTGCCACTAGTACTACTGCTGCCTGTCCTGTTAACCACTGTGGGTGGTCTAAAGCCAGCTGTAACCAACTCTCTACGTACAGTAACTGGTCTTGGTGTCCTGGCTTACCAGTTACCTTGTGCCATACCTTTGAAACAAGGGACTTGTCTAGACTTCCTTCTGATGGCCAACCCACTTCTAATGCCCGCCAGTCTATCTCACACAAAGTTCTAAGTTTTCCTGGTGTCATAGTAACTCCATAGTCTCCATTAAATCCTTTCTTGAAATTTTTCAACATAGGTCCTAGCGGAGTGGGCTTACTTTGCGTTCCACCCATCTTCCTCCCGAGACAAAACAACACCACAAGAAGGAAAGGGCAAAGGGGTTGCTCACTCACCTTGCCCGGCTCAGACTCAAGTACTCACTTTCACTTTCCTGTTTGCAAACAAGTCAAGCCAAATCAAAATCAATACTGAGACCAAAGTGCCGATAAGGGCACATCGTGGGTGATCAGGCCACGCTTCTACTCAAATGGAGTGGGCAAGTTTCCAGGACCCATCCTACCATATTCCAGATGTCTAGACTCCAAGCACTGGTTCCTTCCCAGTGTTCAGCTGCTGCATTGATCCTCTGCAGGGGCCTGCTGTGCCCCAATAAACTTTATTGGGCTGGTAGTGTCCGCAGACTTGCATTTCAAGAACCAAGCTCCCTGAAGAAAGAGTTCCTGGCCCCTTTAAGGGCTTACAACTCTAAGGGATCCACGTGAAAGGGTTGTGATAGATGTAGAGCATGTGTGGTTAGAGTGGGGGGATTAATCTTTACCCTCAGGCCTGGTCAGTGGCACCTATTGGTCTTGCCACTCACTTCATTCCTGTTGATTTTCAGCTTTTACATCCTCCTTCTCTTCAGAGATAGGAGACATTAAGAGAAACGGCCTCTCTCCTCATTATGTATTCAGTAACTGGCTATATTTTCAATATATATAGTAAGAATCATTTGTTCATTTTTTACTCCATGAAGGGCAACTATACCTTCAGAGAGGAGAGTATGTCCTCATTCTCTGATAGACATTAGAAAGCAGCTGAGGAATGTGGGGATCACAAAATGTTTGCCTCAGTTGTCTCTCCCCACTCTGAAGCAAAGACACATTAAGTCTTACCTGAGAACATCCTACTTGGTATGATTTGTGACTTTTTCAGTTGATTTAACACTTTGGTGTGTTACAATCTGGATGCTAGCCATACGCCTCGCAAACAAAGATTACCTGCAAGAAATCTTATTGCTGCTCCTAGTAGAAATTAATGAAAAAGGTCAACCTCTTGGGTAATATTTTTTCCCTCCAGAAAAACCTAAATCATGTTTTTGGTTTAGATGATATTTTTGTTCCACTTTGACTATCTTCAAATTAAACAAATATATTTTGTCTGTCTCCTGAAAATCTGTATTTGGAATATCAAGCCTTAAAAAGCTTTGCAGTGCTTACAGATTTTGCATTGCAAGCTTTCCTGCTAATGATGGTCTTGCTGGCCATCTTGCATCTTTTGAAAATCCATGTTGTTAAGATTTAGAAATGGAGACTCAATAATCAAAAAGAACAAAACATACAAATCAAATGAAGCATAATAATTGTGAGTAACACATGTAACTTAACTAAATATATAAGTCGATCTGACTGCTGTCTTCCTGTAGGCAATTTGCACAAAAGTATTACCTCTCCAGTGATCTGATATATTTTGCATGGGTTTCAAGGTATAGTTCTTGAAAATCAATGTCATTTTTTTAATAAGAGACATTATTTCTGCCTCAGTGTTATGCTTCATTACTTAATATGGGCCAGGCATTGTGCAATGTCAGAGATATTTTATCTCTATTGCTCTCAGAGAACATTATGTAGTAGGTGCAATTGCAAAAATGTAACCCAGAACTGATTTACTCAAAGTGACACACACATAAGTGAAATAGTGAATCAGATTCTGAGTAAGTCCAACAATTTCTCTCCACATTATGTTTTTACCATTCCGAACTCCATGAAAGTATTTTGTTGGTCAGGGTAGGAGGAATGCAGAGATCATAAACAATTCTTTCTTGAATATCAGTCATAATATTGAGAAATCAGGATTCAAGTTTCCTGTTTTGACTTTAAACCTAAAAAATTAGCTTACACATCACTTTGAAATTGGAAAGTAAAAATAAGAGTAATTCTGTGCCAGAAAAGTGTCACAAGGCTACTTGATTGGATCATAAGTGCTGATAATTATTCAGTGTTAGAAAATATAGTTTCAAGTGTCTAATATGTTTACCCTGAAAAACCCAACATAAAACTCCCCCTTGACTTTTCACTTCTTTACCTACATAAGCAGACAGGAATAAAATTTCTGTCTCAATTTTTTAAATGCCATTTCAACTTTCCCATATAAATTAGCTGACCATAGCTTTTCCTCTGACCTAGCTTCCAGACTTCTGTTTATCTACACTCACAGATCTAGTCTTCTAAGAAATTGGTTTTCCTATTCAGACGGTTTCTCCTTTTAGACTGACAGGCTTCCCTTTCTAACACTAGCAGACTCTTAGCAAGTGGCCACTATCCCCACCCCATCTCAGTAATAACAGTAAGCACTTACACAGTCAATAATGTATCTCTTCGATCATTTAGTAAATTTATTTCATTTAATCCTCACAACAACCTCATGAGGTAGTTACTGTTATTATCCCCATTTTATAGGGAAGAAAATTGAAATAGATATTCTAATTAATTTACTCATGATCATACAGTCAGTATCTGAACCAAGATTAAAACCAAGGCATTTGGCTGCAGAGTCCATATTCTTAACTACCATACTGTTCCAACCGGCCTTAAATTCCAAGTCTGATTCATTGATAACTCTGGTAATATTTCTTTTTCTATCTACAACATTTTCCCCACAAATTATTTTTAATACATGCTGCTGAAGTCTGGTCTCATGTTATAAATGATTATTTAGTGCTTCTGAAATTGAACCAAAGCAGAACCTAGAGATGAACATCCTGTTGAAAACCTTTGTGTGTACTCTTTCTGGGTGGTTCTTGATCCTCTAAATCTATTTAGAAATGTTCACTGGCCCTACTGCTCAATGTAATAGAAAACGCTGACTCCAACAATGTATGAGATTTTAGGAATTTTAAAGCAGTCAGAGCCCTTGCCAGGCATATTTATTTTGTTTTGTTTTGCTTTTAAGCATGCATTGGTGGTATGCTTTCAAAAATATATTGTCATTTTATTTTCTCTTCTTCCTCCTCCTCTCTATATCTTCTCTTCTCTGTCTCTCTCTCTCTCTTTTTTTTTTCTTGCTTTCTTTTGTCTTTCCTTCATTTTCCTTCCTGAACAATTCAGGCTACAAGTCACTAGGTGGACTGAGCAAAGTAGGTATGCATGTGGGAAGCAGAGGACCCCCACAGCCAAGCAGAATGGAGGCAACAGTGTTAGCGCTCCAGCCTGGAGCATTGGAGCTGAGCAGGGTAAAGAGAGTGCCTACTTAGGTAGACAGACAGAACAAAGTGACAAAGTGAGAGGGTCACACCTTTGGTGTCATTGGCAGCAGCCTAGTGCAGGATGTTGGTGCCCAGGTAGAGTGAGAAGAGCACCCGTACGAGAGGGAAGTGACAGTGGGGACTCAGGATGGGTGCTTGATTCAGAGTGGGGTGAAAAGGTAAGCTCCATAGTGGGTAGGGGGTTGGGTAGAACACAGGCATCAAAGATGACGGGTTACACATAGGAGAGTAGAGCTCAAACAGGTGAAAAAGTTGAGGCTGATGGACTCTAAACTTCTCACTGTCAAAGAAAAAAAGTTGCAAATACGGAAAGGTATAAAACTAGAATTAACCTGTGATGTTGGATTTGGTATGCTGATGTCAGTGTAAATGTAGAATTATCTATCTGTCTACCTATCTATAATATAGATGCAAATGTGTATATATACATATTTATATAAATATGTATATAGTTGTAAATGTGTGTAAATATATGCACACAGATACATGTCTAAAGGCATGTGTATAATAATGTGTGTATATACACACACACATGCCTCTATGTTTGCTAACTTTGTCTTCTGGGCCTAGGAGCATCAGCATACCTAGCACCCAGACCTTAGATTCCAAATGTCATTCTCAAAAGAACCACAGCTTCAGGGAGAAATGCTTATTTGAGGGTCTGGGACAAAGAAAGTATAAGATGAGCCAGGAGCATCTTTTTGTGCTAGAAAGCAAGGAAATACTTGGCCGGGCGCGGTGGCTCAAGCCTGTAATCCCAGCACTTTGGGAGGCCGAGACGGGTGGATCACGAGGTCAGGAGATCGAGACCATCCTGGCTAACGATGAAACCCGTCTCTACTAAAAATACAAAACTGGCGGGCGAGGTGGCGCCTGTAGTCCCAGCTACTCTGGAGGCTGAGGCAGGAAGAATGGCGTAAACCGGGCGGAGCTTGCAGTATGAGCTGAGATCAGCGCCACTGCACTCCAACCTGGGCGACAAGCCGGAACTGTCTCAAGAAAGCAGGAAATGCCTGAACAGTGGCAACATATCTAAAGGATACAGAATCTAACTTAAAGAAACTACTGGCAGCCAAATCTTAAATGAGTTGAGCATCAAAATAAATAATGATAACAACAGATTGTAACTCATTGAGTATAATAGTAATCTATGACTCCATACTGACATAAATAAATCAATAAATACATTTTCAAAAAGACAAAGAATAAGACATTTTTAAACTGTTACAGAGTAGTCTTTTAAGTTACTTATTATTAAAAAGGTGGAAGAAAGGAATAACTTCACAGTGGAGAAATGTAGGGATCCTACCTGACCCAAGTGATCCAAATTAACTTTATCAATAATAGAAGAAAATGAAATTGTCTGCTAAATGGATACAATTTGAATATATCAGTTTTGGAATCTCTTCATAAAGATAGAAGAAAGCCAAGTTGAGGAGCATTCTACCAAAGAATTTTCCTATAATTTTCAAAACTAGTAAAGTAATGAAAGTCATGGAAAGATTGAAGAAGACTAAAAATACCTGGCAACTAAATGCTATACATGATCTTGGGTTGGTTGTTTTTTCCTTAAAGAACATTATTAGAACGATTGAATAGTGGCTGCCGAGTAGATGGTGATAATGTATCAACATTAATTTTCTCATTTCATTGGGTATATAGAAGGATGTCCATGCTTACAGAAAATACATCCTTAGGTATTTAAGGATAGTGGAACATCGTGTTAGCAACTTATGCTCAAATGGTTGACAAAAAATATTCTTTGTACTTTTCATGGAAACTTTTTCTATGTTTGTGACAGTTTTGAAATAAAAATTCAAATACTTTTCACATGTGCTTCATGAAATAGAAATTTAAGGGCTTTTTATATTCATTCTGTGACACTTAATGACCCTGAGATATGTATTACAGGATTTGATGGTCGCATTCCTTAAATAAACACACACCAGATATTAATTTTTGGCAAACGATTACTTCTTCATGCAGCCTTAACTACATTGGTTGTGTAAATTCATTTTCCACTTTGGTGAGAAAGTGGTGAGATACTCAGTTAAATCCATCAATGCAGACAATCAACATGAAAATAGTTTACAGAATCACTTTGGGTGCAAAACTGTGAAGGACATCTAATTAATTACATTTCCACTTCTGTGGGCTGTGTCAACTGTAGGAAACTGATGTACCATTTGTTCAGTTTTCACCTATGGATTTTGCATGCAAGAGCTCTTGACTAATCGATAAATGAACATTTATTTTTAAAAGTAAGCAGAAATTATGATAAGCACATTGTTTTATACCTGCAACAAAGTCTATATTGTACATAGACTTCCTTCATTACTTGGTTCCTTGGTTCCTTCTTTCCTTCCTTCATTCTTTCCTTCCTGCCTGCCCACCTGCCTTCTTACTAAATCAAGACCATAAAGTAAAGGATTAGCCTAAAGCCATAATAAATTGAGAGTTTTGATTTATAAGATATTTATTATTTTCATTTACATACCATTATGTTTTCTCTTCCCCTGGCCGCCTACACGCTATACATATGTAACTTGTGGTTTTCACAGTTCACTCTGAGGGTTTACCTCCAGCTAATATGAAGCACACGTTTTCAGTGGATTATAATGGAAATGTTCCAAGGAAACACTGTTTAATTATTAAAAATGTTTGAACCGAAAAGCCTTGCTAAAATTATGAAAGTAAGAATATGTTCACTTTTTACTCTGTTTCTAAACCTTGAATGAAATAGTGAAATCCTCAAGCTCTTCTAGTTCAAATATGCTTGTAATTTTTGGCTGTTTTGTTCTCCCATAAATATTTGTAAATATATGTTCTCAGATATTTTCTTTATAGATTATACAACTCTTTCTTCTATGAACCCAGTCAGTTTTTATAGGTTTAAGTGCTAGTTTCTATATACCTAATAATTAGTATAAATTAATAGTGTGCTATAACAGTAAAAAATTACTATATAACTTTGAGAGAGTTAAAAAAAAAAAAACACAAACCCTGATACCTAATTGGAGAGATGTCTACACAAAAATTTATGAACAATGTAAGATCTTATGGGTAAATATCAAGTGCTTTAGGTGTTCAGAGATTATTAATACAGCTGTGGATAAATTTTTATAGACGCAAGATTGGATTAGAGCCTAGAATTTGGTCAGGTGGTGATTTTTAAAGAGGAAAAAAAGTGGGTACTTTGGGAGCACATAACAGTGATAGTACAGACAATAAGGTAAAAATGATTCTAAATTGTTTGGGAGCAGTCACAGATTCCATTGCAAGGATAATAAAGAACTATGGGCATGCTTTCCAGAGTAAAAATATTATTTATATATAATTTTAGAGAGTCCATGAAGCCCCAAATGCTCACCTATTGTCTTTCTCTTTACCTTAATGCTCTATGTGAGCATTTGGGACTTCATGGACTCTCCTCCTCTGTCTCTTCTTTCTTTTCTCTTGTTCTCTCTCTCTCTCTTTTTCTTTCTTTCTTTCTTTCTTTCTTTCTTTCTTTCTTTCTTTCTTTCTTTCTTTCTTTCTTTCTTTCTTTCTTTCTGTCTCTCTCTTTCTTTCTGTCTGTCTTTGTGTCTTTCTGTCTTTTCTCTCTCTCTCTCTCTTTCTCCTTCCTTCCTTCCTTCCTTCCTTCCTTCCTTCCTTCCTTCCTTCCTTCCTTCCTTCCTTCCTTCCTTCCTTCCTCCCTCCCTCCTCCTCCCTCCCTCCCTCCCTCCCTCCCTCCCTCCCTTCCTTCCTTTCTTCTTTCCTTCCTTCCTTCTCTCTCTTCTTCCTTTTCTCTCTCTCTCTCCCCTTCCTTTCTTCCTTCCTCCCTTCCTCCCTTCCTTTTCTCTTTTCTTTTGTTAGTTTACATTGCTTCATTTAGCTATAGCCATAGATCCTTTCCTATTCATAGACATCCAGAAATATAATATACATATTATAATAACGGCATCATTTACCTCAGTAAAGCCCAAATGGGACTAAGGGGTCTGTTCACTTTTAATAAGCAGTCATTAACATTGATTTTACCAGACAACAAATTACCATTGTTTCTTCCTTAACCATAGTCTTTATTTCCTAGGTACTGCAATAGTTCAGATCATACTAAAGAGAAATTATTTCATTCATCAATTCACAGACTAAGTCACGCATACTGCTGATTTAGTACAGAGGTGAATGGAATAGGATCTTCCCTTACGAATTTATGGTCTAGTTAAGGAACCAGGTAAATTTAGGAATTTATGGTCTAGTCCTTAAGGAACTAGGTAAACAAGTCAGTCAAAGAGTGAGACCTGCTCTCCTATGCCCGCCTCCTAGGGATCAATTAGCATTCTGCCTGCCCAGATATCTTATAATAATATCTCTAGTTCCAGCAAATAAAGGAACAACCAGAGTTACTATGGGTGTGAGGCAATGATCTTTTTATGGCAGAGGCAACCCCTGCTGAAGCACAATATCTGCATGACAAAAACACATTTTGTTGGGGGGATGGGTGACAGGAAGTTAAGGGGCAGTTAATTTATTGGGTCCAAGGACTTTTATGATGACCTAAAAATACTGACTCTACCACTAATGAATACCATTTGTCTGGTCATGTTCCAAATATCTGATTTATATCAAGAGGGATTTCTAAATGTTGCAATCTGTAAATGAATACAGAGGTCAAGTTCAGCAACATATTCTAGAATTGTCAGGTACCAATAAGATAGTGCAGAAAAGATCTATTGGGAAATGTGCTAAAAATTGAGTGCAGTGTTAGAAGAAATAGCATGTCATTTTGAATTAAGGCAAATAATTTTGCCAGTGGAGAATAGATTGATTCTAACAGTTGATTTTGCACAGTCTTAAATCTGATATAACTTTAGGTTAGTTGTAATTTAAAAAGAAAAGAATACTTACTTGGCAGGAGGAAGGATATCTGACATTCTTTTAAAATTACTTTAACTGTGGTTATCTTCTATAATGGGATTTTGTTACATCATATGCATGTAATTGAGTCTAATGCAAACACTTGGTAAATTACGTTTGTCTACCGACAATGCAAAATTTCTAGTAGAAAAATGTCTTGAATACTGTGAGAGTCAACTCCCTTGAAAAGCTCAGAAGAACAAGATCACAATGCATATTTAATTAATTAATGTGTGCAGTGTGTGAACTAACCTACAAATACTATCTGAAAGCTAAATAAAATAGGGCATGAAAGAGGTAATGGGGTAAAAAGAAAAGCAGAAGTTATCGCTTGCTAGTGTAGTTGATTCTAATTTTGTTTTTATTTTATTGATGCTGTGTTTTGTTTTTTACTTGATGCAATATGCAATAGCATTGGAATTGTCAAAATTTTGCGTAATGGACTAATGCACATGTGCATGCATTTCTTAATAGAAGGGCAAGGGAAAGGAATTCCAAATTGTATCAATAAATAGTTTGTATTGCCTTTCATTTCTGGTAATTCTAAATTTATATTTATAAAAATGAAGATTTATGTTGTATAAAATTTAAAATTCTATAGCCATTCTGCTTTTTAAAATTAGATGTTTCTTAGAAAGTTAATATAATATTCAGACAGGATGGATTAAATGGCAGAATACCTTTGGGAAATGTTGAGTTAAAGAAAACAAAAAGATTATTGTAGTAACTTTCAAAATTTTAAAGATTACCTATGTGATGGGTAGCGTAGATATGTATTTGCTAAAAGCTAGACAGGTATGTAACTTGCCAATCAAATATCTTAAAATTAATATCTTAACATTAAAAATAATTATCTTAAAATGAATAGTTTCATGAGAATGGGAAAGATTAGATGCATCTTATGTGGTTATTAGGATCTGCTATTTTTAAGTTGTGTAGTGTTTTTGCTTTCATTTATTTTGAAGGACATTTATTGGTGTCATTAACTTACAGAAAATATATTATTTTATTAACCTCTTCTCTTGATTTGCAAATATTGTCACATTCTCATTTGACTTAAACTCTGCGGCGTGTCTTGAAATAGGAAAAAATAATAACTTTCTACATGGCCAAAACATCTTTTTTCCTCTTTGTCTAGCTTCTGTGTGTTTTGCTTGCTTTGTTTTTTTTTTTTTTTTTTTTTTTGGTTTTGTTTTGTTTTTCCTTTATTGGGGAGACTTCACTGTACTATAGATCATTATTTTAAAATGTCATTTCCTTTAGGACTTTCTTGATTTTATAAAATACAATTAGACTTTAGTACATCACTCATTTTTTATAATGGAAAGAGAGGAAATCTGCTTATATTTTATTCTACATGGTTAGAAAATCATTGCATTGTTATTTATTTTTAAAACATTCTTTATATTGATTTGTAGTGCCAGCTTTATTATGTTTTAATGTTCTGATTTGAGAGTCTGCTTCTGGACACAAAATTTAATTTTTATATATATGTATTTTTCATTATTGTTGCTTATGTCACTTATTGTAATTACAGCAACTTTAGAGTAAGACAAAGGACATTGCATTGAAAGAGCATCCTCAAATTGACTTTCTTTTCATAATAACTAATTCCCACATATTTATACTTCTTGTGTACTTCATACTTATTCTTTAGCATTTTTAACTCCCAGCACTTCTTAATAATATTAACCAAAAATGAAAGAGAATGAAAGAGAAGCCCTGCTAATATTATTGTTCTTATAACATTTTGCTGAATCTCTTGAAATCAACCTTATTTAAATTAATAGCATTTTATCTGTTTGTCCAACATTTGTATTTATTTTGCTTTCTTTTTATATTACATTCAAATACTGAATGACAACGACTTTACTTTCTGCCTTGCTTTTGAATTTAACAAGAAATTTTATAGTGTTTCAAAATTAATGTATATTTGGTTTTGGTTTCTAGAAAAATATATCTCATTTTTGAAATTTCTTTTTATTCTTGTTATTATGGGTAGGCAATCAAATTTTAGTAAATGTCTTGACATTTATTAAGTGATGTTTCTCCTTACATTTCTCAATTTAACAAATTAGGTTGATACAGTGCTCAACCTTGAAACTTATAAACTTGGAATAATCATACTTGCACATATTGTATATTTGATCTGCAAAATGTATTACATATAGATATTGTAGGAAAGGTATTATATTTTAATAACTGCAAACATAAATGTAACAATGGAGATTTTACTCTTTTTTAATATATCATATTACTTTTTGGTACTCTTTGAGATTTATTATATTGATTTACCTAATTTTCTTTTGAGTGCTATTTAATCCACTGAGTAGTCCCTATATTAAATTTTGATGATGCTCTTTTCTATGCATTTATAACATTTTATTTTATTGTTTTGCAAATCTGCTTGGTTTATTATTTTTTAAGTGTTGCTATTAAGACAATCACATTTTAATACTGTAAAGCATTTGTTGTAATATTTTTCTAGCTGATCATTTGAAAGGCATAAGCATCATATTCTCTTGACGTCTTTCTGCTGCCTATCATTCAACACTGGCCTGTTTTCCCCTGTGATTCATAATCGTAGCTTGACCTACAGTCATCTGTGGCCAGTGTTGAAGATTCCGCCCTTTAGATAATTTTTTTTTTTTTTTGCTTCTTTAATATATCTCAAGAGTTTTACCGACTCAAGAGTAACCTTTAGGCTGTTTTTCTTGATGGGCATCCCTGGACCATTTTGTATACATTTGGAGTTCAAAGCCTGAAGAGGGAAAGCCCTTGAGTACAAATTCTCAAAGAAAACTTTTTTTTTTTTTAGGCAATGTCCCTAACAGTGCCATCACCACCCAGACAGACTCACAAGTTTATTTGCTTTTACAGATTGTTGTTTTTTACTGTATAAATTTTTCCTGCTATCTTGAAAAATGAGCTATAATTGTAAATGTATAACTTCCATATTTCTTTCTAGGTGTTTTACAGAGTTTCTAGGTTATTTAGTTTATCAAAGTGAGAGCAACACCATCAATACTTTATTTCTGACCAAATTTTCATTGGTCTTTTAAAATGTTTATTTATTTATCTATTACTTTCGATTAACTCATGTGCTATTCACCAGCCCTATACCTCAGTGGACTTTTGGAAAGTGATGACATGTAATACATCCTCCTCTACCTTTTTCTTTACTTGAACATTATGCAATTTTGTTATTTAACTGGTAAGATTGAATTAATCTGATCATTTCTATGTGGAAGATAAATTTTAATGAGTGACAGAATTTTCTGGACAGAGTAACCCAGAACAATTACACTTTGGAAAGACAGTCTTGAGAGAGAGAGAGGGCTAAGGCACCATGGAACACAAACCTTTGCACAGATGGTTGGGTATTAGTCAGTGAAACAGAAGCATAACACTGAGAAGAGAGGGTACTTCAGGGGCAAATGAGAGAGTGCCAAATAACTCTCTTCTAGGAGTATCAAGAATTATATTGTCAGTCTCCTTCCGTGAAGCCAAGATTTGACATGAAACCGTTTAAGTGCCCTTATGCACCAAATACTGTATGGGATTCTAGGTGGCAGAGTATGAGCAGAATCAGGCTTATGGCTTCCTAACTGGTGGAAAGTCTGTGCAGCTGGCAATCCAGAGGAAAATCCACAGGCCTCAGCAGCCTCTACAGCTGCGGAGACATTTTGAGATGGAATCAGGCCTTAAGTAATTATCTTGGCATTCCATGGTAATCATTCAATAGCTCATAAACAGTCAACATTGACTGTGTAATTAAAAAATAGTTACGTAATTCTACCCCTAATTTTGTCACTAAAATTAGTATCTTATGCAACTGTTTAGGCCATTTTAGACAATTTTTTTGAGATACATTAGCTTATGCTTATGCTTTTCAAGTGATAATTTTTATTTATAACATTTTAATTGACATTTTAATATCATTAGGAAGCCAAAATGCCTATGATATTCTGACTTGAACTTCTTTCCCACTTTGTAACGCTGCTACATTTTATCCTTAAAGAAAAAGTCCCAGAGGTTGAGTGACTTGTACAAAGTCATATGAATAGTTAAACTACACTTTCTTGTGCAGCTTTTATAATTTGAGGTCTATACCCCTATTTAAGGAGGAGCTAAGTAATCAGCAAACTAGAAGAAGATAATTTAACAATTCTTTAGTAAATAACATTAATCTGCTTTCTGTAAAAGGGAGTTAAGTGATATGCAGACTGAATATATAAAAATGAACAATAGGCACAGAATAATCTGATTTTATATGCTTGTTATATATATAGGAATCGTGTATCAGCATTTGTAAATGCCATAGTCTTTAGTTTCTAAATTTATAAAGATGATAAATAGAATATCATTTTCCTAGAAAGAATATTCTTATTATGTTTTTGGCCAATTTAAATTACATTTTTTAAACATTAACTTTCTTACCTTTGGTGAATATGGTGAGTGGGCTTCTTTTATTTCAGAAAACCCTATTTCAAAAAATTATTTAATTTAAATAAATACCCTCTGTCAGAAGACTGGCACATTTCAGTATTAGATTTTATAAAAGGCACTGCCATCCACATGAAATAAAACCATTTAAGCCAATTCACTTGCCCTTTATATCTAAGAAAACAAATCCTGTGTGCTGTGATCTAGCCAATTGGATATAGCAAGCCACAGAACATTACCAGACCACTCATGCTCACCGAAACTGCTTTTCCTACATAATTGGTGACTACATAAAAACAAACTAAATACCATTATACAAACAAAAACTACCAAATGCCAAAGGGGAAAAAACCTTTGATTTTTAGGATTCTTCGTATCATTTTTCTTTCTAAGGTAACAGAAGTATTTAAATTCTCTATGAATGAAATTAGCTTGCATTTTAGCTTTTAACACCATTTACTTTTTATGAAACCAATTATGATAACTAGCTCAGCTCAGTAACATGGGAAGTTTTTTCACATCTTAGTGAATTTTGCTAGAGCTAAGATAAAATGAATGTCTTAGAACCTTGCTACACAACGTGTACTCCATAGAGCAGCATCATGGACATCACCTGGACATGGATATCACATCAGCTTGTTAGAACATTTCAGGCTCCAACTCAGATTTAGAGATTATAAATATGCATTCTTTCAAGATCCCCAGGTGATTTACATTTTAGAAGACGTGGATAAATACACCCTCTGCTGGTCAGCTTTCTATCAATTTTCACTACTGTGAATCTCTGACCGGTCTGCCCTTCCACTTCTGAAACCCCTAGTTATCACATTAATCTCCCATTTACAAAAATTGCATGCATCTGTTCACTTGTTATAATTCTCTTCTCTTTCCCTTGATGCTTTGGTTCACTGATCAATTACCCTATCCACCCTTGGGGTTCATAGCCACTGTCTGCTTCTCATCTCATGTCTTGCTGGCTTCCCTTGGCTTTCCTTCCTTATCCACTGGCTCTCCATGCTTTCTCCACTCCTACCACGCACAAGCATGCTTAATTTGATTTGCCTTCTTGGCCCATAAAAGATACTAATTTTTTATTATGGTCAAACCTATTGAAATATTTATGTCATAATCAGAAAAAGAAAAACACATATAATTTATATTTTAAAACCAACATTTATTTTCGTACCTAACAATTTTAGGTATACCTAATGATTTTTAGAAAAATAGGATTCTTTGCCATAGCAAGGATTTTAAATTGCCACGTTAGAAGCACAGATACAATCATAATCTTCTCAAAGACCAAATGAGAAATAATGTTTAAAACAAAGAACCATCTCAGACTATAACAATGATACCGTTAGATATAAATTCAAAAAGTTAGTGTTGTTTGGGCAGGCATGCTTCATGCTTCTGTCTCTGATGTTTTCAGAACTTGACAGAGCAGTACTATCTGGAGTGAAGCAAAAGCACAAATTTAGTCAAAGCTATTTATCAATGTCTGTTAATAATCTAGACATAAAACTATAAATCATTCCATTAAAAAAAAGTGATAGGGAGAAAAGAGTTTTTTTATTGATGTGTAAATTGTTTTCTTTCAGTTCTTAGAATTTTTTTTTGTAATTTTGACTTAATGGAGACCCCTATCTGTACAAAATTTATGAAACTCATTTTTACTTCAGATATAGTAAAATACAATGATAAAACAAGGTACCTGTGTATCAGCTTTCTGAAGCATGTTTGTCACTCTCATGAATCTGTGTTAATTTCTTCTATTGATGTATCCAATTTTTTCTAGTTTATTTTGTCTGAATCCTGCCAATGAATTATGCATAAAGCTTATCAATGAGGAACATAAAGTCATAGATAAAGTTCTTGTCTCTGTTGATGATACCATGAACTGACATTCAGGAGACTTGAGTTCTAAGTCAGACTTTGAGCTCACACAAGTATGATATCATTTCTGATTATTATTTTCCTAACTGCTAAATTAAGAGAGTTCATAAACACATTCTCTGTGGTCTCTTTGTGTGAAAACTTGTATTTTCCTATCACAGCTAAGATGTTGAATCCTTTTTCAATCTGGAAAAAAGCATTTTCAAAGCACTTTTTGTGTGTGTCTGAAAACTCTTCCTTTTAGGCAGTATTTTCCTGCTGCACTTAGTTTATTGCTCTGGATTTCTGGGCATAGAGCCTATTTTGGTTTTATTTTTGTTTATGTTCATCATCTTTATTTCTATTTTTGAAGCTGACGCTTCGTAAATATATTATTACACACTGTAAAATTGGATAATAATACTATAAAATTGATTTTCTATATTTGCGCTTTCCTTGAGAACCTCGAGTGTGTACTGCAATTAGTCTAATTATTCAACTCGAAGCTGTCACCTCCTCCCTTGCCTGAAGCAAAGCAGCAGGAAGTACAAATCACACTCAACAGCCTGACACCAGGAGGAGGAAATAAATACCTCCACATGGAATTTGCACATCTGACAGTGTGTCAGCTGAAATGAAAAAAGATAGATTTTGTTTCAGAGAATCCTGGAACTCCTTCAATAATTAGGACAGCAAAACATTTGCGTCTGGTTTACCAGTGGAAAGAGGCTGCAGAGACACACCCTGATTGGCTCCTCTTGATGGCTGCGACACTTCATACAGTGCCTGGCATATATTAGATGCTCCATAATTGTTTGCTGAGCAAATTAATCAATTTTTGAATGAATGTGTGTTGCTAAAAATCAGTAAGGCTTTCATGTAAAAGGTTCAAGAGAAATCACCCCCATTCTTACAACAAATAAAAGCTTAGAAAGGAAAAATGAATGTGCTTTATTGGATTCATCAGTGAACTGAGGTTGCAAGAAAAAGAGTCATCTTGACATCTGAAGGGACAGGAGAATCTAGAGTCATAGCTGAGATGTGCTTCCCTGGAACAGAAACCATTGGTGTCACAAACTGGCAAGAACACTTCAACAGGATTTTTGGTGAATTGCCAGAGGCTGAGTGTGGATTAGTGTAAGAGTGAGAAAACCCCGAGAGCTGTGGTTTTAGGGGAACCCCATACTTTTGTGGGTTTTACCTCCAGGAACTCTACCAGGTTCTTACTGTGAATATTTGAGAAAGGTCCCCTGGATGCTCTGTCAGTGGAGGAGAAAAGTAACCCTTGTGAAATATGCCCAGGGCTTTCTCTCTAGCAAAGGAATGCTCTCCACGGGGGAAAGACCTTACCAGAGCCTTGTTCCAGAGCTGTGGGGGAAAAGCATTCTTGCTCCAGTTGCCTATAGCCTTCCTGTCTTATCTAATGGGCTAGAAGAAATACTTGTGAAAGTCACAGGCTCACTAAAAGATGGAGATTGAAATGAGAGATTATTGAACAATTCCTCTTCCCAACACCTTACCACCACACCATCGGGACTGCACTGTCCCAATACTGCATCCTTGCTGAGATAGCAGCATGATACAGACTCGCTCTAAGGAGGAGTACTTCAGGAAACCTAAAGTCAGGGGACAGACAAAAACAAAGACACTGGAGGAATTTGAAGCTTCTGACACCTATAGCTACAGCAAACATTAAACAAAGACCAATTCCTCGCCAGATTAACTCACATCCTCACACCAGAGACCTGTTCACCTCAGTTCTTATTATCTGATAAATTATGTCTGCCTTTCAACAAAAAATTGCCAGGCATGCCATAAGGCAAGGAAAAACACAGTCTAAAGAGACCAAGCATCACAACCAGACTGTTATGACACAGGTGCTGGAATTCTCAGACAGGAGATTTAAAATGACTAATAAGTAACCTAATGAAAAAGAGGACAACATTCAAGAACAGATGGGTAATATAGGCAGAGAGAGGTAAACCTAACACAGAGGAATTTTTTTTTTTTTTTTTTTTAAAGCTAGAAATCACAAACACTGTAACAGAATGTCTTTTGTTCATGGGCTTATCAGCAGTCTGGACACAGCTGAAGAAAGAATCAGTGAGCATATGATAGGTCAATAGAACTCCTAAACTATAAAAATGAATAACTAAAAAAGCAAGGCATCCTAGAACTATAAGAAAATTTCAAAAGATGAAACATATACATAACTGGAATGCTAGACAAAGAAGAAAGAACAGGGCAAAATATGTGAAATGATAATAGAAGTCTTGAAGTAAAAATGGCTAATACATGAAATAATGGCCAAGAACATTTCAGAATTGATGACAGACACTAAGCCACAAACCGAGGAAACTCAGAGTGCACTGAGCAGAAAAAAATACTAAAAACTGCACGTAAGTATATCATTTGCAAATCACAGGAACCAAAGGCAAAGTGAAAATCTTAACAGAAGCCAGAGAAAGAAGCATCATGATCTATTGAGGAATAAATAAAAGAAGTAAAATAGACTTCTCGCTAGAAACCATGAAAGCAAGAAGAAAGTGAAATAAGTTATTTAAAGTATCAAAATTTAAAACAATACCCACTAACCTAAAATTTGATATATAGTACAATTATCCTATAAAAGTGAAAGAAAGAAAGACCTTCTTAGAGAAAGGAAAAGTTGAAGAACTTCATTGCCAGCTGACCCATGTTAACAAAAGACAAAAGGAATCTGCAAAGGCAATAGGAGAAGTCTGCAGATTGGGCAGATAAAGCCTTAAGTGCAAAACGAAAGTGCACTCTGAGGAGGACTTCAGGGGTAAAAGATTAGAAAATATTATAAAGGCAAAAACTGTAATATTGGAAGCAATCAAGTGCAGGGTCTGAATTGAATGGCGTTTAAGGAAGACATTACATGCTTCGCTTTCTTCAGGTGGTCTGTGGGTGGTTAGTTGAGGAATTTCTAGCTGCAGTCTATCTTGGTACCTATGACAGCAGCTGGTTTGGCGTGATTGCAGAAAGGGAGGTCCTGTGATACCTTTTCAACATTGTATTGGTTTGTTCTCACACTACTATAAAGAAATAACTGAGACTGGGTAATTTATAATGAAATGAGGTTTAATTGGCTTACGGTTCTGTAGGTTGTACAGGAAGCATGAGGCTGGCATCTGCTTGGCTTCTGAGGAGGTCTCAGGAAACTTACAATTATGGTGGAAGGCAAAGGGGGAACAGATACGTCTTATATGGCAAGAGCAGAAACAATAGAGAGATGGGGGAGGTGCCACACACTTTTAAACAACTGGATCTCATGAGAACTTACTATCAGAATGACGGTACCAAGAGGGATGGTGCTAAAACATTCATGGGAACTTCACCCCTGTGATCCAATCACCTTCCACCAAGCCCCACCTCCAACACTGGGGATTGCAATTTGACATGAGATACAGTGGGGAAACAGATCCAAACCGTAGCAAATTTTTTTTCAAGAATACAGTATGTGACTGCACCTTCACCCAGCCATGGTTGCCTGGTTCTGTTTTAACTTTGAGTACTCAGCCACAGGGAGTCCATTTTGTTTGTCAGTTGTGGACATAATTTAACACCTGCATTACCAGAAATGTTGAAAGATTTTCTTGAGGCAGAAAAATAATGTTGATCATAAGATGTATCTACGTTAAAAAATAAGTAAAAGAGAGAATATTTAAAAAGAAGTAAATCAAACCACAAAATAACTATGAAGAAGAAATCAAACCACACAATAACTATTGTGTGAAAATAACTTGTCTGATGGTTACAAAATAAATTTAAACTAGTAATTACAAAAGCAAGAGCAGAATTTGGAATCAGGGTTATTTTCTATAGGATCAAGTGATCATGACTATGTAAAGAGCTTAACACAGTGCCTATACTTGATTATAATGCAACTGTTCAATTTTCAACTGTTCAAAGAAAATTGTTCAATTTTTTCTTTTTTTTTTTCTTTTTTTTTTCTTTTTTTTTTTTGCACTGAACTAAGCCATATCTGCTTGGACCTTGTTTTTACTATTATTATTATGCTTGAAGTTCTGGGGTACCTGTGCAGAATGTGCAAGTTCGTTACATAGGTATACACGTGCCATGGTGGTTTGCTGTACCCATCAACGTGTCATGTACATTAGGTATATCTCCTAATGCTATCCCTCACCTAGCTCCCCACCCCTCAAGAAGCCCTGGTGTATGATATTCCCTTCCCTGTGTCCATGTGTTCTCATTGTTCAACTACCACTTATGAGTGAGAACATGCAGTGTTTGGTTTTCTGTTGTTGTGTTAGTTTGCTGAGAATGATGGTTTCCAGCTTCATCCGTGTTCCTGCAAAGGACATGAACTCATCCCTTTTTTATGGCTCCATGGTATTCCATGGTGTATATGTGCCACATTTTCTCTATCCAGTCTATCATTGGTGGGCATTTGGGTTGGTTCCAAGTCTTTGCTATTGTGAACAGTGCCACAATAAACGTACGTGTGCATGTGTCTTTACAGTAGAATGATTTATAATCCTTTGGGTATATACCCAGTGATGGGATCTCTGGATCAAATAGTATTTCTAGTCCTAGATCCTTGAGGAATCACCACACTATCTTCCCCAATGGTTGAACTAATTTACACTCCCACCAACGGTGTAAAAGTGTTCCTATTTCTCCGCATCCTCTCCAGCATCTGTTGTTTCCTGACTTTTTAATGATTGCCATTCTAACTGGCATGAGATGGTATCTCATTGTGGTTTTGATTTGCGTTTCTCTAATGACCAGTGATGATGAGCTTTTATTCATATGTTTGTTGGCGGCATAAAATGTCTTCTTTTGAGAAGTGTCTTTTCATATCCTTTGCCTACTTTATGACGAGGTAGTTTATTTTTATCTTATCAATTTAAGCTCTTTGTAGGTTCTGGATATTAGCCCTTTGTCAGATGGGTAGATTGCAAAAATTTTCTCCCATTCTGTAGGTTGCCTGTTCACTCTGATGATAGTTTCTTTTGCTGTGCAGAAGCTCTTTAGTTTAATTAGATCCCATTTGACAATTTTGGCATTTGTTGCAATTGCTTTTGGTGTTTTAGTCATGAAGTCTTTGTCCATGCCTATATCCTGAATGGTATTGCCCAGGTTTTCTTCTAGGGTTTTTATGGTTTTAGGCCTTACCTTTAAGTCTTTAATCCATCTTGAGTCAATTTTTGTATAAGGTGTAAGGAAGGGATGCAGTTTCAGCTTTCTGCGTATGGTTTGCTAGTGTTCCCAACAACGGCTATTAAAGAGGGAATCCTTTCCCCATCTCTTATTTTTCTCAGGTTTGTCAAAGCCCAGATGGTTGTAGCTGTGTGGTGTTATTTCTGAGGCCTCTGTTCTGTTCCACTGGTCTATATCTCTGTTTTGGTACCAGTACCATGCTGTTTTGGTTACTGTAGAGCAGTCTGAGGTTGACCTGAGATGCTCAAGCTTGGTGGGAGGAGGGTCCTCCACCATTGCTAAAGCTTGAGTAGGCGGTTTCACCCTCACAGTGTAAACAAAGCCCCGCTGCAGCTCAGCAGGGCCACTCAAACTGCCTCTCTAGATTCCTCCTCTCTGGGCAGGGCATCTCTGAAAAAAGGCAGCAGCCCCAGTCAGGGAGTTATAGATAAAACCCCCATCTCCCTGGGACAGAGCACCTGGGGGAAGGGGCAGCTGTGGGCATAGCTTCAGCACATTTAAACGTCCCTGCCTGACAGCTCTGAAGAGAGCAGTGGTTCTCCCAGCACAGAGTTCGAGCTCTGATAAGGGACAGACTGCCTCCTCAAGCGGGTCGCTGATACCCCCCTGCCCCGTGCTCCCCTTGTATCCTGACTGGCAGACACCTCCCAGTAGGGTCCTACAGACACCTCATACAGGGGAGCTCTGGCTGGCATCTGGCGGTGCCCCTCTGGGACAAAGCTTCCAGAGGAAGAAACAGGCAGCAATCTTTGCTGTTCTGCACCCTCCACTGGTGATACCCAGGCAAACAGAGTTTGGAATGGACCTCCAGCAAACTCCAGCAGTCCTGCAGCAGAGGGATCTCACTGGTAGAAGGAAAGCTAACAAACGGAAAGGAATAGTATCAACAGCAATTTTCTAATTTAAAAAAAGTGTCAGTAAGTCTTCTTAAATCATACATTGCTCAGATAAAATAAAGGAGATGAATATCGCAATGGTGCTAGATTTGAATTTTTTAAAAAATATTTGGAGTAAAACCTAGTAATACTCTTTTTAACAATAGAAAAACTTTGTCCAAGATTTTTAATTGTCTTCAAATATGAACCCCAAACATTTAGAAAAGGTATGTCCTCAACTGGTAATTGGCTACATCACATATTTTAAGAAATGGAGAAATGAAGGGGAAATAAAGGAAAAGTTAGTAGATGATATATTATAAGAGTCAACAAGATAAGTGAAAAGGGAAAGGGCCTTGCATTACTTAAGCAAAAGTAAAAAGCAGGTATCTATAATTCATGAGATTTAGTGGGCAATATGAAGACTTTATTTTATACCCCCAATAGGCAATTTAAAATCTGTATAACTATATAAAGAAAGATAATTGTGTATATGGGCTAAAGAATCTGAATGAACATAATTTCTTTTTCTACTCTCAATTATAATACTAAACCTTTAAATGAAACTAAAATAATTAAATTAGCAGAAAAGAAACTTTAAAATGTGGTTTGAGATTCACTTACTCTTTTTCCCAGCCCACTTCTCTAACAATATTACTTATAAGTAATAAATAAAAATTTTAAACATGTTTTCACAGTTTTTGACAGCAACTTTCTCAGAATAGCTTGCCTTTAGACTAATAAATACATAATCCTGTATTCCCATAATCCCATACCTAATTGAACACCTACTTTATACAGAACGAATTGTTCAGGCTAAAGAATAATATCACTGACAGAGAGATCCTTATCTTCATGATCCAAGAAAGCAGAATTCTCTGAGGGCTTGTAGGCGCGACAGCAGCTAAGAAAGATTACCAAAGCAATTAATAAGAAAGCAAAGCGTTATACAGTGGAAATAAAAAGTAAAATATAAAAATAGCGGTCTGTAATAATAGACTATCTGGGAAGGCTTACTGCAGGAGATCAGTTTTGAGCCAGACATTAAAAAAATTATCACCACCTTTTTCAAACAGTTCTCAAAAATTATTTTAGGAAGAAGAATAGTTCAGTCACATTAATTTCAATCATTTTCTAAGACTATCAAAAGCAAAGGATGACATTTGTTCATGTGAGTATAACATTTTATCTATGTCCATGCTATTAACACTAGCTACTAACTACAAAGCCAACCTTTAATGTTTAAATCCAGATTTTAAAATCTTGTCCTATAAACCAGAGATAGATTTGAGTACTTTTTTGAGGAAATTTTTATTCATATAACCAACTTTGAATATCTTGACTGCCTGTATAAAATGAGATTTCAAAAAAGAAACCTAGGCAATTTTTATGGGAATGCGTTAGACCTTAATTCAACTCTGTTTCATTTGAAACAACAGCAGTATAAAAACTAGTTGATAAATATGATCGCATTACTCTGGGGGAATGTCAATAATGTAGTAAAATTGACATAAAATTTATTGGAGAAAAGAAACATGCAAGTTCATCAATGATAGGGAGACTACATGCAAGTAGTGTTGTATGGTCTTTCACCAGGTAAATTATATAACTTAAGAGCAAATATTTTAAATGAAAAATACATATATCAAGAAACAGATGCAAATATTCAATTCAAGGACATAGTAGAGGTACCAAATCTAAGGGGTGGTTCTGAAATATAAAGTATGTTATTTTGAATGGAAAGTTCTAAGATTTAACCAGAGACCCAAAAGCATACTGAATTCAAGATGATAACTGGGATAGAGGTAGAGCACAAGGAGGCAGGAACTAGCGCCAAAGCCATACAAATAAGATGTTGGTGTTAGTAAGGAGGCAGAGTCTTAAACTGCTAATTCATGTGGCAATCCAATGACAAGAAAATGCCAGCAGTAGATTTTAAGGTGGGTCGGGATCATGACTCGGGAATCACGGTAATAAGTTCACTAATGGAGGGCCACTGTTACATTCTTCTTGCTATGGTTATATGGAGCAGGAGGGAGCCACATCATTCAAACCATCTCTGTGCAGGAGCCCTTGCTTATCACGGCTGCCTATCGTGAGACCAGAGCGTACTGCGGTAGCAGTCCTCAGCAGGAAGTCCGTGAATACCGAACAGTGACAGTTATTTCTCCAGATGAAGGAAATATTAAAAATCATTTCTTCTTTCTAGAAGTAACCTTAAAATGAGAGTGCCGAAAGAATGCTCAGGCAGATGAGCTATATTTCTTAAAAATCTGTAAAATCCTCTTCCAGCCTTTCTTTTTTTGTGTGTGTGTGGTTCATCTCTTATTCTTCATGATCTTTTTTTTTTTTTTTTTTTTAATTTTCAAACTTCTCAGGAGTGAAAATACAGATGGAAATGCTGTGAAACAGTAGAAATTGTTCAAGTTTTAGGACTTGGATTTGTTAACATGAAAATAGTAACACAACTTGCTTTTGTTGGGTCATGTGACATTCCATTCATTGGGATATAAATTTGTTTTCCTCCCTTATGAAATGGTAGAAATGTTAGTATTAATTTATTTAAGCAGGTATGCCTTGAAAAAATGGTGCTAGGCTACTGCATCAGTTTGCATAAGAAGGACAAATAATTGGCCAATACAGTATATGCTGTTTCTCTATCCTGTTCCAGACTTATCATAACATGCTGAAATATGAAACAATAAGGAAAAGGGCAGAAGGAAGGGTAGAATATATGGTCTGCATACATCCTAAAACATTTCCTTAAAGTAGTAATTTTGCCTGAGAAGAATATGTTAAAATGCAAGCCAACGACACAGAGTATATTTTCCCCTCTTACTCCCTCCTCAAAGGCTGAGATGGCATCATGCAATTCTCACTCTACATTTCTTAGAACTTTTGAACCTGAATGATCCCGATTTCTACTCTGGACTTCAGGTTTATGAGTTAGCAGAAAGACATCCCCTCTAGCAACAGTTCCAAAGGATATAATTACAAATATAGCATAAGACCCTCAGCTTTCAAGACTTTTAACATTGTTGTTGTTTTTAGAAAGTAATTGGTTTTGCTTTTGCTTTTTATCCCCCTCCCAATGCTCAGTGCAATCTATACTGCCTGCAAGCCAGACTTTAAATGAAGCAGATGCTCCAAGTTTAAACTTCGAGCTGATAGTAAAGTTGTTTCCTAGCAACACGAAGTTATGAAAACTTCAAGAGTGCCACTTGCTCAATACAGTTTGTCTCATTTAGTTTCATGCACTCAGTGGGTTATTATAATGTACTGAGTACCAAATCAAAATGAACTTGATCCTACATTAAAAGGAATGAAAAACCACTCCATTGATTTTGAACTAGTAACCTTTTCAAAATTCGGGCATACAAAATAAAACTTTATACGATACTTTAAAAGAAGATTTTTCAAAATGAAATTTGAAAAGGATGTTATAGACTGGTGATAAGCTTAGGCCATAAATCTATCCAAGCAGATACGTTGTTTTAAAACACCTAGACTTTCTGAAGATCAGGCTAACCTGACCTAGGCAGAGGAAATGGTGTGTAATTAAAATGCCTTATAGTAGTGGTTCTCAAATATTTTGGTCTCAGAACCCCTTTGCTTTCTTAAAAAGTGTTAGACTGTCAAAGTACTGCTATTTTATATGAGTTATGTATGTCAACATTTCATTAAAATTAAACCTAGAAATTTTTTGTCTTGTTATTTATTTAAAAATAAACACATGTCTTAAAATAATATATATTTTAGAAACAGTTTTATTTTCAAAAACAAAAATAATTTAGTGAGATGAATGGCAATGTTTTACAGTTTTACAAGTCTCTTTTAATGCCTGGTTGAATAGAAGACAGTATGATTCTTAAATTTTTTTTTCAGCCTTTACTTGGTTGTGATATCACACATCACTTAGCCTCTAGAAAATTCTACTGTGTTATCTTTAGAAAATGAGTGGAAAAAAGGCAATTTTTCCCAGTTCCTCTTTCACTTTCTCTTCTGTAATTAATTTGGGCCACTTTTGAGAACTGTTGGCAGTAAGCATGTTTCTTCAGTGTGTAACAGGATTTAAATGATTTCCTTTCTCATAGTCATTAACATTAGGCAGTATGGTAAAGTGATTTCGTTTCTGACACTTAAAAGTCAGTTTGCCTGAGTTTGATTCTATTTTGACAGCTTGTAACTCTATAACCTTGAGTAAGTCACTCTAAGTCTCACTTGTATCATTTATAAAATGGGCTAATAGCAACACTAGCCCCACAGTGCTATAACAGAAGTAGGTAGGAAATAGACAACACAGCAGATTTTTTTTTTCTCAAAAAAGTAACCACCCAATGATTATTGACTGTATCTCTGATTTTAAGACTGTTCAAGACTATGAATTAAGACTAAAACAAATATCTCAGCAAGACACGCAGATAACCACCACTTTCACTCTACCTCATTCTTAAAAAGAGGAAATATCGTGAACTTGTGATTACCAGAGGCTAATACGCGTTTTTGCATTGAGAGTTGAAGTTTGATTTACTTCTTAATATCAAGGAAGAAGTATCTGACATGATGTTTGAATTCATTTGTATTTGCTTCTTTCCTAACAAAATATCTTTTAATATCATCTGGTAGAGAGAGGAATGAAGATGTGTGACTTTGCTTAAAGAAATAGTGAAAGTGAGTATTAATGCAATTTGAAACTAGCACAGAAATATGCATTTAGTTTTGATAAATGATTTCTGGTTGGTAGATTTATACTTGCTTCAACTTTTATTCTGGTTTATATAGTGGCCAAAAATAAGCAATTATTATGGGCTTGAATCATACACTCACACTGGGTAAATTCCAACCACGTCATCAACTGTATATTCTTTTACAGTCACTGCCGGACTGATCACATTTGCAACATGAATATTATCTTTCATTCCATAATTTCAAAACACTCAGTACTACCTTGGTTCTCACAGCAATTTATAGCCAGATATGTGGTAAAACAGTGTTTCCTTTTACCTTGGGAACTAGCTTAAGAGAGTAAATGAACTGAGATTGCATGAGGTCTTGCAAAGAGCCGATGGGGGAGTCCTGAACTCTACAATAAATGCCATTTCCCTCAAAGGAGAATAGATAGATGTTCTTGAAAATCAGATCTTTAAAACAGAGCCTTATATGTTTTTGGACTTTAAACATTGGTAAAATATAAAATGATATTCAAAAATGAGTTTAACAATTTAGCAACAATCATAGTCCATTCATATTAGGCATTTTAAAAATGTGCTACAGCTTGTTATACCAAATCAGTTTTGATAGCCTTTGTTAGATAAATTAGTGGTTAGTGGGAAGTTTGAGAGCTGGGAGATTTAGTGCATTTGGGAATAATATAAAGAAGTCTTAGGATGTCTGAGTACTGTGTTTGAGTGGTAATGGTTTAATTTTCTGCCTCACTGTGGTGGCTTTTTTATGACATTAAAGTGAAGAAGCAGAAAAACAAAAGATCATTGGGCATCATCTCACTTGTCTTTTTCCTGAGGGAAATGAGTTGAAATAGGGTGCTTTTCTTTAGCAAAGCATATTAGATTTAGCAGGCCTGTGTTCAAATTCTAGTAGCCAGCTTACAGAACAAGTGTTCTAAAATGCATTTCTGAACTTCTCTCAATTTCATATTCCTGTGTAACAGGATGATAAGCATAACTACCCTGTAGTCCAATTTCAAGAATCGAAGGGGTTAACATATATAATAGAGTCACCCAGTTCTCAAAAGAAACAATTCCTTCCCACATTCCCTTCCTTGCTTTTATTTTATTTTTTCACTTTCTTTACTACAGGTTATATCTTTTGCCTATTCTTGGTGTCTGTCCTTTACTACAGATACCAGTAGCAGTCATATTTCATATACCACTTTCTTTTGCAGTACATTTAAAAAATAAAATGTTGAAGCTGAAACTTGTTGAATTAAGCTATAATTTTATTATTACATGTGTGTGTGTGTGTGCGCGCACATTTGTGTGTTTTAAACCCATTGCTCAACTGTTTTGGTTAAGTTAAAGTAAGTACAAAATGTTTTCAAATATCAGCAATAGAATTATTACCATTTGAGGAATAAGGTATTATCCCAAGATGACATATCGAAGACCTCAGATAAGAACACTGAGACATTAGCTTCTTTAAAGTCACAAAGCTAAGTGTCAAAGTAAGATTCAAAATGAATTTGTTTGGTTTCAGTCTGGGCAGTTAACCATGCTTTTGGTTAGATATAAGCATATTTTGCTTTTGCTTGAATAGCTGTCTCCAAAAGATCAGAAAAACTAAAATGCATTTGGCATGCTCTTAATTTTACTGTGAGGAATACATGATCAAGAACTGGTCTCAGTTTAATAAAAATCATACAATAAACCACATTTTGGGACATGTACTAATGTCTCATAGGTAAAGTTGTGCTGTAGTAAGATTTGAGTTTTCATTCACAGGACTAATCATCCCTGATGTCAGCCCATCCTGGGAAGAACTGCAGAATCAGGGACTCAAATCAGGAACATGAAAGATGTGCCACACACTAAGCCCACGAAGGAGGGTTTTCTCTCTGGGCTTTTCTCTCTGTGATTTCCTTTTTCTGGAGCTTGGCCCGTAACTCTCTAGATGTGGTGGAAACATGCCACAGCCTAATGGAATCAGGCTAAAAGCTCTGAAGAAATGGAACTGAAGCAGGATATTTTCCCATCCCCTTCATAGGACTCGTGACAGGGGTGCCTCATTTACCCATCCTGCAGTTTTCAATTCCTAGTAAGAGGGAGCATGCAAGCGTATAAGGCGGGAACTGGAATGCATGAACCCTGGAACCAGCTGGCTGCTTCAGCGCTGGCAGGATTGAGCTCCACTCACTCAGACCTGCAGCAGTCCACCCCTTGTGGGATGGAGTGCATAGGTGAGCAGGTGCAGGAGTCAGGGTGAGTGCTTCTGGGTGCTGGCAGGAGCAAACACTGTGCAGGCCTCACGGCAGCATCTGCGGAGGTGCATGCGATCCCTGAAGCCCCAGAGGGAGAGTGTTACAGTGCTCTTTTAGCTCTTCCATCTGAAGATGGCTTAAGGGTGAACAGCTAAGTGGGCCTTCTGCGTTTTCACATCAGGCGGCTGCCCTCTGCCAGTGAGGGTGAAAGGCCAGTGTGACAGCCTTTTGTGTTTGTACTCATGGCACCCAAACTCTTGTCTGGCATCCAGGAGAAATAAGGTTGCACAAATAAATTAAAAGATGGTAAAGGTGGGGGATTTTATTGCCAATGAAAGTGGCTTTTAGTGGGAAGAGGAGCTGAAGAAGGGATAGGATGGAAGGTAATCTGCCCCTGAAGTTCAGCCATCTCCAGCTGGATTCTTCTCCAAAGTTAGCCATCAAGCTGTTCCTCTAAGGTCAAGCTGGTTCTCTCCGATGTCGAGCCACAGTCTCTGATGTCCAGCTCCTTCTCCTCTTTGCTTGCTGAGTCTGGAGTCTTTATGAGCACAGGATGGGGGCTGGTGGGGCAGGCCACAGGTGGTTTTTGAAAAAGACAGCTTTCAAGTGGGAAAACAAGGATGTAAATTCTCACTTTGGGCCACAATCTCAGGTTTTTCAGCTTTAGGGTGGGGCTTCACCAGGGACCCACACCTGTCTGCCTAGAATTTCTCTGCCTCCTCTCCCCATCAAAACCTGGAGTTATCAGGCAGGCATACTTCAGAAAACTTCACAAAGATAGGTTATATATAGTTTGTGAGTTTTGAGAGCAAAACTCACAATGAGGCATAAGTTATTCTCTGTGTTGTAATATCCTTCCTTTGTACAAAGTAAGCATCCTCAATTATAAGTTAATCATAGCCCACACCTTAACACATTGTGAGTACAAGCAATATTAGCAGGAAATTTAAATAGAGAGTCTACACATTCGAGGAATCTATAAAATTTAACTACATAAGCAAGTTAGGAGGATGAATAGAATACAAATATTATTATCAAGAGACAAGAAAGATTTCCACTTTGGGCCATGATGCACTAAGAAAGACTGGATTTATATTTCCAACTCAGATAACTAGAAAACTGAACAAAATATTACAGAATACAGCTTTGAGGCATTAAGCCATGCAGGATTATGATACCTGAGAGAATGATAATGTTCCCGAGAAACTACCTAGGGAAAAGATTTTCAACCTTGTACACTGTTGACATTTTGGGCTGGATAATTCTTTGTTGTAGGGAGCTCACCTGTACATTGTGGAAGGTTTAGCAGCATCCTTGGCTTTGGTGCTAATGTAGTAGCACTACCCTAGTTGTAACAACCTAAATTGTTATCAGACATTGCAAATGTCTACTATGGAACAAAATCATTTCAGTTTGAAAACCATTGGCCTAGAAGTAGTCCCTGTGCTGCAGCATAAAGAAGGAAAATCCAAGCAGAACCAAGCCACCACACAGATTTAGGAAGACGGAGATGAAAGGTTAAAGAGGTCTGAGTAGCTAGAATTTATAAAACAGACTACCAGTGAAAGGGGAGCTAAGAGAGAGAGAAAGAAAGAGCAAGCTCTAGAATCTACCTAGGGACCTCCTGAATCTAATCTGCACCTATGTGAGAGGAAATGACATGAGCAGGGAAAGAACTACTGGAACTAACAAAGTGCAACAATTCACAGAGCCTACACACAACGGGGAATAGCAATTATTCCCATTAGCCAGAGCTGAAGACTTTAAAGACATGGAGAAATCTCAGAAGGGTGACACCTTAGTAGAAGGTCTAAATTAGCCCTCAATTAAAAGTTGGTCAAGATACACTCCAAAAAACTTAAAAGCAAGCATTTAACTGTTTCCAAGAACTTAATTATGCACCAGAACAAGTTACATCACGATATAAAGGAATATATCAAAATCCAACATTCAACATCATATTCACAATGTTAGGTATCTAATCACTAAAGCTGGAAAATCTGCCTCATAATCACGAGAAAATATAATCAAGAGTGACATTCATAAATAAGAGAGATGACAGAACTGGCAATGAAGGGCATTTATAAATATGAAAACAATTATAAATATGTGCCTTATGCTTATATGTGCCCAATTAAAAAAATATGTGACAATGATAGAGAAATAAGAAATATAAAGCATTACCAAATAAAAATTTGTAAAGAAAAAAACACATACTAAAATAAAAAGTGCACTGTAGAGAATTAACAGCAGATTAGAAATTACAGAAGAAGAGATCAGTAAAAATGAAGTCATAGGAAGGAAATGAGAACAGAGATCTAAAAACAAACAAAAAAAAGAAGACAGGAAAATAAAAAGAGCCACAGTGATAATCATATTCTAACAAATGTAATTAGATACAGAAGGAGAAAGGCAGAAGGCTAAGGATGGGAGTGGAAGGAAAGTGTAGTATCTGGAATAAGAATAGAGAATTTTAAAATACGGTGAAGACTATAAATCAACACATCCAAGAAGTTAAACAAACCCCAATCAGAATAAACACACAAAAAACAGTACTATGGCATATCAAAATCAAATTGGTAAAACCAGTAATGCAGAGAAAAATCTTAAAAGCTGCTAGAGAGGGAAGAAAAAATGACCTATTATGTGCAAAGGAGCAAACATAAAAGTGAAAAAACATTGTTGGCAAAATGTATGCAAGCAAGAAGAAAATATAGTAATATCTTTAAAGTACTGTGAGGAAAAAAAATCCAAAACTGTCAGTCTGACTGTTCTCTACTTGGCAAAATATTTTTCAAAAATGTAGTGAAAGAAAAATTATTTAGACAAATAACAATTGAGATATTTCATCACTCACAGATTAGAACTACAAAAAATATTAAAGGATGTTCTTCAGGCAGAGAAAAAATAAGATAGAAATTTAAATTTAGAAAGATGAATAGCAAATGCCATTAAATTATAATCCTAAAGAAAATGTAAAAGTTTTTTATTCTCATATTTAAATCTCTTTGAAAACAATTATGTGAACAAAAATAATACAAATGTGTATATTATATAGAAATAAAAATAATAACATCAGTAGCACATGAGGAGAGAAACAGATGTAAAATCTTGTTATCTTCTTTCAAGATATATAGGAAGTAGCATTATATTTGAAAATAAACTGTGATAAGTTAAAGATGTATATTGTGAACCCTGGAGGATCTACTGAAAATTTAAAGTAAGAGATGAGGAAGAAGCCAGTATTGAAGAGAAAGTGGAATTATAAAACGTTTTCATTTAACTCAAAAGAAGACAGGAAAAAAGGAATGGAGAAAAATGGAACAAATAGAAAACAAACTACAAGATGGCAGATTCAAAGCCAACCATTTTGATGGTTATATTCAATCTAATTGGAATAATCTAAAAGTGCAATCTGTTGACAGAGATCAAGCTGACTAAAAAGACCTAACTATATGTGTTATATAAGAAATGAATTTTAAATATTAATATACCAGTAGGCTAAAAGTAGAAGATTTTAAAAGACATTGTGAAAACACTAAGCAAAGGAGGCTGAATTGAATAAAATAATATCAGACACAGTAGGTTTCAAGCTAGGAATATCACCGGGGTAAAGAAAAACATTTTATAATAGTAGAGAGGTCAGTTCAACAGGAGAATATGCTTGAGGCCAGGAGTTTGAGACCAGCCTTGGCACCATAGTGACACCTCTACTTGAGAGGCTGAAGTGAGAGGATGGCTTGAGCCTGACATGTTGAGGCTACAGTGAGCTCTGATTGTACTACTGCACTTCAGCCTGGGTGACAGAGCAAGATGTTGTCTCAAAAAAAAAAAAAAAAAGGGATATAAGGATATAACAATCCTAAGTGTACAAGCGCCTAATTAAAACGCTTCAAAATGCATGGAGAAAAATATAATTGAAATGCAAAATTTACAAATATACAAATATGATTCAGGTAATTAAAGCTTTTTTTTAGTTGACTAAATGAGTAGTCAAAAGAATAGAAAACATTTATCAACCTAATTTTCTCATGAACCCCCCAAAATTAACAAAATAATAGGAAATTAAATCTAGAAATATAGAAACAGTGTAAAACAACATGAATGAGTATAGTTACTATTTGAAAATCAATGTATTTCATATTAACAGACAAAAAAATAAAACATATGATTACCCCAAAACATTCAGAATGCAGGAGAAACATTTTGCAAAACTAAAAAAACAAAAAACAAATAAGAAAACAAGAAAACCCAACAACAACTAAAACCTTTCAGCAAACTAGAACTGGAGATAACTCAATATAATAAAGTATATAGTTGAAAAAAAAAACTACATCACACTCAGTAACAAAAGGTTGTAGTTAATTCTCAAGTTTAAGGAAGGATATTGCTCTCATTACTTATATTCATTGTTTTAATGCAGTCCTAGACAGTTTAATAAGGGGGGAAAAAAAAGGAAAGGAAGGAAGAAAGAAAGAATGTAAAAGGATAATTACCAGTAGAAATGGCAGAGTCAGGGACTCCAAAAATCTGCCCCTCTGTAAAATCAATAAAAATTTTGGCAAAAATTGCCAATATCAACTTTTTCAGAACTTTGAAAATTAAAGCATGCAACAATCTGAGGAGTAGTTATTCAAGAAAAATGACTATCTCAGTAAGAGTTAGGAACTTCGTGGTGTTTAAACTCATTGTAGTCACATTCCCCTCTCGCAGGTATGTGGTAACCCTAAAAGCCCAAAACTCACTATCGCAGTATTCATGAAGAATCGTAGCTTACCAGCTACTCACTGGTAGACACAGAATGGGGTTGGAACTCATGTAAAACCTTATTCACAGAAAATTGACATTATCTGGACCCCTCTGCAGTTACCTGAAAACCTTCTCTCACAGGCCTTGTATTAATTTGACCTTAATCAGAACTGACTTGATTTGGATCATTGAGAAAATAATTTTTATAGACATTAGTTCACACTAAAAAGTTTAATAATATGGCAGCTTACAAGAGGTATTGATAACAGTTGGAGCAAACAAGAAGCTGACCAAAGCTGGGGAATGAAATGTCCGAAGAAAACTTTGAAAAGCCTTAACATGTTACTGAGAAGCCAGAAGACCAAGCTTCTACAGGGTTGTGTGAATGACGGAAAGACCTGAAAGAGCCCAGAGTCCTTCCTTCTAATTGATGTTGCGATTCTGTAAAATCAGGAAAGGAAGATTAAGGCACAGTTTTCATCTACCTGTTGAAACTTGAAAATCATGAGGATAAAAATAATTTTAGCAGTATACCATGTTGTGAATCAGAATACTTATTATATATTTTGTGTGTCAATTTTACTCTAAGTGATCTATAAATCCAACACGACTCCAGTCAACACTCTAGCCATCTTTGCTGATAAAACTAATAACCTGACTTAAAAATATATAGGCAAAAGATTTATAATACATGACCCAATTTTATGTTTCATAATCTTTGCTATTTTCAGACTCCCTTTATTTATTTCCACATAAACTTTAAGGTTATGTTAAACAATTTTAAAAATTGACCCTGATTAGCAGTCTCACGTAAAATCCCATTTAAATTTATATATTAATTTTAAGAATACTTTGTTTCCTAATCAAAAACATTTATTCAGGTCTTGTTTTAAGTACATCTAATGATTTCTGTGAATTCATAAAGGTAATTCACTTTTTAAATTAAGTTTACTTATATGTATTACCTAATTTTCCCCTTATTAAAATGAAATGTTTTTGTATTTCCAGTTGTACCTATAGTGATGTGTTTAGAAGAAACCAAGTTTCCTATGTTAATGTTTCTTAGAATGAATGTAATAATATTGCTAGGTGTTTATTTGGTGTTAGTAATCTATAATTTGCATACTATTGGAAAGGGAGAAAATCTTTAGTTTCAGTATTGGGAATGACTTAATGAAATTGCTGAAAATATTGTCCATGTCTTGTGATTTAAATGACTACCATCCCCAAGCTTGCTTAAACGTAATTAAAATGATACTAGGGTATATCTTCCAGTAGTCTACTTTAAGGGATAAGGAGCCTCTTAGGAAATGACTCAGCCTAAAAGAAGAGAGAATGCTGGCACAGAAGCTTTTGTTTGTCATTTGTTTTAACAACAAAATGGAATAAAAATGAGTTCAGCCTGTGTAGATTTTATTCAGCTTATCCAAAAGTTCAACCACCAAAAAACTCCACCCTCATCTCTCCACTGAGTTCTGTGATGAAAGGAGAGAACAATAACAAAATATTTATAAATGTTACTTAAAAGATTGTAGTCTATTTTCCATGAGACAATGAAGCAGCAATAATTGCAACAATTTTGTAAATATAGAAAAGTTTTCTAGTGCTGTTGAATGTAATGAGAAACAATGATCTTGGTGTTGATGCTAGCAACCTTGATGTCAGAGGGCTTCTCTTCGTAATAACAGTCCAGCTCTTCTTCTTCCATCTCACTACTTTCACCAGCAATGCATTACTGTTATCAGATATTCATTGCAGAACTGAATCAGCTAATGAAAATCAGTTGATTATTTTTAATTATTGCTGCTTTCCTTTTTACTTTAAAATCTATTGATAGTAAACAATTTTACTTCAGAAAACATTTTGAAAAATACTTATAATGACTTATGTGAATACAGTCATGATTTTCCTCTTGTAATTCTTTTATTTTCCTGGTGAATTCCTCATCCATTTATACATTTATTATGAAATTTTGGGGGAACCTAATAATTGAATTTTGGACTTTCTCATTTATTTTGATTCCTTACTGTTAAGAAGGCAACAGCTATGAATAAATGACTTCTCTTTTTTTTTTTTTGAGACAGAGTCTTACCCTGTCACCCAGGCTGGAGTGCAATGGTGCGATCTCGGCTCACTGTAACCTCTGCCTCCTGGGTTCAAGCAATTCTCCTGCCTCAGCCTCCCAAGTATCTGGGATTACAGGCACGCGTCTCCATGCCCAGCTAATTTTTGTATTGTTAGTAGAGACGGAGTTTCACCATGTTGGCCAGGCTGGTCTTGAACTCCTGACCTCGTGATCCACCCACCTCGGCCTCCCAAAGTGCTGGGATTACAGGCGTGATGCACTGTGCCCGGCCCAATAAATGGCTTCTCATACTAATGTTTAATTTATAATTTATTTTCAATTTCTTGGTAACATGCAACTCAACTTTCAGTTCCTTATAAAAGCAAAGGTTTACTTGTTAGTTGTATTCCATGTCAACCAAAGTTTTGTTGGAGATTGTGCTTATTAGAGTCACTCAAGAGACCCAGTGACCTCATCTTGACACCTACCTCCATGATCAACCACAGTAAGTGGTAAGAGAATGTGTTCTCACACTGGCTCTTAGAACTTTGGCCTGAAAGTGACACATATTTCTACTGCTTACATTTTGTTAGCCAACTGTCTCACAAGCACATGTAACTTCAAGTGTTGAGAAGGCACAATATTACTATACCTAGAAGAACTGTAATGTTTGTGGACAGCCTGAATGGCTACTATGTCTGGCATATTCAACTATTCTCCAAAAAGTAAGTAAAAAATAATTTTTCAACTATAAAAACATATATAAAACCGTTCATTAAAAGTACAAGTGCTCACTTCGTGCCTGTTTACACAGTTTTTACAAATATTCTAATTTGGGTGCTAATTATCAAATCAAATGTAAAACAAAGAAAAAATACCAAAAGTGAGATAAATGCCTAAGGAAACAATATAACAGAAGCAGAAATAACTAGATGAATAAAAAAAGAAATCTAACATAGCTAGTATAAATTAGCAGATAAAAAATTATTCATAATTCATTAGCCTCTGAGTACATCATTTGTTTATATCACGTAGAGCAATGTGGACCTGACTCATCAAGAAGTGATTAATTGATGAGTTTAGGAACTGAAATGGTCCTGCTATTTCTCCAGCCAAAATCTTATCTTGAATTTAGTTCCCATAATCTCCATGTGTCATGGGAGAGAACCAGTGGGAGGTGACAGAATCATGGGGACAGTTACCCCCATGCAGCTGCTCTCATGATAGTGACTGAGTTCTCACAAGATCATATGGTTTTATAATGGGCTTTCCCCCTTTTTCTTGGGAGTTCTCCTTCCTGCTGCCATGTGAAGGGCATGTTTGCTTCCCCTTCTGCCATGATTGTAAGTTTCCTGAGGCCTCCCCAGCAATGCTGAATGGTGAGTCAATTAGACCTCTTTTCTTTATAAATTGCCCAGTCTCAGGTATGTCTCTATTAGCAACATGGGAGTGCACTAATTCAGTAAACTGGTACTGTAGAGGGTGGGGTGCTGCTGTAAAGACCCCCAAAAATGTGGAAGTGACTTTGGAACTGGGTAACAGGCAGAGGCTGGAACAGTTTGGAGGGCTGAGAAGAAGACAGGAAAATGTGGGAAAAATTGGAACTTCCTAGAGACTTACAGAACAGGAAAATGTAGGAAAGTTTGGAACTTTCTGGAGACTTGTTGAATGGCTTTGAGCAAAATGATGATAGTGATATGAACAATAAAGTTCGGGCTGAGGTGGTTTCAGATGGAGATGAGGAACTTTTTGGGAACAGGAGTAAAGGCTACTCTTGCTATGCAAAGGGACTGAGGGCATTTTGTCCCTGCTGTAGAGATCTATGGAACTTTGAAGTTGAGAAAGATTATTTAGGCTATCTGGTGGAAGAAATTTCTAAGAGGCAAAGTGTTCAAGAGGAAGCAGAGCATAAAAGTCTGCTGCAGCGGTGGGATTCTCATGGAAACCTCTGATAGGGCAGTATGGAGGGGAAATGTGGGGTCAGAGCCCCCACACAGAATCCCCACTGGGGCTCTGCCTAGTGGAGCCGTGAGAAGAGGGGCACCATCCTCCATACCCCAGAATGGTAAATCCACTGGCTGCTTGTCCTGTGTGCCTGAAAAAGCCACAGACACTCAGCAACAGCCTTTGAAAACAACGGAGAGGGGGACTGTAGTACCCTGAAAAACCACAAGGGAAGAGCTGCCTAAGGCCATGGGAACGCACCTTTTCCATCAGCATGCCCTGGATGTGAGACATGGAGTCAAAGAAGGTCATTTGGAACTTTAAGGTTTAATGACTGCCCCATTGCATATCAGACTTGCATGAAGCCTGTAGCCACTTTGTTTTGACCCTATTGCATATTACTCTTGCAGAGGCCTATAGTCCCTTTGTTTTGACCAATTCCTCCCATTTGGAATGAGTGTATTTACCCAATGCCTGTACCTCCATTTATCCAGGAAGTAAGTAACTTGCTTTTGATTTTACAGGCTCATAGGCAGAAGGGACTTGCCTTGTCCCAGATGAGAGTTTGGATTTGCAATTTTGAGTTAATGCTGGAATGAGTTAAGAATTCAGGGGACTGTTGGAAGGACATGATTGTGTTTTGAAATGTGAGGACATGATGTTTGGGAGGGGCAAGGGGCAGAACAATATGATTTGGCTGTGTCCTCACCCATAACTCATCTTGAATTGTGGCTCCCACAATCCCACATGTCATGGCAGGGACATGGTGGGAGGTAACTGAATTATTGAGCGAGTTCCCCTCATGCTGCTGTTCTTATGATAGTGACTGGAGTTCTCACGAGGTCTGATGGTTTTATAAGGGGCTTTTCCCCTTTGCTTGGCACTTCTTTTGGCTGCTGCCATGCGAAGAAGGATGTTTTTGCTCCACCTTCCACCATGATTGTAAATTTCCTGAGGCCTCCAACCATGCTGAACTTTGAATCAATTACATCTCTTTCTTTAATAAATTACCCAGGCTCGGGTATGTCTTTATTAGCAGCATGAGAATGGAATACAGGAATACAGAAATACACTTTCTTTTGGAAAAACTGCTGAACGATAACATTTAGTTTAGAAATTTCTGCTATTTTTCTGCCCTTGCACCACTCCCCAACTACGTACATATATATATCTGATATATAATAATTGTCTGAGATTTCTTTACTAGATACAGTACAATATATTTATCTGAGATTTCTTTACTAAAAGAATTCAATTCTAATAAGTTTGTTTGGTGATGTAATGGCTAAGAACCAAGTAGTATCATTGAATAATCCATTAATAGTATAGTCATTAGTCATTATAAATAAGTCATTCTTAGACACATTGCCTCCTACAAATTTCCATGAAGAAAATGAACATTAATAAATATGCCTGGAGGGCTCCTGATAAGTTTTCTTTAGAATATGTTTTACATAATCATAAAAGAGATGAAAACAAATTTTTGTTTCTTTCAGTGTATTTTAAAGATTTCATATACATACATTAACCACATCACAAAAAAGGAACTTAAAATGCTATCTTTTAATTTAAAATGTATTTTTACATGACTAAAGAAAGACAAAAGAAGGAAACACTTTTGATTTGGCATTTTAAGTATGTCAACGAGAATGCTGCCGTCATAGAAGGTAAAAGAAAAGGAGTAACAGCGCAGAGACTTGTTCACCACTGCTCCTGTTCTGCCTTGCAGAGAGACCACTCAGCCTTCAGCAACTGAAGAATCACTTCACTGTTAAATTGATTCACAAAGAATCTCAAAATTGTAAGATATATTTAGCTTCATGAAAAGGCTGTGTTGAATTCCTTGTGGTTTCAGCATGTATTGGTAACAGGAAATCAGCAGGGAGTATATTTAGGAAAGATGTCCTCCGGTTTGCACAAAGAGACTTTAGCAAACAAAACAGAAACATATGGACAGCATCCTCAGTGCCAAGTGTCATAGGAATTTTGCAGATCATCACTTTGTCACACACACACACAGACACACACACGTATAGACACAAGTAATTCTCTCAGCATGAGACTTTATTAAATGCTGGTGACTGTCTTGGTAGAAGAGAAACAAGAACCATAGTTACTGTAAATTTGTAGAAGCATGATAAAGAAGCAAGGGAATAGTCAAATTGATGCATTTTTCATAATGATTTCTTTTGTCCTTTCCACCATTAGTCATTACTTTGATTATCCACGTTATCTAGAGATACACATGCACATATTTTCTGAGGTATGAGAGAGAATTACATTGTTTCTGATTTATATAGGTCAGGCTAAGAAAAACTTTGCGTGATCAAAACTAACATTTCAGAGTAGACACACAACAGCAAATAAAGTATTTGTATGCATGGTCTGTGTAGAATCTTCAAGGTGTGACAAAATTTTCCAATTTCATAGCAACATCCTAGAAAATTCTACATAAGAGAACTTCATAATTCTTTTCAGGGGAATGATAAAGGATGGGCAAAAAATAAAACTTTTTAAGAAATTTTTAAAAAACATAATTTGGTTCATAAAATACCCACTTCATCTCCCAACACTGGACTGAAGAGAGTGGCTGGTAAAATTAAAACTCCAAATCATTAACACCTAAAAGCAAACTTCAAATGGATCTTGCTGAATGATACGTTAGCATGTGGTGTTCCTCCCAAATGCTCAAACATGATTCACTAACTATGCCCAAGTCAGAGTATTTTGAAATGCCCATAGAGGATGCAATGGATTCAGAATTACTAGGTAGTTCTCAGGCTGTGTATCTATAAAATGAGGTGAAAATCAAATGTGAACTATCATAGCTTTGATGTGACTCAGTAACTATAGTTTTCTCCAACTTCAGATTGCAGGGAAAGGTGGCAGAGGATTTGGGCATTAAATCAAGAGTATGAACACTCATAAAGAACATAGTGGAGTCTAATTTTTAAATAAAACAATGGTGGTATTAACTGATGACTCTTAAAAATATGAGAGAAAATATTATACATGTGAATACAATGAGCTTACTCGGGGTTAAGAAGGTTTGAATGTAGTTATAGAAAATCAGGCAGGAAGTTCATTTTGGATTAGGGAATACAAGACGTGTTTCAATCGTTTCTATATGTTTTGAGACTGAGCATACAAGTTAAAATCCTCAAACCTACTAAACAGCCTAGTCTCTATAATTTGACTATCTGAATACAACCACTTGCAGGGAAAAAAAATCATTTACTGAGTGAAGAATGAGGCTTCAACATAAATACTGTATCAACAACTGCTTAGGTGACATTGATGCTTAATCAGGTTATAGGTAGGATAAAAGCTTATGCTGAGAGAAAAAAGAAAAAAAGCAGGGTTTCTCTTCCATTTCTGGTACAGTCTTTTATTCTTCTGAAATAGTCCTTAGTAATGTCATCCCTGAAAATAGTCTGAAATTCAGGCATTAAGAGCTGAACGTGATGTTTAATGCCTGCTCATCCCAATCTTTCTAGCCAATTTATAGTCTGTCTGGCTGCATGAATATTGGTTCCCAAAATAATGTATTCATATGAGGTAAATTTTGAATCTCCAGTGATACCTAGGAAAATTATTTTCTCTATATATCGTTGACATTTTATTAAAATGTAAAGAATAGCTTCATACACAAATTCATATGTAGCACCACAGGGTAAACAATACACAATATCACATATACTTTAATAATATTGCGTATTATTGTAACAATACCCAATATCACATATACTTCAGAATTGCAGGGAAGTTTCCAATTAGCTATAAAGAAGTTTGCTTTTGTATTTTTCTTGGTATTGTTCTGATTACTTAGAATTTTTAAAAAGAGAGAAATAATAGACATCTAGAATATATATATATATTTTTGCAACTCGTGAACACATATAAGGAAGAAGGTCATTATATAGGGTCATAATAGAGAATGATGGAAAGGCATCCAGGTGGTTCAGCCAGGTGAGGCAAGAGGGGTCATGATTTCTCCTGAGACCTTGAGTCAGTAGAGAGAAGCCTGTAGTACAAGACAGGAACAACTTTGGTGATGTTTTCAAAAGTTTCATTTCTCATGTTAGGGAGATGCTTCTCATCCTTCTCACTGAATCTCTGGTTTCTGTTAGAACAGCAAATCAGTCTAATTTTGGGACTCAGCTTTAGGAATCCTATTCCAATACCAGATTTATTTAGTAATAAAGTCAATATTTGTTTCTCCATCTGCCTGCTCCCTTGTTTCTCTCCTGCTTCCAAACTTGGAAAGGAAAACACACAAAAAGATTCACACTGCAAAATAGAATTTTACTAAAAATGTACTTTTTTTCTGAAAGTGTAAACAGAAAGCAAGTATACAAGGTGGCAGCAAACACTTTGAAAAACAATAAACCTGTGCACAAATATGTGGCTTTCTTTACTCTTTCAAAAATATTCTTGCATAATCTGTTTACTGCTCAGTATTCAGCCTGATGCTTTAGTGAGTACAAATTAATACTAGTTGTTATTCCCGGAAGAGAAACCTCAACTTACTTCTCCATGACAGTTCTTTTTTTTATTTTTGTGTTTAGCACAGCCATTCTCCCAGCATCTAACCCATCTTTCATAACTTATATTAAATATCCTAATATTAGGCCGGGTGCGGTGGTTCACGCCTGTAATCCCAGCACTTTGGGAAGCTGAGGTGGGTGGATCACAAGATCAGGAGTTCAAGACCAGCCTGGCCAACATGGTGAAGCCCTGTCTCTACTAAAGATACAAAAATTCGCTGGGCATGGTGGTGAGTGCCTATAATCCCAGCTACTCAGGAGACTGAGGCAGGATAATTGCTTGAACCCAGGAGGCAGAGGTTGCAGTGAGCCGAGATAGTGCCGCTGCACTTCAGCCTGGGCCACAGAGGAAGACACCGTCTCAAAAAAAAAAAAAAAAAAAAAAAAAAAAAAACCTAGTATTTGTTAGTACTTTTCTTATCCTCACCCTTCAGCTGAAAATGCATTTTTTTTTTCCGTAAAAATCTCATAGAACTTTGTTACTTTTCTCCTATTCAATTTTTGTATTGTTTTTATTTGCTTAAAAATATTTTTCTTGTAAAAATATTAATGTCTTGAGGAATAAACTGAACCCTATTTGGCTTTAAAATGTGGCTGGGTGTAGTAGCTCATGCCTATAATCCCAGCAGTTTGGGAAGCCAAGGCAAGAGGATCAGTTGAGGCCAAAAGTTTGAAACTAGTCTGAGCAACACAGCAAGACCCAGTCTCTACGGTAAATAAAAACTAAAAAAAATTAGCTGTACATAGTAGCACGCGCCTGCGGTCCCAGCTCTTTGGGAGGCTGAGGCGAGGGGATTGCTTGAGCTGAGGAATTCAAGGCTGGAATGAACTGTGGAGATTTGCTGATGATGAGGACACAGATAAGGTTATTTTGGGGCCCAGAAACTGGGAAAGGGACACTCACACTATTTCTGTATGGACCAGAGAGTATCTCCTGAGTCAGTGAGTGATGATGGTATCACAGCAATATGTGAAAAGTCAACATTTTTTAAACTTTGGGAAGAAATCAGTAAAGAACTTTAAGGGAGTATAATGCTCTTCTAGAGGCAGCTGTGAGTAGTAAGGTGGGTGCTCAGAACAGGACAGGGAAGAGCCGCAGCATCCAGCTGGAGCAGCCTTGTTTTGTGTAGGCACAAGGGTGGCACTCAATGAGTCATTCTGCTTATTCCAGTGCAAGAAAGGGAAAAGGAAGAAGAAACACCTTGAAATGCTACTCCACAGCATTATAGTTTTCAATTTAATTTCTGTATTTGATTTCCATAACATACTAGAAGTCACTTTACAACACCTTGAGTAGAGCAGGGTTTCTCAGCTTGTAGTCTGTGTGTGACCATGCACTGTGATTTACCATGATTTGCCTTATAAATGTTAATGCCTCTCCTTTGACTTTCAAAAATGACTCAGTTCAAACAATAAATTGTGTGGTCACTGCTCCATGAACCATCGATATCGTATTCTAGATGAACTAAATCAGAATACATGTGGCTGGTGCTAAGGGCCTGGGACCTGCATTCAACAGAACTGTGCAGTCAATCCCTATGTAAAGAAAGAATTGTTTAGCTCTAGACTGTCTAAATTCAAAGCCCATATGAATTGTATTTCAAAACATTAACTTTTTGAAAGATATCTATATTTGTGTTGGTACTGAATTTCAAAATCTATAAGTTGATGTTTTTACCTTGTTTACATTTATATTTTCAAACAGTAATCTAAAGCCTCATATATAAGATTTGGCATGTTTTGGACCAAAGGCTAGATGTCCTCCTATATGGGCAAATAAATCATTTTAAACAGTTTGGGAGTATAAATTTTTCTGTAATAACTCATAATGCATGTGTATAAAAAAGACTAAGTTATGACTATATAAACATGTGAATACTATTATGAAATTTGATTTCATTTTAATTGTATAAAAAGAAAAAAAAAACAGAAGAATAGGGGTGAGATGTTGATCTTTTGTTCCTACAGTAGTTGTATTATATCCCCAGTGAAATGAAATTCCTTTGAACTTTTAATTTCCAAAATAGGATACTGAAACAAATAAAAGCAAAATATTTTATCCAGCAGGTGTAACTTGTAAAATTAAAACCTAGTGCAGTCTGTAAATTTAAAAAATATTCATCAAGAAAAGGCAAACATTCTCTCTTCAGAATAATTTTGAAGATGGTCCTGGCCTTCCATCATTTAACTTTCTAGTGCTTTGCTAGCATATGCTTTCTGGTTTTGTTTCCTCTTTCCTCTCCCTTTTCTTGACATTATCCAAAATTTACAGGGCTTCAGATTTTTCAGTATCCAAGTTGGGCTAATTATCATGGTTCAGCATATGGTGTGTTCCAAATGGTATGTAACTGAAGCTGTGTTAATATTTTTTCAGACTACACAGGCCAACAGAGCAGGATTTCCTTCTGCTTTTCTATTGTGAGGTTTTATCTTAGGGGTGCTGGGTGGGAGGTATGGGACCAGCAGCAGATGAAAATTCTTTCCTTTCCTATGGGGTACAAATAGGGAATTCGTGGCTCTAAAGAGTGCAGATGGCAAGGGCTATTGAATTTGCCCAGAGAGAGGCTTCACCAGCTGTCTTGTAGTAGGAGGCACTTGGAAAACCTGCGTGACTGGCTAACGCTACTAGATCTGCAGGGAAACTGCTCATGTGAAATGCACTGGTCCTGTTACATGAGATTAGGATGGGAATGCCTCTTCCCTGAGTATATCTAGAAAAACCTAGCAAAGAGATGAAGTCTGTCCCTAATGACTTAGCAGAAGATTCACAGGTCCACTAAATGAATAATTAATTAATTCCAAAGAAAAAACAACAGACAAATATAACCATAGCTGTAGCCTCCATTTTATGCCACAAGACATGACACTGAATAGCTTCATCTCTATACCTGCTGATGAAATACATAACCAAGAGTAGGTTTAAATATTACATAATCGTTCTAAGAAGCTTCAGCCATGTGAAGCATAAAGATCAAGGTGAACAACTGGGACAGGTCGCACCTATGGAGCTTAAACAATCAAAGTGAAAAACAAAAATTTTAACCAAAAAAAAAAAAAAAAAATGCAAGGTCAAAATGTTGCAATAAGAACACAAAAATTGATTTATAGATCTAAATATGACTTTCAAATATAAACATTTAACAAACGAAGATAGAAAAAAAAACACTGCTGAGGACAAATTAAAATTCTAGCATATCACACGGAGAAAACACCTTATAGCAGAGATCTGAAAAGAGAAAATAATTTCACAAATGAAAAATTATGGATATATCAAGGAAACCAGTAATGTAAATAATAAAAATTCCAGGCAGAAAGAAGGGAAAGATAGAGCAAAATAAATTATTAAAATTTTAGTGTTTATTATTATAGATAATATATTTTTAACTTAAAAAGTAATTTGAGGTTCAAACTTCAGTGTCAAAAGGGTTTACTGAATCTAAACAGAACTGAAAATTGCTGAATCTAAATAGCACTGAAACTAAACAGTACTGTTCTCTATATCCTAGAGAAACTTTCGGGCCCCAAGAATAAAGAAAAAAATTATATAAGATTACTTAGAGAAAGAACACATCATTTGCAAAGAAGCAAGAATCCAGAAAAAATTGCATTTCTCATGTGCAGCAATGCAAGCTAGAAAATGATAAAATAATAAATAAAGACTGTTTAAAGAAAATAGATTAATTTAAAAATACTCTGTACAGGTTTAAAACGTGTCATTCTTTGCTGAGGGGAAACCATAGAAGACAAGAATGCACTGTAAATGTACTCTAAGAAAAGGTACACAAATTCATACCATAAGATATATTCTAATTAGTAGTCAGTAGTAAATATGCTCAATTTTCATTTGATTATACATAGTGAAATAGAAATGTATTATGAAAATATGACTTGGAAATTTTTATTTCTTTATAAGTTTGTTTGAAACAGGTGAAACATTTTATAACTAGAACCAAATAACTCTAAACTGTATCAACTACACTCAGGGTTTGGAGTGGATGTACAGTTTTCTTAAGTTCTCATCTTGTAGGGAACTGGGTCTGGAAGTATAATGCCTTGCTTTAGAGTGAGAGTGGTATACAGTCATAATTTAATGTTGGTGCATTAATACAGAAATATAATTTAATTATAACTTTGGGTAAAAGGAGAAAATCATCAGTAGACTGAATAGACAGCTAAATTAACAATAATTTGTAAGAAAACAAACATAATCATGATAGAGCCAAAAAAAATGAAAAAACTGACAAATAAGAAGCAATAAATCTAAGTGATAAAGCCTCAATTTTAACCATAAATTAAAAGGAACAAATGTAGGTGTATGTCTTTTCACTAATTATTAGTTGCCTTAAATTTCACATCCTAAGAATGTCAGGATTGATTTAGAAGTAGGCTGTGACTAGACTAGCTGTACTCAAACTTCACATAAGCCAGGTAATTCGGCAGAAAATGTAGTGCAAAAAATGTGTAATGTTACCACGTTGCAGCAAAAGTATCTTCTAATCATATGAATCCTTAAATCCTTAAATAAGCCTACCCCACTACCTCAGATAAAAGGCTGTAAGCACATGCTTCTGTGTGCCTCTAATTCCTTGAATCCCAGTTTCATGCAATCAGCATAGACACTGAGCTTTGGCCGTGACTTTGAGAGCAATAAAGGATGTACCAGGAAGATAATCCCATGTGCACCTCTGTCCAGGAATATTCTCATGTGTGCATAATATTATGTTGTATTCTTGCTGGTTTGCAGGTAAACTTGGTCATATCCAATATTTTATTACTATTAATTTAAAACCAACCTTTGTGGCTTGGCCTACATAGAATTGCATTTCTATCCCCTTCTTGTATACACAAATAATATTGTTGTCAAATCATAAGAAATTATAAAATTTTTTTTGTTGTCTTATGAAGTTCATGTTTGTTTCAGTTTTCTCAAATATTCATCAAATATTTGCTCACCATCATTTCTTCATCCCACTCCTTTTGTTGCGTTCAAGGTCCCTTTCCATCTTCCTGAAACACACTGTGTTAATCAGCAATTTCTCCAATAACCAATGTCCTACAACAATATTTTCTAATTCCTGAACCTGGGTCAATCGGGGCATCCTTGCTTCAGAGTGTGAATGAGATGGGCTTGACTCTGTGTCTCTGGTCAAGTATGTTCCACATGTATCATTACTGGGCCCAGGTTAAAGGAGCAGAAAACGTGGAGCTTATATTCCTCATGGTGTTAGCAGGAGCAAGAGAGGCGAGCCAAACCACACGAGAACATTTAAGAACATTTAAAACCTCTGCTTGCATTATGGCACTTGTCATTGGCCAAAGCTAGTCGCATGGGTAACTGAGCTCAAAGTTCCTGGGCAGGGAAGAATATCTGAGCTGTAGTGGAGGAAACTGCAATATAATTTTATAACAGAGAGGTTGAAGCATTGATAATAATATGCTTACCATGCACATTTAGGATTGTAATAAAGTTTTAGGAGTAGGAAACTGGCCTATGTCTAAAATTGTTTTTGGAGTTTTCAGTATTGTATAGCTATAGACCTACAGGGTAACAGATACTTTTCTTCAGGATATTCATTTTATTCTATTCTCTTCTTTTTCTTTTCCTCTTCCCTCCCCCAACAAGCCCACCTCTCCCCTCCTCTTCCCTTGCCTTTCTTTACATCTGTTCATCATTTGTGTCCTTTCTTTCTTTCCTTCCTTCTCTTTCCTTTTTCTATTTCTTTCCAGGCTTCTACCGTTTCTTTTGAGAAATTAAATGACATGCAATTCGTTCTTGTATAAGTAAACATTCCCTTCCCTTTAATTGCTATGAGTCTTTTGTGTGTTTTTTTTAAATTGTGTTATGCAGTTTTATTATAATGTATCCATGTGTGGATTTGTTTAAATTTAACTTCTTGACTCTCACGGTGTTTTTTGATTCTGAAGATTAGTATCTTTATCACCTTTTGAAAAAAAAATCACAGTCACTATGTTTTCAAATATTGCCTCTTTTATTTTTGGCTCCATCTATTATAACCACTTAAACCCTTTTTAATTAAATATTTAGAACTTTTCATTTCTGAAATTTCCTCAGATCTATCATCCTGTGTACATAACAATTTTCTATTTTCTCTTTGACTTACTTCTTGCTATTTTTCAGAGTAAATCATATCACAAGATATGTGAGAGGCCTACTGGTGTTTCACAGTACCTGGTTTGATGTCTTATTTGATGTATTTAAATAATTTAACATACTCATTTAATGTGCTCTTTCATTTGTTAAGGATCAGTTCATGTTTGGGGGTTTCGGATTCTTCTACGTGTGTCTGTTTTCTCTTGTTCCAGGTAGATTGCTCTTGGTGAAGGGGTTTGTAATTTTTTAAAGTACACATTCAACTTTTGAGTGGCCTCTTATTTCTGTTTAATTCTCTGTGCCTTGAGTGAGAAATGTGATCATCCAAAATAGCATAACATTTCCTTCTGCCAGAGTCCTTGGAGTTTTACCACGCTAGACCTGACTTTTAAAGGTATAATCTTGGAAGGGGAAGAACTTGACTATTCCTTCAGAGTAATGCAATCTCCGTATTAGTGCAGGACTCAGAACCTGATTTTTTAAATTGCACAGGATAATTTCATTCTTCTTCTTTGAGACCTGAGAAATGAAAAGAGTAGTACCTGCTTATCCGTGGTTTTGCTTTCTGTTTGAGACACCTGTGGTTAACCACAATCTAAAATTATTCAATGAAAAATTCCGGAAACAGACCATACATAAGTTTTAAAATGTGTTCTATTCTGAGTAACATCATGAACTCTCATGCCTTCCTGCTTTGTCCTACCTGGGACGTGAATCCTCCCTTTGTCGACATATTCATGCTGTAGACACTACCCACTTGTTATGCATCAACATTGTCTGCTCTTGACATCCAACCATTGACGTTGTCATTGCTAGATGATCCAGAATAACCCAAAGCAGATGACCCTCTTTCCAACATACTATCAGAAGGTCAGTAGTCACCTAACTCTGTGTCACAGTGCCTACGCAATTCACCTGACTTCATCTCATCCCATAGGCATTTTATCATCTCACATCATCATAAGAAGAAAGGTGATTATGGTACAATAGATACTTTAAGAAAGGGTGAGAGAACTAATTCACATAACTTTCATTACAGTATATTTTTATAATTGTTCTATTTTATTATTGGTTACTTTTGTTAATCTCTTACAGTGCCTAATTTATACATTAAACTTTATCATACATATTTAGGAAAAACATAGTATGTATAGGGTTCAGTACCACCTACAGTTTTAGGCATCCACTGTGGGTGTTGAAATTCCCTCTGGTTAAGGAGAGTATACTATAGTTCAGAATTTTTCCAGCGATGCCGATTTGTTTTTAGTCTACCTATTTACTGTGAGCTCAGACCTAATAGGGTCCCAAGGATGTTGTTTTTCTCTCAATTCCTTACTTACAAGGACTGATTCCTCTAACACCCAGATCAGTTCCAGAGTGAATTTATGCATTCACTACTCTACTATTCAGTTCACATTGTTTCTAGTTAGGGTGATTGGGGATTTCTTACCTGCAAGCTTAGCAAGGTACTGAAATGATTATAACTGGATAAAGAATACTTTATCCATTATTTCTAAATGTCTGTGGCAGTTTGGTTTTAAGACTAATCTTAATATACCAAATATTCAGAATTGGAAAATAGAATATCTTCAATGTAAAGCTATTTATACTGGCAACAAATAACATATTTTACCTCTTTCATCTACAAAATGGTATGTGTATGTATATGTGTGTGTGCACATGTGTGCACACATTCATATGGAAAAGCTTAATATAAAATAAAAATCTATATTATATCCTACATTCTGATTGTATGTAATAAAAACAGAAATATTTAACTAAGCATTTGTTTTTTAAGATGAATTAGTAGGAACATTGGGTGACAATTCTCCTCAGAAAGAAGATCAAAGTTACTGATGAATGCACATGTTCCAAATGGAAAACTGAGGAAAGAGAGTCAGAACCTGTCAGAGAGCCTATGGGAAGAAGCTGAACTGCAGAAAAAGAAAGCAAGAGTATGACGGAGATTGACCTCCAAGGAATGTGGAGCCCAAAAGGAAGGGAAGGTGGGGGGTGCTTCTCTGCTTCCCTTACCCCTTTGATTATCTGCTAACTGTCAAACTGTTGGGAAGCCCCTCTTCCCTCGTGACCTGGGCAACACTGTTATTAGCAATTAGGGAGTTCCCAGTGACAGAGAAATAGCTGGCCAGTACTTGTACGTATGTCCGCACTCCTCAGGCCTGCACTAAAATGGCAGGCACCATATTGTTTGTGCACCACCTGTGATGGACATCTACTCTGCTTTGCTCTTGAGCCGTGTCATCATGAGACCCCTCTTCACACACCCAAACATACGCCACAACCTGTTCTAACTTTGGCAATCACAGGTGATAGGCAGGTCCTTGGAAAACTGCAAACTCCCAAACCTAACCCTTTATGTGGGCTGCCCCTAAGACAGCTAGAAACACAGCCTGACAAACCTTCCCTGGGGACAAAGGAGAGGCAACTGCAGTGCCAATCACTGACGAGGGTGGCACCACCAGCCAAGAATGGATGCAGAGGGGAGTCATCTCCCCCAAACAGTGCGGTGTTGTGAACACAGTAGAGGTTTTCCCTGCTAGGGGCCTATACGTGGAGAAAGTGCTTTTCATGTTTTTTTGTGGTAGCTCCAACTCCACTGAAAGTGAGCCTGCACTGCCTGGACTTGCACAAAGGGTGAAGTCCAACTCCCACTCCCTACACAGAGTGGCAGCCTCCCAGCAAAGGATGGCGGGAAAACCACAGAGTTGTCCACCCTGAACTGGGGAAAAAGGCTCCAACCTGAGCCCACGTTGGAGGTAGCCAAGGAGAAAGGTGTGTCCATGGGCTGCAGCTACACTGTGGCCAGGAGCCGAAGGATAAAGTCTATTTGAACTGAAGGTCATGGGCCCTGTACCAAGGATGCAATTCGGTTCCTGCCTGCTCAGGATGAGGAACTGGTGCACAGTCACTAACTCTTTCCCCTGAAACCTCAGTGCACCCCAACATGATCCCTCTTGCGACCTTTTTCCCACTGTCAGGGAGGGTGTGACCAATGATCATCAATTTACACAAAGGAGAGCTGACTCTTACTCTTGAGTGCCAATTACTGGAGACTGAAGCCTGAATTGCAACACCAAAAAAAAAAAAAAAAAAAACAAAAAAACAAACAAAAAAACCTGCTGCCAAAACGGCATAGTGTTAGTGCCCTTAAGAGAGAATAATAAAAAGTAAGCTACTTGGAAAACTTACTTGAGGAAATAATTCAGGAAGGTTTCCCTAATCTTGCTAGAGAAGTCAATATCCAGATGCAAGAGATTCACAGAACACACACAAAATGCTATACAAAACAACCATCACCAAGTTACATAGTCATCAGACTATCCAATGTCAACACACACACACACACACGCACACACACACACAAATATTAAAGGCAGCTAGCTAGAGAAAAGAACCAAATTACCTGTCATATAAAGGTAATCCCATAGGACTAACTGCACACTTCTCGACAGAAATCTTACAGGCTAGGAGATGGGCCTATTTTTAGCCTTCTTAACACAAAACAAAGTCAACCAAGACTATTAGATAAAACAGACTTTAAACCAACAACAGTAGAAAAAGGCAAAGAAGGGCATTATATAGTGATAAAGGGAAATAAACAAGAAGATTTAATTTTCCTAAATACATAGGCACTGAACAGCAGAGCACACATATTTATAAAACAAATAGTACTAGACCTAAAAAAAGAGGTAGACAGCCATACAATAGCAACGGGGGACTTTGACAGCCCACTCACAGTGCTAGACAGATCATCAAGGCAGAAAACCAACAGAGAAACTCAGGACTCAAATTGGACTCTTGATCTTTTTCTTACCTGTTCATGAAAAATTCTCCACATTTTTCCATGAGCTTGGCTGTAAAGAAAATATCAATAAATTCAAAATAATTGAAATCATATCAAGCATCTTCTCAGACCACAGTTAAATAAAATTAGACATCAATAACAAGAGGAGCTCTCAAAAACACAGAAGTCCCATGGAAACTAAAAACCTTTCTTCTAAATGATTTTTGGTTAAGTAATAAATTAAAGCAGAAATTTAAAAATTGAAACAAATGAAAATAGAGACACAATATACGCAAACTTCTGGAATACAGCAGAAGTGTGTTAAGAGGAAAGCTTATAATACTAAATGATTACATGAAAAACATAGAAAGATCTAAAATTAATAACATTACATCACACCTAAAGAAATAGAAAAATAAGAACAAACCCAAAGCCAACAGAAAAAAGAGAAACAAAAATTACAGTATATATAAATGAAATTGAGATTTTAAAAAATCACACAAAGGATCAGTGAAAAAGTTGGTTCTTTGAATGGATAACCAAAATTGATAGACTGTGAGCTGGATTAACCAATAAGTAAAAAAATAAGATTCAAACAAGTGCAATCAGCGGTATTTTTGATACCGCAGAAATAAAAAAGATCCTCAGGAGACTACAATGAACATCTGTATGCACGCAAACTAGAAAATCTAGAGGAAATGGTTAAATTCCTAGAAACATATAATCTCCCAAGATTGAACCAGGTATAAATTGAAATCCTGAAAAGACCAATGATGAGTTATGAAATTGAATCAGTAATTTAAAAAAAATATATCAAGAACAACAGCAAAAAAGCCCAGGATCAGATGGATTTGTAGCCAAATTCTACTAGATGTACACAGATCTTGTACCAATCTTACTTAAAATATTACAAAAAATTAAAGATAAGGGATTCCTCTCTAATTCATTGCATTGGAACAGTATCACCCTGATATAAAAATCTGGCAAGAATACAACAAGAAAATACAGGCCAATACCCCTGATGATCATAGATGCAAAAATCTTCAACAAAATACTAGCAAACAGGATCCAGCAGCACATCAAAACTATAATCCATTCCAATCAATTGGAGGACTTCATTCCAGGGATGCAAGAATCGTTCAATATATGGAAATAAATGTGATTTGCCACATCAACATAATTAAAAACAAAAACCATATGATTACCTCAATAGATGCAGAAAAATCATTTGATAAAACCCAACATCCCATCATGATAAAAACCCTCAACAAACCAGGCATCAACGAAACATACCTAAAAATAATAAGAGCTCTATATATCAAACCCACAGCCGACATCACACTTAATGGGGAAAAGTTGAAAGAATTATGTCCACTCTCACCACTCCTATTCAACATAGTACTGAAAGCCCTAGCCAGGTCAGTTATGCAAAATAAAGAAATACAAGGCATCCAAATAGGAAAAGAAGAAGTCAAATTACCTCTGTTTGCTGATGACACAGCCATATACTTAGTAAACCCAAAGGTTCCTCCAAAAGACTCTCAGACCTGATAAATGACTTCAGTCGAATTTCATGATCCAATATTAATGCACAAAAATCACTTGCATTTTTATATACCAACAATGCTCAAGCTGATAGCCAAATTAAGAACTCATTCTCATGTATAACTGCCACAGCCACAAATAAAATAGCTAGGAATATATTTAACCAAGGAGGTGAAAGAGCTTTACAAGGAAAATTACAAAACACCAATTAAATAAGTTGCAGATTACACAAACAAATGGAAGTACATTCCATGTTCATGGATATGAAGAATCAATATCATTAAAACGACTATACTGCTGAAGCAATCTGAAGATTCAATGCAATTCTTACCAAATTCCTATGATCATTTTTCACAGAATTAGAAAAATCATTCTAAAATTAATGTGGAATCAAAAAAGAACCCAAATAGGAAAAGTAATTTTCAGCAAAAAGAAGAGAGCTGGAGATATCACATTATCCAACCTGAAATCATACTACGAAACTATAGGAACCAAAATAGCCTGGTTCTGGTACAAAAATAGACACGTAGATCAATGGAACAGAATTGAGAATCCAGAAATAATGCCACACATTTACAACTAACTGATTTTTGAAAAAGTCAACAAAAATAAACAATGAGGAAAGGACACCCTTATCAATCAGTGGTGTTAGGAAAACTGGCTAACCATACGCAGAAGAATGAAACTGGACCTCTGCCTCACACCATGTACAAAAATTAACTGAAGATGAATTAAAGATTTAAATGTAAGACCTGTAGTTATAAAAATCCTAGAAGAAAACCTAGAAAAAGCTCTTCTGAATATTAGCCTGGGCAAAGAATTTATTACTAAGACCAGAAAAGCAAAGGCAACAAGACCAAAAGCAGACAAATGGAACTTAAGTAACCTAAAGAGCTTCTGCACAGCAAGAGAAACAATCAACAGAATAAACAGACAACATACAGAATGGGAGAACATTTTTGCAAATGCATTCAACAAAGGACTAATATCCAGAATCTAAAAGTATAGGCCTGAAAAAATATTTTTAAGTAAAAAAATTAAAGGGTACATATTCTACTTGTATTAAAATTCTTCTACGTGTTTAAAAGAAACTTCCCAGTAGAAACTTAGCAAAAGGTATGAACAATCAAGACAATAAAGGGTGAAAATGAATCATCAATAAATACTTTATAATTTGCTCAGGCTTTTTAGCACTCAAGGAAATGAAAATAAACGCAACTAGCTACTATTTTTTTTTCTCATCAGTTCAAGTACAATTCAAAACAAAAATTAAGTTCACTACTGGTGTGCATACAAGCATTTTCATAGATTGTTGATGGTAGTAAGTACCTGAGGGAAACGAAAGTAATAGCAACTGGTAATTTTAAAAATACTCATATTCTTCGCCATGTACTCCTACTTTATTTAACCTATCCATGTTTAAAACACTAAGATATAATGCTTACAGTGTAAGGTATTTGGGTGATGGATACCCTAAAAACCCAGACTTGACCATTATGCATGTATCAAAATTGTATTTGTACTCCATAAATTTAAATAAATAAATAATGCACTAAGATAGAAGTACCTACATACAGGGGGTTATTTATTGCACCATTACTCTTATTTGTTAAATCTGAAATAAACACTTCCGTTAACATGAACATAGTTATATAATTAATGGTACACAATTGAATTTTTTGTCAATTAAAATAGTTATTTCTGGTAGAAACATTTTCTAAAAAAAGAAAATGGCTGTTTGTTATTAAACTAGATGCAGAGAGAAAGAACAGTCTTGTTAAAGGTCTCTAGATCCTCACAATAGAATTTTATGCAACTATTTAAAGGAGAATATATGCATCTTTTCCTAGAGATTGCTCATGACAAATCATTAAATTAAAACTTAGAATTATGTTGTCTTAAAACATGTATATATTTGTGTGTGTGTGCAATGTGTGCACATACATACTTCCACATCCTCAAAGATTTTCTATATCTAATTTTTGCCCTGTATTAATTATGTAAGCAATTAAGCTTCCAATTAGCTGGCCTAATACAGGGGGTAGATATGAGCTATTGGAGAGGAATGTAAAATAGAGGATGAAGAAAAGCAGTCTATGATAAAATAATACCAAATCCCTCAATCTAAGGGCAGTCTAATAGAGAAAATCATCAGGTAACTCAAAGACAGAACAGAGGGCTTCTGATGATCTAAGTTGTCTTGTTAATTACAGTTAATCTAAAACTCCTTTTGGCTGTTATAAAAAGGATTAAATTTTGTTGTTGCTGTTGTTGTTGTTGTTGTTGAGATAGAGTCTCACTCTGTTGCCCAGGCTGGAGTGCAATGGTGCGATCTTGGCTCACAGCAACTTCTGCCTCCCAGGTTCAGGTGATTCTCCTGCTTCATCCTCCTGAGTAGCTGGATTACAGGTGTGCACCAAAACACCTGGCTAATTTTTGTACTTTTAGTAAAGACAGGGTTTCACCATGTTGGTCAGACTGGTCTCAAACTCCTGACCTCATGATCCATCCGCCTCGGCCTCCCAAAGTGCTGGGATTACAGGCATGAGCCACCGCTCCCAGCCCACATTTCTTTTTCTGTCTAAGAAAGTATAATACAAAATCTCTAATATTTGGTGAGTTTCTTATGATCTCATAATGGTAGGGCTTATGTTTGTAAAGATCAGTTTTTATAGGCTGTTACAGCTATAGATATAAGTGTGAAGGAACTTGGATTAAATCCAACTGAACCCTATATGCCATAACTGAGGTTACCTTGGGTCTGGAATTTTTTGCAGAGTCCAGAGAGTTAAAGGCTCTCACAGTGTTGGATGGTTGTCAATAGAGTTACACATCACAATAACTACAAAACTTAATAAAAAAGAATCTAAATATTCAGGCCTTGATCTCTTTGTACTGAATTAGATACACTTAGATCTGTGGAACTCTGGTGATACGTTTTTCCAAACTCTTCTGTGAGGTGTGCTTCATTTATTAAGAACAGCTAATCTCTTCACGTGCTTCCAATTCATAGAAAATTCAGTCTTAAATGTACTGAAAATGACACTGCAAAGACAGTTTTTTGAGTTCTAATATGTTTAATCTAATCTAATAATTTATTCTTGGTATTTTGCTTTTATTCGAAGCTTTAGATACCTAGATTCTGAGTTATGAGTCAATAAGTCAGTGTTGTTTTCTAACTTGGTGCATTTTCAATGATGTGGCATTGCACTTCCAGGTGAAGTTTAAATGTTCCCATCCTACATCTTCAGCTTCAGCTTAAACAACCATCTCCCCTGTTTGAGGTTCCCACTATTACCTCTTTAATCCCTTTCTCTTTCCCCTCTAAGGCATTCTATGGAATGCTGTATAATCCCTACCTCAATTCTCACACACTCCACTTTATATAATTAATTCCTGCTCATGCTTCGGATCTCTATTGAATGTTGCTTCCTTGAGGAGGTCTTCCATGTCCTCTAGGTCTAGGTATGTCCTCCTGCTTCCCATAGCAATTTCATTTTCTCTTCATCATATTACACTTCAGTGATACAGAAATACATATATGTGAGTGTTTATTATACAGTGATTGATCAGACTGTTTTGTTATATACCAGTGGTTTCTACTTCTCAGTCAATAAAAATCTGTAAAATACTTACGAATATATTTCACTATTATTGTGATATCTTAGGATGCTCTATCACCTTAACAGATTATGTAACTTGACATGTATTTTAGTGACAGGTAGGTATATTTCTCTAGGAGAGAAAAATAAAAGTTAGTATGGATTTTTTTTTTTTTTTACTTGAAATCTAATACATGTTTTATCCAGAGAGTTGATGATAATTCCTGGGATATAACAAAGTCAGCAGCAGCGGCAGCAGACTTACCTGCATCATGTTCCCACACCCAGCTCATGGCCCTAATCTACCTTTCTAAAATTCTATAGCAATATTTCACCATGTATTCTTTAGGCCCCTACTCATTTGGACTAATTTTTGTTGCCCAAACATACCTTTCACTTTTATCCTTTCAAACGTGTACTCATACAAACCCATCTGGAATCTGTCTTCCCAGAACCCTCCTCAACACCTCCCACGTCTAATTGCCTTCTTCTACCTAGGCTTATATTGGTTAGTTAATGTCAAGGACAGTACCAGGCCCTCATTCAACTCTTTATATCTTTATATACCTCAGCACACAATAGATCAGTAGAAATGTAGAAAATCAAACCTTCTAAGTTACATTCCAGAAAAGTGGTATTCATAATGTTTTTTTTTTCCTGATTATTTGCAGTTTGCTAAATCAGCAAAGTACTTTGTGTCTCTCCTTTTCCTCCTATGTGCTAAACTAGAATTTTCTTAACTTTTCCTTACCTCTCCAGAGCCTGGCGTAGTCTATCCCAGTATCTTGCACGTAATAGTATTTCATTATGTAATTAAATGCAAATTTTTTGATAAAGAAAGAGACTGCTCTTTGGTAAATGATCCTCTCCTTGTGTGTGGAAGAAATTACTATATTTAAGGAAGGTGTGAGAACAATATGAATTCCGTTTAGAAAACCATGATTTCTTCCAGAGTACCAAAGCCTGTTGGGGCCTAGAGAGTTAATGTTTCCAAATAAGAATCAATTTCCTAGTTTATTAAAGAGCGGTGCAAGAAAAAATATTAGTACAGTGACAGACCTGAGTGGAAAATCTAAAGTAAGTATAATTCAGTTTGAACAGTTATTTTTATGCCTAAAGTTTTTTAAGTCAAGAATTGCCTTGAGGTTCTTTAAAAACATAGATAGTACCCACACATTTTTTTTTTTAAATTGTAGATTGTGACTGGGTACAGTGGCGCATGCCTGTAATCCCAATGCTTTGGGAGGCTGAAGCAGGAAGATCAGTTGAGGCCAGGATTTCAAGACCAGCCTGGGTCACATAGCAAGACTCTATCTCTACAAAAGAAAACACACACACACACACACACACACACACACACACACACAGTAGATACTTGTATTTACATCTTGGCAAAGACTTTTAAAATAGCTCAGAAAATTATCCTACTAGCCAGTATATCCTTTTTGTGAAGAAGAGAGAAGTAAAAATTATGACAGTAATTAAATGATCTTAAGAAAATGAACATAAATGGCACCCAGAACTATTAAAGATTAAACAAACCTTCCAACTGCAGAGGCTGAGTCTACATGAAACCAAAAATACCTGTTTAAATGTGAAAAAAATTCAACTGATTATCTAAGTATGTTGTTCTCAAGATGCTATAAGACTGGTTTAGTTTTGTTTGAAATTACCTTATTTGATATTATGTAAACAGGCTAAATGCCATACAAACACACATAAAAATTTTTTTTCAAGTTAAAATTAAAGGTGGGAAGGCATATAGTGTCAGATGATGATGATTGAGATTCAGAGATAAAAATATTATACGATACTAGGCAAATAGAAAGAAACGTAAAATGAGTAGTGTATGGTAAATGCAGGGTACACTGACAATAAAGGAAGAGCAGACAGTTTCATAGATTAGTACATGAAAGAACGTAAAAGAGCATATTAAGTTGTATTTAGTTGTCAAAGCAAATTTTATAAACAATATAGTTATTTGATTTCCCTAAGACTTGAAATGTTTAACATTATAACCTGTTTCCTCTGCACAATGGTCCATTATTTAGGAGCTTGTATTGACCCAAATGGATTTTCTTTGGTTTTTTTTTTTGTTTCTTTGTTTTTTGTTTTTGTTTTTGTTTGAGACGGAGTCTTGCCCTGTCGCCCAGGTTGGAGTGCAATGGTGTGATCTCAGCTCACTGCAACCTCTGCCTCCTGGGTTCAAGAGATTCTCCTGCCTCAGCCTCCCTTGTGGCTGGGATTACAGGCGTGCACCACCATGCCCGGCGATTTTTTTTTATCTTTAGTAGAGACAGGGTTTCACCATGTTGGCCAGGCTAGTCTCAAACTCCTGACCTCGTGATCCAACCGCCTCGGCCTTCCAAAGTGCTGGAATTACAGGTATGAGCCATCGCACCCGGCCCCAAATGGATTTTCTGATATTTCACTTTCACGCCTTCTCTGAGTGGTATTCTAAATCTTCTGGGTCTAATGGTCTGAAATTCTTTTTACTACTTCATTTTTTAAAGATTAGGGAAGAATACCTACAACATGGTTACAAATCAGTATGTCCTTGGGAATGAACAAAAATTGATAAGCAGAAATCTGAAGTAAACAACGCTGCTCTTAGACATTCTACATTCTCTTTGTTTATGACCTTTATGGAAAATGGCCACTGATTCTACTGTCAGTGCTTTCAACTATATTAAGTTGGTTGGTAGAAAAAGAAATCCTGGTTTTTGAATTTTCAAAAAAAATTCTTATTGGTGATATAATGTGATGTTTTTAACCAAAGTGCTAGGAAGTAGGTATAAAATGAAATCAAGGCTCAGCAGCAAAGAAACCTGAGATCAGGGCTCATATTAACCTTTTACTAGCTTCATGACTGGGAAAATTAATAACTTCCTAATCTTCAGTTTTATTTTTGATAAAATATCACTAACCTTGCTTTATAGTGATATTATGATTAAGCTAATGCATAATAGATAATAGAATTGTGCCTGACACATGGTAGCTAATTAGAAAACAGTGTTTTTTAGTAATGTTAATAATAGATACTATTTCAAGAAGTGTTTAGTGAGTTTTATCTTATGCCAGTTAGAGGCTACTCGGGATCTTGCATTCAAAACAATACTGACATTATGTCTACCCTCAGAGATTCACCAGGGTCCATAAAGGGTATGGCAACACGCATATATGTTTTGTTTTTGTTAAAAAAGTTGTTTGGCTTGCCCAAGGTGACACAGCACCATCATAATTAGAATTTAGTTCTCCTGGCTTTGGATTTTGTAGAAGTTTAGGATGGTATGTTATTTTTGTTGAGACAAACAGTTTATCAATGTAAGTGGATATGATGGACATATAAGAAGCAATTGGTATTGTATATCTGAAGACAGGTGAGTGCATGTGACTATCAGACCTAAAATAAGACAGTGTATCTACTACAGATGGAGTTTAAAGTCCATTAGAACAAATAACATTGCTATAAATCCTTGTAAAGACAAGACATTGTTATAGTCATGTATTTCTACAGATACCAATTGCAAAAAATATTTGAAGCAATGTGTTTAAGTCAAGGAAACTGGCCAGACTCTGAAATGATTTCACATACTATAATTGAACTTTGATGTGAATAAGAGTAAAATAAATACATTATCCTGCTTTTTCTTCTAACTTTAGTTTTGCAATTGGACTGGTTCATTCTTAGCATCTGTAGGCTAACTTAGAATTTTTGCAAAAGCATCAATTTGATTCATAAAGACTGAGGCTTATAGTTACATCTTTAATCATCAATGGAATGTCACACCATTAGAGGCCTGAGGCAATGCAATATTAATTCAGCAAATATTTATTTTGTGTCCTCCTGTGTGCCAGGCACAGTTCTGTGTACATGGAATATAGTAATGAAAAAAATTGAGAAAGAATTTCACTATGGAGCTCATATTTTGGAGTAAAGGCAGATAATGAAATTAAATATAATAGAGAAGTTTAATATAATATATTAGATATAATAATTTATATATAAATAAACAGAGAATTTAATGAAATTGAGTATAATAGAGAAGTAAATTACCCAATATATTAGAAGATGGTTAAGTGTTATTTTAAAAATAAAAAAATAAACAGAATAAGGGGAAGGAGGGTTGAATAAGGGCGAGTAAGTTTCAGCGTTAAATAAAGTGGTCATTGGGTGGAGAGATTTGAAGGAAAATTTTATAGATGTGAGGAATTAGCCATTGTATGTATCTTGACAAACTTTCCCTCTTGGAAGAGACAGTTAGAACAAGAATTTTAATAAAACTATAACAAACATGGCATGGTTGAGGGATCCAGTGTGGCTGGAGCAGAATGATAAGGTCAGAGAGGCCAGGAGGCCAGGTCTTGCAGGACCTCTCATGGATTTTGACAATGGCAAGGTTTTGAGCAGTGTAGTGCCGTGCTATAGCATGATATTAGAAGGATCATTTGGTCTTCTGTGTTTAGAATGGATACAAAAGGTTAAGAGCAAAACGTTAGAGAATATTTCAGAGGCTATTTTAGGATCCAAGCAAGAGATCATGGTAGCTTAAGTTACTAGCAGTGAAGAGGGCAAGGAACAGATGGGCTCTGAAAATATTTTAATGTCAAAATCTACAGGATTTAGTTAAAAATGTAAAGTGAGATATGAGAGAAAAACAAAAATTATAGAGAACAATTTAATGATTTTGACCTAACCGGATCCATGTGAAAATTGAGTCTTTTTTTTCCCCTCCTTGTACAAGGATGCCTATAACTGGAGCATGCTTTTTGGCAGGTAAGAAGTTCAGTTTTGGACAGGTTTTTAATTACATATTCCAAAGGACGTGTTGAGGAGATGCCAGATACCTAAGCCTGGAATTTTGGAAAGAGGCCTAAACTGAAAATGTAATTCACAATTAGTTGTCATATAGAGGATACTAAAGCCATGAGTTTGCATGACATGACCAGGAGTGTGAGTACAAATAGAAAAGACTTGAGGACTGATCCCTAGAGCATCCAAATGTAAGAACTGAGTATTCTAGTACTTGACTCAGAGATCTTATGAAGTGGAAAAAAATATTTTGGTAAGCTTATAATAATATTTACTATTTGTCTATTGTGTATAAAGTAAAATCTCTTAATGCAGCTGTGAGGTAGCTAACTCTCCTTCCAGGAAGGACTGTCTTGCTTGTGCTCAGGTTTACCTTTTTTTTTTGTTTTTCGTGTTGAAAATAATTTTTGAAATCCAAGTATCTTTAACTTACTATGCTACCCCCTTCGCTATTCAGTACTCAAATGCAAAAACATTTATGTAATACTATTGGGGTGAGTAACACACAGAGGAGCTGGAAAGGAATATTTAACAGGTAAAAGAGGTATTAAAGGCAAATTAACTGAATATAAATATATATTCTGCTGAATTACCTTATACAACTTATTTAGATTTCTTATATAAAAATAAGGAGGATAATTATTCTTCAGATTTGTCATGAATATTGATATTAGCAAATGCAAAGTTATTGGGAACTTTTTTTTTTTTTTTTTTTTTTTTTTACCATATTCATTTCCATTGTTTGATTATTCTGTAATCCAAGTTTCTGTGGTTTGGTGTCTGGAGCTCTAATTTTGCTAAGGTTTTTTGTTTGTTTGTTTGTTTGTTTTTGTTTTTTTTTTTAATATACCTACATGGTTTAAGATCGTTTTTGAAAGTTTTTAATTTTAATACAGAATTTTTTCCCTGCTCAACTGGGCATAAGCAGTGACATATATCACTTTCTGCAGTTATTTTCAATGTCAGTAGTGATAATCCTTGCAAACTTAATCTTTTTTCCAAAACTAACTCCATATTTCCCTCAAATATGCACATTCCTTCAAATATGCACACCTAAAGCTCTCATCTCTGTGATAACTTTCCGTATCATAGATCGAAAAGTACCATAATAACGTCATAAGGAAAAACATTGAAAATCCTTGAAAAAATTAGGCAATTCTGAAGTATAGACTATTGGCTGATGCAAAAAAAAAGGCAAAAAACGTCTCATGTGACTTTAACTGTTGGAGAGTCATTAGATAATTAGTAGTAAGACAGTGGCTTGGCTGTATTAACGTTCCTCTCCCTAAAATTCAGGAAGAGAATAAGAGAAGGTGGGTTCCTCCTTCCGTCTGGATTCAGTGTACCCTATCATCTTCATGGTGGGGATGCCAAGCACTGCATATCACAGCAAACTCATCTGAGGATGGGTATTGGGGAGAAAGGCTTGTCAGGCAGGGACTACACAAGCAAGCATCTCCCAAGTAGCTCACTTTGCTTCAAACTTCTCACTTCTTTCTGAAAAAAGAGGTTTCTTCGCAGCATTCTTCCCTTCTAAAAAGATTTCCCTGAGATAAGAAAAAATATGGCGGGGAGGGGTGCCTCACACCTATAATCCCAGCACTTTGAGAGGCCAAGGCAGGTGGATCACTTGAGCCCAGGAGTTCAAGACCAGTCTGGGCAACATGGTGAGACCTCATCTCTACAAAAAATTTTAAAACCTAGTCAAGCGTGGTGATATGCACCTGTAGTGCCAACTCCTAGGGAAGCTGAGGTGAGAGGATTGCTTGAGCCTGGGAGGAGGAGGCTTCAGTGAGCCGACATCACGCCAATGTGCTCCAGTCTGGGCAACAGAGTGAGACCTTCTATCAAAAAGAGAAAAAAACAATACAACTACCCAATTACTATCTACAGTGTTTAATCATCACTAAGCACTCACTGTGTATCAGGGGCTTTGCCAATGGCGAGGGAGACAGATAACAAATAGGATGTGGACTTTGCTCTATGGTTGTTTATTCCTGATCAGGCAACTTAGAAGAATCTGAGACCAGAGGAAGAATAAATAAGAATCATCAGATTAAGTGGGGCTCCATTTCAGGAGACATCATCTAAGCTTAATCCTGGTGGTTGAAAAGAAGTTGGTCAGGTTAAACTTTAAGGAAGATGAGAAACTATGTTAGGCAGAAAAAGCAAAGACACTAAGATAGAAAGATCATGGCACATTCATAGACCATGGGGCTTGGCAAATAATACTGGCATTCTTCCCAGTACCTAAGACTACAGGAAACCTATTTAAAAAATAAAACATAACTGCTGCAGCTATCAGGGCAGTCTTTGTTCTCATTTGTGGTTTGTGTCCATATCCTCTGTTTTAAACATGCTGCCTTATTTGCAATCCCTGTTTTCCATCTCACTACTTAAAAGCAAATCCCTTCACTGTCTTGCATCTTCAGAGAGATGACTTTTTAAAATATTGGTTCTTTTTTTATGCAGCCTCTATCAATACCACTGTCTCCCAGTTCAGCTCTTATTTCCTATAGGTCTCTCTTATGTATTTTAGCCCACAGAAAAATCTGCTTAGCTTCTAGGACAATGCATGTAAAGTCTCAAAACACTGACCTTTAGAATTTAGAAAAGAAGTGTTTGCCCACCGTGGCACACGTTTACCTATGTAACAAACCTGCGCGTCCTTCACATATATCCCAGAGCTTAAAATAAAGTAAATTTAAAAAGTCAAACTCACACCAAAAAGAGTAAATAGTGGTTACTAGGGGCTGGAAGATGAGGGAAGGGGAGAGATGATTGCTGTATGGTATCAACTTTCAGTTATAAGTAAAATAGGTTCTGGAGGCCTAAAGCACAGCATGGTGATTATAGTTAATAAAATGTATCCTTGAAAAGAAAATAGAAGAAAGGAAAGGAAAACAAGTGTGTGAATCACTCTTGTTCCTGTACCTGAGAAATAACCAAAATATAAATGATACTGCTATTTTTCTTAGCAGGGCATCACCCCCTCACATTTTGTGCCTAATTGTACATATATAGCATTCACAGACTTCATCAGAATTTGTAAGACTATGTACTTAAAGTCCAAGCTCAGGTATCCCAATTTACTGTCATTTCTTGTCAATAAATATAAGCTTTCAGCTTTCACTGTAGGGTAACAACTTCCAGTGACAGTGGATAGATCCTTCTAGCATTAAAGGATTAATAATAATCTCTATTAAATGGGAAGTGATAACATTGTGACTGCCATGATGGCCTAGAATCCCAGGGATCTCTAGTAACAAAGTAAGTGTACTTTTATACACTGCCTTTTTACTGTGGGCCTACAGTATACAGTGATAGCAAGGAGAATGCTCAAAGCTGTGAGGACAGGAAAAGAGCGATGCCTCAGAACACATACCACTTTCACCAAGTGCAAAGAATAATCCTGCTAATCGCTGGGAGCAGGAAAGAAAGGCAGAGAAATAACCCTAAAATGCATCAAATATTCACAGAGTGTACTGCAGAGATAACCAAAGTCTGTATTTCCTGAGGAACAGAAAGACAAGGGTAGGGCTGGAAAGTAAAGAGAATTCCCCAGCAAGTCAAAAAACTATTGGCTCTGCTATAAAGGAGAGAGAGAGACAGAGACAGAGACAGAGACAGAGACGAGAGAGAGAGAGATCTTTGACAAATCAGTAAACTGCTAATTAGGTTATAAAGCATCAAGAATTCTGAAAATCTCACTAGGGCTCACAACCCAAAACCTAACAAATAAAATGTCTTAATACCACACCTTTTAAATATAAAGACAGAGGTAAACTTAATCAATCTAATGCCACAATAAATCCAAGGCTGAGCTAAATCACCAATAAAAACGGCTCATCCTCCTTCATTAGCAGCCTGAGAGAGCAAGAGATATGCTGTTTTCTGGGGGAAATATTTCATTCATTTCAGTTTCTGCTCATTGTTTTAAGATGTATATTAGTCAGGGTTCTCTAGAGGGACAGAACTAATAGGATACATGTATATAAAAAGTGGAGTTTATTAAGGAGTAATAACTCACACAATCATAAGGTCTCACAATAGGCTGTCTGAAATCTGAGGAGCAAGAAAGCCAGTCCGAGTCCAATACTAAAGAACCTGGAGTCTGATGTTCAAGAGCAGGAAGCATCCAGGGTGGGAGAAAGATGTAGGCTGGGAAGCTAAGCCAATGTAGCCTTTTCACATTCTTCTGCTTGCTTTTATCAAAGCTGTGCTGGCAGCTGATTAGATGGTGCCCACTCAGATTAAGGATGAGTCTGTTTTACCCAGCTCACGGACTCAAATGTTAAATTAATCTCCTTTGGCAGCAACCTCACAGACACACCCAGGATCAATACTTTGCATCCTTCAATCCAATCAAGTTGACATTCAGTATTAACCACCTCAAGATGTAAAGATAAAATTTGGCAAATATGTATCTTTTGAAAGACCCAATGAAGTAGGAAAAAGGGACGTATGAGAAGTAAAATAGTCAATATAATGTAATCCATAGATGGTCCAGATGTTAGAATTAGACAGGAAAAATTGTAAGATAACAATAGTAAGTGTATTAAAGCATCTTGTGGTACAGGTGGACTAATGCATAAACAGGTAATTTCAACAGAGAAGAGTAAATGATAAAAAAGACTTCAATGGAAATTTCAGAATTAAAAAAAATATCAGGAATAAAGAGTTCACTTCATGAAATTTACAGAGCTCTAGACCCATCAACATCAGAATACACATTATTTTCGATTTTACATGGAACACTGACCAAGATGAACAAATTGGGCCATAATAGAATTCTCAGTAAATTTCAAAGGCTTACAATCAGGCAGAATGTGTGTTTTAAATAACCCCCAATAAATAAAATTCAATAATACTATTTATAAAATACCCAAATACTTGAAAATTAATAAACACATTTCTACATTTGTTATGAACTAAAAGGTAACATGGGAAAGAAGAAAATATTTAGCACTGAAGATTAAAACAAAACATGTAAAAACCTGTTAAAGTAATATTTATAGAAATAATTATAATATGCAATGGGTATATTAAAAGAAATATTTCTAAATAAAAAATTCTAAGCTTCCAACTTAAAAAGTTGGAGAAACAAAGCATATTAAGTCCAAAGTAAACAGAAGAAAGGAAAAATAAACATGAATGTAGAAATCAATAAAATAAAAAGCAGATAGGAAATAAATAAAAAGATCATAAAGTAAACAAAAAGAATAGTAAAACAATTTTCATGGCCCTTGCAAAACTAATCAAATAATAAAAAGAGAAAGCACAAATAGCAATATTAAGAATGAAAGAAAGGATGTTAGCAGAGATTCCACAGAAATTAAAAGGAAGAAAAACATAAGAGACAACTTTATAACAATATATTTAATACCAAGAAGAAATGAAAAGTTTCTTGCTAAAAAATAGAATTTTTCATTAAAAAACTCTTAAAAAAATAACTCTGGTTCCAGTTCCCTTGACTAGTCAATTCCATCATACATTAAAGGAGGGTACAACATCAATCTTATACAAATGATTTCAGAAAATGAAAAAGGAAGAAGTAACATTTCTTGATTCATTTTATGATCTATCATGACTCTAATAAGAAAACTAGAGAATGCATTATAATGCACAAAAATTCTTCACAAAATCCTAGGTTTAGAAATTAATCAATGTTTATATCATCACATTATAGAATAAAGGGGAAAATCATATGATTAATCACTAAAAGCAGAAAAAGCAATTGAAAAAATTCAGCCTTTCACTGTAATGGTCTTTTAGAAAACTAGGAACAGACAGTATCTTCTATTTTAGAAAGGACATCTATGAAAAAAAACTGTAGATAACATTACCCTTAATGCTACCATGTATGCTTTCTCCTTAAAATCAGAAACAAGGATAGAGTCCAGAAATAAAAATCACACATACATAGTCAACTGATTTTTGACAAAGGAGCCAGTGTAATTCAGTGAGAAAAGGAAAGGCTTTTCAACAAATGCTGCTGTAACAATTGGATATCCATATGGAAAAAAATGAACTTTATTTTACTTGATAGACAAAATTTAATTTGAGATGGATAATAGACTTAAAAGAATCGTAGGTAAAGTCATAATGCTTCTATAAAAAATAAGAGTATCTTTACAACTGTAGGTTAAATAAAAATTTCTTATATAGGACAAAAAGCACTATCCTTATTATAAGGAAATGTTAAATTTAAATTCATCGAAATTGAGTATATCTATCCTTAAAGAGACACATGGTAAAAAAATAAGCAGGCAATGAGCATACTGGAAGAAAACATTCTATTTTCATTATATGTGTGTGTATATATATATAATTTATATATTTTTTATGTATTATGTTTCATATATATAATATATAATATAGTTGATAAATGCTTTGCATCCAGAATATACAAAAACTTACATAAATTAATAATTTAAAAAAGCAAAAATACAATAGGAAAATATATTTTACTCAATACTTTGAGAAGTTTATTGATTATATAAAAATAATGAACCCATAAAAAACTGTTTGACATCATTACTCGTCAGAGAGATATTATTTCATAAAGAGATAATAGCTCTTATCCACACAAATAGTTAAAGAAATGTTGCAGTGTCAAGTATTGGTGAGTATGTGGAACATATGGAAATTTCATACTCTATAGGGAATGTAAAATGGTACAATTATTCTGGATATATTTCTGCCATATATTTATGGCGGTTTCTTACAAAGGTGAGGGTACACCAATGCTGTAACCTGGCATTCAACTGTCTGGCATTTACCCGTCAAAACAGTATGTCCATAAAATGTTCACACAAAGGTTTATAAATGTATGTATATTTACAGCAATCTTATTCATAAATAATCCCGAATTGGAACTGTGCCAAATGGTCATCATTGAAACAATAAATTAACAAATTATAGTACATTTTATACAATATAATAACATTAAACAATAAAAATATATTTCCATCCTTAAAGGTATTTTCTAAGAATTACCCTTGGAGTATAGATGCTTTTTCTAATCATTGGAAATCTAAGGACTTCAGTCTTTACTGCTATGTGAATGGCTAGCTGATATCTTTAGTATCAGCCCTTAATTCATGATAGCTTTTCTGATTTTTTCATTCATTCACTCAGTAATTTATTTAGTATATATTATAGGATAGGCATTATTTCTATTACTATAACTGGAAACATATAAGCAACATTTCTGCCCTCAGAAAGATAACATCAACTGAGGAAAGAGCAACCATAAAATAGTAATTATTTTACATATTAAAGGTCTTATAAAAGAAAACAAAAGGAAATATAAGGAAGCATGACAATGGGAGGGGAACAGAGATTTACTCTTTAGCTAAGGTAGAGGTAAATACTATGAAGATTGAAATACTTGCTCTCATACCTAAATGATGAAAATAAATAAATAAACTATGCAAAAACATCCTTGACTAAAAAACAGAAAGTGAAAAATAATAATTTAAGAAGTAAATGGGTCATCAGGGTTTGGGATTATGGTTGACTTTATTTTCAAATAATTTTTAATAATGGAACCATATGATCTTTTTAATACTATATATGAATATAATCCAGTCTAAAAACCTGTAGCCAATTTATTTTGCCAGTTTCAATTCTGTACTTCAAGAGACTACTAGCTGGGCCATGTGCAGTGGCTCAGGCCTGTAATCCCAGCACTTTGAGACGTTGAGGCGGGCAAAACATGAGAGCCCAGGAGTTCAGGACCAGCCTAAAAAACGTGGAGAAATCACATCTCTACAAAATAATAAATAAATAAATAAACAAAAATTAGTTGGGTGTGGTGTGCAAGCCTCTAGTCCCAGGTACTCAAGAGGCTGAGGTGGGAGGATTGCTTGAGCCCCAGAAGTGGAGGTTGCATGAGAGCTGTGATCACACCAACCCAGTTGAGAGAGTAAGACCCTGTCTCAAAAAGAGATTACTTGGTTACTTACTAATAAACTAGTTGTATTACTCCATTATCATGTGCTTAATAAAGACATACTTGAAACTGGGTAATTTATAAAAGAAAGGAAAGAAGTTTAATTGACTCACAGTTCAGCATGGTTGGGGAGGCCTCAGGAAACTTACAATCATGGAAGAAGGAGAAGCAGACATGTCCATCTTCACATGGCGGCAGCAAGGAGAAGTGCTGAGCAAAAGAAGAAAAAGCCCCTTATAAAACCGTCAAATCTCTTGAGAACTCAATTACTATCACAAGAACAGCATGAAAGTAACTGCCCCCATGATTAAATTACCTTACATCTGGTTCCTCCCATGACATGTGGGGGATTATGAGAACTACAATTCAAGATGAGATTTTGGAGGGGACACAGCCAAACCATATCATTCTGCCTCTGGCCCCTTCCAAATTTCATGTCCTCACATTTCAAAACACAATCATGTCTTCCCAACAGTTCCCCAAAGTCTTAATTCATTTTGATAGTAACAGTAGGCAGTCCAGTGCCTAGGCAGAAAGGGGTAGGCCCCAGTGAATCTCCACCTTCAAGCTGAAGACAGTTTAAAGCCTGAAAGCCAAGATAAATCCTCAGACCATATTGAGAACCTGTCTTCCTGCTTGGGATACTTTGCTCTGATTGATCCCCACCCTTCACCTATTTTACATATAACTGCTCTTTCCTAATTGGTTTTCTACCCTGTCTTGACCTCCTTTGAGTGATGTCTTCACTTTAACCTTTTTTGCATACTCACAAATCAATTAGCACACATTCACCATTCTGAGTTTATAAAAAGCTCCAGACCCAGTCACAATGAGAGAACAAAACCACCCAACTGCAGGGGTGGGGCACCACCCCCTGCTGCTTCCTATCTCTGCTGAGAGCTGTTCCATCACTCAATAAAATTCTTCTCCACCCATCCTCACCCTTCAACTGTCAGTGTATCCTCAATCTTCTTGGACATGGGACAAGAGCTCAGGAACCAACATATGTGGGTACAAGATATAATATAGGTGGGCTAGGGTGTTCCCAGCCCAGCCTCAGACTGAGCTGTTGTGCCAGCCAATATTAGCCAAGGGGAGATGAGTGGGCAAGGTGCCACCAACTGCAGGCCCAGGGCCAAGTGAGGCCCAGGCAGGGGGTGGGGGTGGATGTCGTCAGCTGGAGGCCCTATCTGGCAAAGTGAGCAAGAAAGTTTCTACATCAATTTCAGCATTAACACAAAAGTGCAAGTCCATAGTCTCATCTGAGACAAGGCAAGACCATTCTGCCTATGAGCTTACAAAATCAAAAGCAAGTTAATTACTTCCTAGATACAATAGGGGTAAAGGCGTTGGGTAAATACACTCATTCCAAGCAGGAGAAATTACTCAGAAAAAAGGGGCTACAAGCCCATGCAAGTCTGAAATCCAGCAGGGCAGTCATTGAACCTTAAAGTCCTCAAAGGATCTCCTTTGACTCCATGTCTCACGTCCAGGTCATATTGATGCAAGAAGTGGGCTCCCACAGCCTTTGACAGCTCTTCTTCTGTGTCTTTGCAGGGTTCAGCTTCCCTTCTGGCTGCTTTCATGGCCTGGAGAGCCTGTGGCTTTTCTAGGCACGGGGTGCAGGTTGTCGGTGTATCTACCATTCTGGGGTGAAGAGGATGGTGGCCCTCTTCTCACAGCTCCAATAGGCAGTGGCCCAGTGGGGACTCTACATGGGGGCTCCAACCCCACGTTTCCCTTATGCACTGTCCTAGCAGAGGTTCTCTGTGAGGGCTCCACCCCTGCAGCAGACTTTTGCCTGGATGTTCAGGTGATTTCATACATCTTCTGAAATCTAGGCAGAGGTTCCCAAACCTCAGTTCTTGACATCTGTGTACCCACAGGCACAACACTACATGAAGACTGTCAAGGCTTAAGGCTTGTGTCCTCTGAAGCTGCAGCCTGAGCTGTATGTTGGCCCCTTTTAAGCCTGACTGGAGTGGCTTGGACTCAGAGCAACAAGTCCCAAGGCTGCACAGAGTAGGGTTTCCCTGGACCTGGCCCCAAAAATCATTTTTCCCTCCTAGGCCTCCAGGTCCATGATGGGAGTGGCTGCTGTGAAGGTCTCTGACATGCCCAGGAGACATTTTTCTCATTGTCTTGTCAATTAGCATTTGGCTTTTGATTACTTATGCAAATTTCTGCAGCCAGTTTGACTGTCTCCCTAGAAAACAGATTTTCCTTTTCTGTTGCATTGTCAGGCTGCAAATTTTCCAAACTCTTTTGTTCTACTTCCTCTTGAATATTTTGCTGCTTAGGAATTTCTTCCACTGGATACCATAAATCATCTCTCTCAGGTTCAAAGTTCTACAGCTCTCTAGGGCAGGGGCAACATGCTGCCCATCATTTTGCTAAAGCATAAAATTGTAAAGAGTCACCTTTGCTCCAGTTCCCAACAAGTTTCTCATCTCCATCTGAGACCACCTCAGCCTGGACTTTGTTGTCTATATCACCAGCAGCATTTTCGTCAAAACCATTCAAGTGTCTAGAAAGTTCCAAACTTTACCACATCTTCTTGTCTTCTGAGCCCTGCAAATCTCTAAGATGTTCCAAATTTTCCCACATTTTCCTGTCTTCGTCTGAGCCCCCCAAACTATTCCAGCCTCTGCCTGTTACCTAGTCCCAAACTGTCTTTCAAATTTTGGGCATCTTTACAGCAGTGCCCCACTTTCTGTCATACCAATTTACTGTATTAGTTCATTCTCATGCAGCTAGTAAAGACAAAGCCATGACTGGGTAATTTATAAAGGAAAGAGGTTTAATTGACTCACAGTCATCATGGCTAGGGAGGCCTCAGCACACTTACAGTCATGGCAGAAGAGGGAGCAAACACATCCTTTTACACATGGCAGCAGCAAATAGAAGTGCCAAGCAAAGGGGCAAAAGCCCCTTATAATCCATCAGATGTCATGAGAACTCACTTACTGCCATGAGAACAGCATGAGGGTAACTGCCCCTATGATTTAATTACTTCACACCAGGTACCTCCCATGACATGTGGGAATTATAGGAATGACAATTCAAAATGAGGTTTGGGCAGGGACACAGTCAAACCATATCATTAGTAATCAAGTAGATATCCTAAAATAATTTTAAATAATTGGATATATAATTTGTAATTAGTTAATTTTCTATATTTAAATGGAAGCAATAAAATACTTTCTAAAGCATTTGAAGCAGTTTACAGCCTTAAACAGGCTAGTAAGTGCCATGTAAACAATGTTTATAGTATTCATCTTCACAAGAAAGAAAAGGACTACACTCTAACAACATGGTAAAATAAAAAACCTGTCACAACTCTCCAAAAGAACAGATTTAAATTCCTATAAATTTTACAATTCTTGAAAACAGCATTCTTGAAAAACACCAATCCATAGACAGAGAACTACTAGTTAAGACTGCAATTGCTTCCAAGACTTCTATGTTTCCAGAATCAAGACTAAATAATACCTCTATATGTATAAATATTTATTTCAGAACTTATATGTCTCTCTGATCATTCTGAAATACCCTTTGATTAATCAATTCATATGTTTTATCCTTGTATGTAAAAATGGACAAGATACAGAAGATATGCTTCTATTCAGCTACATTTTGTTTATCTTCACCAGTGAGAAGCAACCATACACTTTATCATGATCTCAGACACAAACCATTTTCTTTCCTTTCTTTCCTTGTCGTTTCTCTACACACCCTGAGTTTAGAAGCTTTACTAAACTATGTTTATTTTTGAAGCTTTGGGTAGCAGGCTGAAAAGCCTAGAAACATCAGAGAATGGCAAATTTCCTTTTGATACCCCTTTAATTCTAAAGCATGTTTATATTCCTATTCATAAAAGGCAACTTAAAAATCACTACACAAAGTTTTCCTTTGTAAATATGAACAACTCTTGAGACCTTTTTGCTGGTGTTTTGTAAATCAATGCAGTGCTATTGAGTTAAGGAAACCCCTGACTGTAACCATTTAACACATTTGTAAATTGTAGAAAGAAGGCCTGAAATTGCTTTTCACTGCACTGAAATTATGTTGGGGTAAATATATTATAAAATGTTTAAATTACAAGATATGAATCCCATCTTTTTATCAGATTGCTTAGTCATTTTATAATAAGTATATTTTTCACATCTACTTATTATATTGCAAATTTTGCTTTTCAGAAATAATATCATTTTTATTCCATCTTAGTTAAATTTTATAAAATTAAATACTGTCACTTAAGCTGGTGGGGCCATGTAGAACTATACCTGTTTGTTTACTTTTGTTAGAAATCTCAGAAGACTTCCTTCTGTTAAAGTTCATTAAACTCCTAATGAGGCTCCAAATACATTGTTTATCCACTGCTTAGGTGAGTAAATAAAGAATATAAATAAAGGAAAGAGCTAAGTGGCCCCCTCAGACTAGAGAAAACTGCAATAATTTCAGAGAGCAAAGAATGTTTTGCTCAGTGTTTGCTCAAGGTTTATCACGGGCCTAACCCAATCTGATCCCCCATCCCACCTTACATTCTAGTGACTCCTGAAAAAATGAGCAGAAGTCAGCAAGTCGGTGGAATAGGAGCAAAATCATGAACAGCACTATTCTTTCTGCAAATCAGAATGAAGACCATGAAAATAATTAAAAAGTAAGCCTAGAATATCCAGAAAAAAATAAATTTTAGATTCTGAAAGAATTACAGGTAGCATAAAAGCATAGCCAATACAAAACACAGAATAAAAGTAGTAATGATGATGCTAATCATGTACATACATTCATTTTTCCCTTATTTCTTAGGTAATTTATTCAAAGTAGTATTTTTCATCTCTTTCTTCATGTATAATTTCTAAATTCCTGGTTTTCCTGATTTATTGTAACCTGAGTTTACATGCCTACCCTGAGTTATTTTCCATAGTCCCACAACATGCACACATGTATGCAGACACACATACATATTAATAGAATTGATTCTGGATAAGCCATCATCTTTATTTGCCAAGACACGCACTTCTCCTCCAGGTCTGTTCCTCTAGGCTGGGAAATCCTCAACTGCATCCTCTAATTTTCCAAATATTATAATTTCTCAGAGCCTTCACTAAAGTCTTTATCTGCTATAAAACTCTCTAACTGAGAAGATTTCCTAAGTATTTTCTCAAGTTTTTTGTCAGGCTGCTTGATATCTAGTGTCAGGAAGAGGTGATCCAGAAGGTGAAATTAGGTGATTGGTCACAGGAACATTGGTGAGACCAGGCCAAGGAGTCAGAAAACCAAAATGGATTAAAGACACATGAGTGTCTAAACTAACGTTCCTGAAAAAAATGCACACAGAAATTCTACAACATGTGGCTGCATTGCTTGTTGGTTTTACTTGCTGTTGTTTTCAATTTTCATGTTCAGATGCTTTACACCCCTAGAATATGCTAAAAGCCCTAAAAACTCATCATTTATTTTAGTCTTTACTAATCTCTGTTTTGCCTTAACACTCTTAGAAATTATTGCATGGTGAGAATAGAAAAGTATAAATGCCCTACATAATAATTCCATGCTGAAAATATTATATATTTGTACTGAGTCCTCGAGATTGTATACAGCAGGAATTTTTGACTTGCTTTTTTTTAACCCTTTTGGAAGTCTGGTGAACCCGTTTTTCAAAATAATGTTTTTACGTTCATAAAATGTATACATGGAATTATAAATAATACAACACTTAAATATAATTATCAAAATATTCTTTTAAAACCTAATTTGTGATATTGCAATATGTATTATTACATATTAAAATATTGCATAACAGGGTGAAATAATGTTATTTTATTTATTTATTTATTTATTTTTTTTGAGTCGGAGTCTCGCTCTGCTGCCCAGGCTGGAGTGCAGTGGCCGGATCTCAGCTCACTGAAAGCTCCACCTCCCGGGTTCACGCCATTCTCCTGCCTCAGCCTCCCGAGTAGCTGGGACTACAGGCGCCCGCCATCTCGCCCGGCTAGTTTTTTGTATTTTTTAGTAGAGACGGGGTTTCACCGTGTTCGCCAGGATGGTCTTGATCTCCTGACCTCGTGATCCACCCGTCTCGGCCTCCCAAAGTGCTGGGATTACAGGCTTGAGCCACCGCGCCCGGCCAATAATGTTATTTCATTAGCATATTGAAGTATCGCAATTCTATAATGTCGTATGAAAATACCTGTGACTGACGTCTCATAGTGTCAAATTTGCAGGTGCTGCAAATATTTCTGTGACTAGCCATACACATTCATAATGAAAGGAAATGCTAAATGTCCATTAGAAGTTAGTGAATATGATTTTGTTTTTCCATTCCAATTTATAGACCCTGTGAATTCTACCCACAGACTTTTTCCTGAGTGTCAGTGGATCCCATATTTAGAACCCCAATCTAGCAGAACCTTTCTTTTTATGTAGAAGGAAATGATGAAGAGGTTACAGGAACTAGCTCAATATCATAAAACTTGGTGGAAGTACTGAAATTAACAGAAATTGTATCTTCTCCCACCAAGGCCAAAGCTCGTAATATCATCCATGGCTAATTCATGCACTTTCATTTAAAAATGATCACAAGTGTTAGTGTATAATTTGAAAGCATATATTCATAAATTCTCAGAAAACACTCTGTAAATGAAGGATTTATTACTTTGTGCTCACCTCTGTTTTGTAAATTACTGCTTTACACTAGAATGATCTGTATATCAGTCTATCTCCCCCAATAGCAGGTGAACTCCTATAGAAAAGCCACTGTGACAAATATATATTATGACTCCTGGATCCTTGAATTGGTCTTGGTGTGCTTGTTTGAGCTGAATTTTATTTACTTCATTGTTATTTGTTTACTAACCCACATCCTTCATAGTTTGCTTTTTTTTTTTACTAGACTGAAAGTTCCTGGTGACAAAAGTAAGTCTTACATACTTCTCTACCCCACAGTGTTTATCACAAAGCTGCATATATTTAATAAAGATTGATATAGAAGAAAGTATTTTTTAAAAGAGTACTTGAAAATTAAGATAATTTGAAGCCTATATTTTACAATGAATTTCTCAAACTACCATAGAAAAATAAATTAATACAAAATTTTGCAGTGAATAAACAGCTCTGCATATTCCATGTTCAATGTGTAATGAAGATATAGTATTTCAAAACTCCTGTATGAATTTCTTGGTTTGGAAAAGTCGACACTTTTAATTATTCTAGGTTATAATTATCATAGGTTATATATTGGGTTATTTATATTAGGTTATATCATAAGCTATTATATATAGGTTATTTAGATAAGCTAGATAAAAAGCATTTGTTTGTCTCACCCTTGGCAGAGTATGTACTACTGTGTTTCAAAAATGATATTCCAGAAATAAAAGTACATTGCATCTTAGAATATTTGAAAAATCACTTTAATTCGAATTTTCTACCAACCACATTTTTCTCATTTTGTCTATATTTGGATGTTATCTAGTTGCACAGAAGCTTTATTTTCCTTACCATTTTGGGGGAGTTAGCTTCTTCACAAGTGAGATTGCCCATTTTGTTGTGATGAGTGGTTTTATATCTTACTGTCGTGCTTTTAGCCAACTGACTTGGCTCACTAATGATATAGCTATTGCGATCTTAGGTCAGGATGAGATCCAAAAATAATGCAGAAAAATAACACCTGTGCCTTTGTCCATTTTGTGTTGCTGTAACTGAATGCCACAGATTAGGTAATTTATAAAGAAAAGACATTTATTTCTTACAGTTCGAATGACTGGAAAACCAAGGCTGAGGGTCCTGTATCTGATGAGGGCCTTCTTGCTGTGCCATCCCATGGCAAAGTGTGGAAGGGCTAGAGAGAATTTAGGAAAGCAAGAGATAAAGAGGGGCCTGAACTTCCTTTTAACAAGCCTACCCTCAAGATAATTAACCCACTCTAGCAATAACAACATGAATGCATTCATAAGGGCAAAGCCCTAATCCACCTCTTATTGGAATCCTCTTCCCAACACTGTTGCATTGGGGATGAAGTTTTCAACACATGAACTTTGAGGGACACATTTAAACTCTAGAAACCTGATGTTAAGCGTGAAAGTATGCACTATTAACATAAGTAACATGTTCCAATCCTATTGGTGACTTTTCTTATTAACAGTTTTTGACACTTCCCAACAAACTTTTTTAAAAGTTTAATTTATATTTGAAAAGTGACAATAGTCAAAGTTTTCAAAGGATCAACTAGTCTTTGTGTATTTTTCTGCCCTGCAGATTTTCCTTTAAAATATACTAACAAATTTAACATCCAATTCCGTGGATTTTACTATACTTCCTAAAATTTTAGAAATTATGTTGGATTAAAACAATTGTATATATTATTTTAACTTAAAATTGGCTAATTTGAGATATCTTACAAACTTTTAAAACCAAGAGGTCATGAGATAATTAAATGAGTATGTTTGGTGTGGTTTTGAATTGTCCCCATGATTTAATAATTAAAATATCACTGAAGTTTTCACTGTGTTACAGAAACTTTCTGGATGGTGTAGATAAAGAACAACTATTATTCTAGTAATAGTTTTCTTTCTTTAATTTGTTCTTTCTTCTTCTATCAAACATTCACAGTATAGTAATAATAAATTTATAAAATTCTTTTCAAATGTTACCTCATTTCCTCCTTATAATAATCCTATCCTGTGGGATAGGTATTCTCTATTTTTCTAAAATAAAAAATTCCTGGCCAGGTGCGGTGGCTCACGCCTATAATCTCAGCACTTTAGGAGGCCGAGGCAGGCAGATCATGAGGTCAAGAGTTGGAGACCAGTCGGGCCAACATGGTGAAACCCTGTCTCTACTAAAAATAGAAAAATTAGCCGGGCTTGGTGGCAGGAGCCTGTAATCCCAGCTACTCTGGAGTCTGAGGCAGGAGAATCACTTGAATCCAGGAGGCAGAGGTTGCAGTGAGCCAAGATCGCACCACTGCGCTCCAGCTTGGGTGACAGAGCAGGACACTGTCTAAAAAAAAAAAAAAATCCAGGGCACAGTCCCCTTTCCTATCTATTTATCTCTGATTCTTCTACATTAATAAAAAGCTTAGATACTTAAAACTGAATTATTTGAGTTACAATTGTTATTTTCTTATAAAATTAATCTTTAAGATAATAAATAGTAATATTTAATGGGGTAAAAAACATAATTTAACTTATCAATGCAGAATATATAATTTTCCCCTCAAATTTAAACAAACAAACAAAAAACCATATTACTCTTAAGAAATTCCATGCTTTGCCAACAGTCTCATTATAACATCCTGATTTCTTTGATTACTTATTCGAGATGGCAGAGTGACACCTTCATGTTATTATGATGCCACGTGTGTTGTAGGGAGAAGTGACACTGGGATAATTCAATAAGCAACAGTAGTAGTTTACCGGAATAACCTCCCTTTATGCAGATTAGGCAGAAACATACAATCAGGTTATAATTTCAGTACATAATATCACAAATTCATAAATGTCAGAATCGCTCCTTTGCCTTTTCCTTTTTCTTTGCAATATTTCCCCAATTTCTTTCAGAGGAAAATATCTAAAAGGAACACGTTTTACATGCAAAACTTCAAACCCAGAACTGGATTGGAATTACTAACTAATGAAAGAAAAATAAAATAGCTAGAAACAATCTAATTTATTTGTTATATTGGCATTGTTTTCAAATTCCTACCACTCCCAGTCCTCATTTAGAACAAAAATTCATACCTTCTATCACAGTCTCTTTATGTTACTATAATAAAATACCAGACTGGGTAATTCATAAATAATAGAAATGTTACTTCTCACAGTTCTGAAGGCTGGATGTCCAAGATCAAGGTGCAGGCAGGTTTGGTGTCTGGTGAGAGTCTTGTCTCTGCTTCCAAGGTGGTGCTTTGAATGCTGTGTCCTCACATGGTGGAAGAGCAAAAGAGAGTGGACCCACTGCCCCAAGGGCTTTTATAAGGACCGTAATTCCTTCCATAAGGGCTTCACCCTCCTCATGTAATTACCTCCTAAGGTAAGGTAATTAGCAATCCCAAGGGGTTTAAATGCTACTGTTGAAATGCTACTATCTAAAGTACAAGTAGAGCACGCTATAAGTGGGGTAAGAGGATTGCTAATCAGTAGGGTACTAAAGGGCTAAATTACTCATTACTAATTTAGTGCTTTACAACACTTCCAGTTTCTGCCATATATTTTACCAATTCAAATATAAACTCCAAGTAACCAAGTGTAGTGATCTGCTTTGTGAAGTGATGTATCTTCTGCACCTAGAAAATTGTACAACATGGTCAATAAATACTTGTTGAATAAATGGATATTGTAGATGAAGTATAATGTTCAAATTAGATGATTAAGTTTATTTGATTTAAATTTATGTATCTACCTATGATGGTGATTTTTAGTCTGATAGTAGCATCACTGTTTAGATGCTGCTGTCTAAAGTACTACTAGAGCACTCTGTAAGTGGAGTAAGGGGATTGCTAATCAGTAGGGTACTAAAGGGCTAAATTGCTAATTTAGTCCTTTAGAGCACTTTTAGAGTGTTCTAAGTGAGGTAAGGGCATTGCTATTTAGCAGGGTACAATTTTAAGTTAGTTCTTTAGGAATGACTTTATTGTAAAAGTGACATTTGTGCAGAAACTGAATGAGGTGAGTGGATACTAGAGGAACTGTCCTCCCGGCAGAGAGAACAGCAATAGAAATGTTCTTGAAGCAAGAGCATGGTCAGTGTGTTTACGAATCAGCAGGGAGGAGACTGTGGCTGCAACAGAGTGGGCAAGGTAGAAATTCAAAACGAGTCCATCAGGAAAGGTCAGAAAGTGATCTTGTGGAGTATTGTAAAGACTTCCTGAGTGAGGGGAGAACCACCAGAAGCTTTTGTACAGAGAAGTGATATATTTATTACTGTAGTTGCAGTGTTGCGATTTAGTGGTATGTGTGAAGGAGAGGAAGGAAGAAGGGATGCAAAAGGCAGAAACAGGAAGACCAGGTAAAGGGCTGTTCCAATAATTTACAAGAAATATAGAAGTGGTTTTTGATAAGGTACTAGTGGTTGAAGTGCTGTAAAAATAGTAAGATTTGGGGTAGATTTTGAAGATGACACCAACAGAATTTGCCTATAGATTGTGTGTAGTGTATTAGAAAAAGACTCCAGAACAATCGAGACCATCCTGGCTAACATGGTGAAACCCCGTCTCTACTAAAAATACAAAAAAATTACCTGGGTGTGGTGGCACGCACCTGTGGTTCCAGCTGTTTGGGAGGCTGAGGCAGGAGAATCGCTTGAACCCAGGAGGCGGGAGTTGCAGCGAGCCGAGATCACGCCACTATATTCCAGCCTGGGCGACAGAGCAAGACTCCATCTCAAAAAAGAAAAAAAAAAAAAAAAAAAAATAGAGTTACCGTTTGCTGGGATCTGGGGAACTGTGGAAGAAGCAGAATTTTGGGAGACGTATCAAGGACTTGGTTTAGGACAAGTGAACTCTGAGATGATTATTAGACATCAAATGGAGAGGTCGGTTAGAGAGTTGGATTGACACGTCTGAAATTCGTGTGTCAGGTTCAAGTTGCACATTTAAATTTGGAAGTCATCTGCATAATGCCATGAGACTAGGTAAGATTATTCTGTAAACAAACAGAGAAGAGAGGAGGGCCATGGACTGAACTTTGAAGAATCCCAGCATGAAAACGTTGAAAACATGAGGAAAAGCAAGTAAAGGGAACTAAGAAGGAATGGTCAGTGTGGTAAGGCAGGAACAAAGACTGTCATACCCTGGAAGCCAAGAGAAGATATTTCCCAGAGAGTGAACACTGTTTCCATTAAGACAAGTCATAGGACTAATTTACCAAGTTATATAATTACAGGTATAACCTACATGGAGATGAGTGTTTGATGGAATGTTAGGTATGAGGTATCTGGAAGAGAAAATTTGGAGATAAAAATATAGATAACTATATAAAGAAATTTTATTCTTAAGGGTAGCAGGAAATGGGATGCAGCTAAGAAAGGATATGTAGTTAAGATAATTTATTCAGAGATACTATAGCACATGAGTTTCTTCATGAGAGCAATCAATAAAGTCGATAACAATCATGATGCAGAATAGAGACAAGGAATGTCTAAATGATGTTCCTGAGTAGACAAGAAGGAGAAGGATCTAATGATCAGGTAGAGGGGCTGACCTTCGAAAAGGACACAGATAGTTCATATACAGCTTGCAATGTGTATACTGGTGAATAATGCTTATTTAAAAACCCATGTTACGAACACTTAAGCTTTCATATTTCAAAGAAAATGTTCTCGCAAAAATTGTACAGGAAATGGGTATTTTGATATCCTCTAACTTATAGATGAGAAAAAGTAAAGTTAAACTGTATTTAGAAACCCACCTACTATCATAAAATATTCTGCAAAGTTTTAATTAAGACTTGGATCTTCTTGGAAATTTGAATTAGAAATTGACTAATTAGCCCTTAATCCAAATAATTTAGATTCATTATTTCTTGTGGAATAATGTTCCCAAACTTACCTGTATATCAAAATCACTTCTGGGATCTCATTTTGCTTTGATTGGCAACATAATCTCTGGTCTTAACCTTTGAACATTCTCTTTTAGTAAATCTTGGAAGGGAATGGGTGCTTTAAAATAAGGCGTCAGTTGTTTTCAAAGTGCTTTCACATTTGAGTACCACTGTGGTGTCAGACATATAAGCTATACGAAATGATTTTCTGCACATAGGAATCCTCTGCAAGCCATATATATTTTTCATCATGAAGAAAAATATGAACTCGTGAGAAGTTCAGTGTGTGATTTTTATGATAAATTACCTTCAGTGAATTAGCTTTCATGATTAATAATGTTAGATATATGAATTTTCTTTTTATAAAGATTGGGCGCATTAATTTAGTGTTAAAGAGAGAATAGTAAGACTTCATTTGAGTGCCGGTTTCAGTTCCTTATAGTGGGTCCTAAGTTGGTGAGGGAGCATATCAGGGCCTGAATTAGGGGCTTTAAGGAAGGCTAGTCCCAATTTTCATCATAATTATCTTGTTTTAACTTATTTTGTTAAAGTCCTGTTTGATATTTCATTTCAAAGAATAATTGTATTTTATTTAAACATACAAAAACTGAATTAGAGAGATGATGTCCATCAAAGACTCAGGTCCCCAAACAGTAAAGTGCTCAATCTGCTTTCTGACATCACTGTAGTCTCCGTGCAAGAACAGTGTTGTCAAACATCACTGATGAAAAGATGTTTACTAACTAGTCTCATATTCAGTGATACAGCACTCTTGACACATAGTACCATTTTTATGAAGACTTCGATAAAATAAATCTATTTCACACTTTGCCCTAGGGCAACTGGAGGGACTGCCGTCTACAAAGATTAAATTAAACACAAGTAAACCTTATTACTAATGAGATTTACTGCTAAATTTCACAATATTCTTCTGATAAACTTGGCTGAATATGAACAACTTGAAGTACTATTTGTACAGAGTAAGTAGATCTAATGCTTAGAACAAAATTAAACTTATTTGGTCCATCCCCTACTAAAACCATGCTCTTATCCCACCTATTTAAATATTACAACTCTGATTAATAATTTATTGAAATATTTAATTTAAAAATATGCAAAAGTATTTTGTGTTAGTCTGAGTTTTCTAATAAGCACACCAAAAGGGGATTAAATATTAAGAAATTTGTTATTTAAAAAAACTGTGGGAGAAAATGGGGAGGGAGCCAGGAGAGTCCGAGAGAGTCATCAGCCCATGATATAAGTCTGACCCAGAGTGAAGGAGAAAGAGAAAGCAGGAAAAAAGTTTGGATGGAAGCATCTTAGACTACACTTGCCATTTTAAGGAAAAGTTAGCAAGCCAAAGTCATCCGTTAGAAGAGGCTAGCTTCTCCAGCGCTAGACTGCCTTAGGATCTCTACCATGTTTTGTCATTGACTGAGAGTTGCCATAGGAAATGTGTCCTCTGCACAAACACAGCAGTGAGTTTTAGGGGTTGCAGCTGGGACTCTTGGTCAATTACACTTCCTGCATTTGGAGATTTGAGAGGCCTATTCTCATAATCACCACACATGTACTCCCGTGTCTGAGTTTGTGTTATTTATTCATCTACTGTTATTGACGTCAGATTAAATTTTTGCCTCCAGTAACTGTAGAGGCTGGAGATTACCCTGAATTCAACTATAAAACTGGACAAGAGAAGCTAATACTCCTGTTTTTTCATGCTGCTCACTTAAATACATTTGAGTGTCTAGTTTTTCTATTTCTTGCTACTCTTTCTAGGGTCATACCCATATGGGAAATTGAATGTACTTCTGTTTCGATATAAAAAGAAGGCACTTTTCCCAAAAGGCACCATTAAGAAAGACTGAGAAGGTGCCAGCCCCGAGGCTGTATGAACTGAGCTGCTCTTCACACAGAACCGATTCCTCTCATTCCTCAACCTTGGCAGCTAATGGAATATGCTTCTCCAAGGGGGAAGATTTATTCACAAAATGACTCTATAGAAAAATGTACAAGGAGTAAAGCAGATCTGCGGTTAGGGTGATGAAATTTTTCATGCTCTGTTTGTGAAGTGATTGGTGTTTTCTACCAGTTATCTTTGTGCTTTGGCTTCAATTTGAGATTACCAGGTGTCTGCCTTCCTATAGAAGAAATTTGAGGCTATTTAAAAGAGATGAGAAAAGGTTCCTGTAGTTACATTCCTTCACTTCAACCACAAACCTGGGCTGGTTCTGAAGACGCAAAAGGGAACGTGACAGGACTTGATAAGTGTCAGGTTGCTCATGTAGAGATTTAGTATTTAGGCATTGTTATTTGGGAAGTAGGAAGTATAATGAGGTCAGGAGTGCTGCAATTTTTGTTTTAGTCTCATTTTCACTCTGTGACTTTGAGAATATCCTTTAGGCATTTTGAATAGGAGATTTCTAATATGAGCTGGCTGACCTAGCTGATCAGTATGATTAAGATACCTCCAGGAATTTTACAACATGGCTGCCCTGCATCATGGTTGCTTCTCCCATTATTCAAAACTAAGTGCTTTAATCAACAGTACAGATGATGTGAGAGTGGAATTTCTGTGAGTGTTCAGCTGAGTACGTTTGTGTGTGTGTGTATGTGTGCATCTGTGCATGTGCCTGTACATACATATATATGATCATGGGATTCTTTTATTAATGAGTAAATAACCTCAAATTGTAGCAGGCAGATTTTTTTTTTTAAATAGTTTGTGGTAATGAAAATGAAGAAGAAAACTTTAGAGCCTGGAGAGATCTTAGCCCAGACTTTATTAGTATTATTATTATACTTTAAGTTCTAGGGTACAGGTGTACAACGTGCAGGTTTGTTACATATGTATACATGTGCCATGTTGGTGTGCTGCACCCATCAACTCATCAGCACCTATCAACTCGTTATTTACATCAGTTGTAACTCTCAATGCCATCCTTCCCCCTACCCCCTCCCCATAATACGCCCTGGTGTGTGGTGTTGCCCTTCCCGTGTCCAAGTGATCTCATTGTTCAGTTCCCACCTATGAGTGAGAATATGCGGTGTTTGGTTTTCTATTCTTGCGATAGTTTGCTGAGAATGATGGTTTCCAGCTGCACCCATGTCCCTACAAAGGACACGAACTCATCCTTTTTTATAGCTGCATGGTATTCCATGGTGTATATGTGCCACATTTTCTTAATCCAGTCTGTCACTAATGGATATTTGGGTTGATTCCAAGTCTTTGCTATTGTGAATAGTGCCGCAACAAACATACATGTGCATGTGTCTTTATAGCAGCATGATTTATAATCCTTTGGGTATATAACCGGTAATGCAATGGCTGTTAGCGCAGACTTTTTAAAAAATATGTTTTGTCCAAGTGAACCATAATCAACTGTGATGCTTTTTAAAATACAGATTCACAGGCCTCACCATAAACCTTCTAATTAAGACTCCTTTGGTATGGGACCAAGGAATCTTAATTTTTAATGAAGTTTCTGAATGCGTATTTTATGCATGAGTATTTGAGAATTGTTGATCTAATCAAGTAGTGCATTTTCTAGATAAAAACTGAGATTGAGAGGTGACAATATAAATATATTTAGTAGAATTGATCAAGCTGATTCAGATAACTAGTATTTGAATTCCAATTGAAATAAGAACATCATTAACTCATTCGTTTATTAATTCCTCTAATAAACATGAATGGGATGCTTATTTTATTTATGTACTATGCTAAGTGTTTTATATAGACTGTCTAACACGTAAACTATCTCTGTGATATAATAGCTCAGAAGTTACATTTATTTTTCTTTTCCACATAAGGAAATTGAGGCTAAATATTTCAAATAATTTGCCTATGTTCTGGCCCCTAGTACGCTGTTTTTTGTTTTATTTTTTCAAAACAGTTTCTTGTTTCTTCATGCAGGCTGGTGTGCAGTGGCACAATCATAGCTCACTGCAGCCTCAAACTGTTGAGCTCAAGTGACTATTGAGCCTCAGCCTCCCAAGTGGCTTTGATTACAGGCACAACACACTGCCCCTGGCTAATTCTTTTTAATTTTAAATGTTTGTAGAAATGGAGTCTTGCTGTGTTGACCAGCCACTCTTGAACTCCTGGGCTCAAGCGATCCTCCCATTTTGGCCTTCAAAAGTGCTGGGATTACAGGTGTGAGAGCCCCTGCACCTGAACCAAGCTGTTGTTTTTAACTCTAAAACTCATGCTCCTTAATTACAACATTTATTTTCTCCCAAGGCAGAAGAAAAAAATTGTAAAGTTCCTACCATGTAGCAGGAAGTTTTACATGTTAGATAATTAATTATTTTCCTCATTGGATTATATATTATAATAAATATATCTTATATATAAATAAATGTACTAAATATATTATGTATTATATATTATACAATATAATATATACAAAAAAGATATATATACCACACATATATATATATATATGTACATATATATACTGAAAATAAAACTCTAATGCTCCTAATCATCTAAATGGACCCATCGTCTTGGCCAAGGGCATTCCAGAGTTACCTGAAAATCTAGTTCAGACTGTGATGGAAAATGGTGTTGGACATGGCTCATTATACCCTTCCAGCATTATCATCAACACAGACCTTAAGTCTGATAAGAAATACTCATTGTCTATTCTCTCTGAAGCCTGCTAGTTGGAGACTTTTTCTCCATGATAAAACCTAGGTCTCCACAACCCCTTATCATACCCTGATATTCCTTTCAACTGATAATAACTCTGTCAACCAATTGCCAATCAGAAAATTTGTAAATTCACCTATGACCTAGAAGCCCCCTCTTCCAGTTGTCCTGCCCCTCCAGATTGAACCAATGCAACTCTTACAGGTATTGATTGATGTATAATGTCTCCCTAAAATGAACAAAAAACACACTGTACCCAGATGCCTGCGGGTACATGTCGTCAGGACCTCTTGAGGCTGTGTCACAGGCACGTTTTTAACCTTGGCAAAATAAACTTTCTAAATTGATTGAGACCTGTCTTAAATATGGGGCTCACTATATATATATGTCTTTAACGAAACAGGTCATTGAAACTCAGAAATGTTAAGGAATAGAACCAAGGTCACAAAAACCCAGGCATCTTTACTTCTAGCTGTCAACAGGTAATTTAATACATTTTTAGACCTGAATACTATGACTAGCTACTTGAAACTGATACAGGTTTGAGAGTGAGGCTCTAGACCTTTTGAAAGAGTGTCAACTCAGACTCTCAGCTTCTAACTGAGACTGAATATACTGAAGGTATTACTGACAGTGTCCCATTGTGCTGGAGGGTCCGTCTCACCTATCAGCTGAGTTATGCTTGGCTATGTGTTTCACTCAAGCAGTGAAATGGATAGAAAACCGATGTGGTTATTTCCCCATATTTCAGGTTGCTGCCTAGAATACTGTCAGCTGGGACCTTGCATTATGCTAATGTTATTGCAGCATTGTGTTTGCATTCCAACAGGGATTGCTTTCCTTCTCACAAACTGCACCTCACCAAAATGTGGAAGTATCCAGTTTACAAATTCACCACTAATCCTGGCTTCCTCAGGGACCATTTCAAAGTATTAGATGATGGTAAGCAAATTAGTTGCTTGATTCCAATGAACTGAGGTCAACATAACATCTGTTTTCCTCAACTTTGCTATCACCTTTATTTCTGAGGTGTTTGCCTGTGCCTTGATTCATTTTGTCATCTAAGAGCATTTTCTTTGACCTAGAGCTTCTTGTCTCCTGTCAATTTTCTTCCAAGTTGTTTGCTTGCCACAGCCTGGTTAGAAAATTATAACTGACTAAGTAGCCAACAAAAATCCCTAAAGTTCTGCTGTTTTCAAACTATGCAAATGCCATTTCTAAAAAAAATTGAGCATTGACATTTGACGCAGTGAACATAAATATTTTTGTTGTCAGTGTGGAAAAAGGAGGGCAAAATTCTTGGTCACCCACTCTCAGATCAAGTAATCCTGAAGTAATGCATTTATTAGTCAAAGTATTTTGTAAAGAATGTATTAAACAAATGTTGTGAAACTTATTTTACTTATTCTTGAGATCTATGTTCTTCAAGAATTGGGAAAGTTAAAATAATCTTTGAAGTTATGCAATTACCATCACTTCCCCAAAGTCATCAGCAAAGTTTTTGGCCAAACTGACTGCTCATGTTAGCTCAAATGAACAGTAGATAAGACTGTACTGAATTAGGCTGTTCTTGTCATATGTTAGATATGGTCTCAATCCAAAGGGTAAGTACAACTGGAGTCCTGAAGGAGAACTAAAGTCAGAATTAAAGAAAATATCAAATGTGGAGTTCAAGAGGTAAAAAAAATAAAAGCTACAAGGTCAGCAGCAACGATGAGGAAAACACACCGAAGTGCAATAAATTTTTCCACCCATCCTTTGATCTTCTCTTTCTAATATACCCTTGCTGTGTTCCATGGGACATATCATGATCTGTCAGGTCTACCCCATGCTATGCCTCAAATTCCATTGTTTTCCTGCATTGTAAGGCAGTCCTTACAATGCCTGTGAGTCTAAGCCATAAGAGATTATCACAGAGTCCCTAACTTATTTTCCAGCTTCTGTGTTGAATCATCTCAATCCACGGTCTATGTAGCACATAGACTCAATAGTTTGTTTAGAAAGTGAATCAGATCATATTGCTGTTCTGCTTGAACCTTTTTAGTAGTTGTTTATTTATCTTGTGATTTGTAAGATCCAGCATGACTCTGGTTTTACTTGACTTCCTCTCTTCACGCTATACCTTCAAGACCCACTCTCTCACTTCGTTGCACTTGAGCCTCACTTGACTTCTTTCTCTTCCTCAGATGCATCAAGCCCCTTCGCAATACACTGTCTTTCCCCTTGCTTATTACTTTGCAGTTTTTTTTTTCTCTAGCCCTTCGGATGGCTAACATCAGTGCCTTTCTTCAGGTCTACCATCAAATGTCAGCTACTCAAAGAGCCCTCTCTGACCAGCCTCTCATAGTAAGGTACTACCAATGACATTTTATTTTCTGTCACATCATTTATATTACTTCCTTATACTATTTATCTTAATCTGCAGTATGATAGATTATGTGAATTGATCCACTCAACCTCCACTTTACCCTCCCTCTAAACTGAAAACTAAAAAAATCTACACTTACCAGACTTATTTGCACTAGAATCCTCATTCAAAATTAAGTTTTAAGTAACTTTTGAAAAACAGAAGTGAAGTACAGGCTATTGTCTTGCTTACGCTGACAAACAAGGTTGTTGAGATAAGAAGACCAAGATGCTATTGAAAGGCCGAATTTTGTGTTTCAGTGTATTCTCTCTAGTCTCATGGATGCTAGAGGCAACTGTGGCACAACACTAGCTCTTTGAATGTGGTTACATGATACTGGAGGGCTTTTGAATATACAACCTCCAGTGGCAGGGCTCTGACCTTCATTTCTTCAGCCTTTTGAACCATTTTGTCTGTATTTCTCTATTAACTTTCTATTTCAAACTCTGTTTAAAGTATCTAGAGTGTTTTTCTTAACTTCACTTAAACACTGCCTTATTTATATGTTTATGATTTGTTTTTTGTTTGTACCCACTTGATTGCAAGCTCAAAAGGGAGAGAGATATGCCTTATTCAGTACCATACAGTTATTCAACACTAAAATATTTCTTGGCACAAAATATGAACAAATGAAGATTGATAGAACAATTCATACAAATGCACTAAGCTTAATTCATTCGGGAAATAGGCCAAAGGAATCTGGACCATAATATTCTCGGTTCTGATCTTGGTTTATTTTGGACTTACATGACTTTAGGGAATGGAACTCTTTTAGAAACTAAGAGTATCATGCCCATGCTTTTGCTTTTCAGAATATATAAATGTTAACAGTGTCTATTGAATGGATTTTCATGTAGATGTCAATGCATCCCAGTGAAAAAATAACAGAACTAGATCAGGAGCTTTCATCCATAGCAATAACTTTCAGTAAAGTTATTGCTTTTCTGACAATCTGCATATTCATCCTGGTGAATAAAATCCTATTTTTATAACTTGTCTTTTGCATGAGAAATCTGGAAATAGCATACGTTTCTGGTTGTGCTGCAGGCTTCTAAGTTACTCCAGCTGAGGCATATAGCCTTCCTTCACTTCTACATCTCTGTTTCTCCTCTCTGCTCTTCCTTCTCTCTTGTCTTCTCTCCTTTCTTCTTAAAATATGAATTAATATCACACAACAGGCTAAATAATGCAGATTACAATATCCAATATCGTCATTCACAGAAATGAGTCAGCATCTTTCACTAAGCAAGTTTCTACCAGGAGGGAGCTTCAAACATTTTGAAATACTTCACTTCTTCAGATGAAAAGGGGCACTGAATCAAAATGGAATTGTTGTTTATGTTGATCTGCTCTCTCTCACCTGCAATACTTAATCAGGTTACTGAGGTCCTCTTTACTGCTTCCTTCTTCTGAGAGTTTAAAATTGACATAGTGGCCCATCATTAGTACATTGATTCTAAGGCTTAGGGAGCTGCTGCTGTTGACGGATGCACTATCAATGATCTGACATATTTTCAATTTATTTTTTTCCTTTTTTTTTAAGTAACAACTTTCTAGTATCTATAAACATAATTTTTTAACTGGCTCTTCTAAAATATATATATATATTTTATACATAAAATATATATGTATATTTTATACATAAAATATATATATAAATATATATAATATATTTATTTTATATATATATAATAAAACATATGTATTTTATGTATAAAATATATATCACATAAATATATTCTAAAATATATATATGTATATATGTACACACACACACACACACAAGCCAGTCATGTTGGGCTGTCCCAAAAGCTACATGAAAGGGAAAAACAGACCACGTTTTTCGTTGTTGTTGTTTTGTTTTTCCTAAGGCACTTTTGCGAGCTCTGAAGCAAAAAGCAATTTTAGCCAATAAAAACTCATTCTCTCAAGTGCAGCAGCCAAATGTGGCCTCTTTGCAACAGAGGAGGGAGCTGGAAGCCAGAGGATTGATGTTGCCTGCTTCCATGGGCTTTTATGAGCTCACTCAATGCCCATGTGATGAGCAGCATTTAGTGTGCAAAGAGCTAAAGAGACGCACCAGTATGCATATTGATGAGCATAACCACTCACCATTCACCAACCACAGCCTGCTCCTTCAGATCCTCTTTTATGTGGGAAGAAGAGAGAACATAAAAACATGTGTTCAGGAGTTCTCTTTCTATTTATGTTGGAAGAAATAGAGAAGGGAAAAGGTGACTAGGGGATTGAAATAAACCAACAAACCAGGAAGAGCAAAAGGAGAGCAGAGGAGAAAGGGGCAGAACCTAAGGCAATACATTTCTCAAACACTGACAACATTTTCACCTTATGTTCTTTGTTCAAAAAAAGCAAAATAAGATACTGATTTGGCACTGTAGGCATGGAGAGAGAAGTAGAAGAAACAAGTGGGTTTTGCTGGTACATCTAATTCCTTACACATAGCAGCATGAAGAATGATTTTATCAGTTCTGTTCATTTTCCTTTATCCTTTTGCCTTCCTTCTTCCCTCTCTCCCTCCTTCCCTCCCTCCCTCCCTTCCTCCCTTCTTTCCTTCTTTTTTCTGTTTCAATTACTGGGCTGCATTTAGATATTACATGGTCCAACCCCCTCCCTTTGTATATCAAGGGTCAGAGAGTCCTTAAAAAATTAAATTACCTGCCAAATTAAATTACCTATTATCAACTCCTATAAGAGCTAGAAATGTAACTTAGATTCTATGACTTCTATTACAGTATCCTTTGCATTATTTTATCTGATATTATTAATAGTAGTTGGTATTTCTTTATGGAATTTATGTATCCTTGAGCATTAACTGTAATGATATTTTCATAAAATTTAGCATTATGTAAAAGTCACAATTGACGTTGATACAATGTGTTTTCAAGACACTTTTAAAACTCAGTACATTTTCTGTTCTCACAAACTCAGAGGTAATTTACCTGGAACCAAGATCCAAGAGCCAATTCTTAATTATCTGAAGTAAAATCTACTCCATGTCTGATATTTCTGAAGCACAAAAAGGAAGACAGGGATTAATACAATCTTTAATGCAGCGAATATTGCTAAATATCCATGACAGTTATGACTACCAACACCTTTGGTAGAATTGAAGCTGTGAAAGGTAAATAAATCTGAAGGTCCCCAAATCACTAAGCTAAAAGTCGAGCTGGAAGCTGCTTAGTCCAAACCTGCCTCCCATTCTGTTCAAAGTCACCCCTCTGCTCACTGAGATAAATTGCATATCTGATTGCTTCCTTTGGAGAGGCTAATCAGAAACTCAAAAGAATGCAACTGTTTGTCTCTTATCTACCTATGACCTGGAAGCCTCCTCCCTGCTTCCAGTTGTCCTGCCTTTGCTTCAAGTTTTCCTGTCTTTCCAGACAGAACCAATGTTCATCTTACATATGTTGATTGATGTCTCATGTCTCCCTAAAATGTATAAAACCAAACTGTGCTCTGACCACCTTGGGCACATGTCATCAAGACCTCCTGAGGCTGTGTTGTAGGTGCCCATCGTCGCATGGCAAACTAAACTTTCTAAATTAACCCAGACCTGTCTCAGTTAAAGTGCATTACTAAGATGTTAATTTACTTATGTAAGTTCTGAAAAGATATTCGGGGTTCACAAAGCATATGGTAAATTTCAGACATAAGGAACGAAGGTTGTGGTAGTGAAAAAGAGTGCCTCGTATCATGCTTCTAGGGATCCTTATGTTTTTAGAAAATAATTTACTAGGAAACACTGGCTGTTCTGAAAAAAAAAAATAGGTGGTTAAAGTGGTTTATTAAAGCAATGATCTTGATACCTCAGGTCACACAATAATTTTACTTAAAATATACAAATAATTAAGCAAAATATGTTTTGCTGTAGACAGAAATTGATCCAAGAATGTGAATTAATACTCAATTCTTCAATCTGTATGTCATAACACTGCCATAATAACAAGAACAATCACAACGCTTTTTAAAATTCATAAAAATGGATTAATGTATCAGAAAGAAATGCTAAAAGGGATCATGAAAATCATAAAATTCAGCCCTTGATTTTGGTAGGGAAGAAAATTAAGTCTAGAGAATAAAGTGCATTACCAAGATGTCAATTTAATTACATAAGTTCTGAACATAATTATTTTCAAAATTTGGGCTAGAAACCAATTCTTTTTTTTTTTTTTTTTCTTTTTTCCAACATTGGATACCAAACATGAGGCAGAATAATTCTGGAGAGTCGCAGATTTGTTGCAAGGTGCCTGTTAATCCAAATGTACAACAAACCTTATTGAGATTTGAATAATAAACTTTATTTAAGTACATATTTTTAATAAATGTAGATATTGGTATGACTGCCTAATGGGTTCAGCTTGCCTACTGCCTAGACAGAGCCAATTTAGACAGGGAAATTGCAATAGAGAGAGAGTAATTCATTCAGAGCATTCTGTGAGGAAGTCTGGAGTTTTATTATTACTCAAATCAGTCTCCCTGAAAACTGGAGAATGAAAGTTTTTCAAGATAATTTGGCGGATAGGGGCTTAGGAAGTGGGGGGAGGGCTGATTGGTCGTGTTGGAGATGAAATCATAGGGGGTTGAAGTGAGTTCTTGCTGTCTTCTGTTCCTAGGTGGAATCACAGATTTGGTTGAATTAGGTTACTGGTCTGGACATTGTCAGCTGGTGCATTGGAATGGAGAGTTTGCAAAATATCTCAAGCACTGATCTTAGGTTTTACAACAGTGATATTATTCCCAGGAGCAATTTGGGGAAGTTCAGACTCTTGCTCCATGGCCCCTAAATTGTAATTTCTAATCCTGTAGCTACTGTAGTCCTACTGTAACAGGACAAGCTGCAGACAAAACCCCTCAGACACCGAGTTAAAGAAGGAAGCTGTTTATTCGGCCAGGAGCATCTGCATGACTCCTGCCTCAAGAGCTGAGCTCCCTGAGTGAGCAATTCCTGTCCCTTTTAAGGGCTCACAAGTCTAAGGTGTGTGTGTGAGAGGGTCGTGATTGATTGAGCAAGCAGAGGGTACGTGACTGGGGGCTGCATGCACTGGTAATTAGATCAGAAGAAAACAGGATAGGGATTTTCACAGTACTTTTCTATACAATGTCTGTAATCTATAGATAACATAACTGATTAGGTCAAGGATTGATCTCTAACCACCAGGCCCAGGGTGCGGTGCTGGGCTGTCTCCCTGTGGATTTCATTTCTGCCTTTTAGTTTTTACTTCTTCTTTCTTTGGAGGCAGAAGTTGGGCATAAGATGATATGAGGGGTGGTCTCCTCCCTTACTACAAAGGCAGACTGGTCCCCATGCACAAAGGGTTTTTTGTTTGTTTTGTTTTTTCTGGGAAAGAGCTATTATTATTTTTGTTTCAAAGTTAAACTATAAACTAAATTCCTTCCCAAGGTTAATTGGGAAAGAACTAGGACAGGTTAGAGGTTAGAAGCAAGATGGGGTTGGTTAGTTCTGCTCTCTCTCTCTTTCCCCATCATAATTTTCTCAGTTACAATTTTTCAAAGGTGGTTTCATTGATATAATTCCTATTAAATAATTTACCACTTTTGATTTAACAGTAGTTTTTAAATTTTTTTTGTAACTCCATGAAAAAGCAATGAATTTCCCAGTCTGAATGATTACTATCATTTGTATGTTTCCCAATATTTTTGATATTTAAAGGGATCCTCTTATTATAATACATTGAGAAATATTATTCTACTACATTAATGAGTTATCCTTAGCATATCAGGATTTAGTGTTAAAATTTATTTAATTTTTGGGCAAAAAATGTCTACAGAAACCTGGATTCTGAGCTGAATTATAATTTAAAACCATCTGGAAAATTTCCTTGTTATCAACTCAGTTACTACTTTTCAAGCATTGCCATTCCTGAATTAATATTACTCAGTAATCACATGCATTTACTTTAGAAAGTGAGAAATGTGACAAAACAGTTATATTCAATCAAAGCTCAAATAACCTCATACTTCAATTTGTAATTTTTACTTTTTTTCAAATCAACTTTTATGTGAGGATATTCTGGAATATAGGCATGCTGGAATTGGCCATTTGTATTGCGTAATGAGATTCAGAATGACTTGGGAGGTAGTTTTAAACATTTAGTTTTGCACAATATTATTGTACTCTGATTTCAGCATTCTCCTTAGAAGCATCCAAATAGAATTTAGTTCCTGGACCTGGGGAGTTAGTAAGCCTTCGAAGGCAAGGACACCTGGTGGGGTGGGACTGTATTTGTCTACCTTTCACCAAGCATCCAAGTCACTTCAAAGTGACTCATGAAAAGCCAAGTTTGGCAAGAGTGGAGGTTTTCAAAGAACTTCAGTCACCTCAATTAACCAAGCCACAGGGATTCAAAATAAAGCAATTAGCAGACTTAAATAACACAGGATGGTGGAATGCAGTCGTTATTTTGGCTTTCATAATATGATTGTTTTTCCCCTCATTGGTTGAGAGTAAAATGCTGCTTCTAATAAGTTACATGTAAAAAGAGTCAATGGAATTTCACACTTTTTAAAGGTCTTCCAGCAATTGCTTGTATAATCTTGGCACATCTAATTGTGTTGAAATATATTAATTATCTAAATATGCATTTTCATTTAAATGTTAACTCCAAAAGAGTGTTCCTGATATGACAATAGAGGGACAATTTAAAGTAAAACTCTAGGGTAAGCCTTAGGTGAAATGGGGTTCAGGATATGTCACCCAAAATATAGCACCTTGGTATTTGAGGAAGGAGCTGAAGCAGGAAGGAACTGAAGCAGGAAGTGCACTCTCACTTTCCCTCACGCTTTTCCCTTGAAGGAGGCTATAATAGAATTTGTTGGCCCCTCTCTAAAGTAGGTCATAGAACCTTCATTCCAGAAGTGTCCACCCTATACCTAGAGGAAAATAATACCATACAGGAACACGGAGAAGAATCTGAACTAATAGACCTTGCTAAGTTGACTGTAGTTTATTACCATAGCCTTTGTCCTCTAATTATACACTTGCATGACTGTTATCAGAAAAGGGTCTCAATCCAGACTGCAAGAGAGGATTCGTGGACCTTGTGCGGGAAATAATTCAGGTGTAGTCCACAGAGTAAAGTGCAAGGATGTTTATTAAGAAACAAAAGTACTGAAAGAATGGCTGGCTACTCCATAGGAAGAGCAGTGGCGTGGGCTGCTCGACTGAGTATACTTACAGTTATTTCTTGATGATATGCTAAACAAGGGGTTGTTTATGAGCTTTCCGGGAAAGGGGTGGGCAATTCCCAGAACCGAGGGTTATTCCCCTTTTTAGACCACATAGAAGTGGTTCCCAACCTTTTTGGCACCAGGAACCAATTTCTGTTAGTGGGTGGCAGTGTATGGTGTGGTTTTGAGATGAAACTGTTCCACCTCAGATCATCAAGCATTAGTTAGAATCTCATAAGGAGTGTGCAACCTAGATCCCTTGCATGTGCAGTTCACAATAGGGTCTGCACTTCTGTGAGAATCTAATATCACCGCTGATCTGACTGAAGGCAGAGGTCAGGTGGTAATGCTCACTCGCCTGCTACTCATCTGTGGCTGTACGGCCTGATTCCTAACAGGCCATGGATGGGTACTGGTCCACAGCTTGGGGATTGGGGACCCCTGCCATATAGGGCAACTTCCCGATGTTGCCATGGCATTTGTAAACTGTCATGGTGCTGGTGGGAGTGTCTTTTAGCATGCTAATGCATTATCATTAGCATATAATGGGCATTGAGGAAGAACAAAGGTCACTTTTGTCACCATGTTGGTTTTGATGAGTTTTGGCTGGCTTCTTTAGTACATCCTGTTTTATCAGAAAGGTCTTTATGACTGTATCTTGTGTCAACTTCCTATTTCATCCTGTGACTAAAAATGGCTAACTTCCTGGGAATGCAGCCTAGCAGGTCTCAGCCTAATTTTTCCCAGCTGCTATTCAAGGTAGTCACTCTTGTTCGAACGCCTCTGATATGCATATCCATAAAAATATAGTTTCTCTTATTTCTTTGGATCCTGTTTTAGGAAGGCTTCTATGTCATGAAAACTTATATTTGATAAATGTGCATTTTCTCTTATTTTGTCTTCTGTTATAAGGGAGTCAGCCATGAACCTTGCAATGGGTGAGAAAGCTTTTCTCCCCTGTAGGTATACTTTGCGAAAAGTAACCTTGTGCTTGACATTGAGGAGGAGGAAATGGGGAAGAGAAGTTTGCCATTAATAATCTAGAGCCAAATCTAGCATATATTACATGTCTATATTAAACTTAGACACTGAGTTTTGACTAGATTGTAAAAATAACATACAAGGTATACTTAATGAGATATATAAACAGAGTCTTGGGGTTAAATCTTAGCTGGATTATCTACTAGCCATGTGATCTGAAACAAAGTTTGTTTTGTTTTGTTTTAAATTTGATAATCTGTTCATTTTTATCTTTAATGCAAAGCTATAACTGTCTTACCACATCATTGCAAGTATAAAGTAAAATATATTTAAAAATAGCCCAGAGTAGATACTACTTTAGAATAGAGCTGTTTATTTCCCTTTGTTCCTTAGAAACATATCTAATATAAAATACTACCTATCAAGTATTTCCTTATAAAATGGTTTTAAAATGAGCAGAAAGATCATACATTGTTAGATCTGGGAGGGGCATTAAAAACATTTGCTCCCTATTTTTCAAGACAAAATGTTGAGTCCTAGAGTGTTTAAGTGACATGTTTATTGTGGGCTTAAAACAAAACAAATTTTCTACAGGGCCAGGCATTCATTTTAGCGCAAGCCATAGCAGTGACAAAGAGATTTAAATGCTGTCCTTCAAAATTTTCAAATCTTGTTAACTACAAATATCAATTCAAATGGGAAGTTCTTGTTCCCTAAAAGATTGTTTTAGAAAATTGTCAAACTCTGGTGAAAAAGTAAAAAAATGATTAGACTGAAAAAAAAATTATGTCAGTGACTTTTCTCTGTTATAAATTCTGCACAGTATTTTAAAATGATATGTTATCTTGATAATTGCATTTATCTCAAAGTGTTTATGTAGACCTGCATAACCTCTTTGGTTTGTTCTAAGTTTGGCTACTTAATATTTCTTTGTGCTGTTGAAAATTTTTTGGTAAGATAACATAGCTAATTTTAAATAATTCTTTAAAAATGCGAAAAAAAGGCCGGGCGCAGTGGTTCATGTCTGTAATCCCAGCAATCTGGGAAGCTGAGCAGGGTGGATCACCTGAGGTCAGGAGTTCATGACCATCCTGGCCAACATGGTGAAACCCCGTCTCCACTAAAAATACAAAAATTAGCTAGGCATGGTGGCAGGCACCTGTAGTCCCAGCTACTCTGGAGGCTGAGGCAGGAGAATAGCTTGAACCCAGGAGGTAGAGGTTGCAGTGAGCCAAGATCACACCACTGCACTCCAGCCTGGGCAACGAGAGCGAAACTCTGTCTCAAAAAAAAAAAAAAAAAAAAAAAGAGAAACAAAATTAATCATTTGTTAAATCCTTAAATATAATTTTTAATGGTGACGAAATATATTATTTTAACCCAAATAAAGGAACTAGGTTACTGTATATCAAATAATTAATGTAATATTTTTTCTATGAGGAAAGCATAAAATAAACATAGACTTTCAATATGTTTGCCACTGCTGCCTTTCAAGTCTATAGAAAAATTTTACAAATAGCAAAAAGCTCTTGCTTTCTGTTGGTAATAGATTCTATTGGTAAAAGATTCAATATTGCTCACTGAATTATCTAAAATGGATAACATCTAATCAAATGGATTTTACAGCAACAATAGTAGGAGCTAAAAAATTTAATTTATAGAGAAACTCACTATGGTCTATAGCATAAACAGTTTATGGAGAGATCTGGGCATAAATAGCTAACCACAATTCAACATGACAATTGCTATTAAGGGCCTAAAATATAAAATAGGAAGATTAGAGAAACAGATCAAGTAAGTGCCTTACAAAAACAGAAAAAGACTATAAAAGAAGAGGCGTTTCAGCTTGATTTTGAAAGATGAATATAATATTCAAATGGAATTAAATGTTCAGAGATTTGCATTTTGTATAGGAAATAAATGAGGCCATTTGAGATAACCCTCTTTCAAAATTTTATATGATTTTATACATTAGAGAGAAAGACGTAAATGGTCAGGTGGTTTGAGCTAATTTGGCTGTGTTTTAAGAAACTTTCACCTGAAAGAAGATTTCAAGACAGAAAACAAACTAACAATAATTTTAAGTGAAGTGTTTTGTTGCTTTAGTTTTTTCTTAAATTTATCCCCAAATTACAGATAATTTGGGCTGAGATTACAGTTCAATTCAATTAATAGTTATTGGCTTTGTTTATAACACTGGGCCATAAGATAGCAATTTCATGCTATCAATTTTACAAACTAGAAAGAAGAAAGCAAAATATGCAATGTGACCTGAACAGATATGTTTTATGTCTTTGACATGGTTGTACACTTCTTGAGGACCAAATATCAACCAATATCTGCTTCATAAATTTGTTTTCAATTACTCTTGGTATAGTATCTTACACAGAGTGATCAATAATTAAATTAAGTTCAACACAAGAGTGCAGTTATGAATCAGAGGAGAACAAATCACAACTGGCTAGCAGAATTAGAAAAAACTTCATGTAGGAGGGGATCTTTTAGATGGACCTTAAAAATCAAGAGGTTCAGGACAATATACAGATTGTCAGTAAGTACTTTAGATGATGCTGAATGACATCAGCTATTAAAGAAGTGGAAATCAAAACTACAAACTTCATGCCCACTAGGATGGCTGTATTAAAATAGATATAATAGATATATAATAGTGAGTTTTGACAATGATGTCAATATTTGGACTCCTATACAATAGTGACAGGAATGAAAACTTAAATGCAAATGAATTCTCTTTTGGAAAGCAATCTTGAAGTTCTTCAAAACATAGACTCACCATTACCTAGCAATTCCACCCCCAGGTTACAGAGACAAAAATGTACATCCATAGAAAGACTTGTACAAAAATGTTTGTAACAGTATGTTCTTAGTAGGCAAAAAGTTGAAACAACTCAAATGTCCATCAGCTGTTAAATGAGTAAATACAAGGTTGTCTGTGCATACAATTAAATTTTACTCAGCAATAAAAAGGAATGAAGTACCAATATATGCTACAACATGGATAAAACTTGAAGGCATTCTAAGTGAAAGAAATCGGTCATAAAACGGCATACTTTGGGAGGCCGAGGCGGGAGGATCACATGGTCAAGAGATTGAGACCATCCTGGCCAACATGGTGAAACCTAGTCTCTACTAAAAATACAAAAATTAGCTGGCCGTAGTGGCACATGCCTATAGTCCCAGCTGCTTGGGGGGCTGAGGCAGAAGAATCCCTTGAACCTGGGAGGTGGAGGTTGCAGTGAGCCGAGATCATGCCACTGCACTCCAGCCTGGCAACAGAGCAAGACTGTCTCAAAGAAAAAAAAAAGACGGCATATTATGTATCCTATTTATATGAAATATCCAGAATAGGCAAATCTGTAGAGAAAAAAATAGATTCGTAGTTTAGGGCTAGGATGGGGGAGGATAGCTGGGGGAAATTGAAAATAACTGCTAATGGATATGAGTTTCTTTTTTATTTTTAATTGACACATAGTTATTGTACATATTTATGGGATACAATGTGATGTTTTGATACATGTGTACGTTATGCAGTAATCAAATCAGACTAGTTAGCATATTCAACTTCTCAAACATTATTTCTTTAGGGTAGGAACATGCAAAATCCTCTCTTTTAGCTATTTTGAGATATATAGCAACTTATTGCTGATTAGAGTAACCCTACTGTGCAATATAGGACATCAGAACTTATTGTTTCTTTCTAATGATAACTTTGTACCCAATGACTATCATCACCCCTATTTTCTCCTCCCTGCTACCTACCCAGTCTCTGCTAACCAGTGCTCTCTACTTCTACGAGATCAATGTTTTTAGATTTTGCATATGAGTGAGAATGTGATATTTGTTTTTCTGGGTCTAACTTATTTTACTTACCATAATGTCCTCCAGGTTCATTCATGTAAAATAAGATTCTGTTCTTTTTTTTTAAAATGACCAAATAGTATTCCATTGAGTATATATACCATAATTTTCTTAATTTATTCAACTGTTGTTGAACACCGAGGTTGATTTCTTATGTTGGCAATTGTAAATAGTGCTGCCAACATGAAAGTGCAGATATCTCTTTAATTTCCTTTCATTCATATATATTCCCAGTAGTGGGATTGCTGGGTCACATGGCAATCATATTTGTAATAATTTGAGGAACCTCTATAGTATTTGCCATAATTGCCGTATTAACTTAACATTTCAATGAATAATGTGTAAGAGTTCCCTTTTCTTCATATCCTCACCAAGACTTGTTATCTTTTGTCTTTCTGATAATAGGCATTCTAACTTGGGGTGAGGTGATAATCTCATTGTGGTTTTGATTTGCATTTTCCTGATAATTACTAATAGCATTTTTTCATATACCTGTTGGTCTTTTGTATATCTTCTTTGGAAAAATGTATACTGAGGTGTTTTGCCCAGTTTTTAAATCAGGTTACTATTATTATTATTATTTGCTTTCGAATTGTTCAAATTTCTTATATATTCTGGACAGTAACCTTTGTCAGATATAAAGGTTGGAAATATTTTCTTTCATTTTGTAGGTTGTCTCTTCATTTTGTTTGTTGTTTCCTTTTCTGTGCAGAAGCTTAAGTTTAGTGCAATCCCATTTATCTATTTTTGCTTTTCTTGATTATGCTTTTGAGCTCTTATCCAAAAAATATTTGCATAGTCCAATGTCATGAATCATTTCTCCTATGTGTTTTTTTCTAGTAGTTTAATAGTTTCAGGTCTTGCATTTAAATCTTCATTTACAGTTGATTTTTGAATATGGTAAAATATAAGGGTCTGGTTTTATTCTTCTGCATATGGTTATCCAATTTTGCTAGTACCATTTATTAAAGTGATTATTATTTTTCCAATGTGTTTTCTTGGCACCTTTGTTAAAAGTCAGTTACCTGGAGATTTGTGGATTTATTTCTAGGCTCTATCTGTTCCCTTGGTATATGTGTCTGTGTTCTTAGAGTAATACTATTCTGTTCTGGTTACTCTAGCTTTGAAGCATATTTTGAAATCAGGCAGTGTGCTGCCTCTAGCTTTGTTTTTTTTGTTGTTGTTGTTGTTGTTTTTGGTTTTTGGTTTGGTTTGTTCATTTGTTTATTTTCTCCTCAAGATTTATTTGGCTATTCAGGGTCTTTTGTCCTTCTACGTGAATTTGAGGATTTTTTTTATTTCTATGAAGAACGTCATTGGTGTTTCGTTAGAGATTCCATTGAATGTATACTTTGGATAACATGGACACTCTTTTTGTTTGTTTGTTTTTTGAGGTGGAGTCTTGCTCTGTCACCCGGGCTGTAGTGCAGTGGTGTGATCTCAGCTCACTGCAACCTCTGCCTCCAGGGTTCAAGCAATTCTCCTGCCTCAGCCTCCCGAGTGACTGGGACTACAGGCACGTGCCACCATGCCCAGCTAATTTTTGTATTTTTAGTAGAGATGGGGTTTCACTATATTGCGCATGCTGGTCTCAAACTCCTGACCTTGTGATCTACCTGCCTCAGCCTCCCAAAGTGCTGGGATCACAGGCATAAGCCACCACGCCCAGCCAGCATCGACATTTTAACAATATTAGTTAGAATCCCTGAACAGGGGATATCTTTCCATTTATTTTCATACTCTTCAATTTTTTTAAACATATTTTACCATTTTTAGTGAAGAGAGCTTTTACCGCCTTGGTTCAATTTATTTCTAAGTATCTTGTTTTTTAATAGCTACTCTTAATGGGAATATTTTCTTGATTTCTCTTTCAGATAGTTCATTACTAGTATATAGAAATGCTACTACATATAGCATATATTACCATATAAAATGCTACTGATTTTTATGTTAATTTTGTATCCTATAACTTTATTAAATTTATTATTTCTAAAGATCTGTCTTTTAATTCAGAACTTTATTTATTTATTTATTTATTTATTTATTTTCAGATAGGGTCTTACTCTGTTGCCCAGGGTGAAGTGCAGTGATGTGATCATGGCTCACTGCAGCCTCAACCTCCCGGGCTCAAGCAATTTTCCCACCTCAGCCTTCTGCATAGCTGGAATCACAGGTACATGCCACCACTCAAGCCTAAGTTTGTTTGTTTGCTTGTTTGTTTATTTCTTTCTTTATTAAAGATGGGGGTCTTCCTATGTTGCCCAGGCTGGTCCTGAGCTCCTAGCCTAAAGCTACCCTCCCGCATCGACCTCCCAAAGTGCTGGGATAATAGGCATGAGCCACCAAACCGAGGCTCAGAAATTCTTTTTTCTTTTTGATGTAGACTGTTGTTGAAAGTCTCAATTGCACTTTTTGTTTCATTTACTGAGTTCTTCAGCTCCAAGGTTTTTATTTTTATTATATTTATCTCTGTGTCAAATTTCTCTATTCAGATAGTAAATTGTTTTACTGATTTCATTGAATTGTTTATTTATAATCCCATATTTTTCACTGAGTTTTCTTAAGATTATTATTTTTAATTCTTTTTCAGGCATTTATATATATTTCCTTTGGGGTCTGTTACTGGAGAATTATTGTGTTCCTTTAAAGGTGTCATGTTTCCTTGCTTTTTCATGTTCCTTGTGTCCCTATGTTGATATCTGAACATCTGGTGGAACAGCCTACCTTTTTCAATTTTGTGGAGCAGCTTTTGTAGGCAAAGACTTATTCCTGTAGATGGGTTCTAGGGAGTCTGTTGGTTGGTATGCATTAGCTTTGTTTCTGGATAAATGTGGTAGTATAGTTTCCATGCAGTTTATTCTCCTATAATCCATGTCAGAGATGTCTGCCAATGCCTTAGTTGCCTAGGCTAAGGGAGATTATGGTGGCATCGGTGGCACAGTTTTGTCAGAGGTGGCCTCATTGAATTTATTTTCAGGCTGGGGGCACTGTATGTCATATGTCAGCCAGTCAGAAGCCAGAATCACTGGAGATAGGGTCCTTAGTCTCTTTTTCAGGCTGAGGGTGCAGGTGCAAAGCAAGCAGTTCTGCTAACTCTAGGGCAGGGTTCCCAGAGAAAGTTTTGCTGGTTTATTTCTTCAGCCAAGGATACAGGACCATGCTGGTTTGGTTAGTTTCAGACTGTGGCACCCAGGCTGTTTCTCTGTAGAGGGTACAGGCCCATAGCATTTCAGCCAGATTGAGGGTAGGGCTTCCAGGGGCAGGTCACTGAAACTTTTTCTCCTGCTGGGAGCTGTAGTTTATGGCAGTTTGCCTGACTCAAGGTTAGTTTTCACACTATGCAGAACCACCTGTTGCTTGAGTGGCAGGACATCACATGGGCATGGGCACTGGAGTCACACCTATTTGTGGCTTCACTCTGAGCAGGTCGGATCATTACACTGCAACCACCTATGTAAGCATTGTGGAATGATGGCAGAGCCTTAGGACAAGAGAGATGTAGAGGCTACTGGCCCCCAGAGTAGGACACACTCCAGCAGTGACTCTGGTTTCAGAATGGCAGCATGCTGTAACAGCTTGGGTCATGGGGCAGGAGGTGGTGCACAATGTAGTTTCCTCCTCTGGAACAATGTGGCCACCTGAATTCTAAGCAGCTCCCCAAACTGGGCTCAGGGCCTATGAGGACTGGTGAATTCTGTAGTAAAAACTGCAGGTGTCTGTAGTAGTAATGTGGGGTGTTGGGGGCCTCGTACTTACCTTTTCCTCACAAAGGGAAGTCCCTCCTGACTCGGAGCTGATCTGATCCTGGCAGAAGAGATGGTGCAGCAGAGGTAGGGTGCCTTGCTCCTCTCTCTATGCTGCTATCCTCGGTGTCTATGATCCACAGGGACTTCACCACTCCCTTGCTGTACTCCACCATGCTTCTTCACAGGCTTTAATTGTATTACAGTTGTTTATTTGTTCTTTTGGTCCTTTTTTGTGGGGAAGATGAGTACCAGGCACTTCTAGTCAGCCATCTTGCTACTGTCAATCTGGACTTTTATTTTTTTTATTTTTTTGAGGTAGTAAAAATATTCTTTAATGAATTGTGGTGAAAGTTATACAACGCTTTGAATACAGTAAAAATCACTGAATTGTACATGTTACATGACTGAATTACTTGGTATGTGAATTATATCTCAATAAGGGTGTTAAAAAATAAAATTTTAAAAATTCTCCTACTGAAACATGATAGGGGCATTCTAATATGGAGGATGACATGAGAAATGCAGAACAGAGGTGAAAAAGTCCAGGACCTTTAGGGAAAAAGTCGCTAGTTTAATAGTTAGAGTATGAAGTAGGTAGAATTCTCAGTTTCCCAGGACTCCCTAGCCCTGGTGTACATATATGTGCCCAATTTTTAATCAAACACTGATCCAAATGTTGCTGCAAAAGGATTTTGCAGGTGTAATTAAATCCCTAATAGTTGACTTCAGATTAACCAAAAGGAAGATTATGTGAGGTATACCCAACCTAATCAGGTCAATACTTGAAAGAAGTCACAGAGATTCAAAGCAGCAGAAATTTTTCACTTGCTAGCTTTGAAGACGGAGACAACCAAGCTATGAACTGCTATGAAGAGGTGAGAGGGACCTCTGTGAGCCTAGAGCAGCCCTAGACAGGCAGTCAGCAAGTAAATGACAACTTCATTCCTACATTTACAAGGAAATGAATTCTGACAATAACCAGTGAGCCTGGAAGACGACTTCCAACCTCATATGACATCATGGCCTTGGTTATCCCCTTGATTTCAGCCTGGTGAAAAGCTAATCAGAGAAACCAACAGGCTTGTATCCAGACTTCTGACCCTTGGAAACTTTGAGGTAATAAATGTATATTGTTTTAAGTCACTAAGTTTGCGACAATTTGTTATATAGCAATAGAAAACTAATAGAAGTGCGTAGTGAAAAAATGGAAAAGACAAGTCTAGAAAAATATAAAAATAACTTTACTCCCTGGAGCCTTCAATGGATGGTTGTAATTAATTCTTTTCCTTTCAGCTCTGTTAGCATAAAAATGATGAAGGTGTTACCCACATTTATGTGCCTGCCTTTCAAATTGTATTTAGAATATATGCACACATTTTCATCAATGCCAACTTTTTCTTTGACTCAAGCTGTGAAGTTATTTTTGCCATATGTTTTCTTATAAGATGTGCATGTTTTTGTTTTTGTTTTTGTTTTTGTTTTTTACATTTAGATAAAAATATGTTGGACATTTATGATAATGAGCTGAAATATTTTGTTTGCCTTTCTGCTTTGGTGAATTTGGAAACATCAATTTTCAGGCACCAACCTTTAATTTTAAAAGGTAACTAGTTTATTAATGTCTCTTGTGTCACCTTCCATGAGCAGTGTGCAAAATCCAAGTTATATTTAAAATAAAAATAATGGCTGGGCGCAGTGGCTCACTCCTGTAATCCCAGCACTTTGGGAGCCCGAGGCAGGTGGATCACGAGATCAAGGGATCGAGATCATCCTGGCCAACATGGTGAAACCCTGTCTGTACTAAAAATACAAAAATTAGCTGGGCATGGTGATGCATGCCTGTCATCCTAGCTACTCGGGAGTCTGGGGCAGCAGAATCACTTGAACCCAGAAGGCAGAGATTGCAGCGAGCTGAGATTATGCCATTGCGCTCCAGCCTGGGCAACAAGAGCGAAACTCCATCTCAAAAAACATTTATGAATAAATAAAAATAAAAATAATGTTTATTGCTTTTTCTGAGAATTTTACATGTATCACAGGCATATTGTAGAAATTTTGGGAATTGCCAAGTACAGTGACTCACATCTGTTATCTCAGCACTTTGGGAGGCTGAAGTGGGAGGATCATTTGAGGCCTGGAGCTTGAGACCAGCCTGGGCAACATAGTGAGATTAAAACATTAGCTGGGACCAGGCACAGTGGCTCAAACCTGTAATCCCACCACTTTGGGAGGCCGAAGTGGGTGGATTGCTTGAGTCCAGGAATTCAAAACCAGCCTGGGCAACATAACAAGACCCTATCTCTATGAAAATTTTTTAAAAAATTAGCTAGGCATGGTAGTGTGCCTGTAGTCCTAGCTACTTAGGGGGCTGAGGCAGGGGGATTGTTTGAGCCAGGGAGTTAGAGGCTGCAGTGAGCCAAGATCATGCCACTGCACTCCAGCTTGGGTGACAAAGTGAGAACTTGTCTCAAAAAAAAAAAAAAGCTGGGTGTAATGGTATGCACCTGTAGTCCTAATTACTTTGAAGGCTGAAGAAAGAGGATCACTTGAGCACCAGAGTTCAAGGTTACATAGAGCTATGACTGTCGGACTGCACTCCAGCCTGGATGACAGAGTGAGAACCTGTTTCAAAAAAAAAAATTGAAAACTTAAGAATATAGTTATTTGCAACTGGAAAGTGTGATTTATGTGAAAATACAACAAATAACATGGTTCATTATTATACATCTTTAAGCTCATCTTCATGTGTATTTTTCCCTATTTAAATATTGCTCTAAGTATTTTACACATTATTATTTCCTGACATCATATTATATAGCGATATATATGTAATAATTACAAATGTTCTGCAAAGTGAGAAAATACAAATCTAAAGAAGATAAGGTTTTTAAACTGCGTGTAATAATATTACCCTAATTATATATGCTTTTGTATATAAAAATGAAATATACTTCTCCAACTTAGTATATGTTTGTCCTATTGTTGCTGTAACAAATTACCACAAAGTTGGTGGCTTGAAACAATGCAAATTATTTTCTTACAATTCTAGAGGCCCCAAATCTGAAATGAATCTCACAAGGCTAAAATCAAGGTATTGGCAGAGCTGCATTCTTTCTGAGAGCTTTAGGGGAAAATTTGTTTACTTGCCTTTTCTAGCGTATATAAGCTGCCCACATTCACTAGCTTGTGACTCCCCTCCATGTTCAAAGCTAGCAGTGTAGCATCTTCAAATCTCTCTTTGCCTCTGAAAGTGATCCTCCTCCCTCACTCTTTCATTCACAAGAACACTTGTAATTACATTGAGTTCACTTGAATAATCCAGGAAAATCTTTTCATCTCAAGGTCAGCTGATTGGCAACCTTAATTCTCTCTGTGACCTTAATTTTCCCATTGCCATGTAATATAGTCACATGTTCTGGGAATTAGAACACAGATGTTTTTTGAGGGGTCATCATTCTCTGTATCACACTTAATATTTGCTTTTTACATAGCACCATGTCTTCCCATACTTGTATACATTGAGATTTATCACTGTTCCTAATGATTTTATAGATTCCTTTAGATGAATGAACCAATTTTTGTTTTATCACACTGTTTTATTTTTTGGCTCTTGCTGTATTTGTTATTTTCTTATTTTTATTTTTATAAATTGGTAACAATTGGCATTGCCGTTCAATAATTTATTTATACATCTTTTTCATCTTTTTACTCATTCTACATGGAATAGGTAAAAAGTAATTTTTTATGCAACAGCTATGTGATTTCTGCATACGAAAAGCCTTAAGTATCAAAATGATCAAAAGTAGTTCTGGAATCAGAATGTTGAGGTTCAAATTCTTGTCTCATTACTTACTGTTTGTTTGACCTTAGACAAGTCACATAATCACTATAAGCCTCATTTGTAATAGCATCTATCATTAAGGTGGTTGTGAGAATCAAATGTATTGATTTCTGTAAAGTGCTTGGAGGACGAACTGACCTTTAGTACAGAATCATTGATGGCTCTTATTATCATGGGCCAAGTGCTGGGCCAGGTGTTGTATATGCAGTCATAAACAAAACACTCATAATCCCTGCCTTTCTGGAGTGAAAAATCAATTGACCCATGCATCTTTAGCAACAAGTACATGTATATCTAAATGATAAATTCCTGAGCACAGAATTGCTATGTAAAACAACTATATAAATTAAGTGCTATTTGGTATAATAGAGTAATTATTTGATTTTTTCAGCATAACTCATTTGGCTTTCCCTTATCGCTTTGTTAGATAGAACATACATAATAATGCTACATAGTCATACATGGCCGGCATTCCAGTAGGGATTCTAATTTTAATGAGAATAATTTAATGTGGACTGGGTTTGAAATCAGGTTGGCAGTTGATTTGGAAGAAAAAAGTATTTTTTCTCTTATAGAAATAAAACTCTTATTTGATAGGATTTTGAATTATTTATATAACTCATTATTCTTCCTCCTTTTTTTTTTTTTTTTTTTTTTTTGAGACAGAGTCTCGCTCTGTTGCCCAGGCTGGAGTGCAGTGGTACAATCAGGATTCACTGCAACCTTCATCTCCCTACCTCAAGCAATCCTTTCACCTCAGCCTCCAAAGTAGCTGGTACTACAGGTGTGAGCAACCACACCTGGTTAAATTTTGTATTTTCTGTAGAGATGAAGTGTCACCATGTTGCCCAGGCTGGTCTGAAACTCCTGCACTCAAGCCACACCCCCGGCCTCAGCATCTCAAAGTGCTGGGATCAGCCACGGTGTCAGCCACCATGCCCAGCCTCATTATTCAAAAACGTATGTTGACTTCTACTGCATTTATGTTTGTTATCTACTGAGAGGTTGTAATGGACTTTTTCCTTCTCCATGATTTATGAATAAATCAAACATTTTCAATACATTTCCTAATTTGTAGTTATCCCAGGAAAATTCTGGGATAATGATACCCTCTTTCAAGGGTATTATTTCCAATATGGCTACATTCTTACTTTGTCATAGTCTTAGCTCTGTGATCTAGAAAACAATGCATGAGTCTAAAATATACTGTTGGTATTATGTTATTGGATAATGCAATCCCTGGGTGGCAGGGCTCAATGAAAGCATAAAATGAGGTGGGGAATGAAAGACAATAAATATTAGGGCATATGTTCTTGAGCAGTTTCAGCTTAGTATTCAGCAAGACTAATTCTTGGTTTTGGAAGGCGTCTTTGGCAACCTTAAGCAATATGGCATCCAGGAAAAAGGAAGGGAGAATGTAATCCTCCACTAGGCCCTTAATAATGATAGCCATAAATGATTCTGTACTATAGGTCAGTTAGTCCTCCAAGCACTTTACAGAAATCAATATGTTTAGTTCTCATAACTACCTTAATGATAGATGTTATTACAAATGAGGCTTATAGTAATTATGTGACTTGTCTAAGCTCAAACAGTTAGTGAGAAATGTAACCCCCACTCCTCCCTGTCACCTGCATCTCATCAGCAAAGTCCACTCCAAAAAACTGTAAGTCATGTGTACTTTCATGTCGAGGTACCTGTTGTCTCCAGGTAGTCACTGAATACTCCAGAGTCTCTGTGTGACAGTGGTCTGAATGCACCGATGCAGAATTTACCCTCCTTACTGAGTAGCATCACATAACCCGTGAGACTCCTTCACCTGTCACGATGGCATTAGAAACTAAAGAGTCATCTGCATTTAAGATACAAGCATCTTGAGAGAGAGAGAGAGAGAAAGTGTGTGTGTGTCTGTGTGTTAAGGGGGAAAGTGATTGAATGATTTTACTAAAGATCAACCAGTACAATCATGTGGTATTAGTCCTTAAATGTGTGTTTGACACTCTTTAAAATTTTGCCTTAGTATATTTTCCAAATTCTTATTTGTTTATTTTAATTGTTGTGGAAAAATATTTTAGACACTATACATTTATTTTTAGTGTTTGTATTCGTCCAATGTATGTATTTTAAAATACTTACGATATTTTAAAAATCAGTGAGATATCTGAAATTCTGAAGTGCTTGATTTTTAGGCTGTGTGATTTTTTATAATTCTTTGGTCATTTAAAAGAAAATGTAGGCAGGACTTGCTAAGCTAGTACAGGCTAAATTTAATATGTGAAATAAAAGCACTTCTTAAAATCACTGAAAAGTTTATGCTCAAAATTGTGTTGTTTTATTCTGTATTCTAACTTTTTTGTTGTTGTTGTATATTATGATTAAACTAGTTGTGTCCAAAGAATGTAAAGGTGGTTTAATGTAACTTTCCACATTTAACAAATTAGATAAGAAAGTCATATAATTATTTCAATTGATGCAGGAAGATTATTTTATAAAACTTGATACTATTTATGATTTTTTAAAAAAGATTCTGAGTCAACTAGGAATAGAAGAAAACTTGGTTAACTGCTTAAGGAAATCTACAAAATATATTCATAATGAGGAAAACTTGGAAATGTTTCCTTTTCGATAAGGAATTAGCAATAAGCCTAGTATCATCATTGCCGATGTAGGGTATGGGCACAAAATTAGCATCATACAGTATAACCATAAAGTAGGGTTTACTGAAGGAAAGTCACAAACAGAGTGGGGGGCTAGACAGAATGATAAACTATCCTCTGCTTACTTTGAAGAGATCAGTGCCAGGCAGGGTGCATTTATGTGATAAACTTAATTTAAGTACTGTTGATGATCTTTGACTATGAGCTCAGTTTTGCTTTATCTTCTTGTTTATACTGCTGGATATGAGGTAGATGACTCAACTTGGGGATATTTTCTGTAGAGAGAGGGTACATTTTCTTTTGCTAGATATCAGATGTTTATTTTACTTTTTTATTGTATGTTGTTATTTTGTTTTTATTTTCTCCTGGGCTTGGACCAATCCCTTAGAAGAACTCAGTTAAAATGCAAGAGTATTAGATTAATCTTCCTCCACTTTGCTACTAGGTCCATTAGTAAGTATCCCTGTTGACAGTCCATGCAGTTTTTGTATAATATTTTTGGATATTGTCCTTAATTCTTGGAAACCCACCAATGCATTTTACCATGAGAAGTTTACCCAGGGTACTTGGCCTTTTTGTTTATCACCATCTTACTAAGGGAAATTTCAAATATATATATAAGCAAACAGAGTAATATAGTAAACACTATGCAACTATCTTGCAGCTTCTGAAATGATCTTTAACTTAGAACCAATCTTGTTTTACTTATATACCACCACCTTCCCTACCTTGAATTACCTTGAATTATTTTGAAGTAATCCCAGATATCATACTGGCTGCATAGGGGTTTTCAGCTTATGTTCTAATACAACATACACAGTAGATAATTTTCCCATGTGTAATGCAATCTACCTAGGTGACTCACTTATAGATTCTTACATAATTATTTTTAAATGAATAGACATATGCACACAAATATGCACAATTCTCAGATGATGAACCAAAATCTACCTTCATTTATCACAATCAGGAAACATTATAATGCAGTCGAATGAGAGCAGTGTTATAGAATAACTTTTAGTCAGAACCAAGAAGTATATTGTTCTTTTATACATAACATTGCATGAAGTAAACTGTGATGGATGTATTTAATAGGCTGCATTAAAATAGTAAAGTGGAGTTGGGTGTGTTGGCTCACTCCTGTAATCCCTGCACTTTGGGAGACTGGGGCAGGAGGATCACTTAAGCCCAGGAGTTTGAGAACAGCTTGGGCAACAAAGGGAGACCCCATCTCTCCAGAAAAAAAAAAAAAAATTACGTATAAATATATGTAAGTTATCCAGGCATGGTGGCGTGTTTCCTTGTAACCCCAGCTATTTGGGAAGCTGAGGCAGGAAGATCACATGAACCTAGCAGTTGGAGGTTGCAGTGAGCTATGATTGTGTCACTGCATTCCAGTCTAAGTGACAGAGTAAGACCCTGTCTCAAAAAAAAAAAAAAAAAAAAAGGAAAGCAGTAATATCAGAAAGCAACTTCTTCTACTTTCTGTCCTCAAACCTGTTCTTTTATATTTCTATTTGCAACCCAATGGAAATGTCTTTGGCAGATTTCATGGTTTTCCCATCACTTGAAACTATAACAGACCTATTATTTTTAGGTATTTAATATACCAGGATAGTAAATATTGTTTGCCCACTTACTTTACAAACTTAGCGAGGGGACCTGTCGTATTTGTCCTTTTCTTTCTCTGTACCTGCTCAACTTCCTCTCCTCACTTATTCCTCTAACTGATCCTCACTACTCAGGACACTAGGCTCCGGCAGGGAGAAAGGATGAGACTTAGCTAGTAATATTTTTACTTGTCACTTGGTGAAATGTCCTGCTTCATGACAAGCATTCCAATGCTGGCTCGTTTAGGGAAATATTATTGTTTTGCTTTTCTGAGATTTCAGGGGGTACCTCCACACCACACAGTAAAATTATTTGATGTAGATTAAAAAATAAGGTGGAATTGCACTTGATTCTACAGCTATTCCCTCTCTACCTTGCCCAGCTATTGCCCTTGTACCTAGATTGTCTCCTGCCTCAAGACTTTTAGTTGAGAGCATGGGGACGTTTAAATTTTTCCCCTGAATATTTGATAATTAGAGTCTATAAAACAAATTAATAGCCAGATTAACAGGAAGAAAAGGCACACAATTTTTATTATTAACATCCATACAGGCATGGGAGTCATACAAATATGAAAAACTCTACGCAATGGCCATATGGTTGATACTTTTCCTCCCTCCCCCCCTCCCTTCCTTCCTCCCTCCCTCCCTCTCTCCCTTCCTCCCTCCCTCCCTTCCTCTCTCCTTCCCTCCTTTCCTTTCTTTTCTTTCAGAGTCTCCCTCTGTGGCCCAGGCTGGAGTGCAGATCATGGCTGACTGCAGCCTCCACCTCTCAGGTTCAAGTGATCCTCCCAACTCTGCCTCCTGAGTACATGGGACTATAGGCAAGCACCACCACGCCCAGCCAGTTTTTAATTTTTTTGTAGAGACAGGGTCTTATTATGTTGCCCAGGCTGCTTCATACCATTTTGAAGTTACAGAAAGAATCAGGGCTTGAGGCATGGCCAAACAGGTTATGGTGGCAAGACAGGTTATGGGAGGGAGAAAGGAGGAAAGGATTGGCTGGCAAAGGTGGTCCTGTTAGGTGGATGAAACCACATAGTAGCAGCTGTCAGAAAGAATAGATGGGTGTCAGACTCTTAGTTAATCTTTCCTAGATCCAGACAAGAAGGAGCTTCAGAGACAGACTATTTACATCTGTTGTTTACTTCACTTTATTTCCTCTATAGGTACAAATCTCCCTCACGAAAGACAGCTTTGTAGGGTTACTTCTGTCTGCAAGCCCTCTGAACATCCATCTCAAAATATGTCAAAGCAGCATATTTTGGGGTGAAATATTTTTAGTTTCCTTCAAGAGGCAACCATCAGCCTCAATCTTTCTAAACTCTAGAGAATTGCTGTCAAACTTTTCAAAGGATTATATCACACACGACTTGGGTATCAGCACAGGCTGGTCTAGAATTTTCTGCAGGTCATTGAATGCAGCTGGTGGGTAGGAGGGAGGTTCCCTAATAATGCCCAGGAGATCTCTTAGGGACCCCTCTTATTTGGCGCAGGTGAGAATGTCCCTTCCTCCCTTACTCAATGGGGATAGGAGAGAAAATATCACAGTACTTTCCATGCTTGCATATTTCTTCCAAAAACATCTACCCTCTCTAACACATTTTTACCTGTTCCTTAAATAAGATAGAAAAGCGTGAAAAGGATAGTTCAGCTTTGCCATCTAGTAGTGTCAAAGAGTTTTCTTTAGAATATGCAGTTTCGTACCCATCGTTGTTAACTTTAGGTGCAGAGACAATAGGAATCTCTTATACTTTATGTTGTAATTATTACACATTATTTGCAACATTCCTTATAAATCATGTGATCTGACTATGCGACAGAGCTTCTAGATTATCCTCTATTTCTTTATTATATAAAGATTCAGATCATTTCATTTGGCAAGAGGACAATTAATATCTGCAATTAAGTAGTTTCTAGGTATTAGTACTATCCTAACCACTTTTTTAGATCATCTCATGTAATCTGCAAAATTATATTATCAGGTAGTTATAACAGTTATTATATGTATCCCACTTTAATAGAGGGAACTGAGAGCAGATAAATTGCTTACAGTTGCACAGCTATCCAGTGGCCGAGCTAAGATGTGGACTCAAGACCATTTAAATATTCGATCCATCCTCTGAAAAATACATCAGAGTATACTGTGAATGGCTTTTGGCTGTATGTTTCTTAGATCAGGTTCTCATGTGTTTATTGTGCTTTAGGAGTTATTAATCTGATCGATCATCCATTCACTCTCTTGTAGGAATACAAGAATTTTTCAATCTCCTGGATTTTTAAACCGAAAAAAAAATTATACTGTATTTTTTCTCTCAAGTGCAGGCTAATAGATTTTATATTACTCTTAGAGGTGCATGTGATTAATCATTTCTATATTTTTCATTTCTAGCAGTAATATTTTCTCTAAGTTTGTACTCTTATTCCAGGAGAGTAGAAGGGTTGGAATGTTTCTCATGATTCTAATTATATCTTCAACAATAAACATCTCTGTGGCAATTCTTATATGCAAGATACTATATTAATCAGAATGCAAATAAATTCATGACATGATTTCTGGCTTTATGGAGTTTGCAGATCTAGTTAAAAGTGACATGAAACCTATATAGACAAAAGTTAAAAGTATAATATAACCCACAGTAAATTTCTACAAAAAAGGCAATACATGCTTTAAGAGGTCAAGAGTTGAATTGAATCAGTATGGGCTGTCTGATCAGGAAAAACTTCCTATATCAGGACTTTTATGACTGATCATTATATAAATAAATAATGGTTGCGAGAGGAGGAAAGCATTCCAGGCAAAGGAAACAATGAGGTACTAAGTAGAGAGTCAGGCTTACACAAATAATCTTTGAAGAAATTACTGCATTTGAAGAAATTATTGTATAGTCCCTATTCTAAAGTAATGGGGATAAATATAGATAATTAAGATCTAATTTTTAAAGGCTGTCATGTCTTAAAATGTGGAATAGCTCAAGATCTGTAGAATGAGAAGGGTGTATTTAAGAATACTGAGCTAGTAGAGGATTGGGAGGACAGAAACTAAAGAAGAAAAACAATAGAAAGCTATCTATGGTAAAGAAAATGGTTCCAACAATCTAAACTTCCTGTTATGTCTTTGATAAGCTTATTTTCACTTATGTTATTATACTTTTTTACCTCCCAAGAAAAAACATAATGGTGAACAAGGGCATACCCATGAGAGCCAGAGGGTCTGATTTGAACCTCTGTGCATTAGTTGTCTGCAATAGATGGAGTTTAACTAAAAACATGATGATGGAGGGAAAAATAGTGATAGAATAACAGGTATTCTCTCTGAAAGGTTTATGGACAAATGGGTTCTTAAACTCATCTACATGTCAACAAAATATGAATTATATGAATATTTTGGACAACTGGAAAACTCTAAGCAATAAAAAGGCACACAGAGCAATCAGCAAGAAAATTAAGTACACCAGCTCGAGGCCATGATTTCCAACTTTCTAATTTAAACTTGATTTAAATATTTGCAACACTCTCAATTAGACAGTTCATCTAAAAGCTTTTGCAGTCCTTTAATAAATGACAAATATTAGGCAGGATGCAGTGGCTCACGCCTGTAATCCCAGCACTTTGGGAGGCTGAGGCGCGCGGATCACAAGGTCAGGAGTTCGAGACCAGCCTGGCCAACATGGTGAAACCCTGTCCCTACTACAAATATAAAAATTAGGCCAGCACAGTGTAGGCACCTATAATCCTAACTGCTTGGGAGGCTGAGGCAGGAGAATTGCTTGAACCCGGGAGGCAGATGTTGCAGTGAGCTGATATCATGCTACCACACTCCATCCTGGGTGACAAATATTTCCTCATGACAAAAAATACTGATACAATATTGTCCTTTCTATTACTCATCTTCCTATGACTTGCTAGGCCTTGAGGTAGTTCTAGCTGATTTACAGATTGAGAAAGAATCCTATATTATAATAAAACATTGATGTTCAGGAATATTTGTTGTAACAGTTAACCCTAACACAGCTACCCAGCAGCAACATTATATATTAATTTAATTTTTTTATTTCCCTCCATCCCTCTTTTCCCATATGGCAAGTCACGAGAAGATGCTCCTCTCCTCCTAACTACATGAGTGCAGTTGCCATGCTCACCTCCTCCAGAAACTGGAGATGGTCTAGTCAGTGAGCAAAGGTTCCAAAGCGCATGGAGAGAAAAGATGGAAAACAATTATATTTGAAAAGAATTTGTACTTTAGTAATATCTGCAGTGTTTCCTGTGCACATTAAAATTTGAAATGCACTGCTTTAGACCTACACTGTCCAACGGGGCAGCCAACAGGCATATGTGGTTTCAAGAACGTAAAATGTGGCTCTCAGAATTGAGATGTGGTATATGGGTAAAATATACACCAGATTTCAAAGAATTAGAATAAGGATTATATATATCTATACATATATGTAATGTCTCATTAATATTTTCTTTTGATCAAATGATATTTCGTATATATTGAGTTAATAAAATATGTTTTAAAATTAATTTTATCTTTTCCTTCTTAGTTAATATGGTGACCATAACACTTAAAATAACATATGTAGTTCCCATGGTGTTTATATGGGACAATTTTTTTCTAGACCATCAAATGCACTGGAGATAAATCTTAACTTATATTTTCCTTTGGGTTTGCATGTGATTTGATCATGTTTTGTTAGGAGGAAAATATAGTTCACATGGTCTTTGACTTTCATTTATCAGGTCTGTATACCTAACATTGTGGTATATCATACTTTTTTTATACCTTATTTTATTTCAAACATTTGATATAAGCATCTATTATGATCTGGGAACTGTGATAACTATCAGGTAGACAGTGAAGAAAATAATAAAATACGTTATTAGTAGTCCATTTTGTAATAGAACAATATAGTAGAACAAAGTAATTTGTAGTCTACTACATTAAGACAACTTAGTAAAGTATAAGTATAATGAGGGCATGCAAAGTATAGCATGGTAAGAGGAAAAATAGAAGGGCTGGGGGTTGGAAATAGCTGACAGTCACATTTCTCAGGATTTTGAAAGAATTGTAGGCGGCTTAACAGCAAAGAAGATAGTTGCTTAAAATATGAACTTTCAAGTGTGCAGATGAAGATATTCTCTCTGTACCCAATGAAATCTTAATATTAAAGTATCTACTGTTCTCTATTCTTATAGAAACACTAACCTTACCACTTACCAGATAGCTTCTGAATTTGATTGTTTTTTAAAATAAAAACAAAACAGAATTGTATTTTGAGTTTTACTACTTGACCTTGGCGCATTTTTTTGAATGGCATTTTCTCTCAGGAAACAGAGATCCTTTATTCAGCTGCATTGGAATGTAGTGCCTTCAATCATTCACTGATTGCTGTTCTGCTCATTAGTGGCTCCAGTGTTCCACACTGACTAAACTCACGGTATGAATTATTTTTTGGTGCCTTAGGCAGGAGCATTTAAGAACTATCTGAGGGGAATGTGTATTTCCTACACGTGTTTTTTATAGTTTCTATAGTATAGTTTTACATATATAGGGTAAAGCTCAATGTTAGATAAAAAGCTGATTTATTTCCTTTGTGGTTAGACATACATATTAGACTTTAGTGAGGATAACTACATTTTCTTTGATTTAGACCATATTTCCCAAAGACACTTAAGCTCTTAAGGTAAAAAAAAAAATACACAGAATTTGATTTTTCTTTGAACAGATCATTTGTGACTTTCATCATCAGGCAGGTGACACTATACCCCTTTTTACTCCTAGGTTGAGAGCACCTACCTTTATGGGGAAACTTTAAGCTTGAAAATGACAGGTTTATGCAACATATTTGAAGAAAATAGGAATGTTTCATTTTAAAATATACTTCTTCAGCATATTTTGAGATGGCTTTTCAGAGAGCCAGTAAGTAAACAGCAGTAGCCCTCCAAAGCTGTCTTTTGTGGGAGAGATTTGCATCTGTAAAGAATCTGCATTGAGGCCACCAGGCCTTTCTTTGTCTAGATCTAGGAAAGATTTCCTGAGCATCTGGTACATTTAAAGGTCTGAAAGAAACGTTTACTATTTGTTTTCTTTGAAGGCTGCTATCTGTGAAGTTTCATTTATACATCAAGAGCACCTTTGCTAGGTAAGCCTCCTCTTTCCCTGCTTCCCATAACCTGTCTTGCCACTATCACCTGATTTATCTCCATAACTTGTTTTTGGCCATGCTCCGATGCCCCCATTTTTTCTGTAGCCTCAAGGTGGTATGTAAGTTTCTGTGCCCCTTTGAGAGGTGAGGGTAATCACTGTGGTTCACCGAGTTGATTTTTCAGTGAACCTTCAGAAGGCAAAGAAAGTTTTTCTTTGGCTTCTACATATACAATAAACCTTTTTATAAATTTGGTTTCCTAAATTTGTTGGTAGGTTCTTAGAAAATAGCTTTTATGTAAGTTTTCTTTTACCGGACAATAAATTGCTAAGCATTCATTAGCAAATAGTGGGGAAAGAAATGAGAGATTCAGAAAATTCTAGAAAGTCTAGAACAAGTACTTTCCATTCTGGAATATGTCACAATTATGCTTCAACCCAGTGACAGCCCATAAGAATCCTTAGATTAGCCTACTCAGAAAATTTAGCATCTCAAGGAAGAAAAGACCTATTCCAGTGGTTACAATCAGCAGTTAAGTGCTAGGGAAATTCAGAGACTCTAGGAAACAAATGTCCCTGCAAATGGATTTGTGTATGTCCATGAATAAGGGCCAGCTTTGCAACTTTCATTAACTTATGGAAAATAGAGATTCAAGTTTTATGCTAAGGCGTATTTATTAGCTCCCTCAAAATGGGGAGGATTTATCTTCCTGTACCTCTTTAAAAGTTCCATTTATTTGTAATTCTAATTGTTGTACTTTTTGTATCTAATTTTTAAATTCCCTCAGTGGAAGAAGTGGGGCATTTGAATTAAAATAATACAGAAAGAGAAAAATCTGACCCTTGGCTTCTGACAGGATGAGCATAGGAAGCTGGCTTTTTCCCCAGATCTTAACCTGGGAGATGCCACAAAAGCAAGACATAAGTTGACAGATCTCAGAACACTGAAACCTAGAGAAGTCCCTAGAGAGGCAGAAGGTGGTAAGTTCTGGTGTCAGATTAGAAGAGGGCCAGAGGCACAAGGACAAACAGAAGAAAAGCATTGTTGTTGTTCCTCTTTTTTCTTTTCTCCAAGTTACCTAATGGTATCACTCCTTACCTGTCCCATTACTTAGAAGGTTAAAAAAAAAAAAAAAAAAGAAAAAACAATAACAAGCGAAGTAGAAGGCAGGAGAAGGTGTGGGATTACTAAATTGGCTATGATGAAGAAGAAGAAAAGGTAGAGATAGAGTGGTCAGCCTTTGTAATTTCTGTCCTTGTCTTTATTCCATGTGCCCTCAGTTGTCCCAGTGCTTAAAACCCAGAGGACTCCCTGGGTGTGAGCAGTACTCAGCAAAGTAGAAAAGTCTTTTGGTTGAGTATGTGTTGAGGCAGGAAAATGGATTGCGTTGATGTGCTAAGATTGTAACAAAAGAGCTTCTTTGCACTGAGGAAATTTTCCACACCCACTTTCTCAATTCATCTTGGAATATATAATTCAGAGTCTGGATGGTACCAATTTTCTGGGCTACATATTCCCAGCCAATGTAGCTGTTATTCCTAAGAGACTATTAACTCAAAGGATAAAATTAGGAAATTTTAGATTTCTAATTTTCTATAATACTACTACTAATAATAGGAAAGTAAGAAAGGAAAAGAGTAGGACAAAAAGTATAAATAATTGGACAGACTTCCCTTGCCAAATCAAAATTAAGCATTAGAAATATCCCAAACACATAATTAAAAATGTTGGAAATATGAAAAAGAAGTAAGCAGTCAAAAGAAATAACCAGATAAAAATATTAATTATGTGAAAATTTAAACAGAGTAATAGCCTAAAGACAAAATGAATGATAATAACATACTGAACCCCTAAAATAATTCCAGGTTGAGATGTTTTTATAGATTAGTCTTTGCAACTCTCTAAAATATATAATCCCTTTCTCTCACTTATTACACAGAAAAGAGTTTTATGAGTCAGATTCTCCAGAGAAACAGAACCAATAGGATGTATATAAACATAGAAATTTATTCAAAATTGGCTTTCTAGTCCTGGCTACTCTGGAGGCTGAGAAATGAGAATCACGTGAGCCTAGAAGGTGGAGGTTGCAGTGAACTGAGATTGCACCACTGCACTTCAGTCTGGGCAACAAAGTGAGACTCTCAAGGAAACAAAAAAATAATTTATATTTGTATTAAAATAAAAAAGTTAAAAATAGAAAAAAATGTAAAGTGTATTAAAATTTATTAAGTTCCAAAACGGTTTATTCCTAGAATGATATAATGTCATAAAATGTAGTAAGATGACTTGCCACAAAAGTTCTGTAAGGAAAAAAACTTTTTACAATTAACACTGAAAAAATTTCAATAAATCTCCAACAGTAACTTATGATGAAAACACTCAAAACTAAGCAACTTACTTTGTTAAATTTAGCTACCAAAGGGGGGTGTGTGTGTGCATGCACATGTGCAATATATGAACTATAGCCTACTTACAAGAAAAAAAATCTCAAAACATTTCAACTAAAAAAAAAAGGATGTGCATTATTTCCACTACTTCTTATAATATACTGAAACTTCTAGGCAAAGCATTAAGTCAGAAAAAAATAAGAAATAGAGGTGTAGAATCCAATTAATAGTGATTTCTTGATTTATTTTGCTTATAAAAGAGATCATAACAGCATACATATATACATATACATAGTCCTATAAATTCAGCAGTTACTCTATCCAAAATCAAATTTCAAAAGTTCACTGTGTTCCAAGGGTATTATTTCCAGTATGGCTACATGTCTCCTACGAGACCAACTTGCCCTTATAACTAAAAACAGCAAATAAAGGATTAAAAAGATGACTAGAAGGCACTGGGAGTAGCAGGCAGATACTGGAGGGAAGAAGGGAACTTACACTCTTAGGAAGGAAATGGCACTGAATAAGTTTCCCTATGCTTACAGCTTTTAATGTAAGAACAGGGTATAGAATTTCAATAGTAAATGTATTGGTTTGATGAGAAGGTCTAGGTTGTAGAAACCATTGCAACAGCAACCATAAACAGGGGCAGTGAAATCCAAGAAAGAAGAGAGACAGAGAAGAGTAGCCTTAATTCTTGATATAATTTTGCTCAAACTGTTGGTTAATTCATGAACCATAAATGCCTGCAGATGACTCCAGATAGCTCAGGTAAGCTTAGAAAAAACAAACAGAAATCACAACACACAACGTGTTTTGAGTCCCTTCTCATCATTAAAAAAATACTCTTTAGAAGAACATAGTAGAATTCAATTTCTAAGACATGTTATACACAATGTACAGGATGCAATCCAAAATTTCTCAACATATGTAAAACGGAAAAACATGAGTATTCAGAAAAGACAAGTAATCAATGAAGGCAAAGCCCAAGATGAATTAGATGTTGGAACTAATACATAAGCATAGAGTGATTACCCCAAGCTACTACTTGACTAGCTCTGCATAATTAAACTCTGTCTACTGCAATACTGTGATGTCAGTGAAGTGGTTTTACCTGTGCAGCAAGCAGGAAGAACATGTTGGGCAATTACGCTTTCCATTTATTATCAGGAACAAGGCAAGTGTGTGTGCCCTCATGACTCCTATTCAATACCATACTAGAAGTTTTAGTTAATGCAATAAAACAATAAAAGAAAACAAAAGTTATACATTTTGTAAGGGAAGACATAAAACTGTCTTCTTCATATAAGACGTCATTGTCTATGTAGACAATCTCAAGTGATTGGCAACATTCCTGGAATTAGTAAGTGGTTCTAGTAAGGTTTCATGATGCAAAGTTAATATACAGAATTAAATTGCTTTCTTACAAACCAGCAATGAAAAAATGTAAAATGAAATGAAAAGCACAATATATTTACATTAGCAATAAAAATAAAATACTTAGTATAAATATCACAAAATATATCACACATATATTTCCCCTATATGAGGAAATCTAGAAAAATCTGATTAAAGAAATCAAGAAGATATAAATAAATTGGTTAATATTTTGTATTCATGGATAGAAAAACTCATTAGGTTGCCAAGATTTTCCAATGTGTCTTATGGATTCAATGCAATACCCATTAAAATCTCTGCAAGTTATTCTGTGGATATCAACAAACTGATTATGATGTTTATAGGTAATAGCAAAAGACCTAAAATAGCAAAAATAACATTGAAGAACAACAAAGATATATGACTGACCCTACCTGACTTTAAGACTTAATATAAAACTCCAGTAATCAAGACAGCATGTTATTTATAAAATAATAGACAAATAGATCAATGGAACAGAAGAGAGAGTCCAGAAATAGTCACACAAATTCACTCAATTGATCTTTGACAAAGGAGCAAAGGCAATACAAAGGATAAAGGACAACCATTTCAACAAAGGATGTGAAACAGTTGAACATTCTTATACTAAAATTTGAAGCTAGACAGAGATCTGGTAGTTTCCACAATAATTAAGTAAATATGGATCAGAGATGTAAATATACAACTCAACATTATCAAACTTTTAGAACTTACTTTTAAGTAAATGAAAAGACAAGTTATGGATGGAAAGTAAATTTTTCAAAATGTATATCTAATAAGAGACTTGTATCCCAAATATAAAAGACTTCTTAAAACTTAATAAGAAAACAAACAACCCAATTTAAAAAATGGGTAAATGATCTAAACAAACACTTCAACAAATAAGATATACAAATGTCAAATAATCATATAATGTTCAGCATCATATGTAAATAAGAAATTGCTTATTAAAACAATAATGTGGGAGCATTATACCCTAGTGAGAATGTGGAGCAACAGGAATTCTTATTCATTGCTCATAGGAGTGACAAATCATACAGCCACTTAAAGGGTTTGGCAGTTTCTTACAAGACTAAATATACTTATCATACAATTCAGTAGTCATGATGTTAAAGTACTTTCTTCAGATTAAAGCACATGTTTTCCCCTGTAGCTATGATTGTCGAATTGATATTTAGATTATGTAATGAATTTTTGAAAATCAATGAGAAAAGTGAAGGAAACCATTTAGAAAGCAAGTAACTGATAATAATATGCTATTATTATAAAAAGAAATTTTAATGTCCAGAATGTATATTATAAGGCTCTTGGACTATTTTATAAGCAGAGAAATGCAAATTAAAAGAATGATATGGCTGTTTTGGTGATCAGAATGGCAAACAATAGAAAATCTGATGTTAGAGAGACTGAGTACAAATGTGAAACCTCATGTACTGCTGATGGGATTGTTGGTTGTTGATTGAGATAGCCACCAAAAAAACAATCATCCAGTGGTTAGTGAAATTGAGCACATTTATGTCCTGGACATCAGCAATCCCAATATAGATACATAAATCAATAGATGAATAGATATAGATGAATAGTCAAAAAAAGTTATTGTGTTACTCCATTCTCACACTGCTAATGAAGACATACCTGAGACTGGGTAACTTATAAAAGAAAACAAGTTTCATTGACTCACAGGTCAGCATGGCTGGGGAGGCCTCCAGAAACTTACAATGATGGTAGAAGGGCAAGCAAACACGTCTTTACATGATGGCAGGATGGAGAAGCAGCAAGTGAAAGGGGAAATGCCCCTTATAAAATCATCAGATTTCATGAGAACTCACTCACTGTAACAAGAACAGAATGGAGATAACCGCCCCTCATGATTCAATTACCTTCTGCCTGGTCCCTTCCACCACATGTGGGGATTATGAGAACTGCAATTTAAGATGAGAATTGGGTGGGGACAGAGCCAAACCACATCATTCTATCCCTGGCCCCTCCCAGATCTCATGTCCTCACATTGCAAAACACAATCATGCTTTTCCAACAGTCCACCAAAGTCTTAGCTCATTCCAGCATTAACCCAAAAGTCCAAGTCCAAAGTTACATCTGAGACAAGGCAAGTCCCTTCTGCCTATGAGCCTGTAAACACAAAAGCAAGTTAGTGACTTCCTAGATACAGTAGGGGTATAGGCATTGGGCAAATACACCCATTCCAAATGGGAGAAATTGACCAAAACAAAGGAGCTCCAGGCCCCATGCGATTCCAAAATCCAAGAGGGCAGTCAATCTTAAAGCTCTGAAATGATCTCCTTTGACTCCATGTCTCACATCCAGGTCATGCTGATGTAAGAGGTGGGCTCCCATGGCTTTCAGCAGCTCTGCCCCTGTGGCTTTGCAGGGTACTTCCCTCTTCCTGGCTGCTATCACAGGCTGATGTTGAGTGTCTGCAGCTTTTCCAGGGACATGGTGCCAGCTGTCAGTGAATCTACCATTCTGGGGTCTGGAGGAAGGTGGTCCTTTTCTCAAAGCTCCACTAGGCAGTGTCCCAGTGGAAACTCTGTGTGGGGACTCCAACCCCACACTTTGTTTCCATACTACCCTAGCAGAGGTTCTTTATGAAGGCGCTGCCCCTGCAGCAAACTTTTGCCTGGACATCCAGGTATTTCCATACATCCTTTGAAATCTAGGAAGAGGTTCCTAATCCTCAATTCTTGGCATCTGTGCACTCACAGGCTCAACACCATGAGGAAGCTGCCAGGGTTTGGGGATTGCACCTTCCGAAGGCATGGCCCTAGCTCTACCTTGGTCCCTTTTAGCCATGGCTGGAACACAGGGCACCAAGTCTTGAGATGGCACAAAACACCAAGGCCCTGGGCCATGCCCACAAAACCATTATTTCCTCCTATGTCTCTGGGCCTGTGACGGGAAGGGCTGCTGGAAGACCTCTGACATGTCCTGGAGACATTTTCCCCATTGTCTTGGTGATTATATATATTTGGCTCCTCATTACGTATGCAAATTTGTGCAGCAGACTTGAATTTCCCCTCAGAAAAAGGGTTTTTCTTTTCTATCGCATCCTCAGGCTGCAAATTTTCCAAACTTTTATGCTCTGCTTTCCTTTTAAATATAAGTTCCAATTTCAAACCATCTCTTTGTGAATGAATAAAACTGAGTGCTTTTAAGAGCACCCGAGTCACATGTTGAATGCTTTGCTGTTTAGACCTGTCTTCCACCAGACACCCTAAATCATCTCTCTCATGTTCCAAGTGCCACAGATCTCTAGGGCAGGGGCAAAATGCTGCCAGTCTCTTTCCTAAAATATACGATTATAAAGAGTCACCTTCACTCCAGTTCCCAAAAATTCCTCATCTCTATATGTGACCACCTCAGCCTGGACTTTATTTTCCATATCACTATCAGTATTTTGGTCCAAGCCATTTAGCAAGTATCTATGAAGTTCCAAACTTTCCCCCATTTTCCTATCTTCTTCTGAGCCCTCCAGACTTTTCCATCCTCTGCCTGTTACCCAGTTTTAAAATCATTTCCACATTTTTGGGTATCTTTACAGCAGTGCCGCATTCCCAGTACCAATACTGTATCAATCCATTCTCATGCTGCTAATAAAAACATACCTGAGATTGAATATTTATAAAGGAAAGGGGTTTAAGTGACTCACAGTTCAGGTTAGCATGGCTGGGGAGTCCTCAGGAAATTTACAATCATGGTGGAAGTGGAAGCAAACATGTACTTCTTCACATGGTGGCAGCAAGGAGAAGTGCAGAGTGAAGGAGGAGAAAGCCCTTTATAAAACCATTAGATCTTGTGAGAACTCACTTTCACAAGAACAGCATGGAGGTAAGCACCCCCATGATTCAATTCCCTTCCACTAGGTCCCTCCCATGACACATGGGGATTATGGGAACTACAATTCAAGGTGAGATTTTGGGGGGGACACAGCCAAACCATATCAGTTATGAACATAAAAATATAAATATGTATAAGCATGTTCACTGTAGCACTATTTGTACTATCAGGGATTTGGACACCATTCAGAATGTGGGTGAGCATAGTCTTTGGAATATGTGTAATTGGACACTATACAGCAATCAGTTTTAATATAGTGATGTTAATGTTTTGATATAGGTATAGCAATATTAAAACAAATATTAAACATGGAAGATACTAAAAACGTTGATTAAAAACACGATTTTTAATAAAAAATACATGCAGAGAATAAAGATCTCTTCAGGAAAAATATATTTCTAAGAAATTTATTAATATATTTGAGCAGTGAAGGGATTGTAATAGCAATGACATTGAGAGGTGAAGGAGAAACACAATAAAATAAAACAAGATATTGGGTGTGTGGGAAGCTAACTCATGCATTTACTTTTCTATTCAATAATTATTTAATGAATGCCTTGCTAGGATCAAGCAGTGTTGTAGGCAATGGGAATACAACTCTGAAGAAACAAGCAAAAAACCTAGAAGGACAAAAATACACATGTATATAGGTCATCCAATTAAAACAAACAAACAAACAAAAAAACTGTTACAAGACAAGAACATGAACTTCACAAGACAACATCTACCCTAAATTGCTGATATATATATGTTTAACTTATTATTCTTCATGGGAAATGCAAATGAAAAACACAATGAGATGCTAATACACCCCAACTAAAATGACTACACTTTTAACAGCAATTGACAATACCAGGTATTGGTAGGGCAACAGATGAATTTATTTTACATTGCTGGGGAGTATGTAAATGTGACAGTTTGCACTAAAATTAAGTAATGCTTATACTATGATCCAGTAATTAAACTCCTAAGTATATACCTAAGATACATAAATTAGTTTTTCCAGCAAAAGAGTTGAAAAGGAGTATTCATAGCAGCTTTATTCATAAAAGCCCCAACTAGAAACAACCAAATGCCATTAACAGGTGAAAGGTTAAACAAATAGTGGTTCATTCTTGTAAAATAGCAGTATTCATTCAATAACACAGCAATTAAAAGAAAAAAAGAAGGAACAAATACTAGTGCTTGCAACAACATGTTCTATTTCACCAATAATATATTGACTGAAATAAGCCAAATAGAACACAAACTGTATGATCCCAGTTATGTGAATATCAAGAAGCAACAAAACTAGTAAATATTCTTAGAAGTCACATTAGTGATTACCTCTGAGGGAATATGAACTGGCAAGACTCACTGTGGAAATGTGTGAAGTTCTGAAAATAGTCTACACCTTCTTGGGGTGTTTGCATGTGTTTGTGTATGCATTGGGTACACAGTAAAAAGTCATGTGTCTCATAGACTTTATTATATATTATATAATAAGTATATATTACATATTTGATAATTATATATAATAATATATTTTTATATTATATTTTTATTTTTTATATATGGGACAGAAAGAGGAGGGGGTATTAGAGTGTCATTATTTCATGAATTTGTCCTGGAAATGAAAAATAGGTATATCATTAATGTAGTTATTCAACAGATACTCCATCTATTTTATTCTTAAAAACACACCAAATTTCTCCATGATAAGTACATTTAGAGATTTTTTTCTAGTTTTCTTAGGAAGGTTTGATATTGTAGCAGGCTTTTTACTCCATAAGAAATGTCAGGAAGATTTCTATGTGTTGGGTTTTATACAAAGATGAGGGTATAGAAAAATAATACCAAAAGTATAAAGAAGACAAACTATGAGAAAAAGGAATTTCAAATATATTAAAATTGATGCATCAAAACTGTGGGTTAAATCATTTTTAATCACCTTAGTATAATTTCCTTTTAATTTTACTAGAAATCAGTGTGTAGTTTTTTAGAACTATTCTGTGGAAAATTAATATTAATAACAATACCACTAAAAATAGCAGAAAAATTCAAACACCTTTATATAAATCGAGACCTTGTGAGAGGATTCTACCCAGAAAATTATAAAATGTTATTGAGAACAATTAAGCAACACTTATATAAACGAGATTATCTTATGCTTATTTATTGGAAGAGTCAATATTGCAATTCCAAGTCTCACTAATTAATCTCTAGAAAAGCAGAATTCCAATAAAAATCTCTGCAGATTTTCTGTTGCATGGAAATTTATAATTTGGTTCTAAAATTTATATGGAAATACAAAGCCAAGCATAGCCAAGTCGATTTTGAAGAACAAAGGTAGGAAATTTACACTGCCATATATCCAGATCTACTGTAAAGCCATGGGAATGTGTACAGTTTACTACTGACACAAGGTTAAATGAATTAAGCCTTGGAACAGAGTAGATTATAGAAACAGACTAATACATGTATATTCATTTGATTTAGTTTTAAAAAGTAAAGTTAAGGGAAAGCTTTTAATATGTGGTGCTGGGTTGAATAGAAATCCATAAAGAAAATAATAGCTGTCTGGACTACTTCAAATCATATGCAAAAACAAATTCTTACTGGGTTTTTCCATTCAAATGTAAAATATAAACCATAAAGCTTTTAAAAGATAGCATAAGAGAAGATCCTGTTAAATTTGAAGTAAGCAGAGTTTTCTTCAATAGGATGCATAAAAATGTTATCTATGGCCAAAAAAAAAAAAAAAAAAAAAAGACACAGAGGACAGTATTAACATGAAGGAATCTTGTTCATCATAGATTCCTTTAATATAATAAATAAGCAAGCTGCAGACTGAGAGAAGACATTTTCATTATATGTATTTGTAATTTCTATACGAGGAATTAATTTTATAAGTCTTATAAATCAATTAAAACAGAAAGAAAGTCTAGTAGAAAAATAGACAAAAGTCTTCAAATAACACTTAGCACAGAATTTTCAGAATGAAGAGATTTATCCCATTGCCAACTATATATTTACATGAAAGCATTAATGATGCTTTTTAAATTCTCTGATCATCTGACACCATATTCTATGACTTATAGACAATATGTTTCTCCTACAAATATAAAATGATTTGCTGAGATACGAGTCTTCTCAACACCCTGCTCACTATGCTTCTTTTATTTTTGGTCTTGGGGTTCCTTTTCTTCCCCTTGCGTGATATTCCTTGCCTCTTTTTCTTCTTCTTCACATAAAGACATTTTTTAAATAGGACAAGTATTCACAGAACTATTACTATATTCCTTGTATAGTATTCATACTTAAATAGTAAGTATTCCTATTCTCCCTCATACAATTGAGGAACCAAATTTCATTAAGGTTTGTCTCCTAGCCCCAGAGCTTGTAAAAAGTAATGAAGAAATGGAGTTCCTTCTAATTCTGTGAACGTTGCAATACTGATGCAATATTGATGTCACTGCCCTGATATACATCATACCATTGTTATGCACTGACTATAAGAATTCACTGTTTAACACTTGACATATATAATCTTTAATTTACACAAGTATATATATGTGTGTGTGCATATATATATATATATATGTCTTGCACTGTAATCTATTAAGTGTACAAAAGCATAAAAACATTAGGTCTAAAAAACACAATGTATATACCTTAATTAAAAAATAATATATTGCTAAAACGTGCTAATGATTATCAGAGCCTTGGGTGAGTCAAAATATTTTTGCTGCTGGAAGATCTTGGTTTGATGTTGATGACTGCTGACTGATCAAAGTGGTGGTTGCTGAAAAGTGGAGTGGCTGTGGCAATTGCTTAAAATAAGAAAACAATCAAGTTTGGTGCATCTATTGACTCTTTCTTTCATGAAGGATTTCTCTGTAGTATGGAATACTGTTTGAAGGCATTTTACTCACAGTACATAAAGTAGAACTTCTTTCAAAATTGAGATATGTCCTTTGAAATCCTGCTACTGCTTTATCAGTTGAGCAGCAACTGATATTCTAAACATTTGGTGTCCATTTCAACAATGTTCACAACATCCTTATCAAGAATAGATCTCCCCTCAAGAAATCTAATTTCTTCACTTATCTATAAAAAAATCTCAGTTGTTTAATTAACTTTTATCATGAAATTGCAGCAGTTCAGTCCTATCTTCAGGCTCCATTTCCAATTCCAGTTCTCTTGCTGTTTCTACCACATCTGCAGTTATTGGCTCCACCGATGTCTTGAACCCCTCAAAGTCATCCGTGAGGGTCAGAATCTTCTTCCAAATTGCTCGTAATTATGATAATTTAACCACCTTCCATAATGTCAGTTATGTTCTTAATGGCATCTGGAATGATGAATCTATTCCAAAAAGTTATGCCCAGATTTATCAGAGGAATCTATGGCAGCTACAGTCTTATGAAATGTGTTTCTTAAATAATAAGAATTGAAAGTGAAAATTACTCCTTGATACATGGACTGCAGAATGGATCATTTGTCTGCAGGCATGAAAACAACATTAATGCTTTTGCTTTATCAGAGCTCTTAGGTGACTAAATGCATTGTCTGTGTGCAGTACTCTTTAAAATGCATCTTCTTTTCTGAGCAGTAGGTCTCAACAGTAAGCTTTAAATATTCATTAAACCACACTGTAAACAGAGATGCTGTTATCCGTGCTTTGTTGTTTTATTTATAGAGCACAGCAGAATAGGTTTAGCAGAATTCTTAAGTATCCTATTATTTTCAGAAGGGTAAATATGCATTGGCTTAACTTGAAGTCACCAGCTATTAATACATTGGCTCCTGATATGGTTTGGCTCTGTCCTCACCCAAATCTCACCTTGAATTGTAATAATCCTCACATGTCAAGGGCAGGGCCAGGTGGAGATAATTGAATCATGGGGGCAGTTTCCCGGACACTATTCTCATGTTAGTGAATAAGTCTCAAGAGATCTGATGGTTTTCAAATGGGAGATCCCCTGCACAAGCTCTCTTGCCATCTGCCATGTAAGACATGACTTTGCTCCTCATTCACCTTCTGCCATAATTGTGAGGCCTCCCCAGCCATGTGGAACTGTATATCAAATCTCTTTCCTTTATAAATTACCCAATCACAGATATATCTTTATTACCAGCATGAGAATAGACTAATACAGCCCCTAATAAGAGAGTCAGCTTGTCCTTAAAACTTTGAAGCCAGGCATTGACTTACTACCTCTAGCTATAAAAGTCCTAGATGGCATTTTCTTCCAACAGAAGGCTGCATCATCTATGTTGAAAATCTGTTGTTTACTGTGGCCCCCTTTGTCAGTAATATTAGCTAGATCTTTTGGATAACTTTTTGCATCATTTACATCTGCAATTGTTGCCTCACCTTGTACTTTTATATTATAGAGGTGGCTTCTTTTCTTAAATTTTATGACCTAACCTCTGCTAGCTTCCAACTTTCCTTTTGCAACTTCCTCACCTCTGTCAGCCTTCACTGAATTGAAGAGAGTTAGATCCTTGGTCTGGATTATGCTTTGGCTTAAGGAACTGTAATGTCTGGTTCGATTTTCTATCCAGACCACTAAAACTTTCTCCAGATCAGCAATAAGGCTGTTTTATGATCTTATCTTTTGTGTGTTCACTGGCATAGCACTTTTTTAAAGCTAGTTAATTGAAACAGTGACAGTGGAGAAACAACAAAGACATTTGTAACTAGTTGTGATCAATTAGTTATAGACACCACTACACTTGGGCCAGCCAAAGTTGCCCTTTAATTTCTTTCAAGTACTTTTCTTTTTCATTGACAGCATAGCTGATGGTTTGATGCAAGAGTCCTAGCTTTCAGCCAATCTCTGTTTGCAGCATGCCTTTTTCATTAAGCTGAATAATTTGTAGCTTTTGATTTAAAGTGAGGGACATGGTATTTTTTCTTTGACTTGAACACTCAGAGGTCATTTAAGGTTACTAATTGGCCTCATTTCAGTATTTTTATGTCTTAGGGAATAGAGAGGTCTGAGAAGATGAAGAGACTTGAATGAGTACCCAGTGGGTGGAGCAGTAAGAACACGCAATATTCATTGATTAAATTTGGCATCTTGTATGGATGTGGTTTGTGGAGCCCCAAAAACTATTACAATAGTAACATCAAATAGCGCTGATCACAGATTACCATAACAGGTATAATAATATCAAAAAGTTTGAAATATTGAGAGGATTATCAAAATATGATACAGAGACATAAAGTGAGCACATGCTTTTGGAAAAATGGTTCTGATAGACTTCATGTATGCAGAGTTGCCACAATTTGTAGAAAATGCAGTATCGGTCAAATGCAATTAAACAAGGCACAATAAAAGAAGGTATGTCTACCTATATTACATCCTATATGCACAATATATTAGCATATTAACATTAATATATGCTAATATCTTAAATACCAATATTTAACAATATATTAATGTACAATACATGTTATATTTTCGTTAATAATATATATATTAGATAAAGAGAGAGAAAAGTGATCTCCTTTCTCAAACTGTATTTGCACTGTGGTTTGTACCATATTAAATAACTCCTGATAGTTGTTAGAAGAATATCATTTAAAACAAAACTTCTGTCACTCCAGGAAACAAAACTTATACACAGTGGTATGTGAGAAAGAAAATAGTTTTGTTGTTAAATAAATATGTGATGCACACCACAGGCAACTTGCTGGAGACTGCAAAACAGAAAGAAATCTCACCCTTTGATAACTAAGCAGATACAACCTATTACATACATGTTTTCAAGATAAATAATAACTAGTCCTCAAGTAAAGTAACTAGAAAGTACCATTTGTTATATATGCTTTATTCCAAATTTACCTGGAACTGGGGTGACCATTTGTATTAGTAAATTGGTTTTATCCAAAGGAAAAAGAAACTTATACTGTGATGACAGGAGTTCATTTTGCAATTTGGAGGAAGGTGCTCATTTAAATTAGGCTTCTACCGTCTTAAAAAACTGGGAGGTCGGGATGCTTTAATTTTTGAAGATTTTATTTCAAAGAGATTGTTCCCAGGTTCTTGAGAAAGATATGACTTGCTCTAAAAGCTGGCAAGAATCTTATTTTGCTTTTCAAAATATTTAAATACATTTCAAAGAGGCAGAGAAATAACTTACAATGACATGTTTTTTAATGTAAAATTTATCAGAAAAGAGATGAGAGGAGTGTCTTTCTCCTTTTGTACCAGAGGATTTTTTTCCTTTGATTTGTATTTATCTTCACATAGACTATATTCCAAAGTGTGTAATTAACAATATGCAGTTGGCCCTCCATATCTGCATGGTTCACATACACAAATTCAACCAATCACAGATCAAAAATATTTGGAAAAAAACACAAAATAATGTAATTATATAAAATTATACAAATAAAAACACCAGTACAGTATAACTGCTATTACATAGTATTACATTGTATTATATTAGATATTATAAGCAATTCAGAGATGATTTAAAGTATATGAGAGAATGTATGTAGGTTATATCCAAATACTGTGCCATTTTACTTTAGGACTTTAGCATGGATTGATTTTGGTATCTGTGGGTGGTCCTGAAAAGAGTCCCTTTAACAATTGTACTATATACTTCTCCACAAATTGTTTAATTCATATCATCTCTTCCAACTAGATTTTACCTTTTTTTTGGCAGTGTAGGTGTATTATTCAATTACCGTTTTGTTAAGAATTTTGGGAGACTAAATTAAGAAGGGCTAGGAGATTTCCATTCTTTGTCTAGCAAAGTATGCAAAAACCTAGCTAGAATAAAATAGTTTTCTAATAGTGATGACACGGGTTTGGGGTTGGACTGGAAAGTATTTTAAGATCAAGAAAACATTTGGGTATAGGGGAGAAGAGGCAGAAACTAAAGAAGGATGCATTGCAGGTTGAAGACATGCAAAGATTTAATAAACATAGCTAGGTATTATGATGAAAAAGTGTTAGCCAAATACTTTTTAAAAATATCTTATTAAAGAATAGAAAATGCATAGAATGTAGAGAAAGACACAAAAGAAACCCTATAAGCAATTATGATCCTCTTTGTCATTTTAAAATAAAATAACACATTAGTCCCAAATTTCATGGAAACTCATTTTAAATCTCCAGGTATTCAGGTGAGCTTTGAAGATTCAAAGTAATAGCATTCAAGACTACATTCTACAAATACCAAGATGGATAAGGTGATACTATATCATTCAATAAGCATATATGTGTAATACTTCCATTTAGAGTAATTTTATAAAGTTACTAAAAAAAAGAGCACTAATAGTATTTGAAAAATCAACTGCTTGGTTACCACATGTTTCCTGATTTTATTTTTATTTCTTTTCAGATATATTTTTCCTTAAGTATAAGAAAATTGAAATGTAGATTAGATGCGAGAAGATATACTTTGAAAACTTTTGGATCATGTTATACAAGTGTTTAAATAAGTCAGTATTTTATTTTTTGATGACATTATGCAGAAAACAGACCATGTTAGTAAATAAAAATATACGAGTCTTTTCTGTTGTTGTTGTTAGTTTAAAATTTGAATTTTTCTAGGTTTTTGCAGTCCTTGATGAAATATAATGCTAATGGATATATGAAGTTCTAGAAATGTCACCAAGAATAATATTTTAAAAATAAACTTGTAGAGAAGCCAAAGGGGAAACTTCCCTTTTGCCCTCTGACGGTTCATTGAAAAAATCACTGAAATAAGGCAGATTAATAGGAGAAAAGGCAAACAAATTTATTTAACATGTATTTGCAGAACACACACCCAGTGAGGTTCAAGAGTTTATATGCCATCCTGATGAAACAGTTTATGCAAAATTAGAGAAAAGGACTTCTGTTGAGGGGATTACTAGAAAGAGTACGAAGATCCAGGAACAAAGATTAACTTGTAAATGTCATGTGCGTCCATGTGAAGAGACCACCAAACAGGATTTGTGTGAGCAACATGGCTGTTTATTTCACCTGGGTGGAGGTGGGCTGAGTCCGAAAAGAGAGTCAGCGAAGGGAGATAAGGGTGGGGCCATTTTATAGGATTTGGATAGGTAAAGGAAAATTACAGTCAAAGGGGGGTTGTTCTCTGGTGGGCAGGAGTGGGGGTCACAAGGTGCTCAGTGGGGGAGCTTTTTGAGCCAGGATGAGCCAGGAAAAGGAATTTCACAAGGTAATGTCATCACTTAAGACAAGGACCGGCCATTTTCACTTCTTTTGTGGTGGAATGTCATCAGTTAAGGCGAGGCAGGGCATTTGCACTTCTTTTGTGATTCTTCAGTTACTTCAGGCCATTTGGGCTTATAGGTGCAAGTCACAGGGGATGCGATGGCTTGGCTTGGGCTCAGAGGCCTGACAGTAAATATGTGAAAGGGTCTGTTCAGATGTAATTGCGTTCTTTGTCTTGTTTTCTGCAACGGATAGTGAGATAACAGGGAGTGGGAGAAAAAAACAATTTTTCTCCTTGGGGGGCTCTGTATCATAGGCAGATAAAAGAACTTCAGCTTTTTTAGGAGAAAGAGTAGGGCAGGGAGAAGGTCAGAGAAACCTTGAGGCTTTTCTTTAGTTCATCATGTCAAAACACTGTATTTTAGTGTATTGGTTTGTGAGCCTCAGTAACATCTATAAGAGCTGAAGAAAACTAGGCAACCAAGACAGATCAAGAGTGTAAACACATATTAAATGCTGCAGCTCAATGTCTACATTTAGTTATTTATCTTCAGTTTAGATGATGGCTAAAAGAAGTTTTTCAGCCTCAACAGCATCCCAATGGAAACTGATCCTTCTTATTGAACCTGCCTTTGCAAAGACAATGACGGTGAGCTAAATCTACCATGACCAACTCCATTTGCTTCTAGCCTCACAAGCTGACTGTCCTCACTCATTCCTGGTCATAGGCTAAGCTAACCACAGGAGGAATTCAGTTGATAGTTTAACTTTGAAAAGAGGATGATAACAATCCCTAGCTAAAATAAATCTCCTCCTTTCTCAGGAACCTAAACCCCATTTGTAAGACTAATAAAAGGCTATAATCCTAATGGGAGAGGCCTGAGTTCTTCTAAGACGTAAGTGTAGTTAACTGATAACCAGGCATTGTCCCCTAAGCTTGCCTTTCTATATTCCCTTGATGCTCAGGAATCAAGTGGCCAAAGCTCACAAGATTTGTGACTTCCTTCTGTTATGCCCAGACCGTTTATTCCCCGAAGAAGACCACCAGAGTCCAGAGTCAAAGCTAAGCAGCAAGGATCTTTATTACAGGTTCGAACCTGGAACTCTCCCTCGCTCGCGAAACGAGACGGTCAGGAGAGCTCCCCCACTGAGCTCCGAGCAGTGTTATATAGTCAAAGAAAAGTGGGCATAGAGTTATTATACAAATCAGATATATGATTGGCTAGTGTTTGAACAAGGCGATTTGGCTAACTATGATTGGTTCCCGCCATTTCTGATATTTCGGTTCAACCTTTGAGGCGGGAGAGCAGGTTTATGGCAGCAAGAGTTTTATCTTACTTAAACACGTCTTGTGACCTTGCCTCAGAACTTACAAAATCTCTGGTATGTGCAAAACAAAATCTCTGGTACGTGCAGAAAAACAGGTACTTCACAGAACTTACGAAATCTCTGGTATGTGCAAAGATTAGAGAGCAGAACAAAAGGGTGTAGCGGGGGGGGGGGGGCGGGTACACATCTATCTTTGTGTCCTTTCACTTCCTTACTCATATAGATAATATCACTATTGTAAAATCTAAGATTTGTCTTTTGAAATGATTTTCAGACTTTTGCATTCTGGCAATCAGCTGACTCCACCTGGACCTTCATTTCATGATTCTAGTTGTCCCGTGTCCTCCACCCAGAGAACAGACTCAGGGCAGGAGGACCATTTTTGACACCTCCATTTTGAAATTATAATTTCATCCCATACCAATAAGCAGCACCCATTCCCCAGGCCCCTGCCCAATGAATTATTCATAAAAATCCTAGCCTCTGAGTTCTCAGGAAGACTGACTTAAGTAACAACTCGAGTCCCACCTCTTGGCTAACTCTCCATTAATTAAATTCTGTCTCTGCTGTAATACCATGCTCTCAGTGAGTTGTTCTTTTCTGTGCGATGGGCAAGAAGAACGCAGAAGCCATGAGGCAATACATGATTGGCCCCTGAAGGGATACTATATATTGTTTTATTAAAATAGTAGTTTAACTCGGTTATTAGAAACAATCAGACATGAGATGGTGTTCTCAGAGCAAACTGAGGGTCCGGAAGTGAAATAAATTACTCATTTACATGCTTATCAAATGAAATGGATATTATTGTTAAAAAGAAAAACTGCTCATAGTGTTGAATCCTTTTAAAATTAGTTCAAAACAGATCTCCTAAATTACTGATACATTTGATCTAAATGCAAAATCTTTTTAATAAATAGCTACATGAGAAAGGCATAAGTTAGGAAATGCAGCAATACAAAAAATTAAAATGACAAATATCTCAAAGGAATAAAAGACTGTAAAAAGAACAGAGGATTAAATAGTATAGCACTATCTTAGTGTACTGTTTTCAAACAAACAAAATGTTTAACTTAAAAAATATATATATATCTCAAATCCATATTCTCCAGGGTAGGATGATAAAACAGATTCAGAAATGTTTGTAAAGATAAGATTGGTCTTAAAAAGACTATAGGAGTGCTCAAGGGGGATTTCTGTCACTCTGACACAGTCCAGCATACAAATGGCTAAACTAGCTAAGAATGAGAGGCTTTTGCATCCAAAGAATGAGTTGTTTCTATGCAGGAATCTGTAAATGAGCAAAGGAGAAGGCTTTAGGAGATGAAACGATGAAATTCCAAACAGCTTAACTGTCAGTGAAGAAAACAGACATATGTTGCCCTTTTCATACCCTGAGTTACGATTCCATGGAGCCCCTAAATGTTCTCTTCTGCAAATATATTTGAAAAGCAATTTATAAGCGCTAGCACTCTTGGTTCAGAATTTGAAACTCTCTATATTTTAGGCCTACTCATCTTTTATCACTGTCATTTGGGAAAGACTAGTTTTTTTGTTTTTGTTTTTTGTAAATCATTAAGTCAAGAATTCTCACATCTTGTGTCAAATGCTGTACCGAGTAAAGTAAAATAAAAAGATTCTAAGAATATCTTGTTTCTACTTTAAGATGAGGTTGTCCCCTATTCTTATATAAACATGAGTTAAATAAACAGGTCATTATGAAATCTGGATCAATTCTCAAATTCTAAATTCTCAATTGTATGCTTTACATCAAATATGTCCTACAATAAGAAAAAAAGAAACTCAAATAAGAAATTGGTTGTATTTCTTTCTTAATCACAAGTAACAATTTATTTGGGGATCATGTGCCTTGTTCGATATCTGTTTTCCAAGCTTTTTTTAGGATAAGTGTGGCTTTTTGAAACAGATTGGCGAATGAGAAACAGACTGATATTACTAGGAAGGAAGTCTGAGCAATTGTTATTTGTGTTTTTCCTCACATTTCAGTAAATTTAATTTCTAACTGATGAGATACTATAGAGCACAGGGTGGCAAAATAAGGTCCATGGGCTACTTCTGGCCAGGCATCTGTTTCATAAATAAAGTATGGCAGGCCAGATCTCACTGACACACGCCTCCGTAACAACTGTTTCAGTACTGACTAAGTGGACAAATTAAATATTAAAAGCTTAAAATGTAGCGCTGTTATACCCAGACCGTTTGTTCCCCAAAGAAGACCACCAGAGTCCAGAGTCAAAGCCAAGCGGCAAGGATCTTTTACTACAAGTTCGAACTTGGTCCCTCCATTCCACAGCGTACAAGAGGGCCCCGAACAATGCGAGTGCTTGCTTTTTATAGCCCGATGTAAACAGGATATGTAAAGTTACAGGGGAACAAGGTAATTCTCTCGGTTACAGCATTACAATTGGTTAATATTATACATTTAGCATTTTTTATTGGTTCCCGCTGTGTCCTTATCGGAGATTTCCCAGGTGGTGTTTTTCTGAAGTTTGAAAGAAATATGGAGGAATGTGTTTGTGCTGGGCTCAGGAAGTTGAGAGATATATGGTGGGTTGTGTTTGTGCTGGGCTCGTGCTGGGCTCAGGGAGTTGGGAGATATATGAGGAATGTGTTTGTGCTGGGCTCTTGCTGGGCTCAGGGAGTTGGGAGATATATGAGGAATGTGCCTTATTCCTTTCAGCGCCCTTATGCAAAGACTGGAATGTAACAAAAGCCCATCAAGAGTTTTGCCAAGGGAAGTAATCCAACTCACTCATACACTCACTTTGCATTTTGGTTGAGATCAGGTTTTGAGTTGGTTTTGAGTCTGTTTTGCCTAAGTGCACTCCCACTTCTGTTGTCCAAAATTTGTCTCCACTTGTTTGTGTATCTGTCTTGTTCCTTTTGATACCATGTGAACTTGAAATGGGAGGTACTGGGACCATTTCTGATGAGAGGCCTCTGGGAAGGGAAATATTATTATTTTTTTTAGGAGCTCAGTGGTTAACAGTCACCTTAATTTAAAGCTAACATCCAAGATGTTTATATGTATGTGTGCGTGTGTGCATGTTTGTATTGAAAAGGCCTTCAGGTTTTTGTTTATATCTCTTCTAGGAGCTTGTCTTTTTGAGCAAAAGATTTTTTCTTCTCAGTTGACTGAATTTTGTTTTCTTCATTAATAGCTATTGCAACAGAAGCTACTCTAGGTTTTTAAAGAAAAGGTGTAACTTAGACACTTAGAAATGTCTTTGTTTGGAAAAAAAATTGTTTTTAAGTGCACTGTAAAAGCATCACATGGTCTAGCCTCAGAATAATTCTCCCTTTTTGAAAACCCAGGATTCAATGTGGACTCTGCCCAGAGTTCAATGATCCAGTTAGAAGTCAGGAAAAGGGAGGTCTTATGAATCTATAAAATGTACTTCTGTTGGCATGCCTAATAGGTCTGTGTATATATGTCTTGTGTACACCATGTTTTACTACTGAAAATATATAAAAGAATTCTAATTAATTGGCTCAAAGAAAAATAAAAGCACTTTCATACTTTAACAGAAAAAAAGGAAAAACTAGTCAAATCCTTTTTAAAGTTTCTGTGACTTAAGTAAAATCTCTAATAAATAAGCTAGCTTTAAAAATTATTGGTGAGGTAATATTAGAAATGTCTTAAGAGTTGCCAGCATACATTTTTGTTTGCATTTATTGACCAAACAATTTCATACTTATCTCTGCCACATACTATACAGTGTCAAAATTTGGCATAGAGGCTATAAAACTGTAACTCAGTCCAAAACAGAATGATCTTTGCTTTTGTAATTTTTAATAAGTGAAACATTAATATTGGTTTAATGAAGATGGCTACATCATGAATTATTTAGTAATATACCCTAACTTTTAATCTTGTGGCCTTAAGTAGTCTAGTCCACAGACATGAAGGAAGTTTGTTTGGGAAAAGACTGTTATGTTTGTTTCAAAGCTAAACTATAAACTAAGTTCATGAACAAGCATAGCTTAGAAATTAGAAGCAAGATGGAATCAGGTCAGATCATTTCCACGGTCTCAGCTATAATTTTGCAATGGTGCTTTCATAACTTTAAATGATGACTATCACAGTTTGCGTAAACAATCTAGGTAAATGATTAAAATAAATAATTAGATAAATGTAGTGGGATAAATACTTGTAAACAAACTTGTCACAATTTAGGATCTAAAGTTATATTAAACAACAGATATTTCATTATTTGGGTATTTTCCAGCAAACATATATTGTAGGAAAACATTCCTTCTAAAAATTGTGTCCTTTTTAAATGGTAACAAATTTTTGTCTAATTCAGTTTATTTAAAGGTTATATATAAAACAAGGTAAAAGAAACCATGAAATAAGAGAGATATAAAGAAAGTTATAAAAATACAGAGAGTTTTAAAGATTATTCGTAAAATAAAAATATCTTTGAAAATGTAAACATTTGGTCTAAATGATTCAGGTCAAATATTAGGTTTGCTAAATGCTTTAGGTCATAAACTGCTTCTTTAACTTAAAAATTGTTTAATATGTTTTGGAGTGCTAAATTCTAGATAAGGCCTGAGAACATATGACATTAGTCATGCCCCTAGCTATGCAAAAAGGTATTAAAGAAAAGAGATTCTATATAAGAAAGGATGTTATGTTATATGTTAAATTCTTGTCCTAAAGTAAAATAACTGGTTGTTTAAAAAGAGGATGTTTAGAACAAGTCAGAAAGTCAAGGCGTGTCATAGTTTGTCTATGTAAGTCATGAAAGAATTTATGCAGTGGAATTTATGCAAGAGATGTTGCACAATTTAAAGGAGATTAGGCCTCGTAAATGCTTTATAAAATGCTACTATGACTGTTAGCTGTAAAACTTGCCTGCTTTACAGCTAGGTAAGGCCTGGGACACATGGAGTTAGATGCTTGAATGAGTCAGACCTTATCTGCACTTCTGTCTAGGTCCTAGGCTCCACACCTAGTACATAATTAAAATCCCAAACTTACCAAGGTTTTCACCAAAAGTAAAGATTGCTAAGAGTTAACAGTGTAACATGTGTTTGACTTTCTTTGGACTAAATTTGTATAAATATGTTATTGGTATGTGTTCCAAAGTTATGGGAGACTCCTGTAATTCTGATATATCTTAGTGTACATTATCAGTAATAATTAAAATGGTTATGCTAAATTATTGTGTGCTACAGAGGTAACAGATTTCCTCATCAATTGTGTCTTTCACTAAGACTACCCTAAAATTTTTGTTATCCATAAACAATTGTTGTCTTGTTTTGGTCCTCTTTAGAAGGTGGTTTTATAATCAGCTATAAAGCTCTAACAGGTGCTCTTGAATACAGGGCTCTGATAAACGTAGAGACTGTGAAATCAGAATAGAGGAAAAACTTTCAGGACCCGTGAAGAGCTAAAATGTTCACTAATATCAAGCAGGACAGGAATTAACTGCATGAACTGAGCTAATAAGAGACTGAAGTGATCTTTGTGACTTTCTGCTTAAAATGTTGCTAATCCTTTGTTTTGCCTTTCAGAGTGAAGGAATCTTTCTTTTGAGGTAGCAAAGCTTTTAACAATTACATAAAGTATACTCTTATAAACCAAATTTTGAGCATATTTGTTTCTTTCTACTTGATTTCTCCAGAATTCTGAAATGATTTGTGAGTCAATATAATTATTTGCATAACTGCAATAAGAATCTCTTTTCTTCTGTAACAGGACACAATAGGAAAAACTGGTTATTTTACCAAGGCTTTGACTGGAACGGTGTGCTCTCCTTTTAGGAATCAAACTTGACTTATGGATGCAATAAAGCCCTTGGAAACTGGCATCATATTTTGTGTACACAGTCCCTGTACAGGGTTTCTGATCTGTGGTGACTAAAGAATGTCACTTTCTGACAGGCCAGGAACCCCAAATTATTCTTGGAACCTCAAGAGGAGAGGAACTCAGCCAACTCATAGGTATTTGGTGGTACAAATCCATGGCTGGGCTTGACTTTAAAATGTTTTATCTCAGATTCTTTCTATGGAATAACATTCCATCAAAGCCAATTTAAAAGAACTATGTGAAAAATAATTATTCTTGCTACACTGTGTACAAATAATTAAGCCAATTGAAATAAAGCAAACCAGTCCTTCCATGAGTTGTCTTTTAATAAATATGGGAAACTGGAGACAGAAAAATTATGTTTCAAAATCTATAGTACACCTGTCGTTAAATTCTAGTCTTGCCTGATGTTTTTCAGTTTTTATTATTTTCTGCAGATTGGATTAAATTCTAATTTTTCTGGCTAAAAGACTCCAAAATAATGTTTTCAGTTTTTTCCTCTTTCTTTTCCTTTTTTTCCCATTCATCCTAATTGGAAATCACTGAAACCTAAGCTGTAGTTTCTTAAAGCCCTGCAAACTGAAGACTAAACAACTTAAACTTCAGAAGAAGACAGCAGCAACCTATTTTTATGTGTTGCTGTTGCATACTATTATGTTTCAGCAGATGCTGCCTTTAAGTCCCTGAAACAGAGAGTGTTACTGGGAACAAATTGACCTCTTCCACTCCAGCACTGCATTCGGTGCCCCATAACAATGAACCCTCTCAGCAGGAAGTAGCCAGAAAGATTACAATGCTCCGTCTCCCTGTGATTCTCATGATAAATAAATATACAAGCATGATAGAAATCATGTGCAAATTGACAGTGGGGATGGTGGAAGGCAGATCTCACTAACACAGGCCTCCATAGCAATTGTTTCCGTACTGACAGAGTGGTTAAGTTCAATATTCAAAGCTAAAAAAGTCAGTGCCCTTATACAAAGGCCGGAATGTGATGAAAGCCCATCAAGAGTTTTGCCTGGGCCTTCTCTGGGCCTTAAAGCATGACAAAATAATGAAGGAAGTCTTAACAGGACCCATTTTAAGATTAAACAAATTTTATTGGGGTCTGAAGAAACTCCCCAGGCCTCCACAAACAAGTTTATTGGGGGTTTGAAGGAACTCCGCAAACCTCTGTGATTTATCAGCAGACATGATAAGGGTAATCACGCCAGAACCTGGACCCGTTTAGATTAAGTAAATTTACTGAGGCTCCAAAGGAAGGTGTTCCGAATTGAGACCTTTGTTATAGATTACAGGAAGTTAATCTCTTATGTCTGTAGATGAATATACACTGACACATAGACATATTGCTTAGAAAGTATATAAGCTCTGGGAAACTTTGTAATTTTGAGTTCATCTGGTGATAATTTCCAGTCCTTCTCCCTATAACTGGTTACAGAAATAAAAACTCTCTTCCTCCCCAGTTCATCTGCATCTCATTATTGGGTCATGAGAAAGAGCAACCCAACCCTTAGTTTGGTCCGGGAACAAAGTTACACTAGAACAGAATCCTGTCTATTCCTTTAGGCTTATCTATGACTGCTTCCAAGCTATAGTAGAATAGTTGAGTAGTTGTGACAGAGACCAAATGGCCATGAAGGGTAAATTATTTATTATCCTCCCTTTACCGAAAAATGTTTTCTGATCCTTGTCATATAGAACGCTCACACATAAACACAAGGAATATGTTCATAGGTGACCAAGTGTTCACAATTGCCATTTCTTTCCCTCTGCTTTGTCTTGACCAAACTTTAGTCAGTCTTCACTCCGTCCTACAGGCTTCTGAATGCTTCTTACCCCCAAGCCTGAGAAAGCACCAAAAACAAATGGAATCCTTCTGCTACCACTATCAGCTTCTCCTGAAAGGCAGCTTGTCAGATCCCACTGGTGATTTTGCCTTGTGTCATATTTCTTCCTTAAAATAGATTCTGCGTATGTTTGCTTGCCTCTCTCTAACCTGTCAATGAAAAAGTCTTTTACTGTTTGATTTTAAGATGCTTTTAGATTTCTGAGATTGGAATATTTTTCCTATTTCAATAGTCTTTCTTCTGAGTAAAGCTTCTCACTAAGTCCGGATTTGCATTTATTTGATAGTTTCTGGTGCCATGACTTAAATAGAGTCCTGATTCCTGATGTCCCCTGAGACCTCACTGTCTTTCCCAGTCATTCATGCTGGCTTCTTAAACTCTTTGTGTTATCTCTGGCTGGAGAAAATGTGATCCATGGTGGTGACTTACAAGTCTTAATCTAGCGCTCTGCACATTTGTCTATAATAGTATGATAGTGAGTTGCTTTAATTCTATTAAATTGAGCTCTTCCTGGTTCTTTGCTGCTTGAGTAGGACTTTTCCTAGCTATTTTCTGTTCTAGCAAGAATATTATTGGAAGGAAGCCTTTCTGGCCTTTTAAATGGTGATTTAATCCCTGATTTTTTCTATTGAGCTGGACACTGCTGGCCCTTTTCTGGTCAATTTTGTGGCCAAGAGAAAATCATCTTCCTTCCAGAAGATGGACATTTTCTTGGATCTTTTTGAGTGGGAATTTACATGACTCTCCAGTAGGAAATTCTTTGCTCTTTTGTGAGGCCTTGTTGCTTTTCATAATTTCTTATTCAGGGATCGTACAGAGCAACCCCTTTCTTCTTAGCAAAAATTGCATGCAAGACCCTGATGTGGTTTGCCTCTGTGTCCCCACCCATATCTATGTTGAACTGTAATCCTCAGTGTTGGAGGAGGGGCCTCGCAGGAGGTGATTGGATTGTGGGGGTGGACATCTCCCTTGCTGTTCTTGAAATATTCGTGATCGTGAGTTCTCGTGAGATCTGGTTGTTTAAAAGCATATGGCACTTCCCCCTTTGCCCTTCACTCTTCTTGCTGCTCCAGCCATGTAGTATGTGCCTCCTTTCTTTTCTTTTCTTTTTTTTTTTTTTTGAGATGGAGTCTCACTCTGTTGCCCAGGCTGGAGTGCAGTGGCACAATCTTGGTTCACTGCAAGCTCTGCCTCCCCAGTTCATGCCATTCTCCTGCCTCAGCCTCCCCAGTAGCTGGGATTACAGGTGCCCGCCACCACACCCAGCTGATTTTTTGTATTTTTTTTAGTAGAGACGGGTTTCATTGTATTAGCCAGGATGGTCTCTTGATCTGCCTGCCTCAGCCTCCCAAAATGCTGGGATTACAGGCGTGAGCCACCGCACCCGGCATCCTCCTTTCTTTTTGCCTGCTGCCATGATTGTAAGATTCCTGTGGCCTCCCTAGACATGCTTCCTATACAGTCTTTGGAACTGTGAGCCGATGAAACCTCTTTTCTTTAACCTAGTCTCAGTAGTCCCTTATAGCAATGCAAGAATGGATAAATACAGAAAATTGGTACTGAGAGGCAGGGCATTGATATAAAGATACCTGAAAATGTGGAAGCATCTTTGGAATTAGGCAATGGACAGAGGTTGGAATAATTTGGAGAGCTCGGAAGAAGACAGAAAGATGAGGAAAAGTTTGGACCTTTCTAGAGACTTGTTAAATTGTTTTGACCACAATGCTGATGGTGATATGGACAATTAAGTCCAGGATGAGTTGGCCTCAGATGGAGATAAGGAACTTGCTAGAAACTGGAACAAAGGTCACTTTTTTAATGCATTAGCAAAAAAGTTGGAGGCATTGTGCCCCTGCCCTGGGAATCTGAAACTGTGAACTGGAGATTTCAGATGGTTCAGGGTATCTGGCAGAAAAAATTTTCTAAGCATCAAAACATTCAAGATGTAGCCTGGCTTTTTCTAACAGCATATGGTCATATGTGTGAGCAAAGAGATGAACTGAAATTGGAACTTATATTTAAAAGGTAGGCAGATCATAAAATTTTAGAAAACTTGTAGTCTGACCATGTTGTAGAAAAGTAAAACACATTTTCTGGGGAGGAATTCTAGCTGGCTGCAGAAATTTGCGTAATTAAAGAAGAGCAGAATGTTAATAGCCAAGACAGTGGGGAAAATGCTTTCAGAGACCTTCATGGTAGCCCCTTCCTTTGCAGGCCTGGAGACCTATGAGGGAAGAATAGTTTTGCAGGCTGGGCTCAGGGCCCTGTTGCCCTGCACAACCTCAGTACACTGCTTCTTGCATCCCAGCCACTCCAGCTCCAGCCATGGCTACAAGGCTCCCAGATATGTCTCAGGCTGGTGCTCCAGAGGGTGTAACCTGCAAACCTTGGTGGCTTCCATGTGATGTTAAGCCTGTGGATACATACAGGGTAAAAGTTGACGTTTGGGAGCCTCCACCTAGATTTCAAAGGATGTAAGGAAATGCCTGGATGTCTAGGCACAAGTCTGCTGCAAGGATGAAGCTCTCATGGAGAACCTCTGCTAGCATTGGAGCTCCCACACAGAGTCCCCCGACTTTGGCACTTTCTAGTTTAGCTGTGAGAAGAGGGTCACCATCCTCCAGACCCCAGAATGGTAGATCCACCAGCAGCTTGAACCATGCACCTGAAAAAGCTGTAGGCAATCAACACCAGCCCTTGTGAGCAGTGTCAGGGGCTGAATCTTGTAAAGGCACAGAAGTGAACATTCTGAAGGCTTTGGGAGCCCACTCTTTGCATGAGTGTGGTGTGGATGTGAGATATAAAGTCAAAGGAGATTATTTTGGAGCTTTAAGATTTAATAACTGCCCTACTGGGGTTCAGATTTGCACAGGGTCTGTACCCTCCTGGTTTTAGCCATTGTCTCCATTTTCGAATAAAAGCATTTACGCATTACCTGTACCCCTACTGTGTCTTGGAAATAACTAACTTGTTTTTGGTTTCTCATAGATGGAAGGAACTTGCCTTTTCTCAGATGATACTTTGGACTTTGACTTTGAAGTTAATGCTGAAATGAGTTAAGACTTTGGGAGACTCTAGGGAAAGCATAATTGTATTTTAAAATGTGAGAACAACATAGGATTTGGGAAGAGCCAGGGGTGGAATGATATGGTTTGGCTCTGTATCCCCACCCAAATCTCTTGTTGAATTGTAATTCTCATTGTTGAAGGAGGGACCTGGTGGGAGGTGATTGTATTATGAGGCAGACTTCTCTTTTGCTGTTCTCAGGATAGTGAATGAGTTCTCATGAGATCTGGTTGTTTAAAAGTGTGTTATACTCCCCCACTTCACTCTCTCTTCTGCCCCAGTTGTGTAAGAAGTACCTGCCTCTCCTTTGCCTTTTGCTGGGATTGTAAGTTTCTTGAGGCCTCCCCAATCATGCTTCCTGTACAGCCTACATAGCTGTGAATTAATTAAACCCCTTTCTTTATAAATTGACTTGTTTCAGGTAGTTCCTTATAGAACATGGACTAATACAGACCCCCTTTGGCTCCAAAATGAGGGTTGGGCATGGAACTGATTTGTTGTTCCTTACAGAAAATGGACTAATATAGACCCCCTTTGGCTTCAAAATGAGGGTTGGGCATGGAACTGATTTGTTGCTACATGGCTCCTTTTTTTACTTGATCCTGTTCCTCTCATGGGTAACTCTCAGTCTTCTGGGACTAAAAGTAGATTAACTCCAGCTGACTATATGCTTCACCACTGTGGCATTAATTTGGTCCAATGCCTTTTAAAATCACAAAGTATTACAAAAGATAACTTGGAATTGCTATGGCCTCTCTAAGACTTTGGGGATTTAGTCCGTCTCAGGTAGCTCTTAAATCCTGGGAGTCCAGAATGTGTTCTTAACAGTGGTCTGTTTTATTATCGTTATTTTGTTGTTGTGTGTGAAAGAAGCTGAAAAACTTCTTCCTTATTCAGATCTCAATCAGGTTCTTCAATGTTCTCAGTCTAACTTATCGAAAGCTGTTCTACTCAATCCTTTAAGGACCATGTGTTGCCTCCAGTGCTGCTCTTTCTTTTCTTACTGAAATGCCATGGGTTTGGTCTTAGTTCTGCTGTTCACTGCACAGAATGCCAATCACTGATAAAATGAGTATTGTCAAAGAAGGCTTTAATCGGGTACTGCTGCCGAGGAAAGTGAGGGGAAAATCTCAAATCCATTCTGCAAAATTGCTAAAATTTTGTGGGCTTATGTAGCAGGGAAGGTGGGAAAAGGAAAGGAAAAGATCATGATGGATGAGGGGTCTGGCATATCACTGCCTGAATGTGGTGATCTGATGAGTCTCAGTTCCTTGTCTGAGGTTTGGTTTCCTGAGGAAGGAACTCAGATGACACAAATATAAGTTTCAAGGTCTAAATCTGGGAGGGTCATTATCTATGTTAATTCAAAAATCTGTAAATACTGTTTTCCTGGGACAGTTGGGCCAATTTCACTTTTATCCCTGACTCTAAGATACCCTTGTCCTCAACACTTTCCCACTTCCTTCCCTTCTGCTTGTCAAACTTTGTTCCAGTCTCTCCTACAACCTTGCTCTGGACCACTTTGTGTTTATCCTTCACTCCCTGACTCCACCCTGGCCCTTCCAACTTCTCAGTTTTTCATGGTGACCTGTGACCTCAGTCTTGCTCCTTCAGGATTAGCACACCAAGGACAAGGGACTGACAGGGTGCCATATCCTCTCCCCAGAGAATGATCTTTGAATATTGGTCCCAATCTGATCTGCCTGCTGTGGTTCAGAATTTCCTTGACCCATGTAAAAATAGAAATTTTCTACACAATTTAGGTTAATTTTAGGGCAATACTCTCTGGGACTCCTATGCCTCTAACAATTGATTGAGCTCCTTGTAGACCTTGTCTTATGATTTGAAAAAGCTGACTTGGTTAGTGTTAAAGAGGATTTAAAAATAAACCCAAATATCCCTGAGGCGTATAGCAGAGTTAAGGAGATTGGAGAAAAGCTCTTATACTCCTAACAAATGTCTAGAAACATTATTGAAGTCTAAGTCTACTTGACCACATGGCATTTGCCTTGGTTGCCAGCTTTATTAATGGACTCTATATAGAACTAAGGAAGGTTATTTAAAAACATGACATTAATTGGCAATACACTCCCCTCTTTGAAATCCATTTTTAGCACAGCACGATGAGGATATACAGGCTGATAAACCTAAATTTGCACAATACAAATTCATGGTTCTTCTACTTAAACAACTTGAGGGAAATAAATCTAAAACCTTAGGGCAAACTTCAACTTTACCAAAGTCTTTAATAGAGATCCCTGTGGATATTGCTGGGAAAATGATACTGGGCTAAAGAATGCCCCAGGACTGAAAGATAACCATAAATCTCAGTCTCAGTGACTGCTCTCTGAAGTATCTACTCTTGTCTTTCCCCAAATAGTCTTAAACATTCTAGGGTAAATAATCATCCCAGTGAATTGACACCCCACTACTTTCCAGTAGATGGTGTAGCCACCTGCTCCACCCTGACACCTCATAATTCTCCACCACAAAGCTTCACAGTATGTAATATTTGTGGTGCTGTTAGATAATTTTTCTCATGTTCTGCCCCTTTTAAACCTTTTTCTATGCCTCTTGGACCCCATGATGCCCAACATACCTTTTTATTAACTTATACAGTTTAGTTCATCTGTTAGGTAAAGATCTACTTTCCAACTGCAATGTCAATCTGTTCACCTGAGGCAACTGCAAAATTAGTTTGAGACACAGCTGTCCTTCTGCTAGGTCATACCACGAGGATTTATGTAGCTTGTGCAGTACCCAATACATTTTTATACCTTATGTATGTAGCCAATACCATATGGCTTCTCAGTTTACCTCTGTTAAAATTCTTCTGCTCTTTTCTTTTTATGTCAATGTCAATCCATGTCAAGAATATCTATCATGTCACTCTCCTACCTTTACCACATGAAGAATAACTGCATGGTGGTATTATGGCCTTTCTATTCTCAATTTGTCCCTACCCAGATATTTTAGAAATCTGTCTTTGCAAATCCAGACCTGACCCTCTTTGTTGGTGGTGCCAATCTTCACACTTCAGAATAAAATGTTCAGGTAGGATATGCTGCTACAGATTTCTAAAATCACATATGATATAAGTCTCTACCTGGTACAAAGTCAGCTCAATTTTCTGACATTGTGGCTTTCACAAGAGCTGGCTCTGTGGCTGAAATCAAGAGACCTAACATCTCTATTGACAGTAGGTATGATTTCAGGGCAGTAGTACGTGATTTTGGTATGTTTTGAAAAAACACAGGATTTAAGACAACAGTTGGGGCACCAATTGAAAATGGAAAACCAGTGTCTGACCTCTTAGAAGTTTTGTTATTGTCAAAGAAAATAGATATACCTAAGGGCAGAAGCTTATATGGGTAATAAAATCCCAGAAGAAAAGGAAAATTATCTGGCTGATAGATATGCTAAACCAATAGCTCATTAAGCTTTCTCACTCTCACTACAATCAGATAAGATCTTAAATATACTCTGATTATCCCTGATTCTCTAATTTAGGTACTTAAAATCTTCCATTTCCAAACCTCTGGTTTTGAATGAAAAGGCCAATTGGAAACAAGTCAGATATGTTATCCAACCAGATGGACTCTGGAAACATCCAGATAGCCACCTGGATTCTCCTCACTTCCTCAACTAAAATTTACTCTCTGGCCTTTATAAAATCACTTATTATGGAAACAAGAAAAGAACCAGCTCCTCTGCTACCATTGGTGAAAAAACTTTACTCCCTACCTTGGACAAGTGGTGGCTCCCCGCCCCATCTGTCAAAAACATAACCTTGGTAAAGCTGGAAAGGTAGGGCAAGAAAGAAAACTCCTCCAGCAAGACCTTTTCTTCACTGGCAATTCAATTTATTCAATTCCCTAATTCTCAATGTTGTTAATATGTCCTTACTATTCATGTTATCTGTTCTCACTCTGCTACAAAGAACTACCTGAGACTGAGTAATTTATAAAGAAAAGAGGTTTGATTGGCTCATAGTTCTGCAGGCTGTACAGGAAGCATGGCTGAGGCAGCCTCAGGAAACTTTCAATCATGGCAGAATGCAAAGGGGAAGCAAGCACATCTTCACATGGCCAGGAGGAGAGAGAGCAAAGTGGGAAGTACTACACACTTTTAAACAACCAGATTTCATGAGAACTCACTATCATGAAAACAGTAATGGAAAAGTCCATTCCCTTGATCCAATTACCTCCCACCAGGTCCCTCCTCCAACATTGGGATTACAATTCAACATGAGATTTGGGTGGGGACATGGAGACAAACTATATCACTATCATTTATGTGTTTTGTAATTAGCTTGACACTTTCTCTTTTGCAATAGACTTAATTTTTGTGTCCCTCCCAAAATCATGTGTTGAATTCCTAACACCAAAGATGATGATATTAGGAAGTCAGGCCTTTTGAGAGGTGATTAGGTCATGAGGATGAAGCCCTCATAAATGGGATTAGTGCCCTTATAAAATAGATCCATGGGTACTTGTTCATCCCTTTCTCCATCTGAGAACACAACAAGAAGGTGCTATCTGTGAGCCAGGAAACAGGTCCTCATCAGACACAAAGTCTACCAGTTTCTTGATCTTGGACTTTCTAGCCTCCACAACTAGAAGAAATAAATTTCTGCTGTTTATAAGTCACTTAGTATATGATATTTTGTTATAGCAGCCTGAATGGACTGTGAGAACTTGTAAAAGGGCCACTGTCTCTGCTGTTGATAAGCTTTTGTTAGAACCAGTACTCTCTACATAGGGAATTCCACTGTTTCTTTCAAATGATCAATGGACCCTGGTAATTTCATCCAATAAATTTGAGTTTTTCTTCTTTTATCCTCCAAATGGCATTATCTCTATCACCCAAGTCATATGAAATGAGCCCTTTAATAATTTCCCCACCCATGAAAGGACCCCAAAGACTATGACATTCCTTCACTTAATTTCTAGCACAATCTCCCAATTTTACTTTTTATTGTTGATTATGAATTTCTTTTTCTTTGAAAGCCTCTAATTTCCCCTAAGTCCTAACCTGTCTCAAATTTAAGGGTATCCTTTGTATTGTCACAAAGCAACCTTTATATTAATACTTTATTCTTCAAAAGCAACCTCTTTCAATATCACTGCTTTTCAAAAAAGGCAAATTGCTTGTATCATAACATAACTAAGCTCTCTTTCATGAGTCTAAGTACTTACGATTACCACTATGTTGCCACCAATACAAATACCTACATTATTACCATAGAAGGCAACAGCACATAACTCTTGATGTCATATCAATCTTCTAGACTTAGATGATCCCAAACATAATCTTACCAGGTGTGCTTGGAAGTGTCTGTTCTAGAAACAACAACATGATCATGTTACCCCTCCCAATTGGATAGAACAGCATCTCTATCAATAGAACTCATTTGAATTCCAAGATGCAAAACCATAGGACAACTATTTCTTTGAATCCCAAATAGTCTCTAATAAGGTATATTTTATTTGTGGCAGCCATGCCTATTGGTATCGATCTACTAACTGAACTGGTCCTGTTATCTAGGTAACCTAATTAGCCCTTATTAAATTTCTAACCAGACTACCTTTAATAATTTTTTAATTGTAGCTAGTTTTCTACATGATTTAAGTTTTTAGGGAGCTAGATTACCCAAAAGGTCTACAAATACATGTTACAACTACAAAATTAGGCACACAATCCCAGGCCTGGAAGAAGGCTGTGACCTTCCTTTTTCACCATGTTCTCAAGAAGACTTGGGACAAAAAGCTAAAATATTGGGAATAACCAAAAAGACTTGACTGCTGCAGTAGATTATGTATGGGCAACCTTTGTGCCTGGAGCTGCTGCTGTGTGGGCCACTCAGGAATTTTACTGGCACTCCTGCATCTTCCTTGCTGTGCTCCAGGAAACATCCATGACTGTGGACAATCTTACCAAAACTACTAGCATTTTTGCTAGAGAGCTACAGGAACACAGTCCTTCAAAATCCTCTGGCATTGGGCATGATTCTGGATTCTGGAATGACCACTTTCACAGTGGTTGGAAAGGATTGTTGTGAATATTTTCCCAGAATCCTCTCTGATGGATATGCCATCACCAAAAATATTCAGATCACAAATGGAAATTTATCAGACTGTCACTGCTGTTTTCACTCTGCCATCTGAATGAAGATGTTTTAGGCATGTTTAGGCATGTTTTAGATCTTTGAATTTCAACTGGCTTTCTTCAAACCTCAGTTCTTGGTTTTAATCATGTGTTCATCCTTTAACAGCTAGTCTTTGTATTTTATTCCCAGATATGCCTTATTTTATTATCATTATTATTTCTCCCAGATTCAGTAACTTGTCCAATATGCGTCATTTTAACAGCCCAATCTGTAAGACCCTAAAACAGCTATCAGTCTGCCAGCATGTTCCACATTTGGTACAGCGGGTAGTGCTTCATGGCCAATCAGAATGTGAAGGGTTCCCTACCCTTATAAACTATTTGGATCAGCCTCAACTTCATAGTGATTCTTATTCCATCTCTAATAGTGTTTAAGAAAAGACTTCATGTCTTAAAAAACAGAGAGGACTAACCAAGTGTTCACAATTGCCGTTTTTACCTTTTGCTTTATCTTGACTAAACATTAGTAAGGTTTCTCTCCTTCCTCCATGACCTTATATTCTTCATGCCCACACGTCTCAGCAAGGACCAAAAAAGTAGAATATGCTTTCATCAGCTTCTGCTGGGAATCTACTGGCCACAGTGAGACTCTTTCTTTGTCAGACCCCATTGGCCATTTTCTTTTGCCTGATCAAATTCCCTTTAAAACATTCTACTTATATTTTACTCAATAAAATGAAAATCTTTTTCTGTTTAATTTTGAGACACTTGAAGATTGCTGAGATTGGAGTGTTCTCCCTATATTCTTTCTTCTGAACAAAACCTTTCCAACTCTGGATTTGCTTTTATTGATGGTGGCATTCATTTTAACAAATTTATAATACAAAAACTAAACAAAATAAACAGAAAAGCAAGGGAAGGAGAACTTAAATATCTACAACAAAGAAAGAATAAATAAAATTGTGGTTTGTTAATTCATAAAATGGAGTAATACCCAAGAAATAAAATAACAACTAGAGTATGCCTATTTTAAAACAATTCTTGAATACATATTGTTAAAGGGAGAAAATTGGGCAAAAGATCACACAGTATTATTTAATTCATCCGAAGCCTAAAAGTATCCAAAATATCTTAGATTTTATAGGTATATGCTTATGTACATATGCAGTAAAAGTATAATACATCCAAGTGTTCACCAACTCTATCTGAGGAGAAAGAGAAGGCAATGTTTGGCCTGGATGATAAAGTAGGTATAATCTGCATCAGTTAATTTTTTATTTCTGTATAAATAAAATACAAATACAGCACAATGTTAACATTGCTTAAATCTGGTTGACAGGCACATGGGAATTTATTATATTGTTCTTTGCACATCTTGTGTATTTCAAGTATTTTATGATAAATTGAATAAGCAGAGAGGGAAACTCTAGAACACTGAAGACTGCTGACAGGTGAAAAGTTTGCTCTGAAGCAATGCTTACTGGTGAATGCGAACACAAAACTTTTATCAGTTATTGTTGCCCTGTGTCTATCTAGAGAAGCAATTCACAGAGGAGTTCCTAGTGCCTTGCAGTCAGTTCTCTGTTGAGTGCTAGGCTAGTTTTCTTATCACTTTGACTTATTCATTAAAGGCAGATATTGTATATCCATGAATATTTCCAATAACAACCTCTTTTATTTTACTGAAATGTAAAAATAAAACACATATTCCTTTTAGCCAAATGATTTATGAAAGAACTATATGTATATATTTATTTTGCTCCTTTATTTCAAATAACGAACTTTGCTAATGGGGAAGAGAAAATAATCACACCTTTCATTCCATCCGCTTTTCCTGGACAGGAAAAATCAATGCATAGTATTGAAAGGTGGCTACCTTTAACAAGTTTGATCAAATACCCTTAGAAGAGTGTTTTAAAATTTATATCTTCTTACAGTTTTAGATTTGCCTATAATTTTTTAAATCACAAATTTAAATAGATGCTAAGAGGCCGGGCGCAGTGGCTCAAGCCTGTAATCCCAGCACTTTGGGAGGCTGAGATGGGCGGATCACGAGGTCAGGAGATCGAGACCATCCTGGCTAACACAGTGAAATCCCGTCTCTACTAAAAAAATACAAAAAACTAGCCGGGCGAGGTGGCGGGCGCCTGTAGTCCCATCTACTGGGGAGGCTGAGGCAGGAGAATGGCGTGAACCCGGGAGGCGGAGCTTGCAGTGAGCTGAGATCCGGCCACTGCACTCCAGCCTGGGCGGCAGAGTGAGACTCCGTCTCAGAAAAAAAAAAAAAAAAAAAAATAGTTGCCAAGAATGTATTCCTTAGAGTCAATAAATTCTAAGACTGCCTAATTTTGCTTTTATACATTTTCAGTACATGCAGATGAATTTCAAAAGGATTAAAATGGGGTTAGTTGTGTTGGGGCTCAGAAGTCCATACCCCAAAATAAGACATCATGGCATACTGGGCATTTTGAGCTGAAGGAAACTAAGAAAACCACAGAAGGAGGAAGGTTTTTTGAAATTCTCCTCCCTCCCTCTCTCCTGAAGCAGGCTATAGAAACTAAAATTCCCCTTTTCTTTTCTCCCCTGAAGCGAGCCATGAATCCTAGCTGATGTAAGACCCTCATCCCAAATGGGTTCTTTCTCTACCCAGAAGGAAGGAATGCCCTTTATCCCTGAAGCCATATAACACAGAGAAGGATATGAACTAACAGACCTTATTGAGTTTTTCCCAGTTGGTTCACATTACATCATACCATGTTTTGTCCAGTCACATTTCTCTACGACTATCCACTTCTTCATTAGATTTAGCATAAAACATACACAGATTTCCCTGTTTCTTTGGATCATCATTTATTTATGAGGACTCTCATGTCTTACAAAACTTCTTAGATAGATTTGCATGTTTTTCTCCTGTTAATCTGTCTTTGTCAGTTTTATTTTCAGGCCCATCTAGTACCCCTAAAATGATTGAGAAAAATCATCCTCCTCTGCAAATGAAAGACTGTTTTGTTTTATTTTACATCAGATTTTTTTTTTTTTTTTTTTTTTTAATTTCTGGTGATCTTGGTGAATGTAGAGAGATAGGTGTAGATTTTTCTTACTGAGAAACGTAACCCCACAGCCATTATTTTAAAGGTTTGGTTCATATAATATCTTGGCACTTGTTGAAAATAGAATGTACTGAAGTAGAAAACAGGAGAGTATATATCAGAAATGAATAAATGTTCAAACTACTGAAAGTGTGTGCAAAAATAAAATTTGTCCTGTGAGTTTATTCATAACATTTTATATATTATTGTAAAAAGTCAATGCTTTACATTTCTGTGACACCTTATTTTTGTGAATCAAATAAAAGAGGTTGCTGCTGTTTAAAAAGAGGCCGTGCAGAGAACACATTCCTTTAAGAAGATTTAGAAATGTAACTTTGGTTAGCAGTGCACTGAATTTATACCTGGCATATGAGAATTAGGATACCGAATAGTGAACTAAATTAAATTAACCTTTGTTTTAAAGAGATGGTACTGTAAATAAAAACTACTTAATAAAATGGTGAGCTCTGTGACACAAAACCTGTCTTTGAATGCTGGCTATCTCAATCAGTAAGGGTGTGAATATGGGCAAGTAACTTAACTTTTCTAATAATCCACTTCTCAGGTCTGTTGTTATAAATTAAAGGTAATAAGGTTTCTAAAAGCATTTTATAAATATGAGATTTTGGTGTTATTCTGCTTGGGTTGAAGCTATGGAAAACTATATTTTTTTTCTGAATATGGTGGATAATAGAAAATTATTATTTTCCTGGGCTAAACAATTTTGATATGTTCAGTCATGAAATAATGAATGGATATATTGCTTTGTATAAATAGTTTTGATAATACTAGTCTTGAAATTATATATATATACACACACATGTATAAATGGACATAAGTCGTGGGGGTAAATTGCCTGTGATTTATGAATATGTATGTGTCTGTGTGTTCATGAAGGATGGCAGTGTTAGGCAGAGAAAAATACCAAAAAATGAAATAAGACGTGTTATAAAAATAAAACTATGTTAAGATAAAACAACTAATAGAATAAAAATTTCAATTATATAAGTTAATAAAAGTCATATTTTTCTCATGAATCCAGTTTAACAAAGAAAGAAAAACAGAGGAGAAAACTATACCAGTTAATCTACAAAAGAGAAATGGGATACTGAATACCTAAGACATCTGTCAAAATGCTTTTATTTAGATCTAAAGAAAACTTCAGTATTTATTATGAGCTTCTCAGCGTCAGAAAACCTAGCAGGAACAAACTAAGCAGAGAGGGAGCCTAATAATGATGAACTTAGCTTGAGCAACAAAAAGAAAAACCTGAAGTTTATAGAGGGAGAAGACTAAAATGACAAACGTGGAAATAAAAATGTAATTTAGAAAAATTAAAAAATTTGAGCAGGCATGGTGGCTGCTACCTGTAATCCTAGAACTTTAGGAGGCCGAGACAGGTGGATCACTTGAGCCAGGAGTTCAAGTGATCCTGGGCAACATGGTGAAACCTTGTCTCTACAAAAAATACAAAAATTGGCTAGGTGTGGTAGTGCACACCTGTAGTCCCAGCTACTAGGATGGCTAAGGTGGAAGAATCAGCTGAGTCCAGGAGGTTGAGGCTGTAGTGAGCTGTGATCATACCACTGCACTCAGCCTTGGTGACACAGTGAGACCTTGTCTCAAAAACAAAAAGAAAAACAAAATCTGAGGCCAGATACTGTACTAATATAGTCACCAAATGGCATCATCCGTAAATCATAGCACATAATTTATGTAAATTTAATAGTGGTAATCTTGGATTATCAAGTAAATGTAAAAAAATACTTTTTGTACTCAATTCTGAAAATAACTTTGAGAGATTTCAATGCAAACTATAGTAGAACCCCAAAATAACATGTCTCATAACAGTCCAAATTAGGATATAATCATATTGGCTAGAGTATACCACTAAACTCTATTTTTAATATCTGTTGTAGTTCTCTGAGGTTTGCTTCTGTGGATGGTGGTTCTTCTACTAGAAATGTTACAGGCAGGGAAGAAAAAATCCATATCCATAATATGTATCTATAACAGTGAGGATGAATATCTTCTCATTCCTTGATGAAATAAGTCTAATGTAATATAATTGCCATAGGGTTGCTAGTTTTTACATGCAAGTAGTGGTGACAAATTTAGGACTCAGTGTTCCCCTCAACTATTGGAAAATTAGACACTTAGCATTATAATTAGCTAGGCCATTCTTAGTTAAAAAAAATACAGGTATACAGATATGCCTCATTTTATTGTGCTTTACTTTATTGTGCTTTGCATATATTGCTTTCTTTTTTCACAAGTTGAAGGTTTGTGGCAACCTGCATCAATCACATTCCTAGCTTCTATCTTTCAAACAACATAGGCTGACTTTATGTCTCTGTATCACCTTATAGTATTTCTCAAAGTATTTCAAACTTTTTTATTATTTTTGTATTCATTAAAGTAATCTATGATCAGTGATATATATATATTTTTGAGACAAGGTCTCCCTCTGTGGCTCAGGCTGGAGTGCAGTGGTGCAATCACAAACACAGGTCACTGCATGCAGCCTTGAAGTCCTGGGCTCCAGTAGTCCTCCCACCTCAGCCACCTGAGTAGCTGAGAATACAAGCATATGCTACCATATCTGGCCAATTTTTAATTCTTTTGGTGGAGATGGGGGTCTCACTATATTGCCTAGACACATGGTGATCAATGATCTTTGATGTTACTATTGTAATTGTTTTGGAGTTCTACGAACCACACCCATATAACCTGGGAAACTTAATGAATAAATGTTGTGTGTGTTCTGTCTGCTCCACCAACCTACTGTTTGCCCATGTCTCTCCTTCTCCTGGGACCTCCCTATTTCATGAGACATGAGAATATTGAAATTAAGCCAGTTAATAAACCTACAATGACCTCTAAGTGTTAACGAGGCAGGAAATGTCCCACATCTGTCACTTTAAGTTAAAAACTAGAAATAATTAAGTTTAGTGAGGGTGATGAAGGTATGCTGAAAGCCAAAATCGGTTGAAAGCTAGGCCACTTATCCCAAACAATCAGCCAAGATGTAGAATGCAAAAGAAAAGTTATTGTAGAAAATTAAAAGTGTTACTCCAGTGAGCACACAGATAATAAATTTAAAAAACACAACAGCCTTATTGCTAATAGGAAGAAAATTTTAGTTGTCTAGATAGAAGATCAAACCAGTCACAACATTTCTGTAAGCTAAATCCTAATCCTCTCTTCAACTCTCTGAAGCTGACAGAGGTGAGAAAGGTGTACAAGAAAAGCCCAAAGCTAGAAGAGGTTGGTTCATGAGATTTTATGCACCATAACATAAAAGTGCAAGGTGAAGCAGCAAGTGCTGATGTAGAAGCTACAGTGAGTTATCCAGAAGAGCTAGCTAATATCATTGCTGAAGCTGGCTATACTAAACAACAGATTTTCAACATAGATGACACAGCCCTAAATTGGAAAATGATACGTTCTAGGACTTTCATAGCTAGAGAGGAGAAGTCAGTGCCTGGCTTCAGTACATCAAAGGACAAGTTAACTCTGTCTTTGGGAGCTAATGCAAGTGGTGGTTTTAGTAAGGCTCATTTAGTAGGTGCTCATTTGCCATTCTGAAAATCCTAGGGTCCTTAAGAATTACACTATATCTTTGCAAATGGAAGAGCAAAACCTGGATGACAGTACGTCTGTTTACATCATGGTAAAATGAATATTTTAAGCCCACTGTTGAGACCTATTGCTCAGAAAAAAAAAATCTTTTAAATATTACTGCCAATTGGCAATGTACCCAGTTGCTCAAGAGCTCTGATAGAGATGTTCATTCAAGTAGATTAATGTTGCTTTCATGCTTGTTAGCACCATGCAAATTTGGTAGCCCATGGAACAAGAAATAATTTCGAATTTCAATTTCAAGTCTTATTATTTAAGAAATACACATAAGACTCTAGCTGCCATAGACAGTGATTTCTCTAAGGAATCTGGGCAAAATCAACTGAGAACTTCCTGGAAAAGATTCACTATTCTATATGCCAGTAAAAATATTCATGATCCATGGAAGGAGGTCAAAAATCAATATCATCAGGAGTTTGGAAGAAGTTGGTTTCAACTCACAGATGACTTTTACAAGCTCAAAACTTTAGTGGAGAAAGTAACTGCAGATGTGGTAAAAGTAGCAAGAGAACTAGAATTAGAAGTGGTACCTGAGGCCGGGCGGTGGCTCAAGCCTGTAATCCCAGCACTTTGGGAGGCCGAGATGGGCGGATCACGAGGTCAGGAGATCGAGACCATCCTGGCGAACACAGTGAAACCCCGTCTCTACTAAGAAATACAAAAAATAGCCGGGCGAGATGGTGGGCGCCTGTAGTCCCAGCTACTCGGGAGGCTGAGGCCGGAGAATGGCGTGAACCCGGGAGGCGGAGCTTGCAGTGAGCTGAGATCCGGCCACTGCACTCCAGCCTGGGCTACAGAGCTAGACTCCGTCTAAAAAAAAAAAAAAAAAAAAAAAAAAGAAGTGGTACCTGAAGATGGGGCTGATAAAATTTCAGTGGAGGAGAAGTTGTTTCTCATGGATGAGCAAAGAAAGTGATTTCTTTAGATGGAATCTACTCCTGCTGAAGATGTTGTGAACATTGCTGAAATTACAGCAAAAGATCGGGAATATTACAAAACTTAGTTACACATACTTAGTTGACAATTTTATTACATAATCTTGGCAGGGCTTCAAGAGGACTGACCTTAGTTTTGAAAGAAGTTTTACCTTCAATAAAATGCTATCAAATAGCATCACATGCTACAGAGCAGTATTTTGTGAAGAGAAGTCAGTAGATGTAGCAAACTTCATATCTGCCTTATTTTAAACGATAACTACAGCCACCGCATCCTTCAGCAACCACCACCCTGAGCAGTCAGCAGTCATGCACATTGAAGCAAAACTCCCCACCAAAGAAAAGCTTAGGACTTACTGAAGGCTCTGGAGGTTGCTAGCATGTTTTAGCAATAAAGTATTTTTATTTTTATTGAGATAGGATCTCTCTCTGTTTTCCAGGCTGGACTGCAGTGGCACAAAAACAGCTCACTGCAGCCTTCACCTCCTGGCCTCAAGAGATCCTCCCAGATCAGCTTCCTGAGTAGCTGGGACCACAGTCATGTGGTCTTGAACTCCTGGGCTGAAGCAATTCCTCTGTCTCAGTCTCCAAAAATGTTTGGATTACAGGTGTGAGCCACTGCTCCTAGTCTTAAGGTATTTTTAACTAAGGTATGTACATTGCGTTTTTAGACAAAACGCCTTTGCGCACTTAATAGACTACAGTATACTCTTAACATAAGTTTTATGTGTGCTGGGAAATTTAAAAAAATTGTGTGTCATGCTTTATTGTGAAATTCACTATACCGTGGTCCTTCAGAATCAAACTTGCAATGTCTCTCAGGCACCCCTGTACGTTGTTTTGAGCCCATAAATAACTTCTATTTCTGCCAGCATGGCTACTTTGTTCACAGATTTATTTTCCAAGCAATAGGATGGCTGGGGAAAAGCCTTTTGATGTTCACAGAGTATGTCATTTTTGTCCTTCTGATTATGAACAGGTTACTCTACAGGACATACCTTTTGTAAACATTCACATGGAAATCAAATTTCTTCGGTCTGTGCCAATTCTGAAAGGTCTATCCATAGCTTTCCACAAATTTCTTGATCACCAGTCCTTAACTTCTGGTATTTTCCAAGTCTCTAACCATCCAGCTAACCAATTTATAACTCCCCGTGAATTAGTGCGGATTCGTGCTTCTGAATATCTCTGACACCAAACCAAGTGAGCAAACAAATGTCAATGTACTGCTTGAAGTTTTGTCTATTTAGAATATTTTATATCACACTTGTTAAGAATTACTTCTGAGCGGGTCTATGGCACCTTATCTATACATTTTTGGCTAATATGTGCATGTCATGTAAAGCCATCTGTAAGCCAGGATTGAGTTTTTTCTTCCTTAGTCAACTGGTATTAGGGAACACCCCAAACCATAAAAGCCTATGGACACATAGATTGAGGAAGAGGAGGAAATGCCAAAGATTTGATATCAAAAGCGTCCAAATCACCATCTTGTTTATATTAAGCGTACCATCTGGACATGCCTGATGTACTGCTTAGTCATAGAAAACCCTGGTATGATTCTCTTATTTGTGCTGGCCACTAGTTTAATATAGTATTTCAGGTTGGCTGAAAGACACTTTAATTATCATTTGAATCTTCTGGATTGTAAGACCCAAATGGTAGAGTGGTTTGAAGTGTGGTCTGAACTTATTTCTGAGTCTCTTGTTGCTCTAGTCCTTACTTGAAACTGACAGTTGTTTATGTGACTCTATGTGGATCTAAGTATCATATTCAAATGTGGTATATATTGTCCCCAAAATCCAAATGTTTGCATGTTTTTATGGTAGGTGGTAAAAATAGAAGAAGTTTATCATTTACAATGTAAGGTATATATTCAGAAGCTCTAGACCACTAAACCTTCAAATAGGAGACAATGATGCGAGGTTGTGGAACACTTCACTGAGATGGTGGTTTCCTAAATTTTTGTATGATTTTTTATGCACCCTCAAGTCTGCATGTCTTAGTAAGTAATTTACAATACTTGTTACCTCCTGCTCATCAAAAATCAATCAGTGTAATATGGTTAATGTAGAGCACTTGTGTGATGTTTTATGGAATGACAAAATCAAGACCACTGTTGACTATATTATGGCACAGAACCAGAGAATTGACACAGTCCAGGGGCAGGACTTTAAAAGTCTGTTCTTGGTCTCATCAGATAAAAACAAATTGCTTTCAATAGTACTTGAGCAATGGTATAGGAGGAAAAGGCATTAACTACGTGAACAGCTACGCACTAAATTCTAGGAGCCATCTTGATTTGTTCCAGTAAGGATGCTACATCTGGAAGAGTAGCTGCAATTGAATTCATTGTCAGATTAAATACCGAATAGCTCACAGTCATTCTGTGAGATCTGAAAGATTAAATTGGTGAGTTAAATGGAGGATAGGGTAGTCATCTGTCCCAGGTGATGTTACCACAGATTTTCAAACAAAGGAAACAAAGCAAGGACACAATTGACAAAGAAATCTGTTACATCTGTGGCACATAATTATTTAATGTAAAAATTATAATGATCACTGATAATGTATACTAAGATATATCAGAATTATAGAAGTTGTCCATAATTTTGGAACACATACTAATAATATACTTATACAAATGTAACCCAAAGAAAGCCAAGCCCCATTTTATTATTTCTTTTGTTGGGGGCAGGATCTCACTCTGTCACCCAGTCTGGAGTACAGTGGCACGATCTCGGCTCACTACAACCTCTGCCTCCTGGGTTTAAGCGATTCTCCTACTTCAGCCTCCAGAGTAGTTGGGATTATAGGTGTGCACCACTACCGCCCAGCTAATTTTTGTATTTTTAGTAGAGACGGGCTTTCACCATGTTGGCCAGGCTGGTCTCGCTCCTGACCTTGTGATCTGCCCTCCTTAGTCTCCCAAAGTGCTGGAATTACAGGTGTGAGCCACCACGCTCGGCCAAACCCCATTTTATATTTGACAATGTTTCTTGTATGATTTTTGTACCAAATAAGCCAAATTGCATCTTTATATTAGTGTACCTATTGTTAAACCTAATTCTTAATAAAGCCTTATAGACATATTTATCCAATTTTAATGTTTGACCATAAGTTACGATTTTCATAAACCTTTATACCTTTATAATTTTTGTTGAAGAGCAGATTAGTGCTGTAAGAGAAACTGTTGTGCTTTTATTTCAATGTTTAATTTACAGAAAAAATGAATAATACCCTTTTAGCCCTTTAGCTTCAGCCAATATGTTTACATACAGAATTTTCTTTACAATCAATCTTCCACAACTTGCTTAAACCTTCAGCTTTATTCTTTGTGACTTAAAACAATCCTTAAACCTTTTAACTTAGGCAAAAAAAAAAAAAAAAAAAAAAAAATCCACATTCCCATGCCTTCTTATAATCTTTTTACCAAAAGTATATTCGACTTTCCTTACACACTTTGCATGTAAAACTGTTTCTTCAGTAGTCTCAAATACGTATTACACTGTCAACTCTTGGTAACTTTTACTTTTGACAAAAACCTTAATAAGTTTGGGATTTTAATTATGTAAAATTAAGGAGTGCAGATAAGGTCTGACTTTTTTCAACATCTCACTTCACAGGTCCCAGGCCTTACTTAGCTGTAAATAGTCAAGTTGTACAGTTAAGAGTCAGAGTGGCGTTTTATGAAACATTTAGGAGGCCTAATCATTTTTAAACTGTACAGCATTTCTTGCATAAATTCCCCTTTAGAAATTCTTTCACAATTTAAACAATCGGGCATGCTTTGACTTTCTGACTTGTCTTAGACATCCCTCTTTTTAAACAACCAGTTATTTTACTTTAGGAGAAAAATTTACCATACAAAACCCTTTCCTATATAAAATCTCTTTTCTGTAACCTTTTTTTTTTTTAACCAAAAATACCTCTTTGTTTTTATAACTTTATATCCCTCTTATTTCCTGGTTCCTTTTACCTTGTTATATATATAACCTTTAAATCAACTTTGAATTAGACAAAAATCAATTACCCTTTAAAACAGGACACAATTTTTACAAAGAATGTTTTTCTTCAATATATTTTTATTGGAAAATACCTAAATAATAAAATGTCTATTGTTTAATATAACTTTAATTTCTAAATTATGGCAAGCTTGTTTGTATTTATCCCATTACATTTACCTAATTATTTATTTTAATTATTTATCTAGATTATTTATTAAAAGTGTGATAGTTATTATTTAAAGTGATGAAGCCACCATTGCAAAATTATAACTGAGACAGTGAAAAAGATCTGAACTTGCTTCTTTTTTTTTTTTTTTTTTTGAGACGGAGTCTCGCTCTGTCGCCCAGGCTGGAGTGCAGTGGCTGGATCTCAGCTCACTGCAAGCTCCGCCTCCCGGGTTTATGCCATTCTCCTGCCTCAGCCTCTCGAGTAGCTGGGACTACAGGTGCCCGCCAACTCATCCGGCTAGTTTTTTTTGTAGAGACGGGGTTTCACCGTGTTAGCCAGGATGGTCTCGATCTCCTGACCTCGTGATCCGCCCGTCTGGGCCTCCCAAAGTGCTGGGATTACAGGCTTGAGCCACCGCGCCCGGCCTTGCTTCTAACCTCCGAGCTATTCTTGTTCATTAGTTTATAGTGTAGCTTTGAAACAAGAATGGTAAGAGTCTTTTCTCAGAACAAACTTTTTCATGCCTGTGGACTGGATTTCCTCAAGCCCCATGATTACAAGTTATGGTATTTTACTAAGGAATTCAAGATGTAGCTATTTTCATTAAACCAATATTAATATTTTATTTATTAAACATTACATAAGCAAAGGTTATTCTATTAGGGGCTGAGTTTATAGTTTTGTACGTTCTATGCCAAATTTTGATACTTTATAGTATTTGGTTGGGATAAGTATGAAATTGCTTAATAAATGCAAACAAAAAATGTATGCTTGTAATTCTTAAGACATTTCTAATATTACTTTACCAATAATTGTAAAGCTGTCTAATTTATTAAAGATTTTACTTAAGTCACGTAAACTTGAAAAAGCGTTTGACCAGTCTTTTCTTTTTTCTGTTTAAGTATTTGATTTAAGTGCTTTTATTTTTCTTTAAGCCAGTTAATTAGAGCTCTTTTTATTTTTTCAGTAGTGAGATACTGTGTACACAACACATAAATACACAGCTGTATTAGGTATGCCAATAGAAATACATTTTATAGATTCATAAGACCTCTTTTTTTTCTATCTTAGACTTGCAAACTCTTGATAAGCTGGTTTCTTACCCTAGAAATTGTCAGCCAAATAGCCTTAAATCTGCACATTGAAGGAAACCACTCTGAGGTGAAAAATCAAATAGCAAGATTTACATCTCAAGGTACACAGATAAAAAGTCTGGTGGTGCTAGAGATAGATTAAAGATGGATGGTTGATCAAACGTAATACAGAAATCTCTCATGGGATTTTATAAGATATCTGCACTGAATTCTGTTTTGTTTAAAAGGGAGAATTATTATAAGGCTAAACCATGTGATGCTTTTACAGAGTACTTAAAACATTTTTACCAATCAAAACATTTCTAAATATGTAAACTGAAATTTTTCTTAAAAACCCCAGAGTAGCTTCTGTTGCAATAGCTATTAATGAAGAAAATTGAATTCAGTAAACTGAGAAGAAAAACATTTTTGCTCCAAAACACAAGGTCTAGGAGAGAAATAAACAAAAACGAGACATGAAGGCCTTTTAAATATAAACACACACATACATGCACACATACACATCTTAGATGTTAGCTTTTAATTAAGCTGACTTTTAACCATTGAGCTCCTGAAAAAATATTTTTCCTTCCCGGAGGTTGCTCAGCATAAATGGACCCAATACCTCCCATTTTCAAGTTTGCATGGTATCAAAAGGGACAAGACAGATAACACAAACAAGTGGCGATAGATTTCAGACAAACACAAGGGGGAGTGCACTCAGGCAGAACAGACTCAAAACCAACTCAAAACCTGATCTTAACTAAAACACAAAGTAGGTGTCTGAGCCAGCCCTATTGCTCCCCTCGCAGTACCACAGAAGTGCCTTAATGGGCCCAGAAAGGAAAACAATAGGCTCCCAGCATACGATTCGGTTAACTCACAATTCAAGTGCACCTGCTCCTGATCTCCGTTCTTCCCAGTAGTGAAAGGGACATGTAATTTTGCACACAGGACAGCACTTGGAAGGGTCCCTGGGAAAATCTCACCCAGCAGCTGCTGGATTGTCCTGAAGATTGTCTAGTTGCAAGCCTCTGGCCGCTGAATGCAGCACCATCCTATTCTCTCCTGGCTGGCTCGCCAACTTTTGTTCCCCAACCAAACTGAAGCTCAGGCTGTTTCTCGTGGCCCAATAACAAGATGCAGATGAACTGGAGAGGAAGAGAGTTTTTATTTCTGTAACCAGTTACAAGGAGAAAGCCTGGAAATTATCGCCAGACCAACTCAAAATTACAACGTTTTCCAGAACTTATATACGTTCTAAACTATACGCCTGCGTTTAAGTGTGTCTTCATCTAAAGACGTAAGTGATTAACTTCCTTTAATCTGTAACTAAGGTCAGAGTCCTGAAGACCTTCCTCTGGAGCCTCAGTAAATTTACTTAATCTAAATGGTTCTAGGTGCTGCGGTGATTACCCTTATCTTGTCTCCTGATAAATCATGGAGTTTTGGGGAGTTCCTTCAGACCCCCAGTAAACTTGTTTGTAGAGGCCTGGGGAGTCTCTTCAAACCCCCAATAAAACTTGTTTAATCCTAAACAGGTCTTGTTAAAAATCCCTTCATTATTTTGTCATGCTTTAAGGCCCAGGAAATGCCTAGGCAAAACTCTTGGTGCCCTTTTGTTAGATTCTAGCTTTTGTATAAGGCCATTAGCTCTTACAGCTTTTAGAATTTGACTTAACCACTCAGTCAGCACTCGAACAGTTGCTTTGAAGACCTGTGCTAATGAGATCTGGCCTGCCACAGGATCACTCCTGGTACCAATTTAGGACCTAACCATGGGCCATAAACTGGATTCATAAACTGCAGAGCAATTTGAATGAGGAAAGATTTTTATAAAAAGTTGTTAACAACAATAGGGGATCATAGTAATGGTATATTAGCAACCAACGGGAAAGAAGACTCTGAAGAATTGAGGGATATCAGTTATAAAGAGAATCACTATCCTTAGGGATAAAGCAGAGCACAAATTTAAGAAGGAAATCTGAAAGAGTACTCCTTATCTCCAGAACATCTGAGAATGGGCACTGCTATAATCTACTAAGTAGTGGAGCCATTTTTTTTACTTATCACACTGGTAGACATCTCTAGAACTTCATTCCTTTGGTGGCTCAGGAAGGCCAACCACATAAAAATTCTGTGCTGTTTAAGTGGCTAGGAATCTGTCCTCTGGAGTGCAAAACAAAGCCATCAGTTGGGAGATGCTGTATCTGGAATCCAAAAGAAGCCATTGGGGTGCTGGGAGTAGCTGTTAGTGGAAAAATTTACATACCTACATGAGGCTTACTGGGAATCACCTATCACAAGTGGTACACTTGGAAGATCCTCTCTGGGAATTTGAGGGTTTGAGGGTTTGAGGGAATGTCACCCTTGGAAATGTTCCATGTACTAAGGGCTGCTGCTTGCTGCAGGAGCCTTTCAAGAGGAAATACTAAGAAGTTTTCAGGCCAGGCACAGTGGCTCGTGCCTGTGCTATTCTCCTGATAGTGAATAAGTCTTACAAGATCTAATAGATTTATGAGGGGTTTTGGCTTTTGCTTCCTCCTCATTTTCTCTTGCCATCGCCATGTAAGAAGTGCCTTTCACCTCCCACCATGATTCTGAGGCCTCCCCCGCCATGTAGAACTGTAACTTCAATTAAACTTCTTTTTCTTCTGAGTGTCAGCTATGTCTTTATCAGCAGCATGAAAATGGACTAATACAGTAAATTGGTACCAGTAGAGTACAGCGCTGCTGAAAAGATACCCAAAAATGTGGAAGTGACTTTGGAACTGGGTAACAGGCAGATGTTGGAACAGTTTGAAGGGTTCAGAAGAAGGCAGGAAAATGGGGGAAAGTTTGGAGAGTTGTGGAATGGCTTCACTCAAAATGCTGATAGCCATATGGACAATAAAACCCAGGCTGAGGCGGTCTCAGATGGAAGTGAGGAACTTGTTGGGAACTGGACCAAAGGTGACTCTAGTTATGTTTTAGCAAAGAGACTGGTGGCATTTTGCCCTTGCCCTAGAGATCTGTAGAACTTTGAACTTGAGATAGATGATTTAGGGTATCTGGCAAAATAAATTTCTAAGCAGCAAAGCATTCAAGAGGTGACTTGGGTACTGTTAAAGACATCCAGTTTTAAAAGGGAAGCAGAGCATAAAAGTTCAGAAAATTCACAGTCTGACTGTGATAGAAAAGAAAAACCCATTTTCTGGGGAGAAATTAAAGCTGGCTGCAGAAATTTGCATAAGTAGCAAGGAACCTAATGTTAATCTCCAAGACCATGGAGAAAATGTCTCTAGGCCATGTCAGAGACCTCCATGGCCCAGGAGGCCCATCGCAGGCCTGTAGGCCCAAGAGGAAAAAGTGGTTTAGTGGGCTGGGCCCAGAGTTCCCATGCTGTTTGCAGCCTAGGGACTTGGTGCCCTATGTCCCAGCTGCTGCAGCCATGGCTGAAAGGGGCCAATGTACAGCTGAAGCTGTGACTTCAGAGAGTGGAAGCCCCAAGTCTTGGCAGCTTTCATGTGATGTTGAGACTGCGGGTACATAGAAGTCAAGAACTTGGGTTTGGAAACCTCCACCTAGATTTCAGAAAATGGATAGAAATGCCTGGATGCCCAGGCAAAAGTTTGCTGCAGGAGTGGGGGCCTCATGAAGAATCTCTGCTAGGGCAGTGCGGAAGGGAAATGTGGGGTGGAGCCCCCATGCAGATTCCCTAGTAGGGTGCTGCCTAGTAGAGCTGTGAGAAGAGGGCCACTATCCTCCAGTCCCCAGAATAGTAGATCCACCAAAAGCTTGAACCATGCACCTGGAAAAGCTGCAGACACTCATTGTCAGCCCATGAAAGCAGCCAGCGGGGAGGCCGTATCCTGGAAAGCCACAGGGGCAGAGCTGCCCAAGACCATGGAAACTTACATGTTGCATCAGTAAAACCTGGATGTGAGAGCTGGAGTTAAGGGAGATCATTTTGGAGCTTTAAAGCATGACTACTCCTCTGGATTTCGGACCTGCACAGTCCCTGTAACCCCTTTGTTTTGGCCAGTTTCTCCCATTTGGAACAGCTGTACCCAATACCTCTACACTCATTGTGTCTAGGAAGTAACTAGCTTGCTTTTGATTTTACAGGCAGAAGCGACTTGCTTTGTCTCAGATGAGACTTTGGATTGTGGACTTTGGGGTTAATGCTGAAATGAGTTAAGATTTTGTGGGACTATTGGGAAGACATGGTTGGTTTTGAAACATGAGGACGTGAGACTCCGAGGGGCCGGGGCGTAATGATATGGTTTGGCTGTGTTCTGACCCAATCTCAACTTTAGTTGTATCTCCCAGAATTCTCACATGTTATGGGAGGGACCCAGGGGAAGGTAATTCAATCATGGGGGGCTGGTCTTTCCCCTGCCATTATCGTGATAGTGAATAAGTCTCAGGAGATATGATGGGTTGATCAGGAGTTTCTGCTTTTGCTTTCTCCTCATTTTCTCTTGCCACTGCCGTGTAAGAAGTGCCTTTCACCTCCCACCATGATACTGAGGCCTCCCCAGCCATGTAGAACTTTAGTCCAATTTAATCTCTTTTTCTTCCCAGTCTCGGCTATGTCTTTATCAGCAGCGTGAAAACAGACTAATACAGCCTTCTAATCTCTCTCAAGTCCAATTATATACAAGAAGTAAAAAACAAAAAAACCAAAACCACACATTTAGAAATTTAGGTTTCTCTATGATGAATAAAAGACTTATTCAAATTCAAAGTTTATGTAACATTTTACCAAGAGGCTAAACTTTTGTTTTCCTGTAGAGATCCTTGTTTTAATCTAATGGATCTGAATATAGAAAATTAGGTATCTCTTATCCATTAATTTTCAAAATTTAACTGCTGTGCTAAAGAGAATTGAAGGATGTTACATTGGAAATAGGGAATGAAACTAAATTTTATTGAACCCCTGCTATTTTCACAGGTTTGGTTCTATGTAATTGGTTTGTTTTCATGTTATTATATTTTAATTTTCACAGTGGCTGTCTTATTTTACCAAAAAATCACATATAAATACATAAATAATCTGTACTGTTAGATATTTTCTAGATGAATACCTGTGACTCAGAGAGATTCTATCGATTTCTCCAGTCAAAAAATAAATTGGGGGATCTCAGATTCAAATCCAGTCCTGTCTGCCATCTAATCCTGGGGGAACTCTATGGAGAAATGAAATTAAATCCATTTCCTCTATCCCTCTTCATTGAAAAAATCAACCTTTTTCTTGCTGAATTATTCTATACTGTCAATATCAAGAATGTTTAGCCAAGGAGTCTTTATCATCTGTTATATATCTGGTCTATGATTTTGTGGAAGAAGCACCCAGATTTGCCAAGTAGGGTATGTTGAATGTGAGTCAATTATACTCTTCAGCAAATATTATTTATGGAGTTTCCCTTTGCCCTGCAAATTGAGTCATATACCATGCACACTAAAGTGCTTGCCCTGGAGGAACTCAAGTAGGGCAACTTTAATAGTCTACTTTGTTTTTTAAAGTGTCGGCATTCAGCTTATTGGAAGGTACATAATAGAACAATGTTTCCCCATTTTCAGTAAATGATGCTACATTTCTTGTTGTTTTCCAATTTTCTGGCTCTCTGTAGTGCTCCATGACTTTCCAGCTACAATTGTGACTGTTCTGGGAAGTTCATTAGTCAATTCCCTCAACACCGAAGGATCCATTTTCTTTGGTCCTGCTGGTTTATGCATGTTCACATTTTTTTTAAAGTTTTCCCTGATGAGTTCTCGTCAGTAGTTATTTTTTCATTTCTTTCCAATTCTGTAAACTTCATTTTCTTTGCCAGCCTTGCTTTCGTAGATTCTTATACTGTCTCCAGTTTTTATTTTCTTATTTCCTGTGAAACATGGACTTTAAAAAATTAGATAATTTTCTCATCTCTTAAGAAAAACTGCTCATTTTTGTATTTCATTTTTTGCCACTGGAATCTATGATTTCTAGGATTACTTTGAATTCTATTATTATAAGTGCTCCCTTGCCATTATCATAGATTCTACCCTACTTAATCTTTGTATCTTTATACTTTTTTACTAGTTGAGCGCATTGGAGTTTACCCTTTGCTCATTAGCACATGCATAATCCAATTCACAACTTTTTATTTTATATCATTTTACTTATTTATTTATTTGTTTATTTATTTTTTTGAGATGGAGTCTTACACTGTCATCTGGGCTAGAGTGCAATGGTGCAATCTCAGCTCACTTCAACCTCTGCCTCCTGGGTTCATGTGATTCTCCTGCCTCAGCCTCCCGAGTAGCTGGGATTACAGGTACACACCACCACACCCAGCTACTTTTTGTATTTTTAGTAGAGATAGGGTTTCACTATGTTAGCCAGACTGGTCTCGAACTCCTGACCTCATGATCCACCTGCCTTGGCCTCCCAAAGTGCTGGGATTAGAGGTATGAGCCACCTCACTCGACTACAACTTCTATATTTAAGTTAAATGCTAAATTGCTTGATAGACTATCATCCATAGATAGAAAAAAAGATCTATGTGGTATACAGGGTATGTGTGCATGTGTGTAATTAACATGGAGGGATATAAATTATGAAGACTTTATATTACCTACCACATGTCCAAGAATGAGATACCAAAGCTTACAGTTCATGAATAATAGCCCTAGATATTAAGTACAATATATTTTGGCTTTTCTACCAGGACTCTTTCACATACACTCTGCTTTGCAAATGGAGAAGAGATACTGGTAGTGAGAGAACTAACTGAATCAAAAATATGCATGGCTTCTGTGGAGGTGTATTTCTGACTTCATATATTAACAGTTATCCTTGCATTTTAAAAATTATTTTTTGAGAACCAACCAAAGCTAATTCTGACTGTGATTCACACAAGCATTGGACATCCCTTTTTAGGTTCCAGAGAAGTTTATAGCTGTCTTTATAACATTGAATTTCTTCCCACAGTCCTACTTAGCTCTCATTTAATCTGTAACTGGTTTGTTCTTTCACTTAAATTGCTGTAATATTTGCATTTGAAAATCAAGAACAGTATTATTTCCAGGTTTCTTTTTATGTGCTTTGTCAATCTTAATGGGTTAAAGTCTTTGCTAGGACACCGAATACATGGCAGAATGAGAGCTTACAATGGAATAAGCCACACACATATTTTACAGTATATACTCAAATAGGATATCATGGTAAACAACCTGTAGACAGAGAGTATTATTGGTACCTAATGACTGAGAGTTTACAGTACAGTCTACTGGGCTAACTGTAATTGGCTAAGAGTACAATCAAAGTACAGGGAAATTATATACTGGTACTGTACCATCCTTTAGTGGCATGTGTACGTATATATGCATTTAATCATACCAGTTTTCTCTCTCTCTTTATATCTCTGTATATACATGTATAACATTGATAAACGTACTTTAACATTATTTTGGAACTACTTTAGAGACAAATAGGTTTATATGCATATAAAAATATGAAGAATTATTCAATGTAGTATGCATATCTTTGTTCAGAAATTCAACTAACATTTATTGGGTGCCTAACCTGTATCATTTGAATCACATATATTAATTTTCTTAATTATGATTACATAGAAAATGTGGTCATATCAGCAGGAAACATAGTAAGACAAAATGGAACAAAACAGAGAATACAAGCATTGCCCCTGTGTGAGTTTTCAAAGAAGAAGAAAAGGCTTTTGGAATATTGATACCGTTATTAGCAGAAAGGTAAAGGAAGCATTTACCACTACTTAGAAAAAAAATAGATACACAGTTTGAGAAAAAGAGACTGAAACTCAGAAATCTGAGTTTTGAAGTAAGAGAGAGACAGAATATTGAGAAGAAAATGAACAGATATAAGATAATGTTCAAGAGTTAAAGGACAATTGAGGTCCCCAGACAGTATTGAAAAAGGCCACCTCTAGATGTATCATTTTGAAAACCAAAATGTCTAGAACTTAAACCAGCAAGCAAGCAAATGACAAAGCTCCCAACAATCAGTCAAACAAAACAAATGAAATGACTCAACTGAAATACAATCTATAAAAGAAAAAGAATCTGGCCAGTATAAACACATTACCAGCAATATCAGATGCTAGAAGTCAATGGATTAATCCCCTCAGAGTACTATAGAAAACCATTATTCAACATTCAATATTATACCCACCCAAAATTTTCACTCACATATGAGGGTATAATTAATATATTTTAAGATGTGCAACATCTGGATATCCCATACAGGTTTTTAAAGAAATCATTTCTGCTTAGGATTCTCCAGGACAGAATTTACTAAATATCAATCACATTCTCAATTTAAAGTTCATCCTAATCAGGTATATTGTTATTTCATGTATTTTATTGTTGATTTTTATTATACTTTAACCCTAAGCTCATTTCTCTGTACATTGAATATTTAAATACAGTCAGTCTTATGTTTCAGTTGTATTCCTTTTCTTGGAATGCTTGTGTTATTTTGTACGTGTGTGTGTGTGTATAAAACATGATTAATGATGAATTATCTGTGCCATTATTTAGTGAAGCGACTTTCCCATTTATATAGGTGATATAATGCTGTTTATTTTAGTCTTCTCCTTAATCTTTTGATGCAAAAGATTGGATATTTTCTATGATGATAAATGGAGACATGGATTTTTAAAATAATTTTATTTTGATTTAATATATGCCATAAGACATAGGTATAAAACTAGAAAAAAAAAATAATTTTTTGACTGAGGCAGCATTGTGAATCTGTAAGGGGAAGAATAGCCTTTTCAATAACTAATGCTTTATTAATTGGTTATTTATATGTATACAAATAACCTCTACACTGTACTCAAAAATAAATTTAGTATAGATAGTAGACTAAATGTGAATGGTAACACAATAAAACTTTTAGGAGAAACAGTGGGTAATACCTTAAGGAGATTTGGGAAGGCAAAGATTATTTAAACAAAATACAAATAACACCAATAATTAAAAATGATTAACTTAAACTTAGTTAAAATTCAGAAATCCTATTAAAGACACCATTAACCAGGTAAAAAAGGCAAAATATGGACTTGAAAATAATTGTCATGGATGAAATTGGATCTTCCCAAAATTCATGAATTGAAGTCTTAACCTCTGTATGACTGCATTTGGAAACAGCGTCTTTAAAGAGAAAATTAAGATTAAATGAGGTCTTCAGGGTTAAGCCCCAATGTGATAGAACTGATATCCATATAGAGAGAAGAACACTAAGAGCGCACTTGCACAGATAAAATACTGTATGAACACCTAGTGAGAAGGTGACATCCGTAGGCCAGGAAGAAAGGAACAAGGCTGCTGTGCACCTTGACCTTAGACTTCAAGCCTCCAGCACCATGAGAAAATAAATTTCTGTTGTTTAAGCCACCAAGTCTGTGGTTTTCTGTTACGGCAGTGCAAGAAGAACAATACAATATTTAGACTATAATTATCTGACAAAAGACCTATATTCAGAATATAAAAGTCCTCTTATAAGTCAAAAAGTATACAAAGTCAGCAACCTCATTTAAAATAAGCAAAAAACAGTATACAAATAATCAATAGACACTTAAAATATCTACCTATAAGGAAAATTCAAATTAAAATACAAATGTAATACTTTATATCTACTAGAATGGCTAAAATTAAAAAGTGTGTCAATACTAGGTATAGCTGAAACTGGAACAACTGGAACTTTCGTATATAGCTGGTGGGATTATTTGCATAAAAGTTTGATAATATCTCTTACAGTAAGCTAAAGATATAAGTAATTTATAATCTACCAATCATACTCCCAAGAATATCCCTACATCTGTGAAAGGACATGTACAAGAATGTTCCTAACAGCATTATTTATAATAGGGAAACACTACAAAGAACCTAAAAGTTCATCAGAGTGAGTGGATACATTCTGCAATTTAAAAACAATCAAATAGGCCAAGTACAGTAGCTTAGGCCTGTAATCGCAGAGCTTTGGGAGATTGAAGTAGGAGGATTGTTTCATCCCAGGAGCTCAAGCCTGTATGCCACTGCACTCCAGCCTGAGCAACCGAAAGAGACCCTGACTCTAAAAAATAAACAAAGAAAACAAACTAATAAATAAATGAAAACAATGGAATAATACAGATAAAAAGAACAAACTATAGTTATATGTAGCAACATAAGATACATGTTATGGCTATAATAATGAGTGATTATTTATATGATGATTATGCTAGATGCATAATAAACATAGTGCAAGATTTCATTCTTTGAAATTCAAGACAGGCAAAGCTAGTCTAAGGTGATAAAAGAGGATACTGAGGGATATTATTGATTGAGAAGGGCTGTGAGGGGTATTGCGTATGCTTTAAACTTTGACATGGGTGGTGACTACTCATAAGTATTATATAAATGTGTAAAAAATATGTGCATGTGTGTAAGACTGGTTAATTTTATTGACTTCTGTACAGTATTTTATAGTTTGCACACACACACAGACACACACACACGTACACACGCACACATAATTACTCTATTTAAATATCCCTGAGCATCTAGATTGTTGCTCTTGTATTTTTATTTGTATGTGCTATTTTTGTATTTTCTTTTGGGTGTTTTGACTGAAGTGTCATGTACTCCAAAAATGTATACAAAGAAAGCACAAAAGTTTAGGAAAAAAACATATGATATAATAGAGAGAAAATAAAGTAAAATCAACACAAAAGGAAATACAATCTTAATATACTCTTTGTACAGTAAACTGTATCTTCACATTCACAGTAATATAAAGCATTTGTTAATTTTCAACATTAAAATTAGCCTATGAATAAAATATAGAAGGCTTAAATTAATTACAGAATAGAATATGCATGGTATGTATCAATGTGAAGATAAAATTAAAAAACCAATGTGTGGGCAGTAGATAGGCTAGAAAGAGAGGAAGAAGAAAGTGTCTTCAGTCTAATAGGGACACTTCAAGAGAAATTGTCTATATTTCATGGAACTGTAAATAAGATTTTTTATATACTACATAAAGTTACAGAAGCACATGTTATAATCATTCAATGTTGTAAGAAACCAATTGAGGAGAAGAAGTTGGTAATCGTGTGACTGAGCAAAATTCCCATTTGCTATAGCAGAAGTGAATTGCATAATATCTAAAATTAATTAATGATATTAGTAAAATATAATTTAGAGGTATGGAGGAATTTGCCAGAAGAATTTAGAACAGAGAAAATTAAAAGAGTTAAAATTTAATTCCTCTTTGGAGAGGACTGCGAATGTAGTTCTAAAAAAGTTTGTTTTCATTGTGAACTCTTCTGTATTATTTAATATTTTTAATAATGCACATGTTTTATTTTTGTTATTAAACAGCTATTTATGTAGTTGCTTGCCAACCATTTTTGCACATAAATAGCATAACTGGTAAAACATAGTTGGTAGGCAGTTTAATAATAACTATTCCAGTTAGAACACGGATACTGTTTGGCCCAGCAATTCCTCTAATGGAAATTCATCACACAGATATTTTCTGTATGGAAGTACAAAGATATAAGTAGGAATATTCCCTACAGTGTTGTTGTAAAGGACATAAATATCCTTCAGTAGAAACTGGTTAAGTCTCTTTGGTACAGCCATTCATTGGTGTATTAGTCCATTCTCATGCTGCTCTAAGGACATATCTGAGACTGGGTAATTTATAAAATAAATAAGTTTAATCAACTCACAGCTCTTCAGGGATTAGGGAGGCCTCAGGAAACTTATAATTATGGTGGAAGGGTAGGTGAACTTGTCCTTCACAAGGTGCCAGGAGAGAGAAGAATGAGAGCTGAGTGAAGGGGGAAGCCCCTCATAAAACCATCAGATCTTGTGAGAACTTACTGTCATAAGAACAGCATGGTGGAAACCACCCACATGATCCAATTATCTCCACCTGTTCCCTCCCATGACCCATGGGGATTACAGGAACTACAATTCAAAATGAGATTTGGGTGGGGACACAGGCAAACCATATCAATTTGTCTATTTGGTTTTATTCTAATCTCTTTGCACTGTGTGGAGTATCTAAAGATATATTGTTTAATACATTAAGTAAGAATGATTCAGAACATTATCATGTTATATTATTATTATACTTCAATCTAATGTACACAAAATAGGTTTATTATGAATATATATGTATGTGTATATAAATGTATATGTATATTTATACACAACACATACATGCCAAAACATTTTTTGGAAAAATTGTAAAGTAATTGTTAACTGTATTTCAGGGAATGACACTGTGTCAGGGATGGCAAGATAGAGAAATTTTTAGTTGGAGAGATTTATTGCCTTCTATACTACTCAAATTATAATCCTGAATATGAGTTCTGTTTCTAATTAAACAATACTTTTTAAAAAATTTAAAAATAAGCTGCTTACCTTTGTATCTTTTGACTTATGTAACTGAGTTTCTTTTATGAGGTAGGTGCTTTATATTGGCCAATTATATAAATTCCAGATGACTCATGCTAGCAGAGAGAAAGACTCACCTCTATTGCATGACGCAAATGGAGTCTCTTATATCTAGGCTGAAGAACTCAGCAGAGACTTGATGTCTAAAACATCCTTTCACCCAACTAGTAGTTAACCAACATTAAGTGCCCTAAGAACTAATTGAAAGGATGGCCAAGGTCCTTGTTAGAGATCATGTGTCTGTGATTTTCATTGTAATTACACTTAATGAGGCTATTAGCTCCCTATGTCCACAGTGTCATATGATTGACCAAGGCTGGTATTGTTCTGCTCAATTTGAATCAAGATTACTGTTATCTAGGCAGAAATTTTATTAAGGTTAGAAACATAATACAAAAGGACATAGAGGTAGAACAGAGGTATGGTTTTTTTTTTTCTCCACAACTTTTTTGTGGAGCCAAATACCCATCTGTGGCCATTTCTCTATATTCCTCATAAAATGGGACCAGTTCATCACTCTGCTCTATGAAAACCCTGGGTTGCAATATAACTCCTGAGCCTATCTCAGAAACAAAAATGACATCCTAGACTGAGCTGTAGTTGGTAAGATAGTGGCTAAGAGCATAAGCTTTGTTCACAGTTTGACGACCTGGTTTTGAATCTTAGCTCCAAAAGTTACCAGCCGAGAAACTTCGAGCAAAGTATTTAACCTCTCAGAGCCTTCATTTACCCATTTTGGAATGTTGATAATAATGCCTAGCCAACAATTATAGATTTTAGAAAGATGCCTGTAAAGAGCTTTAAAATAGTAGTATATAAAAAATAAAACGTGACATAAAAAGAAAGCACCTTTCCTCAGGTATGAAAATGCTTATTAGTGTCATCTCTTGGCCAAGTGATATTTTCAGCCTTAAAAACAAAACAAAACAAAACAGTGGGCCTGGCAGGATAATTTTTTTTAGAAGAATCACCATGTATTTTAGATGACGGTTAACTGTCGTATAGTAAACTAAGAGTCTAGAGTCTAGAAAAGATATTGAAGATCTTAAACGAACTTGTTAGGTGTGGTATACCATGTGCTCTTCCTTGTGCCAGGGAAATACATGTATTACCCTGAAGAATCCACAAATGAGAGGATGTGCATAAACTGTCAAGCAATACAAAAAGAAAAACTTTAATGGCCAAATTTTGGGGGCAAGCTTGCCTCCAAAGCATCAACTATGTGATCTCATACCTTTGTCCCAAATAGAAGATAAAAACCTTCTATTTTGATTGTTAGATTCTTTGATTGATACACTCGTTAGTTCAACAACCATTTACTGAGCACTTACTCTATGCCAAATCTTCAATAGTAAAAAAAATACAAAAAAAAAATAGGTGATCCTTACTATCATGCAGCTTTTAGTCTACAGGGAAAGAGAGACAATGAACATGTAAACACACACATAAATCTACAAGGGCTAATTTTAATACACAGTGGGAACTAAAAAAATCAGGGCACAATGGCAGAGAGAATGACAGCTGTGGTGGGGTACATTGTTATTTATATTAAGATCCTAAAGAGAATTCAACTTTTGATATTTATATCCCGTACGAATTAGGACTGCTTTGAATTTTAAAATCTACTCAAGCCATGTAGTTTTGTAATCATTCATCTTTACAAAAAGAAATGAGTAATTTCCAAGACAACTTTTCAATTCATAGTTTTTTATAATCACTAAATTTAAAATTCAGTGCACTAAGAACCCTCAGCCCTCTTTCACTGTGAACAATTGAAGTTCCATCTGTCACCTTAGAGTGTCATTGATTTAATTTTAAATTCTAACATGATGGCTGTATGCCAAAATCTTCCTTCAGCTGCCTAATAACACTTAAAAGCATTTAAAAATGCTAAAAGTAATTATTATAAACTACTAATTTATTAATGTTTTTCCAAGAATTGTTGTTCCTTGATCCTTTACTGGCAACCAAGCAAGGAAACAACCAAACAATAACAGCAAAATTATATAGGTCCAATGAACTGACACTGACAAGTCTAACTGCTGATCAGAACCCCTACTACTGTGTAAGATGGCAACTTGCAGCTATTTTATAGAATCCTTCAGCCTCCATTACTTGCTGGTAAATCAAGCTTTAAATTACTGGTTTTCTCTGCCAAGGTCTGTAGTATCACTACCACCACCCATTAAAAAAGACTTGTTTAGGCAGCGCACAGTGGCTCACACCTGTAATCCCAGCACTTTGGGAAGACAAGGTGGGCGGATCATGAGGTCAGGAGATTGAGACCATCCTGGCTAACACAGTGAAACTCCATCTTTACTAAAAATTCAAAAAATTAGCCAGGCACGGTGGCATGCACCTATAGTCCCAGCTACTCAGGAGGCTGAGGCAGGAGAATTCACTTGAACCCAGGAGGCGGAGATTGCAGTGAGCTGAGATCGTGCCACTGCACTCCAGCCTGGGTGACAGAGCAAGACTTGTTTAAGAAGAGAATTATGAAGCCAAATGAATGGTAATGTGACTATTTGATTGAAACCTCAATCCTCTCCTACAAACAATCAGCTCTATTTGTGCTGGAAAGCTCAAAGTATCATCTGAATACATACTAAATAATCACTTTTCCCACCTCTTACTTTCTTCCTTTGTCATCTCTTGCTAATTTAAATAATTTAATGCTTTCTATTTTCTTGTTTTTGGCATTAAATCCTTTCTCCATAAAAAACCAGAGACAATATTAGGCAGAATTTGTTTCTCTGTTTTAATTACCCATCACCCCTACCTGAATAATGGCCACAGTCATGGTGGTTTTATTGTCTGTTTCTTTGTGGTTATCTGCCATCTATATGTGGACATAGTTTCACTGTACTTTTTCCTGATGGTTTCTGTCCATATCTGTCATTTTCATTCAGTTCAGAGTTGAAGCTTTGTAAGAGTAAATAATTTTGTTACCAGAAGAATCTTGAAGGCTTTTGAAACTTTTTTCTAAAGTAGTCATATCTATGTTAGTATGCAGTTCCTCTAACCTCCAAGGTTAAAGCTCATTTTCACAGGTACAGCTTTGAATGCTACGGAACCACACACTGAGCCTGAGAAGTAGCAATTGACTGATGATGCTATTGCTTTTAGCCTTGGTTGGTTTTCTATATGGAACTTTACTACCCTCATCAAGCGTATGAAAGGAAACCAAAATAAACTTAGCAGAGGAACAATAGGGTTTTTAATAAACTGTACAGCAACTGACACCTTCCATTGCTTTTATATTAATATTATACAAATGAATTTAACTTCCTAGAACCTCAAATTAGCAATATGCAGAGGATGAACAGGTATTTTCAATTTCTACCCTAAGCACCTAAGAAGTGCCTTTTTAAATCATTGTTAATATATATATTATGTTTAATCATCCAACTGTATCCCAAAAGACTAGTGACTAAGATAATAGAGAGGGCATCTGTTTGCATTATTTTATGATGATAGTTAATGTCTATAGTTCTTCCATTATGAATCATTTACTTAGGTAAGTATAAAAAATAAATTTGGGAACTTCTTTCTGTTTTTGTAAATTATAAAACTTCTTTCTGTTTTGTGTACTGTTTATTTACTTTAGTTGCTTATGTATTCTGTAAAATTATATACGTATGCACAAGAGAATTTCTGTTTGTCATATTTTATTATTTTTATTTTATATTTTGAATAAATAATTCATGTAAAAAATGAAAGCAGTATAAAAAGGTATACAATGATAACTCTTGATTCTAACCTTTGTCTTGTTCAATTGTACCCAATCCCTATATAAACCTATTTAGTTCATTTCTTATATGTTCTCTCATTGTTTCTTTATGCAAATTATAAGACATACAAATATGTATTCTCTCCCACCTGTATTACATACTCTCCTGAAAAGGTTTTATTTAGTTTGAGAATACATTCTAGAGATCATTTACTGTTAGGACAGAGATAATTTATTTTCTTAAGTGCTGCATTATATTTTGATGCGTAGTTGTACCCTAAATTTTAGTTTGATTTTAAACTCGAGTATATAAATATACTGCAGAGACAAAAATGCTGCAATGACTACCCTTATATTCTTACTTTGCGTGTGTTCATGAATATCTATAGAATAGTTTCCCAAGAGTGGAATTGCAGAATCAATAAATGATGTATTTGTAATTTCAAGAGGTGTTACTAAATTTTCCTTTATAGAAGCTGTTCATCTTCATGTTCTTGCCAACAATTTATGAAAATTTCTTTTCTTCAGTGTCCTATGAAAAGACTCTGAGGTCAGTCTTTTAGATTTTTGTATTTCTCTTAATTTAAGTGCATTTAAACCTCTTTTTATCTGCTTAAGAATTATTGGTCTTTTTCTTATTGATTTCTTGGAGCTCTACCTGTATAGGAAATATTAAGTTTTTTCCATGACACAAAACATTTTGAAAGATTTTTATTCTTATTTTGACTTTGAAATGATAGTCTTTATCATGAATAAGTTTTAATGTAATTATGGTTGGATCTTTTTATAATTTGATAATTTTTAGGTTCTTAGTCATAATTAGAAAGTTCTTCCTTATTACAGGTTGATAAATTTATTCACCTATATTTTCTTTGCACAGTTGTGTAGTTTTTTTTAACACATATATTTTAATTTGGAGATTATATGTCATGAGATACGGATCTAAATTCTCTAACCCATTTGACTCAAAATCATTTATGCACAAGTCCATCTTAACTACTAATTTGAGGTAATTGCCTTTATTACCTACAGAATTTGCGTAGGCATTTGGGTTATTCCCGGCTTTTCTTTTCTTTTCCTTTGGTCTCTATATGTATTAATGCATTTGTAATTATAGTGTTTAATTATTTTTTTTTCAGAGTTCTCTTGAATATTCTTTCTCATTTATTTTTTTCATGAGTACAGTAGAATTTGCATAACAATTTTAGAAGCCAAATTTTGTTTAAATGTAACTATTAAAACATTGCTACTTACATTGTGGATTTTAAAAATTCTTTTTGGGTCCGGCTGTTTTGCTGGATGCTCATCAACATCCCTAAATGTTGTGCCTAAGATATTAATAATTTATAGTGTATGTTCTTTTTAGTTTTGCAAATAATTTCATCTTGGTCCTTCTGATCTTGTGATTTGGCAGCTTAAAATGTTCAGCCATTCTCCATAGTCTTTAGAGTCCAAATTACCTAACTGTCATACAAAGTCAGGTTCTACTACCTCTTGACATACCCAACCCCTATTCTCTATCCTTGGGGATTTATTTGCTATTCTGAAACAGTATGCTATCTCTTATGGCCGTATGTTGCCTAGAAACACCTCATCCCATTACTCTTCAAGAGGCTTTGTAGCCCTTTGTGTAGAACTCAGCCTGCTCTTCTGGAAAGGCACCAGCTCTTCCGGAAAGATTTCCCTGGTTCTCACTGTCTGAGCCAGATACTCTTTATCTGTGCTTCCTGTACTTCGTGAGCACATCCCTCATATGATTCTTAACAAACTCTGATGCAGATGATTCTTTTAAAGCCTTACCATGTTTCTCCAATATGTGAATTTTCTCTTAGTACATGTACATCTTTGTGAGGCTAGCAGAGTAGATGTCAAAAAAATCTTTAAATACGGTTTAATTAAGTAGTTGATGTAGTATAATTCTTACAATAGGTAATGACTTATTTTAATTAGGAGCTCAGAAATCAAACTCATACCTAATATATTACTATGTTGACAGAGACTTGAGACACAACCCAAAATACTTGGCAGGGAACTTCATATCTTGTTATTATAATACAATAGATTCTTATGCAAATCCTCCACCAAGCCTGAGCATGGATGGCTACACGGAAGTGTATGCCAGTATGTGAACACTAAACCTAGGCTATCTATACACTTACATAGTGGGGGTTTTAAAGCCATTTTCAACATGTGTGGTTATAACTCATTCAATAAAACAGATTATAAAGGGTTAGCTATATATAATATGAGACCATAAGGCTGATAAAGCCTAAGTATATATGACCTAAGATTCCGTCTCCTTCTGAAAATATAAATTCCGCTTAGCAGGTCCACGTCCCTCTAGCAATAAATTCAGAAAGGCTAGGATTGTTTGTGTAATCTTATTGAGAAAAAGGCCTTTCTAAGTATGACACTGAAGTAATAAAGCATAAAGAAAATGTCTAATAGATCTGTCTACATGAAATAAAACTTCTGTATGTCAAAATAGTAAAATTTTGCTTTGTAATCTAGAGGAAAAATACTTATAAGGGCTGACAAAAGGTCACCATGCTTATATAAATTAATCATTTGAATATGAAAATTATTTTAAAAATCCATATTGATAACATAATGGACATAGGGCATTATCAGATAACTTATAAATGACAATGACTAAATTATGCAATTAATCAAAGAAAGTACAAAAAAGAAAATATCATGTACATTGTAGTAGGATTAAAAATGTGAACGTAATAGACAGAAAATACACTCTTTCTTTTTCATAAATGACTCATTTTTTTTTTTTTTTTTTACAGTCCTCCAATTCTTTGAGTGGTGGGATGATGTTAACTTTTTAGTTAATGGTATTGTCATGTTTCCTGACATAAAACATCTTAGGTCTTAGCAAAAGTGTGACTGCCCCCTTTTGTAGAATTCTTCCTCTGTAGCCCTTTCTCATACTAACTTCTATTCACCTCAGATGTTGGCTTGATCATCAGTTCTTTAGGAAAATGTTCTCAACCCTTAACTAGGTAAGGTCTCTCTGCTAAATGATCTTATATTGTCCGACAGTGTTTTTATAGAACACAGTAGAGTATAATTATTCGATTAATCACCTATCTCTTAAATTAGACTGTTTCCATCTACATGCTACAACTAGGTCTATTTTCCTTATCCATTGCCCCAGTACCCAGGATAGTGCTAGCACAAAGTTGACATCTATTAAACGTATTTTTAAAATGAACAGATAAACAGGAGCCCTTGAGTAATAGGAGTATAAGACAGTATAAAACTGTTGAAAGTAAAGTGAGTATATCCTTTGACTTGCTACTCATTCATGGAAATTTATTCTGTGCTTTGCAAGGATAAATGTTACATTCAATAAACTTTAAAATAGTGGAAACTCAGAAATAATCTAAATATCCAATAACAGAGAATTACCAAAATAAATTATTGCATTTTAATGTCATACTTTGAAGCCTTCTAAAATGATATAAAATTATGGTTTTAGATATGAAAAAATACTCACTATACCTTCCTAAATGGGAAAACTAGGTTTTGTACATGATACTTCCATTTTCATAAAAGAAGTGTACACACACAAATACATACAAATATTTTCAAAGACATTATGTATGAGTTATTTGTCTGGTTGATTTCTTTTGTGTATTTTTATGTTTATTTGCTGTCTTGATCACCTGTTCCTTTTTGAACAATATCTTAATTTTAAAAAAGGAAAAATTGAAGATAATACTAGCTGAGATCATAAGAAAATACTGTTTTTTTTTTAAATTGTACTACCCTTTAAAACATGGTGTATGAGTATTGTATGATAAAAATAGCCAGGCAAAATTTGGGAGTATAGGAAAAAAAAATTGCCATTGTGTTTCAGATTCAGTGTGCTTGGTATATCTGCCCAAAATCTTAGAAATATATCTGTTTATTTTTTCCTGAGGCAATAAATAAACGAGTAGAAAATAATCTAATAGATTTACAAGGTGGATTCATTTTCAAAAGCTTTCTCTAACACAAAGGTTACATTACATGATGCTTCAATACTAGATAAACCAGGCTTTTGTGTCAAAGCTAGATTATAGGATTTGGAGTTTAACTGTCTTTTCCCAGCAAGATAGTGGCCATCTGAGTCAGCTGGCAAAAACTGGGAGGATGAGTGATCAAGAAATTGTTGATTCTCATTAAAACAACACCTTACTTCTGGCAGGGCATTGTTGAAGCCAAGGCTAGGCTAGCCCTTCCTGAGTCTGTCACTCTTCCTGCTCAGGTGCTGTTCTTACTGCTCGGTACAATAGATGACTGCTGCTGTGATGTGCTTGCCAGGAACTATGGCCCTGAGGTGCAGCAGAGGAATGTGGTTGATTGCCTGCAGGTGTCTGACTGCAGGATCTCTTCACCATGCATTGAAAATCAAGGCACGTATCACAGTTGAGCAAACCAGCTGTAAACCAGTGGCACCTTGTCACCTCAGTCTATTTTTAGATTTACGATGGTAGGAAATAAAAGCAAAATAAAAATTTGCCTTTTTAAAATATGGGTAAGTCAAGAAAATGGGGTGGGGGGAAAGTGAAGCAAATATGTGTTTTGAGAAATGTTGGTGGGAATTCAGACATTGTGGGCTGAAAGTTACCTCTTTCAGTACTGTCTACAAAATGCTGCTGGGTTAATCACATAAGTGGCCTGGGTCTCATTCTTTTTAAGTGAATGATGACATAATCTCTAGTCTCTTTCATTTTATGAGTCTTATAACGTCTGGTTTAATTTGTAGAGATATTAATCAATCTTTAATGTAATGAATTCATGCCTAGCAAGTGTTATCTTCTCTTTAAGATAGCTCTTTAAGTGTTATCTTCTCTTTAAGATAGCTCCAATCTTAAAGGAAAAGCTCTTTAAGTGTTATCTTCTCTTTAAGATAGCTCCAATCTTAAAGGAAAAGAAAACAATCTCTCAAACTTTAATTTCAACATCATTTTATTGGTAATAATTAAAATTAGCAAGCATGGTTTGTTCATTTGATTAAGTTTTATTATATGGAGAATTTATTTTCAAATTCTTAACTCTGAAAAGAAAAAGTATAATTGATTGTGATGCTGGAGGTTGAATGAGAAGAATTGAAAGTTGAAGATCTGAGGTCACCTTTTTAATTTTAGATACAGGCTGAACATCCCTAATCTGAAAATTTGAAATCTGAAATTCTCCAAAATCCCCAGTTTTTTGAATGCCGACATGATGCCACAAGTGGAAAATTTCACACCTGTGAATTTTGTGATGGGGCACAGCGTCAAAATTTTGTTTCATGCACAAAATCATTTAAAATATTGTATACGATTACCTTCAGGTTATGTGTATAAAGTGTATATGAACAACATAAATGAATTTTGTCTTTAGATTTAGATCCTATTCTCAATATATCTCATTATGTATACGGAAATGTTCTAAAACCAAAAAAATATCTGAAACAGTTCTGGCCCCTAGCATTTTAGAAGAGGGATACCCAACCTATATATGATCCCATCATCATGTAAATCACCACAGTGAAATCTATCACTGAAATAATTGAAGTAAAATCAATTAATGCTAATATCCATTATACCATATGTAGAGGTGGGAGTGTAGAACAAAGAACACAACAATATAGACTGCCTTATACTCTGTGAGATCATGGAAAACAAGTGGCCTCAAAAACAAGGGGAAAGACATAAGTGCCAATAAGAGTATACTTGGTTCAGATGCCATCATGACTACAGCCAGAATTCTTCTGTTTCATTCATTTCTGACCCATTTGTCCTCCAACAGTCTTATAGCAAAGTATGATAACCTCTGCTTGGAGATACTGTCAAGTGAAAAATAAAACCATGTCCCTACCTAAGTTTAGGATTCCATCAAATTCCTGGCCGTGAAGCAGAATGATAATGATGGAAAGGATGCAAACATTTGAATTAAAAAGTCCTAAATTTTAAATAACAATTCTGGTGTTTGTCAGACAACTAATTTTAGGCAACTTTTTCCAATGAGCATCTATGAATTGGGGTAATTCCCATTACAAAGGATTACTGAGTAAACACATAATATATTATTGTAGGCAAAATATCTGGTATTTAGTATTTCCTTATTAATTTTAGCTCTTTCTTTCTTTATCAATCCCATCCTGTTGACAAATAGTTACGTAAATAGATAATAGATGACAGGGAGATAGAGAGATAAAGATATATAGATAGATATTCAGACAGACACATAGCTAGCTAGCTAGATAGATAGATAGATAGATGGATGGATGATAGAGAGAGATAGATAATCTTGCTCTGAAGGCTCGGCACAAGTCAAAGGAAGAATTAGTTATTTCTTGGGTCTATTTTTATTTTGTTAAAAATGTTTTTCTGATTTCAGCTATACAACCAAACACCTAATAAGATACAAATTATACAGACCACATTTTTTTCCCTCCATGGGTCCCCCAAGTAGTTTTCATTGAAATAAAAGTTGGGCTACAAATGATTATTGAAGAATTAGATAATAAATGCAGGCTTTAGGAATAATTAGGGGAGTTGAAATGTTATTTAAATTTAACCTGAAACTTACAAAGCAATCACAGAATAATATTAAAAGTTTCAGAGGCAGATAATAACCACATGGCTCTCTGACTGAGGGTGATTTCCAGAACTGGGAGCTGAAAAGCCAGATAATCAGTTGCTTTTCAGCAATGTCCGGTACTGACAGTCCTCATTCCCTTTCACATTAGTGGTGTTAAACCGTTTACAGGAAAGGCAGGCATCCATCATTCATGAGGGATCAGAGGATAATGTTGAGAAAGACTGTTACAAAGACCATGCAGTTTTAAAGAGGGCAGAAGCTGAACACTTTACCTGGAGAATATGAAAAGCCAAGATTTGCCAGCTAGTATATGTTCACTTTCAAAAACTTTCCGGGCTTTCATTACTTGAGGCTATTTTAAATGTTTGATATGTGAGCAGAAGTACAAGGAAGCAGAAACTTCTATTTCATGCAGAGAAGCTGGCGTTCTCAGGGATGAGTGCCCTTATTTAGAAATAGTGAGGCGAACTGCTTCCTTTGTGACACTGTGTTAGCCTTCCTGCCATTTCAGTTTAACATCTCACTAGGCCTGACTGCCTTGAAGCTAAAGCACTGGGAAGAAGCCATAACTTGTTTATAGTGGGAAGATGTGAATGTATATGAGTAAGCCATTTTGGACACTCCAGATAACTCAAACCTTTCTCCTGACAAGGGATTTCTGCTTTACTTTATCATTGCTCCTCTGCCTAACATTCCTGCCTAATAAAATTGATTTTGGTTTAGATCTCACAAACCTGGAAAGATTTCTAAGAGTGGGAATCGTGAATCATTATGGTTTTCTAACAAATGGCCTTGTAAAACCTTGAGGGCAGACCCAGAAAGATTTTGGTTCGTGGTCTATGGCAGCAGAAAGGATGCTTCTGTTTCTTACATTGTCTCTGTTTTACTAGTGTGAATTAATGATACGTTTGAGGTGAAATCTAATTTTTTAAAATTATACTTTAAGTTCTAGGGTACATGTGTACAACATGCAGGTTTGTTACATATGTATACATGTGCCATGTTGGTTTGCTGCACCCCTTAACTCATCATTTACATTAGGTATTTCTCCTAATACTATCCCTCTCCCATCTGCCCACGCCACAACAGGCCCTGGTGTGTGATGTTGCCCACCCTGTGTCCAAGTGTTCTCATTGTTCAGTTCCCATCTATAAGAACATGCGGTGTTTGGTTTTCTGTCCTCATGATAGTTTGCTCAGAATGATGGTTTCCAGCTACATCCATGTCCCTACAAAGACATAAACTTATCCTTTTTTATGGCTGCATAGTATTCCATGGTGTATATGTGCCACATTTTCTTAATCTAGTCTATCATTGTTGGACATTTGGGTTGGTTCCAAGTCTTTGCTATTATGAATAGTGCCACAATAAACATACATGTGCATGTGTCTTTAGAGTAGCATGATTTATAATCCTTTGGGTATATACCCAGTAATGGGATCACTGAATCAAATGGTATTTCTAGTTCTAGGTCCTTGAGGAATTGCCACCCTGTCTTCCACAATGGTTGAACTAGTTTACAATCCCACTAACAGTGTAAAAGTGTTCCTATTTCTCCACATCCTCTCCAGCGCCTGTTGTTTCCTGACTTTTTAATGATCACCATTCTAACTGGTGTGAGATGCTATCTCATTGTGGTTTTGATTTGTGCATCTAATTAGACTAAAGAGCTTCTACACAGCAAAAGAAACTACCATCAGAGTGAACAGGCAACCTACAGAATGGGAGAAAATTTTTGCAATCTACCCATCTGACAACAGGTTGATATCCAGAATCTACAAAAAGCTTAAACAAATTTACAAGAAAAAATCAAACAACCCAATCAAAAAGTGGGAAAAGGATATGAACAGACACTTTTCAAAAGGAAACATGTATGCAGCGAACAGACCCATGAAAAAATGCTCATCATCCCTGGTCATCAGAGAAATCTAAATTTTATATCAGTGTAAATATTATTTATTTTATGTCACAGTAGACAGTGTGGTCTCTTGCTTGCCTTGGTGTTAGCAAACCCGTGTTGCCAACTAAAAACAGTTAATCTCTGGCTTTTTGTTTCTTCAATATGAATTAAGGATAATAATTTCTGAATCATATGTTTAAGTGAGGATCAGATGAGACCTAGACAAGACCTACTTTTAGAAATATGATTCAAATGAAACCCTGGAAATCTGCATGTGCCGGATAAAACAACCTACTCCTAGCCTCTGAGTCATCTTGTCAAGAAGGAAAACAGGGCTTTGGAAATCTGTGTCATCCTACTAAGACCCTACTCTCTCTGACCACTTCCCAATACTTGTAAGTCTTCCATCATTATCTGTATCAAGATTATCCAAATTAATGTCTTTATGTCTTTTTTCCTCCCATTTCTATCAATCATAAAAACTTGAGCATCTAAGATTTATCTTCAGTCCTACATTCTAGTCAGTGGGACCACATCCATCCCCTTTTCTGTTATTTCTGCATCCCTTATTACAATTCATACTTTATTTTTCTCTAAAACAAATATTGCCAAATAATTTGATTTTTTTTTTTTTTTTTTTTTTTTTTGAGGCAGAGTCTGACTCTGTGCATAGGCTGGAGAGCAGTGGTGTGATCTCAGCTCACTGCTACCTCCAGCTCACTGCAACCTCCCCCTCCCAGGTTCAAGCAATTCTTCTGCCTCAGCCTCCCAAGTAGCTGGGACTACAGGTGTGAGCCACCACTCTCAGATAATTTTTGTATTTGGAGTAGAGACAGGGTTTCACCATGTTGGCCAGATTGGTCTTGAACTCTTGACCTCAAGTGATCCACCTGCCTCGACCTCGCAGAGTGCTGGGAATAAAGGCATGAGCCCCATGCCCAGCCATAATTTGATTTTTATTTGTTTTTTGTTTTCCCCACTAAAATGTTATCTACACGAGAAGAGAAAGTTTTGGCTGTCTTTTCCACTACAGCTTCTCAACCATATAGAACATTGCCTGGCATAAAGTAGATAATTAATATATATTTTTAAAATATGTGTATAAATCAGATTAATAAAACTGTAAATATTACTTATATATAGAGATAATATTTGTGAGCACTCAACATAAATAATTATAAAAATATATTAAAATATAATACATAATATGTAAAATAAATATGCCAAGATAAACTAATATTTTTTTTCTTTTTTTTTTAGCTTTTATTTTACGTTTGGGGGTACTTGTGATGGTTTTTTGCACAGGTAAACTTGTGTCAAAGGGGTTTGTTGTACAAATTATTTCATCAAACAAGTATTAACCTAGTACCCAATAGTTATCTTTTCTGCTTCTCTTCCTTCTCCCACCCTCAACTCTCAAGTAGATGCAGTACCTGTTTTTTACTTTTTCGTGTTCATGAGTTCTCATCATTTAGCTCCTATTATAAGTGAGAACATGTGGTATTTGTTTTTCTGTTTCTGCATTAATTTTCTGAGGCTAATAGCCTCCAGCTCCATTCATGTTCCAACAAAAGACATAATTTTATTTGTTATGACTGCATAGTATACCACAGTGTATATATACCACATTTTCTTTATCCAATCTGTCACTGATGAGCATTTATGTTGATTCCATGATGAGCATTTATGTTGATTCTTTGCTATTGTGAACAGCATGTTCATGTGTCTTTATGGTAGAATGATTTATATTCCTCTGGGTATATACCCAGTAATGGGATTGTTAGGTTGAATGGTAGATCTGCTTTTAGGTCTCTGAGGAATTATCACACTGTCTTCCTAATGGTTGAACTAATTTAGTCTCCCACCAACAGTGTATAAGTGTTGCCTTTACTCAGAAACCTCACCAGCATCTGTTATTTTTTGACTTTTTAATAATAGCCATTCTGACTGGTGTGAGATAGTATCTCATTGTGGTTTTGATTTGCATTTCTCTCACTAGAGAGAATCAGCGATGTTGAGTTTTTTTCATATGCTTATTGGCCACATGAATGTATTATTTTGAAAAGTGTCTCTTCATGTTCTTTGCCCACTTTTTAATGGGGCTGTTTTTCTCTTGTAAATTTATTTAAGTTTTCTTATAGATACTGGACAGTAGACCGTTGTCGGATAATATTATACGGTTTGTAAATATTTTCTCCTATTCTGTAGATTTTCTGTTTGTTGATAGTTTCTTCTGCTGTTCAGAAGCTCTTAAGCATAATTAGATCCCACTTGTCAATTTTTGCTTTTGTTGTGATTGCCTTTTGTTTTTTTGGTCATGAAATCTTTGCCTTTTCCTATGTCCAAGATGGTATTGCCTTGGTTGTCTTCCATTGTTTTTATAGTTTCAGGTTTTACATTTAAATCTTTAATTCATCTGGAGTTAATTTTTGTATATGCTGTAAAGAAAGGGTCCAGTTTCATTATTCTGCATATAGCTAGACAATTATTCCAGCAGCATTTATTGAACAGGGAGTCTTTTCCCCAATCCTTGTTTTTGCCAGCTTTGTCAAAGATCAGATGCTTGTAGGTGTTTGACTTTATTTCTGGGCTCTCTATTCTGTTTAATTGGTCTATATGCCTGTTTTTGCACCAGTACCATGCTGTTTTGGTTACTGGAGCCTTGTAGTATTGTTTGAAGTCGGATAATGTGATGCCTCTGGCTTGGTTCTTTTTGCTTAGGATTTACTTGGCTATTCAGACTCTTTTTTGGTTCCTTATGAATTTTTAAATAGTTTTAAAAATAATTTTAAAACTAATATTTATTTTTCAGTGAAGAATTGATCTATGCTATTGAATAATCATAATTTCTGAATGTTGGGAAGCTTGTTTTCCAGGTCCTATGAAGTATAAAATAAGTTCCTATATTCAATTACTTCAAATAACACCTTAATAAATGAGGCTTGCACACAGATAACTAAAATACAAAGTATGAAATGTAATCAACAGTGCTACACATAAAATTGCTTGACTCATAAGAGGAGACTATTAAGATAAATATGATTCGGTGGTCAAAAACACTCTAGAAATAGGCAGCAAACATTCTTTCTTTTAGTGCGTTATGAATGAATAATATTTTAATTTTACATTCTAAGTCTTACTGTCTTAGGTTGTATCAAACTAATAGAGTCCGGAAAATTATGCTCCTCGATGACTTAGTGCCTCTCAAATTTTAAGTTACATTTAGTCAACTGAAGATCCTGTTAAAATGCAGATTTTGCTTCAGTATATCTGCCGTGGGATCTGAAACTCTGGATTTCTAATGAATTATCAGGTGATGCTGGTAAAGCCGCCACACCATGAATTGAACTTTGAGCAGAAAAGACAGAGACAACATTAAGCAATGGTCATTATAGCAATGGACTTTACAAAACAGGCTATTGAAAAAGTTGATCAAACTTCATTTTGCGATTTAAAAATTGACCCTTAAGAACATGCTTGAGTGAATTTTCCCTAGCATTGCAATCACGCAGCAGTTTCATTGTGCTGCTCAGAACTCTCTGTGACATAGGATGAGAACAAAGTAAGATTATAAATTTTGCCTGCCATGGTGCTTCTTTATATATTCTTTATCTTGAAATAATACTTACTAGATACCCACAGGGTTCCCTTGCAGCACCAGGTATTATACAAAAGAGAATTTAATGGAACTACTTATCTCCCCTCGAAGCTCTGGCCAACTAGTTCCCACCCAAGATATGCCGGTGTAAAACCTAATAATATTTTATGACCCCGAGGTCATTTTCAACAACGTTGAGAGTTTATTAAAGATTCAGAAAGATTTTCAAAGATGAGTTCTTTGGGAAACCTCATTTTCAACCTGTTCTTTTACCAAATCCCAGCTAGTGAAGTCATTAAAGATTAAAGCATTCAAAATTTGAAAGAGAAGGTAAAATTGCTCTTCTCAATGTTAGAATAAATAAATGCAAATGTGAATAAAGAATGGTATTTTGTATATCATTTATAATAGATATTATGCACCCTGATCAGAAACAGTCAATGTAGCTATAGCTTAGGACATTAACTGCCATTTCCACAAATCTACATTTTTGACAGGAGTCTGAAGTATGTATTTGGTCATACTATAATATAAAATATGGTATAAAATTGAAAACAAATAAAATTTGACTTCTTATGGGGACAACTTACTCCATCAGGAGTCTCAGAAAGAAACCTCAGAAATTTTCCTGTACATGTATCTCTAGACAAGGTTATAGATAAGCTAGAAAAGTAACACCTAGTTAAGTTTTCATGAGAAAAATCACTCTAGAGTGATGACATAATCTCTGCTAAACAGTGCAGGTCCAAAAGAGTGGGAATAGTAAAGAATATGGGCAATAGTAAGCAGTTTGCTTTTAGCTGGAGCAACCAGCACATGAATGGAGAAGTGGAAGCAAGAGATGCTGAACAGCAAGTTTAGAGGTAGTTAGAGACTTGCAAGTCTCATCTGTTCAGAAGTTGAGATTTATCTTTTAACCAAAGAAGAATCACTAAGAATGTCTTTATAAAGACTGTCTTCTAGAAAACTAATATAGGTAGTAGTGTAGAAGAGGAGCTAACCAGAGAACATCTGGAAACCAGCTATCATTTGGAAGTTTATTGACCAAGGAAAGAAAGATGCTGCATTAGCAGTGAGAATACAGAGGAAGCAAAGAGCGTGTGTGTGTGTGTGTGTGTGTGTGTGTGCACGCACGTGTGTGCCTCTGTATGGGTTGGTGGGGAGATATATTTATATGACTCATTGATTAACTGGATCTGCCTGACACTTTGTGACGTTTCAATGAATAATACAAACTTTGTAAATGGTGATATGTTCCAAATATAACATAATGATGAAGATTATTAATGTGCATGTGAGTCATAAATGCTAATTACATGATGTAATTTTTAGTGCATCTTGTCAGAACGGTATCTTTTCATGAGAGTTTTGGAAGGGATTTGTTGGGAATCTAACTTTCCCTTCCACATTTTTATGTGGAATTCTCTAAGATATGTCAGCAAAATTTGCAGACTATATAAAAGAAAAAGCAATATTAGAATATGTTACCGGAGTGGCTTAAACTTTGGATGCATTATCCTATTTCTGCTTTCAATATTATATGAATGAAATTAATATTAGTGTGAGATTTATGTACAATTTACATTCTTTTTCATAGCTATAGATTATAGAAGTATCTGTTGCAATATGTTGTCTCAAATATGTAAGCTTTTAATCAGAAAAAAATCTGGATAAAAGAATAAGAATCTTCCAACACAACTAAATCCAATAATGAAAAGTAATGTAACACATTTACCTCCATCGTGCTGGTTTAATAGTGACATGCTTATATAGAAAAGCAATCATATTAATGTATGGATATTGCCACTCCTGTGGAAAGTTTAAATCACACAGGGTGAGTAGGGATTTAGCAAGGTCTTGGAGGAGAGAATAATATATGCCAAGAATATGCTCTGATACCTTCCAAAGCTTCAATAAGGTTGCAAAACTGATGAAGGCAATAGGCTGTTAGTTTGCACGTACCCTCATGACCCATATCCAGTAAATAGTTTGTTGCTGTTTATTCTTGTTTTTCTCTTCTTTTTCAATTTGCTCGAAATGTGGAGCAGATTCCTCAGCTATTTTTGTTTTCTATATTAAATCTGGGGAAGATTTTGGCCAGAATATTGTCTCATTGTATCATTTACGTGTGTTACTAGTTTTTAAATGTCTCATGTTGTTTATTGTTAAAAGGCTTTTGAGTAGGTAATATCTCTGCTAAATTACAATCACAATAATTATCTCTCTTAAATAACAACTGATAAGTTCTCTTTTAAAAAGTGTTAAGGATAATCACAGTTAAGTCTAAGATGATGAATATTAGAAATTGTCATAGAAATTTTAAACAGAAAAGAGAGTGAATGAGAAGGATGAGAGAGAGAGAGAGAGAAGAAGAAGGAAGGGAGAGAGACTGTTGAAAAAGAGATGAATAGATAAAAAAAAATTCCCCAAAGTGGCTTCTTACTGTAGAGTGTGGTTTAAACTTTTTTGCATAAATGTGTCTGTGTGAATCTGGCTGTGAGATTTTTAGCTCATTGCTACTTTATGAATGCAAAGCAACTTGGATTTATCTCATTTTCTAATACAACAGGGATACCACCATTTCATTTTCCAGTCCCATATGCAAAATAACAGCTCTTCTTGTATGCCTCAGTAAATTTTGAATTTAAGTTAGGTCATGAAGGTAAGTAGAGAGGGAAAAAAATGCTAACTTTAAAAAGGTTTATTACCTGAACTTTAAAATTACTTGAAGAAAATCACAAGCTTCTCTAAAATTAAAGATAGGCGCAGCCCCAAAATTGTGCTGTGCACAATTAACCATGCAAGCTGAATATACAATTATATTAAAGTAGTTATTTTTCTAACTCTGATTTTTGTTATTATTCTAGTATTTGAATTCTAAGTGATCTGGTAAGGGAAGACATAGTGAATTCTGTGGCCCTGTATTAGATGGTTTTGAATATTGAGTTCATATTAACCTGTCTGAATCTAATGAAGTGAATTGTTGTAGTTCAATTTTGTCTACCTAGCAAAGAGGAGTGGAATTGCAGTGTCCCTAAACTCTACAGTTTTAATAGTGCAACCACTTAGCTGTTAACTTTGCCATCCTAAACGATAGAAGCAGGAATCTTAAGGTATTGATAGCAGTGATTGACCTAAGATGTTCATCATCTTGGACTTAACTGTGATTTTCCTTAACACTTTTTAAAAGAGAACTTATCAGTTGTTATTTGAGAGAAATAATATAATTATTGTGATTGTAATTTAGCAGAGATATTACCTACTCAAATGCCTTTTAACAATAAACAACATGAGAAGTTTAAAAACTAATAACACATCTAAATGATACAATAGCATCCTATTTCCTGAATTTTGATTGTGTGTGTGTGCGTGCGCGCGCGCGTGCACGTGCATGTTTTGCCTTGTTCTCTCTCTCTAATCCCTGCTTTTGCTCTCTCTCTTGAAAAGATCTATGTAAGAATAGTGTTGGCATAATCCACTTGAAAACTACTTACATAACACTATGTGACAGGCGCTCTTCTAAGTGTTTCTGAAAATATTAATTTATTTCATCTAGCATAATCCTTACAATGTCTTTTTTAAGTAGGAATTATTGTAACTGCCATTTTGCAGATGACAAAACTGAGGATATAAGAAATTAAATCAAACTGTTCAGGTAGCAGGATATTAGGGTTCCAATTCAGATATTTCAGCTTTCTAGAAAGACAATTGCTATTTTCGTTATGCTGTGTCACTTTTTAAATAAACTGATTGGTATAAACAGGGTCATGAGTTATGTTGTAGATAGTTACATGGGGAAATTATTATAAGTTTCTGTTTAAAGATACAATCGAAAACTCTACTTGTTTATTAACCATGATTCGTTGATTTATTCCATGGATCTGGAGTCTTGTCCAAAAAAATCCAACCCAAACTTGTAACCATTATCAATTACTGATTAATTTTAATTACAGTAATAGCTGAATTTTTATTAAGCTTTTACTATCAGCTTTATATGGCTCTGTATTTTATCTGAATTTCCCCCATTAATATTTACAGCAATCCAATGAGATTTCAACACTAGAAATCAGAAAGCGAAGTTCAGAGAAGTTATGTAACTCTCTAAATCCTGTGTTACTAAGCAGCTCAGCTGTGACTTGAATGGGTCTGGAGGTCAAACTATTAACTTCAGTACTCCTCATGTGTCATAATACTCAGAAATAAGAGTGTGTAAGAGTTCATTACTGACTTCAAATTTTATTCTGCATACCCAATATGAGATAATTGAGCGTTGTTTCATTTGTTCCAAACTGGGATTGTAATGAAGTTGAATCTTTGTTTTTTTCTGGTCATCTATATCCCACGTGTAGTCACAGTCAAAGAAAAGATTTTTAAAATGAAGATGACAACCTAATGCCTAGAAACCAAATCTACCTACTTTTATCTTTCATAGCCGAAGTCTTCATTTTCTTTTTTCTCTTGGATCTGTGCCCCCAGGACATGACCTGACTTCTATGGACATAACATAAAACAATTTGTCAATTTGTTAACTAACCTCTTGTCTGCACAACTACATATTCCTGAGGCATTCTTCAAACCCTGTCTCTATCTCTACTACTTAGTCATTGCATCTACCAGACCTTTTCCATTCCTTTAGACCTGTTCATCAGCACCCTTTGTGATGCCATCACAAGAGGACAGTCACCTTGGTTAATACTCAAAAGATTTCTGAAAGCTACCATTTATTTTCACTCTTTTAATTATAGGTTTCAGGAAACTTGGTGAACAAAATATGGTTTTCTCTACTTTTACCTCTTTATGAATATGAAATATAAGAAAGCTTCCAAGGATACTAGCACATAGCAGGCATTTGACAAAGATTTCCACAGGATTGGGAGTAACTATAGAACACACGTTGGATATGGTGTCCTTGTCTCTACACTAACGCCATGTTTGGACATGGAGGAATCTCAGTCAATATGAATATTTTAAATAAATTAAATGATTTTTAAATTCTTGAGTTTATTTTCTATGTTATTATCAATTATTTATTTATCTGTGCATTTTGTTCTTCATATGAACCTAAATTGCAGAGTGTTCACATCATCAAGTGGCTTTCACATCATTAGCAAAGATCTGTGCTGATGGATTTTTGTGGTGGTTGTTTTTTTGTTTTGTTTTTGTTTTTCTTTGGTCCAATGACAACCAACTAATAAGTAGAAATATTTTTCTAAATTAACAAAACATATTGTGCCATTGAGAGTTTTACCTACATTTAGAGGAAATACGTTACTGCTAAACTGAAATATTTGTACAAAAGCAAAATGTTATATTACTTTGCATTTTTTTCTAATGAAATTAGTTAATCTCTGAAGAGTATTTTGAAGATAAAGACCTGGTGACAGAGTTGAAAAGAACTTGAAGATACCTTCCAAATGAAAAAAAAAAAAAAGTTAGGAGTTCTGGACAAGGAATAAAAAAACCCTGTGTTCTAGTTCTTTCAGTAATCAGTGGTTTTTTAATTCAAGTCATTTTACTTTTATCCACCTAAATCAATCTCTCTCTCTCTCCTCCCCACTCTCTCTCTCTTTAACAGGGAGAAGTCAGTTATATAAAATATCCTAAAAATGTATTCAGTTATATCAGTAGTACCCATTGAGATACTTAAGAATTAGATTTTATGTATATGTGTGTGTATATATGTGTTGTATGTATATATGTAAAATTGTGTTACTTATTTCAATCCCTGTGAAAATTCAGTCCATGTTATCTGTTCACACAAAGGATGAACTTAGTCACTGTGTGAACTTGTGGTATTTGCCTAGAGATTCTGGTCTATCAACAGACTTAAGCTGGAGGTTTGAACAAATGACGTGATTTCACAGAATCTCACAGTTCCCTTACCTACAAATTGGGGAGATTAATATTTACCTACCTGTGAAGTCTTATATGGATTAGTTAACAGAAGAAGAGCATAGAATTTGGAGCTCTGCAGTTTTTATCCTTTCTTCTTGATTTCTTGTCATAGAATTCTTTATTTCCATTTTTAAAATGCTTAATTTCTTGTTTGCCAAGGCTGCTTATTGCAGAAATTTTATTTATTGCTTTGATAATTCAGCTTAGATAGTGAATAGCCAGCATCCTCAGGTTCCTACTGTTTTATTGCTTTATGAAAGGATGTTTATTAACTGCTTTAATAATCACTCTGAATACCTTTTTCAGTTGATTTCTTTTGTTGGTTTAAATAACACCCCAAATAGATTATTTTAAAAATTGAATTTGCCTTTAGCATCGGTCTGAACACATGTGAAATGCTGTGAAAAGCTAGTAGTTACCATGAAATGAACAAATAGAGCTATCATGTATGTGCTTTGGTGATATTCTCTTGTTGACTAACAAACACCCAAGATTTAATATCACCACAGTAAAGAGATAAAAACAGTCAAGTGTTCTAGAGCAAATGTCTGTGGTCACACAGAACCTCATTCCAAATTAGGTATATTCCTTTTTATCTGCACAGCCTTGGGTAAAGGTCTTTGCTTTTCTAGGCAAGATCCCTTGTGAATAGTATGTAGATACTAATAATATTCTACATACAGATGTAGTAAGCATTAAATTTAATATTACAGGTAAAGAATCAAGAATAATGCTTAATGCATAGGTGATGCTCAATAATTTTTGGCAGCTAGTATTATTATTGTACTTGAATTCTTGCAAAAAACATTTTAAGGTAAGAAAGAATTTGCAGCTGAAAATAGTGCTACTGTATTTTATGGTATCAAGCAACATAACAGAAAAGTTCAACTTCATAAATTATCTGGGTCTTGTGTGCAGTGGTTTTAGCATCTAATCTGATAGTGAAAGACAGCACCTGCAGCAGAATGCATGACATTAACCAATCTAGACATTCTTCTGAGGATGTTGGTTTCAGTGATACAGAATATAGTTTTCTTTGCTTAAAATAACTTAAATTTCTATTTTTAAATTTAATTTGTTTTTACTTTTTTGAAATACTGGGTCTCACCGTGTTGCCCAGGGTAGAGTGTGATAGTGCCCAAAGATAGAATTATGCACACTACAGCCTGAAACTCCTCAGTTCCAAGGCTCAAGCAGCTGCTCCACTGTGGTTTCCCAAACAGCTGAGTCTGCAGGCATGCAACATCACAACAAGCTTCAGAACACAGTTTTCTGTGTATTAGCTCCCTAGCATGTTGTTTTTATCCATGAATATATTCTGGCTTGCCAGAAATTAAGCACAGAAAATAAGTAGCAGTATAAACCATAACTTGCCAAGTCTTCTTCATTTTCTAGAGCCAGAAATAATAGGTTTTGTAAAGTTAAATATATATTAAGATATAATGTTACTAAATTGTAAACATGGCCACTTTGAATTTAATAGCATACAGATGCAACGTCTTATCTGATGTTTTATAATGTGTCTTATATAGTATGTAAAATAAAGATAAGATCCAAATCGTGCATACATATTTTTGACAGACTAATCATATTTGAGATTTTTGCAACTATCACATATGATATTATTCAGTATATGAAAAGTATTTTATACTTTGTTGTGTTTTGCTGTGCTAATTTGTGTCATAGCACACTGAAATACACTGCTGCATACATAATTCCAAAATCCTAAAAAGCCCCATAAACCAAAATTTGTACATAATTTTGCAGCAAATTCATTTGATAGCAAACCTTGAAATGAAAGATGTGTGGTTCTTTATCGTCTTTATTTCTCTTTAGTGTAGAGTTTAGTGAACCTTCATATGTTTCACTACAGCTATATTATAGCATTTGATTATGGAGTGTTGTGTCAATACTGTTGTGGATATTATATAATATAAGATCTATGGGCTGGGCGCGGTGGCTTAAGCCTGTAATCCCAGCACTTTGGGAGGCCGAGACGGGTGGATCACGAGGTCAGGAGATCGAGACCATCCTGGCTAACATGGTGAAACCCCGTCTCTACTAAAAAATACAAAGAAAACTAGTCAGGCGAGGTGGCGGGCGCCTGTAGTCCCAGCTACTCGGGAGGCTGAGGCAGGAGAATGGCATAAACCCGCGAGGCATAGCTTGCAGTGAGCTGAGATCCGGCCACTGCACTCCAGCCTGGGTGACAAAGCGAGACTCTGTCTCAAAAAAAAAAAAAAAAAAAAAAAAAAAAAATCTCTGTACCGTATTTCCTGTTTAAAATATGAAAACTTCTTCATACTTGTAACATATCTGGCTCTAAATATTTTGGATAAATCATTTGTGTCTCTACTAGTAATCATACTATTATAACTACACTTTATAGAATTAATTGAGATAAATAACCAGTGTCATTACAATGAGAAAAATTTCAACTTATAACTTCTTTGCTTACTGGTCTGTCCCATGTTTCCTGCCCCCACAAGTTATCTGTTATGAACAACAGGAGATTAAATTCTACTTGTGTAAATGTATTAAAATATCCAATAGTTGTATACATTCACAGCATTCTCTGATGACAACTAATGTAAAGTTGATTTTCCATAGTTAATAGCATCTAGTAGTTCTCCAAGGAGCTTGTCAATCGTCAGTTCTTCCATTAAAACAAACAAACAAAAACCTGTCACTCTTCTTTTTCTCACATGTCAAAATTAAACACAAAGTGTATTCCTTGCTCAAAAAATGTAAAGCTTCATTCCACGTCCTCCCAATGATTTGTCTTGTTCTTGCTTTGCTTGGGCACATGAATATCCCATGTGCCAAAGAAAGTGATAGATCAAAGTATGAATGATGTGTATGGACACCATACTTGTCATACGTATCTATCATCATCCTCTTAGGAGTAAAAAAATATATATTCATTCCATCAAGAATTTCTTTCCAAATATGTCCTTTGCAATGGAGACTGTTGTCATTAGAGCAGTTATATTTAAACTCTCTGGTACCCAGCATTGCCTGACCTTTATTATTATACTATGAGTCACCATTGAGCTATATTTAATACTGTGTGTTAACGCATTCCCAGAACTGGTGTAAATCTCTGCAGCTGCACATGCAGTAGGCTACTTTATGATGAATTTCATTAAATGAATTAGAAGCCATGGATGAAAAACAAAAGCAAATATGGCTTCAACAATAGAAAATTCATTAAATAAATAAATTATGGTAAGTCCATATAACAATCTATAATCATTAAGAACTATAATATAAAAAGCAATATATTTAAAGATGAAAAATTATATACATCTAAAAAGATTTAAATCAGTATGAAAGTAAAATATTTATTTAAAGCATATATAAAATGTATATAATACGGTTTTTTTTTCCTCAAAGGCCATGGAATTATTTGACTCTAAAATATTTGTGGCAATGATTCTAATGAAACTGGGTTATTAATAATTTTAATTTTCATTTATTTGCCTTTATGTTATGCATTTTCAAATAATGTACATATATTTATGTGAATTTACCACCCAAGGCAATAAATGAAACATTTTCCCCAACAAGAAGTCCTACATGTGAGACTCATAATTGCATTCTTCTCTTTCCTACTATACTTTTCCATTTGTCAAGAACTATGAAGGGTCAGAGATGTTACTCTGTCTCAAGCTTAATTAGCCTATCATGGTTTTGTGGATGCTGGTAGAAGACACAGCATTCCTAGGACAGGGGCAAAGGTCTGTATTACTTATGCCACAGTAGACAGCATAAATTTCATATTTCCATTCCTTGACCTGTTGACCTATTCCTTAAGTCCCACGAAGATGATGTGAATACTGGAAAGAAATCTTATGTACAGAGGGTTTGCCTTTCAGTTGAGTAACTCCAGGTTAGAAAGCCACAACATTTTGAGGGGACTGCAAGGAGATCTTCCCAGTCTTTGCCCCAGAGGAAGATAATCTTTATTATTCTTGATACCAAGCAGACTATTCCGCTGCCCCAGAGGGAGATATTCTATCGTTCAAGGCTGGTGTCTACACAAACATCCTTGAAAACATATTTCCGAACAAAAGTTGTCAATGCTTATTTTCAGAAGATGTGCAGAACCCAGCCAGATGCATAGAGATTGTCTCTCAACACACTGACCTGAATTTTCATTATTCTACTACTCTTTCAACTTAATTGATGTATCTCTAAATAATACATAAAGTCCAATTAATTTGAAATCCAAATTAATGAAACATTCACTAATTAGTTTAATATTCAAAATCCATATTAAATTTGAGATCTGTCCCTATCAATAAATGTAGCTACAGTGTATTCATTTTTACTGCTTTATCATATTCTATTGTCTGAATGCATCACAATTGTTAGGCAGGAGAATAAGCTCTGGAGGCAGGGAACCTAAGGCCAATTCATGCTGATTTCCTAGGACGGATAAAAAGGAAAATCCCGGCCGGGTGCAGTGGCTCAAGCCTGTAATCCCAGCACTTTGGGAGGCTGAATCAGGCGGATCATGAGGTCAGGAGATCCAAACCATCTTGGCTAACGCGGTGAAACTACGTCTCTAAAAAAAAAAAAAAAAAAAAATTACAAAAAAAAAAAGCCGGGTGTGGCCGCAGGCGCCTGTAGTCCCAGCTACTCAGGAGGCTGAGGCAGGAGAATGGCGTGAACCCAGGAGGTGGAGGCTGCAGTGAGCCAAGATCATGCCACTGCACTCCAGCCTGGGCGACAGAGCAAGACTCCGTCTCGGGGAAAAAAAAAAAAAAAAAAAGGAAAATCCCACCTTTCCACACCCAAGTAACAAAGGATCAGAGGCTACTCCTCCTACAACCCCCACCTTCAACTGCCTCACAAATGAACAATGAAAAGTTCCTCTGATTGGCCATGATCCAAGGTGGGCCACTCCTTCATTTGTGTAAGGTGCCAATTCACTCCAGCCTTTGATTTGCCGTGGGCCAAGCAGGCTGTGATGCTTCATCTTTATAAGGCCAGTGGACTCACTCCAGCCTTTGGCCTCTAATTGGCCACAGGCCAAATTAGGAGGATAACCAAAAGGAAACCTCTAAAAGGTACTTAAACACCAGAAAATTTTGCAACCAGGGCTCTTGAGCCACTTGCTCTGCTGCTTGCACCCTGTGGAGTGTATTCGCACTTCAATAAACCTCTGCTTTCACTGTTCCATTCTTTTGTTGTTTTGTTTGTGTGTTTTGTTCAATTCTTTGTTCAACATGCCAGGAACCTGGACAACTCACACTCAAGATATTGTATCTGGTAACAATTGCATTTATTCATTTGTTTAATTTTCAGTTTCTTGTTTGTGTGAAAATGCTGCCATAACGAGTCTTTTACATGTCTCCTAGTGCATGTATTTAAGTTTATCTAGAGCATTTCTGATAGAAGTAGGATTGTTAGGACAATTTTAAGCATGCAATGAACATTACTAAATACTGCAATAGCCTTTCTCTATTGGTTGAATTTTTAAAACATTTTTAATTTCTACTAATACTCATTATCTGTCATGGGAGCTTAGCATTCTCGTCAACATTTTACATTTCTGCTTGTTTATTTTGCCCATTTTCCTATGTTTTTGTTGTAAATAATTCCTCAGAATTCTTTATGTTTTCTGGGTGCTAATGAATGGTCAATAATATGTGTTGCAACTATTGTCCCTTGTTCGTGGCCTGCATTTTCATTTTAAATTTTATTTTCATCCATTTCATTTGGTGTCATTTCATGATTATAAATTCTTCATATTAAATAAACCAAATTTATCATTGATCATTATTTTGCTTTTTGATTTATTACCAGTGTCTCATTAAGAATTCTGTTATGATATAAATATTAATTCCAAAACTGACTTCTTAATTAAATTTTACATATCCATGACAATATCTATTTATCTGTAGCTATCTGTCTGTCTACATATCTATATAGATAACTAATTACCCAAGTCGTTTCTTTCCTAGGGGATCTGAAATATCCAGCCTCTCAAATGCAATTTTCCATATAGATGTGTGTTTTTTATTGAGCTCCCTTTTGTTACCTCTGTCTATTCCTGTGCTAATAACAAAATTATAACCATAAGTTATAATAATAATTAGCAAATCTTCCTATCTGGTCTTGATTCTCCAGCAGTGTCTTAGCTTATCTGTTTCTTTTTCTTCTGTACAAATTTTAGAATCATCTTGCCAAGTCTCCTTACCTATCCACCCAAAAATGTATTGAGATTCATATTGAAATGGCATTAAATAGTTTAATTTAGAAGGAAAGAAATGTTTAGTAAAACTTTAGTTAATCACTACACATAAATACATATGTATTTATCAATGCAGATCTTTCATTGTATATTTTAATAAAATTATGATAGTCTATAAGATCTTGTACATATTTAGATTTATTCACAGTTACTTTGCATTTTTTTTTTTTTTTTTTTTTTTTTTTGAGGCGGGCCTGGCGCTCTGTAAGCCCAGGCCTGGAAGTGCAGTGGCCGGATCTCCAGCTCACAGCAGCTCCGCCTCCAGGTTCCCCACCATTCTCCCGCCTCCAGCCTCCCGAGTAGCTGGGACAGGCTTAGTCCCGCCACCTCGCCCGGGTATTTTTTGTATTTTTGAGTAGAGAGCGGGGTTTCACCGTGTTAGCCAGGATAGTCTCGATCTCCTGACCTCGTGATCCGCCCGTCTCGGCCTCCCAAAGTGCTGGGATTACAGGCTTGAGCCACCGTGCCCGGCCTACTTTGCATTTTTAATGCAATTAAAATAGTCTCTTTGAATTTTATTTTCTAAATGTTTATAATTGATGTATAGAAATGTAGTTGTGTTTTGTTTATTGCTTTTGTACGCATAAAATTCTAATTTTAGTTGTGGTAAACGGTTTCTTTTGAATTTTCTACATACATATTATATCATCTGAGGCTACTGACAGATTTTTTTCTTTTTCTGTTTTTTTTTTTTTAATAGTTTTGTTTTTTATTCTTGCCTTATTGGACTCATTTGGATATTCTGTATAGTGTGAAATAGAAATAGTGTTAGTGGATTTCATCATCTTTTTTCTCTTTTTAAAGAAAATATTTTCAACATTCAAACTAATTATTGGACTTTTAGTAGTTCTCACTACATATCCTTTAGGTAGTATAGAAATTTCTTTCTTCTTTATATGTTGCTAATAGGGTTTAATTTGTTTGCTTATTTTTATTTTTGATTGAGAATATAAGGTCCAGAAGGTAGAAATTTTTAATTTCCTATTTTGCTCATTGATATTTTTTCAGCACTTGAAAGATTAACTAGCATATAGTATGTGACCACAAAATAAAAAACTGGATGTTGAATGTTGAACATTTAACCAGATGTTGGATTTTGTATGTGTTTTCTTCTTGCATTAATTTTGGCAATCACATAATTCTCCACATTAATCTACCTTATGTACTGAATTTCATTAATCTATTTTCTAATATTTTACCAGCCTTACATTTCTGAATTTTCCTCAAGAGGCACAGATGGTAAGAGGTATGGCAAATACTGCTGTGACTATAAAAATTACTTGTAAAAATCTATTCTTATAATCAAAGGGGATGTGACATCAAACTGAAACTATCATTCTAGGGATACAGCAATATATATATGTTTTATTTTTTCCCTCTCTTCAGAGCTGGAAGATGAGAAAGTATGTTACTGTACACAAAATAAAAATATGTGTTCAGAGTTCTGTAAAGATTTAGATTCTGAACCAATGTGTGAAAAGATGGGCTTGTGGGTAAAGCTCAGGATGACAATTTAATTAATTAGTGTGCCAGAACTTAGCTGTGACACATACCACCTACACAGTTTCTGTGAGAAAGCCAAGATTTAAGATTAACTTAATAGGACAAATGGATTAAATCACTTTTTTTTTGAGATAGAGTCTCGCTCTGTTGCCCAATTCTCCTGCCTCAGCCTCCTGAGTAGCTGAGATTACAGGCGCATGCCACCACACCCAGCTAATTTTTCTATTTTTAGTAGAGGCAGGGTTTCATCATGTTGGACAGGATGGTCTCAATCTCTTGACCTCGTGATCTACCACGTTGGACTCCCAAAGTGCTGGGATTACAAGTGTGAGCCACAACGCCCAGCCAGATTAAATCACCTTTAAGTTCTAGCATTGCTGGCCCTATGAATAAAGTATCAGAAAAAAATAAGAGACATAAATTATTCTTTTCCTCTAATAATTTTGGCTGCATGCTTTTTCCATTTCAAACCTAAAATTTTAAATGGTCTGGCTATTTGAGGCTTCTAAAGAAATAGTCTTCTAATATTATGTTATGTTGTATTTCCCATATCTCATCATTTCTTAGAACATTTACTGAGTTATTTTCTTATTGAATATTTCTCTGCCTAGTTATATTCTTGCATATATAAATAAAAAGCAGACTTCTTCTTGGTTTGGAAATCCTGAAGGTGAAAGATGTGTCAGAAGGAAGTAATTCCTTAACTGTAAACTTACATGGCAAAATACTCATGAGTTGCATATATACCTATATATTCATGTAAACACAAATAAACTTCCTAAACTCTTTCCCACTTTGATGGCCAGGAAAGTGTTTCTGTATTTGATATTGATAAATTTCATCAGCTTTGCAGAAAATAAAATCTAAGATATTATTATGCTTATAGACCCCTTTTTACTGTAATGGTAATTGCAAGGGATAACAAATCTGACTTCTGTGGAGAAAACGAGAGTTATTAGTAAAGCAATTATCTGAACTACCTTGATGGTGATTTCATTTACATGAAACCCTAATGTTTAATTTTATTTCCACCTAATATATTTAGTTCTTATTTTGGTAACTTTTGTGATATCCTTTGCTGATTAATTGCAGGTTCATTAGAGATTCCTACAAGCAGCATGTGTTTATTCCATATTAGCACTGGTTAATTATTGAAGGAAGAATAAAACCAGACTACATATGGTATCACTTTTTTCCAAATACCATCTAAAACTAACCTGTGGCAGATGTGAATAATCCTTGTGTAATTTATTTGACTCTGATTAAAATCTGTTACATAGTCATTAATTTTAATAGCTATCATATTCTTTGGAAAAAATTTTCAGAGAAATTATAAATTTGGATGATACCAGCCATGGACAAAATCTCAAACTGGGTGCTATGATACTTCTTCACCCCTTCACCACTTATATCATGCTTGAGATTCTTTTTATGTTCTAACCCCAAAGTTTCCCCTGCTGTCCTCTGTCTGGACCCAGCTCTTCTGCTCACTCATTTACCTGGAAGGGCTCTTTTTGTCCCTCTTTCATGACTGTATATGACTGTACTTGGTACAGTTTTTTTTTTCTTTTTTTTTTTTTTTTAGGTGTTTGCATTCAATAAATGCATATGGCATATATGCCCAATGTTTCCCCTTTCCACCAAAATATTGTCTGGGCAAAGTCTATTTCAAGGCACAGTGAGCTTTCTGTACACCACTAAGGAGCTAGAAAGGTAATATTCAGAAACAGATAATATCCTGTAAAAACATTTCAAGCTGAACTGAAATGACAAGGACATTCCTGAGATTTTTTGTTTGAAAGAAGGGAATACTGATGATGTCAGACTTTTATAATATTTCATTGTCAGTTTCATTTCTAATGATACCAAGTGTAAGTATTTGTCCCCTCTCCTGGAACAGCATCTTTTAGGCAAAACTCCTTTCACATTAGTAATCAGGTATTTCTCCCTGAACATTCTTTCCACAGGTGATGATACAGAATATATAATTGGCTCGGTAATATTAATTAGGGAAGGGGGGTAAAAGCGCTAACTGTTTATTTTATGTTTAATATTTGAGATCTTCTCTCCTGAAAGTCCTTGCTTAAGATTCTATCAAGACCTCCAAGACATTAGCTCTGTTCTAGAAAATGAAGTTAAAAGTTCTGTTCATATTGAAGTTGCTGAAGATTTGCTGCCATGAGTGCATCATAAGAGGCCTCTTGAGGCTGCATTTACACTCTGTAGGAGTACTGTAATGAACTACTTATGTCTATCATGGGTGCAAAAGGGAGACAAGACCATTAATGTATCAAATGACTAGTGGTTTTGCTGGACTACATGCTGATCACCAGATGGGATCAGAGTTTGGTGATCTGTTTGGGCACATAGTCTTTGGTCATTATTGCTAACATATTAAAAAAAAAAAAAAAAAAAAAAAATCCAATGCCTTTGAAACAAATTATTTCCTTTATTTATACTTTTTTAATTTAAAAAGTTTGTAGTGGCCTCAAAATCGAATGAGTGTTTTCAACTGTATAATTGTGGAAGAGCTCCTACAGATAAGGAAAAAGAAAGAGTGAATGAGAATCGCAATTGTTTTGTGTTTGTTTAAATTAATCTGGCAAAACCATAAAGTGAAAATGATCCTCCAACTTTACATTGTTATAGCCCTGTATATCAGTGTAGCTCTTTATACTTTCAAAGCACTTATTACTGGATGGTTTCCAATTTTAATCTCCATAAAGACCCCCTGAGATATAGAAGGGGAGTACTACAATTCCCATTTTGTACAGCACAAAACATGATACACAGCAAACTGTGATTAAACGTGGAAAAGAATTCAGGTATCTAATCTTTAAAAAATATTTGTTACACTACTTTAACTTCCTTACACCATGTAACAAGAAGGAGGAATAACTAATGTTTATTGAGGGGTGCTTACATATTGAACACTATGCTGATAACTTTATAAGAATTATCTCCTTTAATTCTCACACTAACCCTCTGAGGTGGCTGATACTGATTTTTATTTTATGAGTTTTATGAATAAGAACATTAAGATTGAAAGAGGTTAATTACCTTGCCCATTGAAAGCAACTAGTATATGGCAAAGCTAGCTGAAATGTTAGGGATGGTTAATGCCACAGACTTCTACTTTTCAGGAATATTACATAACCTTCCAAAGTTTATTGGTCCATGTTTAACAAACTTTTCACTTTTTCTAAGCTACTACTTGTTGGTGACCCCTTTTCTGGCTTCTCTTTGCAGTATCTCCCTGCCAACGATTATCAATATGCTGGTGTTGGCTGCCAAAATAGGAGTTATCATTTGTTAGTAGCTGAGATGGTGCTTTGCCTGTGAATTTCATCCTATTCAAACCTTGTGAGACGCTAAATTTAAATTTTTAAATAGCTCACCTAGGATATAATAAAAAAAAAAAGAGTGGATTTTACATAATTAACATTGTAGAATTTTGATTTCACTTACTGCAGAATTGCGATGGTTTGAATATTTGACCCCTCCAAATCTCATGTTGAAGTTTGATTCCCAGAGTTGGAGATGCAGCCTAATGGAAGATGCTTGGGCCGTGGGGGTGGATCCCTCATGAACGGCTAGGTGCTGTCCTTGTCTTAGTGATAATGAGTGAATTCTTCTTGCTCTATCAGATCTCTGAAAAGCTGGTTAAGAGTCTGGTACTTCCAGCTGGGTGCAGTGGCTCACACCTGTCATCCCAGCACTTTGGGAGGCAGAGGCAGGTGGATCACTTGAGGTCAGGAGTTCAAGACCAGCCTGGCCAACTTGGTGAAAACTGTCTCTACTAAAAATTAGCCAGGCCTGGTGGCCCGCTCCTGTAGTCCCAGCTACTCAGGAGGCTGAGGCAGGGGAATTGTTTAAACCTGGGAGGTGGAGGTTGCAGTGAGCTGAGAACGCACCATTGCACTCCAGCCTGGGGGACAGAGTGAGACCCTGCCAAGATTCTGGTACTTTCCTAGCAGCTCTTTTCCTTTTTCTCTCCATGTGAACTTTGTACACACCAGCTCCTCTTCGCTTTCTGCCATGAGTGGAAGCAGCCTGAGGCCCTCACCATAAGAAATGCTGGTGCCATTCTTCTTGTATAGACTGCAGAACCATAAGCCAAGTAAACCTCTATTTATAAATTAGTCAGCTTTGGGTATTCCTTTATAGCAACACAAATGGACTAAGACACAAAATTTATCTTTAACCGTAGAATGAAACAAGAAAGTACATTTAAAGTGTTACACAAAATGCCAGGCATAGAGTAGATTTTCTTGTTTTTCCTTTTATTCTCCACCTGCTGTTTATGGATTCAGAGTAATAAATGTGTTCAGATTTAGAAGACTGAAGGCACTGAATAGGTAAACTTGTCTTTTTCAATAAGTTGTTGGTTTCATCTACAGTTTGTTATAGGACTTTTGTTTTTCTTTACTATTTGCTAAATAAAAATAAAAATAAAGCTTTGCCATATTCTGTATTATATAACATTACTGTACAAATTATCTTAGCATATAAGCAATCTGTCTGATAAATTTGGTTTTGGGATTTTTCCAAACACACTTTTTAGAAATTGCCATAAAGCTAGTGTTCTTTTCATAAATAGGCATTTTTTACATTTTTTTGTAAACATTCAGAACAGCCTTGTTAGGAGGCTCTTCCTAAAAGATGTTAATCTTAAATTTGATTTACATATCTATAAAAAAATATTTGAGCCTCATTTCATTTTGGTTCTGCAAATGAGCCTTATGGAATGTTAATTGACAGCAGAAATCATGGAAAGCTTCTTAAGACCAGTTTTTGCCCCTTCTTGAGTGAAAGGATTTCTTAGAGTTGCCCTGCATTTTAGTAATATGGCTTTGTTTTAACATGTTCACAAATTTTTCAGATTTGAAAATCTTCTAAAACCTACCCTGTTTACATGCCTTATTGAGGCTCCACCATTTTTCAGATGTCTTTTTGGATCAATTTAGCCCAACTGATTACTCTTTCTAAATATAAGTTTAGTAATATGTGCCCCACATTGTAGCACTTAGTTGTTTCTAATTATTCCATGAAGGTTATCTTCTCTCTCAAACTAGATTTATATCTCTTGAGTGTTCTGTAAACCCTGGGGCTTAGCTTAGTGTCAGAACTATTATAAGGTTCCTGTGAAGTATTTGTTTGATGATTAATTAAATTGAAGTCATTTAGAAAAACACTATGCAAAGGGGAATTTTCTTCTCCAGTATATGCCATTTAACTCCAACTTGACCAAGAATGAAAAATGATCTTTTTTACCAATTATTATCAATTGATGGTACACTTTTATGTTGAAAGTATTTAGACCAGATCAGGGTTCAATAAATAATGCCATAACTGAGTGGTAATCCCTTCCTTAAGCAGAAGTTGGGGTGGGTGACAGGTAACATTCATTTGCACATTATTACCACTTCTTTAATTTCTGAGTTTATTTTATATTTTTCATGCTTTTTTATGCAGGAGAGTTAAAAATATTACTTGCAGAAATGATATAAGGAAAAAGCCTAGAAAATTATTTTTAGGCAAATTATCAATGGTTAAATCTGAGTAATTGCTTTAATACAGTATGTATCTGATAGTCAGAGTTGATTCAAAAAACAATAAAATAAGAAGTCATATGTGTATTGTTTTGATAGCAATTCTTCCCTTTTATCCATGAGAATGATAATGTCATGCCTTTTGAGATGCCATATAGAAGGAAATCAACTTTTCCACCTATTTCACAATCTCTTTCCCACCAACCCCAAAGGCTAATGAAATATTGAGACCCAGATTAAAAATATCTGGGTCATTAATTAATGGGAGCTTGCTTATGTCATATAACAAGGCGTCATCTCACTATGGGAAAGAGGGGCATTTGCACACACACCTTCCACTTTCTATTATCGACTGGTGTACATCCATTGAGAATCTTTCTTGTTTTACTAACCATGGCTTAAGTTACCCTGAATAATCATATAAATCTTCTAGTACCCACAACTGTTTATATATACAGAAATTAGTGTTCTAGTTACCAACTTTTCCATTAGTGACATTTTCTATTTTTCTTTATTTTATATTTCAGCTCTCTATCCTCATTATTTGTGACATCAATGAAAACATAGATTATATTCTAGAATTTTTTGTGTAGTAATGATTGTCAACTGAATGGAAAATTCTCTCATATATATGTAATTTTTCCTCACATGGATGAAGACAGAAAAGTGGATCTGGAAAACAAAAACTATGGATCAGAATCTGGCTTGTTATTAAGAATGCAACTTGATATCACTTCTCATGAAAAGCCTGCCTTGAACTTTTCTAACTTCTGAACTTGTGCTGTTTTCTGCTCCTGCATGCTTTCATAATACTATATGCTTACCTGAATCAGCACATATTATACGCTGATTTGTCTTTATTAGCTTATAAGTTAGCTCTGAGTGCAGGGAAAAAGTCTCATTCCTTTGTGAATTCCTAGTATCCATCATCATACCTGGTATATAGTAGGCTCTATATATGTGGTTATGGAATAATGTTGTAACCATCAACAAATGAGAGATACTTTTGATAGGATAATAAGTAAACAAGTAATAAAATTTTATATTATTGAAATAATTTTATTTCAAAATTCAGTTTTGTTTTTATGTTAGGATATATATACCAATACCCTATAAACCAGCACTTTCACTTTTACAATAATAATAAAATTTTTACAACCACAGAACTACTTTGCATTACTAGAATAGTTCTTTTTTTTTATAAAGGCCCAAGTACTTTACAGTAAATGATTTAGCAGTCTAATTACAATGTTTTGAGGGACAACAACTTACTGACCGTTTCTTACAGCTCATTAGCATCTGGCACAGAATATTTTAGTGAAGATCTGTGACACTATCTAGACCAACCACTTCTTGTAAAAGATGAGACCATGAAACCTCAGAGAAGTGGCATGATCTATTAAGGTCTCACAGTTGGCTAACGGAGGTCAAGGGCAAAACTTGTATTTCAGATACAATGGATGGTCCATAACATCTCCAACTGTCTGCCATGCCTCCAATCCTGTCTAAAGCAAGTGATTACAGGAAGAGGATTTGTATAAACACGAATGGCCTTTGACAAGGAATCTGTTACCCTGTCTGCAACAGAAAGTGCTAGGGAGTAACCTATTAGCCAATAGCAGAATTTGGTAAGGTAGGTCATTCCTTGCCTAGGAAAGGAATTGTTTTGAGGATATTCTTAATAGTGGGAAATCATATTGGTGGCTGACACATTTACCTAATTCTACTTTTTCTACTGGAGTGTGAAAGGGAAATGCACATGGGGATGAGCAGCATAGAAGAAACAATAGGCACTTTCTCCTCAGTGATATTCTTCATTCTCTCATGTGAGTTGATGATGTGTGCTGCGTCAGATGCTGTGCCAGTGGCAGAGCAAAAACTCACCTGATCCTTGACCTCAGAGGTTTCTAAAGAAGATAGACATCATTCAGATGATGGAGCAAAGCAATGCAAACATAAAGGCGTTTTAATCATATTGACATAGAGGTTCATGGTATTTAGAATTTATTACACATAGATTTGGTGTTATCAAGGAGGTTAAGAAAGTTTTCCCTGAATAAAGGAACTAAATTTGAAGAATGAAAAATTAATCAGTGTTAAGACAGAGGAAAGAGCATTCCAGGTAGAAGAAATATATTTAAAGACTTGTGTGGGAGGAAGAAGGGTAGATTCTAGTGACGGAAAGATGAACAGTGAATCTCGAATGGTGTGAGATTGTGTGTGGTGAGGAAAATGAGGCCAAACTGTGCAGAGGCTTATAGAGCATGTTAGACAATTTTGTTTTTATTTTAGTAACAAGAAGCATTTGAAGCATTTGGAAACATGCCAACTGCAATGTGTGTGTGAATTGATTAGAGGGAAGACAGGCTGAATAAAATGCAGAACAGGTAGGAAGTAATGATAGCACTTTAGGTAAGAGGTAAGAATACTTGAACAATGGGACGGGAGGATGCATTTTAGGGTATTATAACACCAGAACTTTCAAGCCAATACACTATACTATTTTCTGAACAAGATCGAGACACTGGTTCGAGTTTTCTGTACTTTCTTGGATTGTTAAGCTTTAGATGCACTGGGATTCAGCATGACTCTATGGCTCTTGTAATACTTGCCTCAGATTTCTTCTTATTCCATCAATTCACAGACTAAACCTTTCTTACTGGGTATATTCTCATCCTTGCATTCACAAAAGAGATTTAGAAATACATTTATGAAGACCAGAAAAGAAGTTGTAAGAAATTATCAGAGGAATGTAGACAGGCAGTGAGAATGAGGCAGAGTAAGCCAGTGAGAGTCTCTGACCCATTTTTTATTTCTGGTTTGGGAGCATTAAACTGAACTACTAGCTATAATTTCTTGAATATGGTTGATGTACCCAGTGAAAAATACTTTCTGGGCACTACTTTAGGAAAAAAATAGGGATTAAGAGATACACAGATGATGATAATTTGTGTGTGATTTCTTAAAACCTTCATTAACCTGTTGAGAAAAGTATAAACTCTGATGCTGGGTTTAGCCATGTATCAGAGAATCTCTGACTCAGAAAGCACTTCTTCATTTTAAAAGCTTTTTATTGTTGAAATAATATTAATGCATAGTTTTCTTATATATCTCCATAATGCTTCTTCTAATGTTATCATCATACATAGACATAGTTCAATTATTAAGATTAAGCAATTAATATTTATAGTCTACTATTAACTAAACCTCAGACCCTTTTTGGATATCACCAATTTTTCTGCTATTATTATTTTCCTGTTACAGGATCTAATTTGGAGCCTCAAATTGCATATAGTTATTATGTCTTCTTAGTCTTTCCCAAGTTGCAATATTTCCTCAGTCTCCACTTATTTTTATGACCTCAACACTTGGAAGATTACAGATCAATCACTTCATAGAATGTCCCTTGATTTGTGTTTCTTTATGATTCCCTTTAGGTAATGATTTTTTTTTCTCAAAAATATAACATCCTAACATCCCTGTATCCTTCAGTGTGTCAAATCAGTAGATACATGATATCAAAATATAGTATTACTGGTGATGTTAACCTTGATCACTTGGTTTAGGTTGTACCAGACTTTTTTTTTTTAATTCTATAGTTACTATTTTTCCCTGTGACATTAGGCACATTTTGGGAAAGGTATTTTGAGATTATGCAAATATCTTGTTTTGCCTCCAACTTACACTAATTTTAACAACCACCAGTGAACCTTGAGTGGGAAAATTATTACTTTGGTATTCAAACTGGAATTATTATTTTCTATATTCCTTTAACAGTTACAGATTGAAATTCCTCTCTAATGAAGAGCTGTCTCTTATCTTGTCTTTATTTATTTGTTTCAATTAATTATGTCAGTATAAAAGCTATTTACTCTTTGGGTTTTATTCCAGTAGTATGGTTATTTATTTTATTATTCAGATTGTTTCCACTTTGGTCAGGGAGAGCTCTTTTAGCTTGGTTCCTATGAGATTCAGTCTTCCTTCCCTACATCCTGCCTTCCAAACCTCCTTGTATTCTGGGATCACAAAATTTTCCACATTTTGTTTCTGTCTGTCCCATCCCTTGAATCAACAACTCTTCCAATAAGCTCTGGTTTCTTGTTTAGGGAATAATGACAATTTACAAGTCTATATGTGTTCAGTACATCTTATCCTTAATATTTTCCGTCTTTGATTGGTTGAATCCATAGATGTGGAATCCACGGATGAGGAGGGTCAACTGTATATATTTTGAAAAACTGTATGCTGATGATAATTCCTCAATTTTAGTCCACACCATAGGATTCCTTCTAGCCTTCTTATGTAACCTCATTCCATGACAGTGAAAAAACTGCCCTCGTTATCCACAATAGTGGATAGTATTCAATCATAGTATTTTCTTAAAGCAGTTTCAGATTTGCAAACCTGTGAGTTTACCTGTGGGTTAAAAAAAAAAAAAATGCTAACTAGGCTACAGTAATTGTGTATAGTCCTTTTGTCTTTTGATCTTTTGCCTTATGATATAATAGCAAAATACTGTTCTCCAAATTTATTTAGGTTAATTTTTCTTTTCCAAATGCCTTCAATGTGGTTATATTAATTTTAAGTAGTAGATTTATTTGTTATAGTTCATATTCCATTTTGAATTTTTCCTTCATTCTGGTTATTTACTTTGTAAAATTTACATACTGTAAAATTCCATCTCTGCCGTGTACAGTTTTGTGGGTTTAGGCAATTCATAGAGTACTCTGACTCCTATGACAGTTGAGATAAAGAACATTTCCATCATCCCAAAAGTTTCCTCATGCTCCAATTTGTGGAAAACCTCCCTCTCTACACACAATATTCCACCTCCAACCACTGATTTGCCTTCTATGTTTGTTTTGCCTTTCTTACCAGAGTATTTTTTGTTTTTTTCATACTGTCATATAAATGGAGTTATAAAACAGAAATTCTTCTTGGTGTGACTTCTTTCACTTAGTCAGGTGTTGCATTAATCAATAGTTCATTCCATTTGTTATTTTATGTAGTATTTCATTTTATGTATACGATAGATCATAGTATATTTATTCACTGAAACTAGTTGAACTCTTTTCCAGATTTTGGTGATTATGAATAGAGCTGTTACAAATATTCATGTGCAGTTTTTGTTTGTTTGTTTTTTTATATGTTATTACTGCTCTTGAACAATTCCTTAGAGTGTTAGTTAGGGGTCATATGGTAAGTGTGTATTTAAATTATAAGAAACCGACTCATTATTTTCCAAAGTGGCTGTACCATTTTGCATTCCCACCAGCAACGTATGAGAGTTCCAGTTGTTTTGAATCACTGTCACCACTTGGAAGTGTGTGTAAGTGTGTGTGCACGCTTAATAGTCATTCCGGTATGTGTGTGGTGGTATCTCATTTCTTTATATTTTCTAGTCATATATTTTACATTTATGTCTAGAATCCACTTTAAGGGTATTTTGGATTTTTTTGTTTTGTTTTCTGTTTTGTTCCTATAAGTTTTAAGATTCAGGTTGAAGCTCATTTATTGTCTATGTGTGTATAATTATTGGAGTTAAATTCATTGAAAAGACCATCCATTTCCCATGAAATTGTCTCCCTCTGTCAAAATCAACTGACTATATATGTGTGCCTATATCTGAAATTTCCATTTGATTCCATTTAATTATGAACATGTTCCATTGCCAGTTTTAAGTGTATGTAGCTACTGAGATGATCATAAGATTTTTCTTCTTAATCTGTTCATATGATAAATTAATTTTTACATGTTGAATGAGTATTATATTCCATGTATAAATCTAATTTGGTTCTGATGATGCATTGCCCTTAATATATTGCTGTGTTTCATTTGTGATATCTGTTTGAAAGATTTTTGCATCTATGATCATGAAAGATATTAGTCTATAGTTTTTTTCTTTTGATGATTTCTTAAAATTTTTGTGTTAGGATAATGTTACCCTCATAGGACTGTTTCTTTCTGAGTTGTTTTATGGACAGTTTTTGTAAAGTTGATTCTGTCTTAAGTGTTTAGGAGACTTCACCTGTAAAATATTCTAGGCATAGAGTTTTCAGTGGAAGGCATTTTTCAGTCTGAGTTCAATATTTCTAATAGATGTAGGACTATTCAGATTGTTTGATGTTTAGTGTGCATTGACAACTTGTATCATTCAGGGAATTGGTGCATTTCATCTAAGTTAAATTTATGAGTGGATATTGTTTTGTTTACCTATTCTTTTAATATCTCTAAGGTCAGTAGTGATTTCCCCTCTTTAATTCCTAATATTTGTAAATTTTCTCTTATTCTCTTGGCTAGTATGGCTGCTGAGAGGTTTGTCAGTTTTATTGAACTTTTCAAATAACCTGCCCGTTTCATAGATTTCCTATTGTTCTCTGTTTAAATTTCATTGATTTCTGCTCTTATTTTGATTATTTCCTTCCTCTGCTTACTTAGGTTGAATTTACTTTTCTTTAGTTTCTTAAGGTAGAAGCTTAAGTAACTGATTTTTAGATCAGTTATTTTTTTCCTTTTAAATACGAACAAATAATACTATCACTTTCCCACTCAGGATGGCATTCTTTTGATACGCCTTTGTTTATATTGGTTAAAAATATTGGTAATTGTTACCACCACTTGGTTAACTTTTTTAGTTGATTTCTCACTGGTGTCTGCATGTCTTTTTCAGGTTAGCAAATGCTTGTGTCCCATTTCTACAGATTACTCTCTTTCCTTAGATTTTGGGGTACTTGGACACCCTGAGGCAGCAGTTCTCAATGGGTTCACAAAAAGTCAGGAAATTTTAGGTTTGCCAGCTTTTTCTGTTGTTATAAAGGAGAGCTGCTTCAGCTTTCTATAGCTGTAAGAGTAAAGTGAAAGCCCACATATTTATTAAGATATAAAGGTAACCATGTGGATTATACCTAGGCAAGTTCTAAAGGAAGACAAAATTATTTGTCACATGTGCTCATTTTGCCCTCAGTCCTATGTCCTTCCACAGCCTGCGCCTGGATACAATTGTTGGCTTTCTGGCATCCATCTGTTGTGTATAAGAAAAGAATGGAAGAGGAGAAAATGTAAAAAGAGCATAGATCCATGGCAGCACCATGAAGCATCCATGTTAGTTTTTGTACTACCCACCTCCAGACTTCACTTCTCCTAGAAAATAAACCTTTCTCACGTTTAAGTTACTGTTGTTTGAGTTTTCAGTTACAGTGCTAAATGATGCTTACATATGGAGGTTTAAGCCGCAGATATTTGTATTAAGGCTAAAATTATAATCATGTACACCTGGCTAACTTTAATTGGCAAAAAAAAAAAAAAAAAAAAATGCCATGAAATTGAAAATCATCACGCAGTTTAAAATCCATTGGGATTTTAATCTCACTCTCTAAATAAAATATATGGAAAAGAAGAACCGGACAGCATTATTCAAGAGAAATATAATTCTCTAAAACCTAACTGAAATCCACAATTGGGCCAAGATGTGATCATTATAAGATTATTTTTAAAGATATTATAAAAACTATTTTTATGATATCAAAAGTTTGTGTTGCTAAGGAATCAAAATGATCATTTAGATTGAGCTGTTTATTTTACAGAAAAAGAAACTGTGTTCAGACATATTCTTTCATAGGTCCTATGTCACACACGTTATAAGCATCAGAATTAGATTTAGGGCACAGTGTTTTCAGTTAATAAAGGGCAATTCTTTTCATTGTACCAGAAGCAGATATCTTAGATTAAAATATAAAAAAAAAAAGATTAAAAAGGTGATACATTTAATCTTCATGTAGAGTTGATATCTTCATAGAAACACAATCTTAACTAGTTCTTATAACCATATGTGCTTGTACAGACAGTTTATATATAGAGATAAAAACAAAAGGCAACCATTGATGGATTATATGAGCAACAAGCAAGAATCACAACAAAATAACAATCTCAGGTTTTATAAATGATAGCATGCCCTCAACAGTTAGGTGTACTGCTCTGTTTCTTTAAGGCAGTTTTTTGAGTAATTATGCACAGTTATATAGTTATATTTTTTAAATCTCTGTTTTGAGCTTTATTCAGGGCTATCCTTGGATATTCCCCAACTAATCACAACGTATTTAAAAGAAAATAACCTCTGTTTAGGGGAGCTATATGAGAGTTGTCTCATGATACCAAAAAAAATAAATTAAGGTCATAGTACATCAAATAATTTTCCAAAGAGTGGATAAACCAGTTAGGATAATAAAATAATATACTTCCTATTTTCATTGTATTATTATTATTACTATTATTATTATTTTGGTATATCTCACCTCAATAAACAAAGTGTGGGTGTGAACTGTTGAATCACAGAATGTTTTAACAACAAAAATCTAAGTTTCTCACTTACAGATAGGAATTTATAGTAAACTGCAAAATGCCTTCTTAAGAAAAAGGAGAAAGAGAAGGAAGGAAGCAGCAGAAAGAGGAGAGAGAGAGAGAAGCAGAAAGAGACAAGGAGAGAGAATGTGCATGTGCTGATCAAATACAACAGTCTCGATATCTGTATACATAAGTGTTGTTCTATTAAATCACATGACTCATGAACAGCTACTAGCAACCTACTTTCCTTACAAGATGTGTCCAAATTTGTATGATGATATCTATACTTGAAAGTAAGATAAGAAAGAGGATAGATTTGAAGATGAAATAATGATTTGACATGAGCTCTACTTCCCAGAATGTTTACATTGAATCTGTGTCCTTTAAACATCTGTATGGCATTCCTCAAATTCATCTCCTCAAAGTTGCACTATAGGGTTTTGTTTGTAGCTAAGTTTTTTCTAAAAAATATGGTTTGATTCTATATGGCTTTATTAGAATATACTGATGTGTGTTTAGGGGTTTGAAACGTTGCAGATGCTCTTGCAAACCATTTGGCTTTCCTAATTTCAGTTATCTGTCAGTGTTCTTGTTCTCTTGAAGATTACACAATTCTGTTTTATTTCCTCCAATTCTGTATTTGTTTTTATCTTCAACCATTTTGAATTCAAAACTCTTTTATCATGCAGGTCTATCAGTGTACAATGCAATAAATGAGAGTTCACATGAGAGGATAGAAGACAGAAAGGAGTTTCCAGACTCTTGAGATATAGTCTGACATTGGCCTGATCCACAGAAAGAATATTCTCTTTTCGTGAATTCCCAGTTTCATTTCCCTGGTTTATGACACATAGGTAAGACTTAGAAACTGTCAACAAAAAAGCTTATGACTGATGACAAGCAATAGTTTGAAGAGCACTTTTTATTTTATGCAGCTATTTTATCACATTTGACTCCATTTTCATAGCAGTTATATATTTCCATGAGTTCAGAAATTGCTTAAAATGCTGGTTTCTGTACACTAAGAGCAAAACACCTATTTTTCTCTGAAAATTTTTCTTGCATTGAAAAATCACTTTGACATTATGTTTACTTTAATTTTTTACAAAAGAAAGCAGTCAACTCAGCTTTACTACAAGCTTTTCATAGAAGAAATGGTAAATATTTCATATGAATGCTTTTTATTTAAATAACTCTTATTTATTGCTTATTACTATGTGCCAGACATTGTTGTAAACTCTTTCAAATATTTGTTCAATGTGCACAAGTCAATGAGTTAAGTATTATTGTGCTGTCTCTTTTGCACCAGAAAAATTATTCAACAAAGAAATGTGGTTACTGAAGTCCCATTTATGTATGTCATTTGAGTTTATTGTCTAAGTGTAAAATCTCTAATTAAAACAAAATAAAATATTTGAAAGAGTTCATTGGCAAATGACAAGTAAATATTTCTTTTAAGTTTGATAATATGTCTTATTGTTGAGAAACTTTTACCACATTATAAGTAGTCTTCTTTTATTTCTTATTTTAATTTGCATTTGGATCTCAAGGTAGAGCTGTTTTACGCAAATAGTAATGGGCGATAATAGGATGTACCTTATTGTTACATGGTGTCAACATGGGGAGCTCGTGTTATATGAGATGCAAATATCATACCTACACAGCAAGAGAAAGGTCATTATAATTGCCTTTATTAAAAAATGCTCATAGATAAGCATCCTCTACAACAAAGGAAAACTAAATATTTCATGTGTCACAGATGAAATTGCAATAAAATTTATAAAATATTAGAAGTAAAGACAAAGTATATTTCATATATACCGTTTGTATTTTACAAAAAAAAAATAACTTTCTGACCTGAAAAACATATAACAGAAAAGCATATAATAGAAACAATATAAATTTAAAGAACTTTATATTAAAGTAGAAACAATTTCAGAAGACAAACACCAAGTCATCCTTTTAAAAATTTACATACATAAAAGTTTAAATTACACAAATTAATAAAATGAGAAACAAAAACAGTGAGAATTTATCAAAACCTGAAGACTCACAATGCAAATGATCTGTGATTCAGAAGGAAAACATGGAGAAGGCATTTCAGTATTAAAATGGAAAAAGCGGACTATAAATTCATATGAAATAGAGGTTAGAATATCACAGGAGAGTATTCTAAATAAATATACATAAATATAACTGAAAAGTTAGATGAGAAGGGAATTTACCAGAATAATGCAATTTGCTAAAATTTTCTTTAAACAGTTGAGAACTTAAACACACATATTCATTCAGGAAGTTGAATGAGAAAAAAATCCTACACAAAATAAATGTACAATGTTCAAATCATTTTAGTCAGATTTGACCAAAACTGAAGAGGGATTTAATCTTATATTCATGCAAATTATTTTAGACAATTAAAAAATTTACCCTACAGCATTTTAAGGAAATTTCTATAATGTTAATAATAAAATTTGACAAAAACAGAAAGGAAAAGGAAAATCAGAGGCGAATCTCCCTAATGCAAGTATTTGCCAAAATTATAAATAAAATAATAGTAAAAATGCGAAGCAATATATAAAATGTATCATAATCAAAAAGGACAAGAGGCATGTAAATATATTTAATGTAAATATATCTACTAACATAATTCAACACCTTAAGAAAAAAAAGAAACCAATATTCACCCCAACAGGTGCAAAAAAAAGCAATGAATATAATAAATACTTATTATGCTAAAATATAGAACAAAATTAATAGTTCTTTTGAAATAACATTTTTCCCAAACTGTGACATAGACAATATTAGTGAAATATTAGATACTTTGTTTTGAAAATCACAAAATATATGTTTACTCTTGCACTTCTATTTATGTTTGCACTGGAATTCTAGTCAGCACAGTAAGACAAAAATCTGGATCCCAAAGATGGAAGAAAAGTGGCAAGACTGGTAAAAATTATCGTTGTCTATATAGAACCTCGAGAGAGCATAAGACAATTGTTTAGAATTAATAGTAGTCTGTTAAACTGCTATAATATGTAGTATAGTATTAGTAAAAAATATTGTTGTCTATATAGAACCTCAAGGAAGCATAAGACAATTGTTTAGAATTAGTAGTAGTCTGTTAAACTACTATAATATGTAGTATAGTATTAGTATTAGTAAAAATTATCGTTGTCTATATAGAACCTCAAGGGAACATAAGACAATTGTTTACAAATAATAGTAGTCTGTTAAATTGCTATAATTGACATAGGCAACAATAGATTTTCTATATATCTGAATATAAAAACTAGAAAAATTAATAATTGTGAATCTATAATGAATATATCTTTATAAGAGTAACAACATTTAAAATTGTCTGGGTATAATCTTTGAAAGATATACATGTAAAATCTATATGGAGAACATCAAAATATTCAGGTAAAAAATTAACAAAATAGAATGGCTAATCATGTTCAAGGATGGGAAGCCTTATTATGAGAAATCTGACAAACTAACAAAAATTTCTTATCAAAAAATAAAGAGCCAAGACAGTAATAAAATAAAATATTAAGAGCAAGGGGGGCGCTGGGAGGATTTTCTTCAGATTTTGGAACTAATTATAATACAATAGCAATATAAAGAGTAAAATATGACACAGGATATAAAGAGTCAAATTAAAAACAGAATGCTGGGCCGGGAGCGGTGGCTCAAGCCTGTAATCCCAGCACTTTGGGAGGCCGAGACGGGCGGATCACGAGGTCAGGAGATCGAGACCATCCTGGCTAACACAGTGAAACCCCGTCTCTACTAAAAAATACAAAAAAAAACTTAGCCGGGCGAGGTGGCAGGCGCCTGTAGTCCCAGCTACTCGGGAGGCTGAGGCAGGAGAATGGCGTGAACCCGGGAGGCGGAGCCTGCAGTGAGCTGAGATCCGGCCACTGCACTCCAGCCTGGGTGATGAGCCGAGACCCCATTCCCAAAAAAAAAAAAAAAAAAAAAACCAGAATGCTGAAATTAATCCACACGTGTATGGAACTAGATATATCGCAAGAAGGGCACTAAATATGTTAAACAAAGAATGGACTACACATATTAGAATTAATAAATTGATTATTCAATGAAAGATTTGGGGAACAGTTTGCTATACACAAGCAAACTATCTCAAATATATTCTAAATATTTATATGTGGTAAATTTCTTAAACTTGTCTGGAAATAGATATTTTGAACTTTTTTTGTGGATACAATGGTGGAAATTCACACTAGGAGAAGTCTATATGGAATTTTCAGAGTATCTTTATCTTCCATAGCACTGAGATGGAAACGTAAATATTAATGTTCTATTTAAAATCCATCAAATTGACAAATATTTAAAACAATTATTCCTCATAACTCATATTAACAGAGACATGGAAAAAAGTAAATTTCCTTGTTCTAACTATAGCAGTAGAGTTGGTACAATTTTGTACCAACTATACAAAATTGTTTTAATTTTGTATTACAATTTTACCAATTCGGAAAGGGGACTAGCAAACCCAGAAAAATAAAGATAGGCATAGTCTACTACAACCTTGAAATTATTTTATTTAAATTTGTAACAAGAAGAAGCATTTGCACATGTACACAGGAAAATGTTACTAAAATGTTCATTACACTATTGCTTGAAATAATTTTTAAAAGGAAAAAGAAATTCCTCAATTAGAAATAGATCAGTTGATTTTAGTACACATATTTAATGAAAAAAATATATGGCAGTGAAATACATGAGTTAAAGCTACATATAAATCAATATAAAATATTAAGAATATTGAAGAGTCAAATGTAATTACCAAGTACATATAGCATAATACCTTTTATATAAAAGTTACAATATTTAAAAATACATTGTTTATGAATATACACATATGAAGTAAAAATATATAAACATAGAAGGAATGTACGACTGGCTTCAGAAGAGTGATTTAACTCATAGGGGAAAGTAAGGCAGAGTCAGGTGCAAAACTAGCAATACTTTATAAAAAGATACGGCTGAAATAACAAAATGGTAATCTTTGTTGATTTTTTGTGGTGAATAAATGGGTGATTGTCTAAATATCCTCTATATTTCTTATGTTTAATCAATTTTTTAAAAAGGAAAAATCACAAATATTTACGCAGGTTATCTGTTTTCCAAAACGACTATCTCTTTATGCATTTAAAATTGAATTGTGCATTAAAAATCATATTATGTGTGTTGTTTAAAATTTATTATGTATATAGGATAGTGAGAAAGTGAGTTACTCCAGCATTTAAAATATGTTGAGACTGGCTACCAAAGAATATTTTTAACACTGACTCACTAAAAAAATTCCTCCATAGTTGCTATTCTTTCTGCTGTAGTGAGATAAAATAATATCCTGATGTACAAGGACGAAGTGAAAAGGATTTTTTAGAGGTAAATGTACAATGGATATGTATACACATTATATATCTATGATGTGATGTATATCAGTAATACACATCATTGGAAAAAAGTTCTATATGAATAAAAAGTAGTTTAGTATAATTTTACTTTGAAACTTCTAAATCATTTTCTCATTCAACTCAATGTGTAATGACAGATTTTACTGCATTTTATAATGTAGAATATGTGCCTGATAATCAAACTAGCAAACTGGGTTGCATATGCTAATTTATGTATTTAAGTAAAAAGTGACTACCTCATTATGATATTTAAATGCTTGCCAATTTCGATTTAAAACGGCAAAAATGTAATCTAATTACAGATAACACCTTTATTCTGTCTTGGTATTCCTGCAGTCTTATCACTCATGACTTCATTATTTTAATAAAGACATCCTGGAACCATGATCTAGAGTTTAGAATACAAATGTATATTTTAGCTATACATTTCTATAAATTTAGAAACTGCTTATAATGAAACCATTGGTGTGACATTAGCAATAATAATGTGAAGAGACAGCCTGTGTTTCTTCTTGAAATAATGCCATTGAATCTCAGATCAATTAAAAATACTTTGATTCATGTATAGTTCCAACAATAAAATAATAAAACATATTTATAGAGTAAGAATTAGCTATGTAGAAAAGCTGTTTCTTTTCTCTATGAATACAAAATCTTTATAAAGTTAGGCATTAATATCAATCTATATTAAGGTTTTGGGATTTTGAGTTGCTGATGAAGAAGTAAACAAGTAGATATTTTTAAAATTTGAGTTAAGAATTTGTATTTGTTAAAATGTTTATGTGGTTATCATTGGATTTTTCAATTTATTTATGAGAAATTCATCGTATAAGATTACTGAAATGCATCAAGCATATTCTCCGTAGATTGTGTGGAATTAGGAGGTATTGGTAATAACTCAAAATTTAAATGATGGGCAGATAAACTATAGTGCTTCCTTAAGTAGAAATATTTGTACTTATGTGAATGAATGCTCCAAATACACTAACTGGAAAAAAGTAAGAAAAGCAAGGCCCTATAATAAAATCTCACTTTTATTAAAATAAGTTAAAAAAGGAAAAATCAATCCATAAATAGAATAAAAATTAGATTTATTTTATATTAAAATTGAGTGAATGAGTAAATGATGAGATCCCAAATGTTCTTATTAACAAACACCTTTAACCCAAAGAATAAGTTTATTCTTAATAATCTTAGTTAATAGCGATAATAATGAAAATAAACAGAATATATTAACAAGCTAATGGGGAAAGCATATTTCCTGGATATCTCACTTGTTTTTGATTTGTCATCCATGAAAAATGTCTTCTGGATAAGTATGCATGCATGTACTCTGTAAGAACATGAACAGTGCAAAAATGTATGGCATAGAAAGTGAAAACCTCTCAATCCTGGATTTCATGTATAGTTATTGTTAACAATAAAAATTCACACAGAAAGCATTATATGTGTATATGTTGTGGGTTGAAGTGGGTCCCGAAAATTTATACATTGAAGTCCTAACCCTGAGTAACTCAGAATGTAAGGTTATTTGAAAATAGAGTTGTCACAGACATAATTGGTTAAGTTACAGTAGGACCTAAGCCATTATGACTGGTGTCCTTAGGAAAAGGGGAAATTTAGACAGACACATGTGCAAGGAGTACTCCATGTGAAGAGAAGACAGAGACCCGAGTGATGCTTCTAAACCAAAGAATGCCAAAGATTGCCAGCAAACTACCAGAATCTAGGTAACAGGCATCAAACTGATTCTTACAGCCCTCGGAAGAAAACAAACTTGCTGACACCTTGATACATCTTGATTTTGGATTTCTAGACTCTGGAACTGGAAGACAACAAATTTCTCTTGGTTAAGATGTCCAGTTTGTTAATGGTAACCCTAGAAAAATACATATATTGCCAATATTCTACCATTATTAATATTCTCTGATATTTATTTTATTACATTCCTATACATCTATCCATTTATTAATTCATCTTACTAGGATGCATGTCAAATAAATGGATAGTATCTATACACCTCAACAATAAACATTTAAGTACATAATAAGCTGAAATGCAATATTAGGTTATAGGGTTTTTAAAAATTATTTAATAGACATAATTGTACATGTTTATGAAGTACATAGTGATGTTTCAATACATACAATATATAATGAGATCAGATAAGGGTAATTAACATATCCATCATCTCAAACATTATTTCTATGTGTTGCAAACATTCAATATCTTCTCTGCAGCAATTTGAAGATATATGTTATTGTTAGCTATAGTCATCCTACAGTGCTATAGAACACTAGAACATATTTCTCCTATCTAGCTATAATTTTGTATCATTTAATAAATCTCTGCCTATTCCCCCCTTCCCTTTAAACTTCCCAGCTTCTAATAACCTTTGTTCTATGCTTACTTCTATGAGATCAACGTTTTTAGTTTTTGCATATAAGTAAGAACATGTGGTATTTAACTTTCTCTTCTTCACTTATTTCACTTATGTCATCCAGGCTCATTCGTGTTGTTGTAAATGCCAGGATTTCATTCTTTGTTGTGGCTAAATAGTATTCCATTGTGTGTATACTTCATATTTTCTTTATCCATTCATCTGTTATTGGAAACTTTGGTTGATTCCATTTTCTGGCTATTGTGAATCATGCTGCAATAACAGGAGTGTGAAGATTTTGCTTCAATATACAGATTTCCTTTTCTTTGGATAAATAGTCAACAGCAAGATTGCTGAATTATGAATACATGATAGTTCTATTTGTACTTTTTTGGGGAAACCTTCATACCATTGTCCATAATGGCTGTACTAGTTAACATTCTCACCAACAGTGTATTAGATTTCAGTTTTCTGCCCATCCTTGCCAGTATGTTTGTTTGTTTGTTTGGTCTTTTACATAGTAGCCATTCTAACTGGGATGAGATGATATGATAATATTTCATTGTGGTTTTGATTCACATTTTCCTGATGATTAGTGATGTTGAGCATTTTTCACATACTTGTTGACCATTTGTTTGTCTTCTTTAGAGAAATGTCTGCTGAGATTACTTGCCTTTTTTTGTTTGTTTGTTTTGTTTTTGTTGTTGTTGTTGTTGTTGTTTTCAAATGACATGATTTTGTTCTTTTATTATGGCCAAATAGTATTACATTTGACCATTTAAAAATGTGGTATACATACCACATTTTCTTTATCCATTTGTTTGTTAATGGACACTTGGGTTTATTTCTTTTTGTTGTTGTTGTTTGTTTGTTTGTTTTTTTGAGACAGAGTCTTGCTCTGTTGCCCCGGTTGGGGTGCAGTGGCATGATCTCAGCCCAATGCAACCTCTGCCTTCCAAGTTCAAGCAATTCTCGTACCTCAGCCTCCTGAGCAGCTGGGACTACAGGCATGTGCCACCATGCCCAGCTATTTTTTAATATTTTAGTAGAGATGGGTTTTCACCATGTTGCCCAGGCTAGTCTCTAACTCCTGAGCTCCAGCAATCCACCTATCTCAGTCTACCAAAGTGCTAGGACTACAGGCATGGGCCACCATATCCAACCAATTGGGTTGATTTCATATTATGAATGGTGCTATTTACCCATTTTTTATCAAATTGTTTATTTCTCTTGCTATTGAAATTGTTTGAGTTTCTAGTATATTCTGGAAATTAATTCCTTGTCAGATGAATAGTCTGAAAATATTTTCTCCCATTCTGTAGTCAATATTTTTACTCTGTTGATTATTTCCCTTTGCTGTGCAGAAACTTTAACTTTGATGTAATCCTATTTGTTTATTTTTGCTTTTGTTGCCTGTGCTTTTGAAATCTTATTCATAAAATCTCCCAGATCAGTGTCCTGAGGTATCTCCCCTATGTTTTTTTCTAGTAGTTTTAAAGTTTTGGGTTTTAAAATTAGGTCCTTAATCCATTTTGAGTTGACTTTTGTATAAGGTGAGAGGTGGGGGTCTAGTTTCCTTCTGCATATGGACATTTAGTTTTTCGGGCACCAATTATTGAAGAGGCTGTCCTTACCCTAGTGAATATTCTTGGTGCCTTTGTCAAAAATCAGTTAACTGTAGACATGTGGGTTAATTTATGGGTTCTCTATTTAATTCCCTGGGTTTATGTGGCAGTTTTTATGTCAATACCATGCTGTTTGGATTACTATAAACTTGAAGAATATTTTGAGATCTAGTAGTGTGATGTTTCCAACTTTGTTCTTTTTTTCTCAGGATTGCTTTAGCTATTGTTGGTCTTTTGTGGTTCCATATGTATTTTAGGATTTTCTTTCTATTTCTATGAAAAATTTCACTGGTATTTTGATAGGCAATTCGTTGTATCTGTAAGTCACTTTGAATAGTATGATAATTTTAACATTAATTATTTTTTTCAGTCAATGTAATATGTCTTTGTAGCTTTTCTGTCTTTTTCCATTTCTTTTTTCAATGATTTGTAGTTTTTCTTGCAGAGATTTTTCATCTCCTTGGTCAAGTTTTTTTCTAAGTATTTTACTGCTTTTTTTAAAACTATATTATAAATGATTGCTTTCTTACCCTATTTTTCAGCCAGTTTATTGTTCGTGTATAGAAATGCTATTGATTTTTGTAGGTTGTTTTTGTATCGTGCAACATTACCAAATCTATTCATCACTTCTAAGAGTTTTTTGGTAGAGTCTTTAGACTTTTTATATATAAGATCATTTCTTCTGCAAACAGGAATGATTTTATTTCCTCTTTTCCAATATGGATGCCCTTAGTTTCTTTCTTTTCCTTATTTACTCTGGCCAGGGCTTCTAGTACTATGTTGAATAAGAGTGGTGAGAATGGGCATGCTTGTCTTGTTCCAGTTCTTAGGAAAAAAATACTTTCAGCTTTCCCCTGTTCAGTATTATATTAGCTTTGTGTTTGTCATATGTGGCCATTATTTATTTATTTTTTTTGAAGTACAATGCTTCTATACATAATTTACTGAGATTTTTATTCATGAAGGGATGTTGAATATTTTTCAATGCTTTCTCTAAAACTCTTTATATGATCATATGGTTTTAGTCCTGCATTATGTTGATAGGCTGTATCCTGTTTATTGATTTCAGTATGTTGAACATCCTTGTTACAAATTCCACTTGATTTGTTACAAATTCCATATGATTGATATGGTTTGCATATTTGTCTCCTCCAAATCTCATGTTGAAGTGTGTTCTCCAATGTTAGAGGTGGGGCCTAGTGGGAGGTGTTTGGGTCATGGGAGTAGATCCCTCATGAATGTCTTGTTGCCCTCCTCATGGTAATTAGTGAATTGTCACTCATAGTTCACATGAGATCTGGTTGTTTAAAAGAGTAGCAGGGGCACCTCCTCAACTCTGCTACTGCTTTCACTATGTGATACGCCTGTTCCCCTGTCTCCTTCCATCATGATCATAAGCTTCCTGAAGCCTTCATCAGAAGCAAATAGCAGCACCACACTTCCTGCACCACGGACTGCAGAATCATGGGCCTAAATAAACCTCTTTTTTTTTTTTTTTGTAAATTACCCAGCCTCAGGTATTTCTTTATAGCAATGCAAATGGATTGATGCAGTGATCTTTTTGATGTGCTATTGAATTTGTTTTGTTCATATGTTCTTAAGCACATTTTATCTAAGTTCATCAGGAATATTGGACTACAGGGCTTTGTTTGTTTGTTTTGTTTGTTTTTCTCATGTCCTTGTTTTTGTTATCAAGAATATGCTGGTCTTGTAAAATGAGTTTGGAAGAATTCCCTTCTCTTCAATTTTTTGAAATAGTTTGAGAATAATCAGTATTACTTCTTCAAAGTTGCAGTGGAACTCAGCAGTGACTTCATCCCTTCCTGGACTTTTTCTTGTTGGGAGACATGTTGTTACTGATTCAATCACATTACTTGTGATTGGTCTGTTCAAGTTTTCTACTTCTTTTGGGTTCCATCTTGATAGGTTGCATGTGTATAGGAATTAATCCATTTCCTCCAGCTTTTCAAATTTATTGGTGTATTGTTCATAATATTCTCTAATAATCCTTAGTATTTCTGTTATAAGGTCTCCTTTTTGGTTTCTGATTTTATTTGGGTCTTCTTTCTTTTTTCCTTAGTCTAGCTAATGATTTGTTAATTTTCTTTTCTTTTCAGAAGACCAACCTTTTGTTTCATTGGACTTTTCTACTTTTTGTGGTCCCAATTCTGTTTATTTCTGCTCTGATTTTTATTATTTATTTCCTTCTACTAATTTTGGGTTTCATTTTTTCTTGGTTTTCTAGTTCTTTAAATGCATCATTTTGTCATTTATCTGAAATCTACTTTTTTGATGAATATATTTATTGCTATACACTTGCCTCTTAATACTGCTTCACTATGCCCAGTAGTGAAGCAATTGACTTATACCTAATAGGCTTTTGTGTGTTTCATTTCTATTTTAATTTGTCCCTTTCTTATTGAAGGGTACAAGCTCCAGGTGCCTCTACTTGGCCATCTTGTGGCATCACTTTTTTATGGATATTTTTTAGCTAGCTATTTTTTAGAAAACATTCTTGTATATGATATTGTGTGTGTATTAATGTGTGTGTGTGTGTGAATATATACTTTTAATTTACTTGAGGAAATATTCAGAAGTAAAATAGTTGAATCATAATTTTTGTCACTTTTGACATTCCTATCAATAATGTATGAGTTGAACTTGTTCTACATCCTTGCTCACATTTTGTGATCTATTTATTATGTTAGCCATACTTTTGTATGTGAAGTAGCATGTCGTTTGGTTTGAATTTTCTTTTCTCTGATGTCTCATGATGCAAACATATTTTCATGTGCTTATTAATCATTTATCTCTTTTGCTTTGTAAAATGTCTATTCAATTTTTTTGCCCATTTTTCAAAAATGTGATTATTTGTTTTACGATTGGATTAAAAATATGTATCTCTAACTAATATCCATATGTTGATATTATAATCCATCTTTATTTCTCTAAATCTATATATGTATCTTTAAATATCTATATATCTACAAGACACACATATGTTTTATATATCTACCAGACATGTTTTTAATGCTTTATGAATTCTCTTTCTAATTTGTGGTTTGTCTAGTTCTTTTCCTCATGATGTCTTTTGATTAGCAGGGTTTTAATTTTGATGATTTTAACTTTCTTTATTGTTTAATTCTGTTTCTAAGAAACTTCTGTCTGTACCGAGATGATTAATATGTTCTCCTATGTTTTCTTGTAGAAAGTTTATTATTTTTATTTTCATTTTAAAATCTATGGTCTATGTCAAATTAAATTATGTATATGATATTGGATAGTGGTTGAGTTACCTCTTTTTCCCTGTGGACATTTGGTTATAGCATCCTTATGGTAAATATTTTTTTCTTACTGAATTGTTTTGGTAATGTTATTAAAAATAAAATAACTGAATAAATATTTCTGGTTGGTTGTTTCTGTGATCTATTAATCTGTACTAGTCTTACTTCTGCACAGTCTTAATTATTGTAGCTTTAGATTAGCTCTAAAAGTGATGTGGTATAAGGACTCAATTTTTGTTCTCCTTATGAAAATTGCTTAAAATATTCTAGATACCTTTCATTTTCATATAGATTTTACAATTAGCCTGCTTTATAAAAACATTGTGTTGAAATTATAATTGGAATTGCATTTAATCTAAAAATTAATTTGGAAAAATTGAAATTTATTCATATTGAATCTTGAAATGTACTTCTTTCATATCTCTAGTTTGTTTGGTTTTGAATTTTGTCATCAAAGATCTTTCATTTTTTAAAATTAAACGTTAATTCTGAGATAATTGTAAATTTGCAAATAGTTGTAAAGAATAATTCAGAGAGATCTTGTGTGTCTTTTACCCAATTCTCCTCATAGTATGTCTTGCAAAATTTTAGTACAATATCACAAATACATTATTAGCATTGATAGGATCAGGATGCTGAACAGTTCAACCATGTTGCGATCCCTCATATAGCCCTTTTAAAACCACACTTACTTCCCTCCTATCCCAATTCCATGCCTTTATTCTGTGGCAATCACCAACTTGGTCTCCATTTCTATAATATTGTCATAATTTCTATAATACCATTATCATTATAACATTATCTATAATTATATGAATGAAGAAGTAATCTGTTCTCCATTTCTACAATATTATCATTTCTTAATATTTTCAGATAATATCTATAATATAGATATTTTATCTATATTATCATATAGATTAATTTCTAGAATATCTTGAAATAATATTATAATTTCAAGAATATATTTAAATGGAATTATGCAGTATGTAAACTTTGGGATTATCTTTATTTCACTTGAGACAATGCTGTGAGGATTCATCAGGCTTATTTATTTTTACTGCCAAACAGTATTTCATTGTATATACACACCACGGTTTGTTAAATAATTTACCTACTGGAGGACATTTGAGTTGTTTCCAGTTTTTGACTGTTATGAATGACTCTGCTGTAAGCATTCATGTGCAAGCTTTTGTGTTCCCATAATTTTATTATTTTTTGGAATAAATGTCCATGAGCGAAACTGCCGACTTGTATAGTGGTTGTACGTTTACCTTTTTGAAAAATCACCAACCTGTTTTTCAGAAATGTTGCATCATTTTACACTGCAATATATATTCTAGACATTAGTCCTTTGATAGATATGTGTCAGCAAATCGTAGCTTGTATTTGCACCTCTTGATGGGATATTGAACAGAGCAAATAATCTTAATTTTGATTAAGTACAATTTAGCAATTTACTCCTTCATGAATCATACTTTTGGTATTAAGTCAAAGAACTTTTTGCCTTCCCGTATATATCAAAGATTATCTCCTATGTTTTTTTCCTAAAAGTTTTATAGTTTCATGTTGGGATCCATCCTGCAGATCCCCAGCTGCACAATGGATAAATGACATACTCAGACACCTATATTCAGTCAAAGAGCCAACTAGGGGGCTGACTGAGTTGTTGCAGCCGTGCCCAGACTAACTGGCCATGTCAGAATTTATTCAGCACACATTAAATGACAAAGGTCTCAAGTAAACAACACTAGAAGGTAATTACCATTGCTGACCCACCAAGTAGAGAGCAATCATGCACCTGCAGATGATCAAAAGTTACTTTTAGGACCACACGAGTAAACAAGCTCTTTAGATAAATGATGCTACATCCCTTTGTATCTGCGCTCTAAGCTCTCTGGCTCCTGCAAGGAGACTGTGGCTGCCTTCATCCAAACTATCTGAAGCTATGCAGATGTCCCTGGCCTTCCAAGAAGGTTTGCTTCTTTCTATTCCTATAAGTTCTTCTGCCACTCTGACTGATCTCCCACAGTTTTACACTCTACATTTAAATCCAAGATCCATTTTAAGTTAATATTTTTATAATGTGTGGGCCTTTGACTAAAGTTAATTTTGTGCCTATGAATATCCAGTTGCTCCTGCAGTATTTGTTGAAAGGTTATCTTTTGTTCATTGAATTGCTTCTTCATTGTTCTCCACAATTAGTTTACTATCTATTTCTGGGTTCTTTATTCTCTTCTGAGTTATGTACCTATCCTTCCATCAATACTACATATTCTTGATGGCTATAGCTAAACGTGTCTTAAACTTGAGTGGACTAATTCTCACCTAATTCTTGTTTTTCAAAATTATTTTAGTTTTACAAGTTTCTCTGTCTTTTCATATTAATTTTATTTTATTTATTTATTTTTTTATTATTATTATACTTTAAGTTCTAGGGTACATGTGCATAACGTGCAGGTTTGTTACATATGTATACTTGTGCCATGTTGGTATGCTGCACCCATCAACTCGTCAGCACCCATCAATTCGTCATTTACATCAGGTATAACTCCCAATGCAATCCCTCCCCACTCCCCCCTCCCCATGATAGGCCCCGGTGTGTGATGTTCCCTTTCCCAAGTCCAAGTGATCTCATTGTTCAGTTCCCACCTATGAGTGAGAACATGCGGTGTTTGGTTTTCTGTTCTTGTGATAGTTTGCTAAGAATGATGGCTTCCAGCTGCATCCATGTCCCTACAAAGGACACAAACTCATCCTTTTTTATGGCTGCATAGTATTCCATGGTGTATATGTGCCGCATTTTCTTAATCCAGTCTGCCACTGATGGACATTTGGGTTGATTCCAAGTCTTTGCTATTGTGAATAGTGCCGTAATAAACATACGTGTGCATGTGTCTTTATAGCAGCATGATTTATAATCCTTTGGGTATATACCCAGTAATGGGATGGCTGGGTCATATGGTACATCTAGTTCTGGATCCTTGAGGAATCGCCATACTGTTTTCCATAATGGTTGAACTAGTTTACAGCCAACAGACACATGAAAAAATGCTCATCATCGCTGGCCATCAGAGAAATGCAAATCAAACCACAATGAGATACCATCTCACACCAGTTAGAATGGCAATCATTAAAAAGTCAGGAAACAACAGGTGCTGGAGAGGATGTGGAGAAATAGGAACACTTTTACACTGTTGGTGGGATTTCTTATTAATTTTAGAACAACATCATCTACATGAATATAAATTTTGCGGGGATTTTGACAGGAATTGCATTGGACCTGTATGTCAATTTGAGTAGTAACATGTTTACTGTAGTGAATGTACTAATTAATAAACATTGTATCTGTTTCAATTAATTTAGATCACCTTTAATATCTTTGATCAAAACTTTCTAATTTCTCTATCCATGTCTCACTCCTGTTTTGTTGGCATTACACTCAAATGTTTTACTGTTTGTATGTAGAATTACAGTCGATCGTTGTTCATTTACCTTGTGGCCTGTGACCATGCTAGGTTTTAGTTCTGGCTTTTGGAGATATTTTTTGTAGATTCTTTGGATGATCTACAGTGACAATCCTTTTTTTTTTTTCCTGCATCTAGGAAATGTTTTATGTCTTCATTTTTTATGACCTAAATCAATATCTTTAAAAATGTCATTGAGATTTTATGGATTTCTTACTACATTTAGTAGAACTGATCATCAAAAGGCAGAAATTTTGAAGGATAAGATATGTAATGTTTAATTATATGTGTCAATTTGATTAGGCTATGCCCTGTAATTTACTCAAACACAACTAAGATGTTGTTATGAAGATATTTTGTACGTGTGACTAGTCGACAATAATGTCTACAATAAGCTGACATTAAGTAAAGTAGATTACCCTCAATAATGAGCAGAACTCATCCAATCAGTGGAAGACCTTAAGAGCATAATCTCTTGTTTCCCAGGGCAAAGAAATTCTGCCTCAATATTTCAAAATAGAAATCCCTTCTGAGTTTTCAGCCGTCCAGCATTCTCTTCAGGTTTCAAACTCCAGACTACAACAAAGTCCTGTCTGAGTTTGCTGCTTGCTGGCTCACCCAAAAAACTCTGGACTCAAGATTGTAATGTCAACACTTGCCTGAGTTTTCAGCTTGCTGGCCTGTCCTGTATATTTCAAACTTGCCAGGCTTCATAATTTTGTGAGCCAACTGCTTAAAACAAATCATATACATACATATATATGGCTTATATTACACATATATGCGC